>NC_137966.1:6772888-7417888 GCF_963924665.1 Micromys minutus | reverse complement strand
TTGAACATGTCTCTCTTTCTTCCAAATATTCCACAACCACTTGAATTTCACCTTATTCTGGCCACTGGTGCCCAATTATCCCTTTAAACAAAGGTAGACTGATAAGAGAAATTAGGAGCATATTAGAAATAATCACAGGGACTGAAGTATATTTTAGTTGGGAAAAACACCTTTCAGGATACTATGTTCTTAATTTGTCTTTCCCTGTGACTTGCTATTTTTCCTAAACATTGATTAATTTTTTTTCTAAAGCAAATGACAAATTCTGTCCCACAGCCATTGCGGACTGGTATTCAGATATTGAAATATGTATTTTTCTTTAACCATCTCTTCATTCTCTGTTTGGGTGTTTGGGAAGGTGGTAAGTAGTCTATGTGTGAGCAGGGAAGTTTCACATCCCAACGTCATGTGTATGGTGTGATGTAGTGTGGCATAGACTGTGAGTTGTGTGTGCTTTGCACGTGGTATGTTTGCAATAAGAATGTGATCTTTGTACATGTGTTTTATACGTTTGTGTACACAGGGTATGTAGTGTTTGTGTGTGGTATATGTGTGTATGTACATACGTGTGCCTGTGCATGTGTGTGTTCTCACTTTTTCAAGATTTCACCTCTGTTAATTTATGCCTCATTTTAATAACTACATGAAAACTTGGAGTATTTTTTTTTAATGGTAGAAAGAGACTCCCTTGAAGAGAACAACAAAGGGAAATTTTTAAAGAGCTTCTTTCTGGGACTCAGCACTCCCTGAGCAAATCTGATGTCTAGGGTCATAAATACACAATATTAACCATTTTCTCAGTTGATTCTCATGTCCACTAATGTTGGGAGACGAGTGCTTTCAATAATTTCACAGCTCAATAAAGCCTCTGCTGTAGGTTAACGAGCAAATCTTAAATGGGAAGAATAAAGTGTCATTGTATTTGTTAGTCACACTTTGGTGGAAGCCAGAGGAAAATACTGGCTAAATGAGTTTTGGAATTGTGCCTGGCTTTTTATTAATTCCTGTCATTTTCCCCTACAATTGAGAAGTATAAAAATGTGATGATCTGAACTGTGAGACCATTCTATGAACTGCATTTCTGAATACATGTGTGGACGACAGTCTCATAACTAATGAAATGGAGACACATTATATGGATTCACACACCCATGATGCCTTTATTCTTATATTAATTGCATATTAATTGCCCCATGTTTATGGAGCGATCATTATTTATAAATATGAGCCCGAAAGGACAGGTAACATAAAATCTCTTCACGTAGGACCAAACTAAATCACAGGTAATGCTTTGGAAAACAAATTATGAAAATTTTATAAAACTGCAAAATCGAAGTTTAATGCAGCCAGACAAGAGGACAACAGATTATTACATTTGCTCGGCTTTTAAGGAAGCCATGAGAAGGTTCAGTCAAGGCTGTGTGGTGAGAATTGTCCTTCTACAGGTGAGAGGTCAGCCTGATCCTGTAATGCAAACTTGTACAGGAAAGATGGTCTCAGGAATGAGGTTATCAAGGCTCCCTTTCGCTCTGCATGGGACTTTATGCTAGGAGCCAAGCCTGGATGACTTGTTTGAGGGGGTTCTTCTGCTTATGTTTGACCTGGGTTAAGGACATTGAAGCTGTTTAGCAAGATAAATAGACTCTTCAATTAAAGGATGAAATACTGGGACATGAGTAACAAAAGGCACATGAACAAGAACTCAGAAATTCCAGGCCTCCTATCACCTTAGGAGGGTTGTTTTGTGGCCTTAGAATGCATAAGAAGTGTCACTACCAGCTTAACTGTATAAATTGAATGGATTAGACCAGGGTTAGAATACAGACAGCTGTAAATGTTAAGCCAAGAAGTTTAAGGTTATTTCAAAAAGAATGCAGTAAATTTAGACATGGAGGAATCAAGTAAAATTATTTTTTTTCTTTTATTGGGTATTATCTTTATTTACATGTCAAATGTTATCCCCTTTCCAGGTTTCTGCTCTGCAATGCCATATCCCCTCCCCCTGCTTCTATGAGGGTGTGCCCCCCACCAACCCACTTGATCCCTTCTGCCTCTTTGCCCTGGCATTTCCCTACAATGGGGTATTGAGCCTTCACAGGACCAAGGGCCTCTTCCCAGATTGTTACCCAACAAGGTCATCCTCTGGGACATATGCAACTGGAGCCATGAGTTGTTCTATATGTGCTCTTTGGTTGGTAGTTTAGCCCCTGGGGGCATGGGGGTGGAGGAAGAGTGTCTGATTGGTTGATAAGGTTGTTCTTCCGATGGAGTTGCAAACCCCTTCATCACCTTCAGTCCTTTCTTTTACTCCTCCATTTGGGACCCAGTTATCAATTCAATGGTTGACTCTGAGCACCCACCTCTACTTGACAGGCATCAGGCTCCTGACAGCAAGCACTTCTTGGCATCCACAATATTGTCTGGGTTTGGTGACTGTATGTGGGATGGATCCCCAGGTGGGGCAGTCTCTGTACAGCCTTTTCTTCAGTCTCTGCTCCACATTTTTTTTGTATGTATTTTCTCCTGTGAGTATTTTGTTCCCCCTTGTAACAAGGACTGAATCATCTACACTTTGGTCTTCCTTCTTGAGATTCACATGGTATGTAAATTGTACACTGGGTATTCTGAGCTTTGGGCCTAATATCACTTATAACTGAGTGCATACCATGTGTGTTCTGTGGTGATTTGGTTACTTCACTCAGGATGCTACTTTTCTACTTCTCCTTTGATGCCAGACAATGCTATCCTCTGCTACATGTGCAACTAGAGTCACAGGACTCTCCATGTGTGCTCACTGGTTAGGGGCTTTCATCCCTGAGAGCTCTGGAGTGTTTGGCAGATTGATAATGTTGTTTTTCCCATGGGGTTGCAAACCCTTTCAGCTCCATAAGTCCTTTCTCTGGCTTCTTCATTTTTATCTTAGCCCGTGTTCAGTCCAATGGTTAGCTGCAAGCATCCACAACTGTATCTGTATGATTCTGGCAGGGCCTCTGAGGAGGCTTTCATATCTGGCTCCTGTCAGTTTGCACTTCTTGGCATCAGCAATAGTGATTGGGTTTGGTGGCTGCATATGGGGTTGATCCCAAGTAAGGCAGTCTCTGAATGATCTTTTTTTTTGTCCTACTCCTCTATTTGACCCTGTATTTCCTTCTTTGAGTGTTTTGTTCTCCCTTCTAAGAAGGACTGAGGCAACCACATTCTGGCCTTCCTTCTTTTTCAGCTTAATAAAATCTGTGAATTGTTGCTTGGGGTATTCAGAGCTTTGAGAGGCTAATATCTGCTTATCAGTGAGTACATACAATGTGTGTTCCTTTGTGATTGGATTACCCCACTCAGGATGATATTCTCTCATTCCATTCATTTGCCTAGGAATTTTATAAAGTCATTGTTTCTAATAGCTGAGTAGTACTCCATTGTGTAAGTGTATCACAATACCTGTATCCATCCCTCTGTTGAAGGACATTTAGGTTATTTCCAGCTTCTGACTATTATAAATAAGGCTGATATGAACATGACAGAGCATGTGTCCTTGTTATATATTGGAGCGTCTTTTGGGTATATGTCTAGGAGTGGTATAGCTGGATCTTCAGTTAGTACTATGTCCAATTTTCTGAGAAACCACAAGACTCATTTTCAGAGTGGTTGTACCAGCTTGCAATCCCACCAACAATGGAGGAGTGTTCCTCTTTCTTCACATCTCTTCCACCATCTGCTGTCACCTGATTTTTAATGTTATCCATTCTGACTGGTATGAGGAAGAATCTCAGGATTGTTTTGATTTGCAGTTCCCTGATGACTAAGGATGTTGAGCATTTTTTTTTTAGGTGCTTCTCAGCCATCTGGTATTCTTCAGTTGAGAATTGTTTTTGTTGAGCTCTGTATCCCATTTTTAATAGGATCATTTGATTCTCTGGAGTCTAATTTGTTGAGTTCTTTGTATATATTGAATATTAGTCCTCCGTCAGATGTAGGATTGGTAAAGGTCCTTTTCCAATCTGTTGGCTGCTTTTTTGTCCTCATGGCCCTCTCCTTAGCCTTACAGAAACTTTGCAATTTCATGAGGTCCCATTTGTTGATTCTTGATCTTAGAGCATAAGCCATTGGTGTTCTGTTCAAGAAATGTCCCCCCATGCCTATGTGTTCTAAGCTCTTCCCCATTTTCTGTATTAGTTTCACTATACCTGGTTTTATGTGGAGGTCGTTGATCCACTTGCACTTGAGCTTTGTACAAGGAGGTAAGTATGTATCTATTTGCATTCTCCTGCATGCTGACTGTCAGTTGAGACAGCATATGAAAAATTCTAAAGAGCCATTCCAAAGTCTTCCTAATTCAGTTTCCCTATTGAACTTTTTCAATGGCCTTAGTCTCCCAATACATCTAAATATTAGGATTGCCTCTGGCTTCACAGTCTGAATGAAAGGGTGATGTTTTGTTTGGTTTGGAAATAGGGCCTTACCATTTGTCCATGCTGGTCTGGAACTTCGAGGTCCAATAATCCTTCTTCTACCCCTGCCTTCCATCTATCTGGATTTCTACATAAACTAGTGGGCTTGATACTAGAGCATCAACTGATGTTTACAGAGTAAAACCAAAGAAACTGATTTAGAAAAGGGGGCTATCTTCAAAGAACATAGAACATGTCCTTATAGAGATAGGCTTTGTCACAGTTAGAAATTGTCATGACAGAACTCAGACATCTCAAAGCAGAAGATGAGGTACTGTCTTTATTTTTTTTTTCCTTGGGAAGACTCAGGACACACCATTTTCCATTTTTATCTAACTGCTTAAAATTTCAATATGAAATAAGGCAAGTTTAACGTGGTGGAATCTTGGTCACATATTCATTCACCCTGGGCTCAGGATAGTGAGTTATATCCAGTGGCAGCCACAGAAAACTCCAGAAAAGAGGACATAAAGGAAGAAGATCACTAAAGGCCAATAAAGTGAACGATTTCATTCCAGAATTCATGACAGAATCCTTGGAAGTAAAAGCACGTCTATAAAGTCTTGCAATGAAAAGCCAGTGAATGAGTTTTGTGTGTGTGTGTTCTTTTTTAATATCATAGCACCTCTCCTTAGAAATGCTGAATTATGCCTAACAGTCAGCAAACGGACAGAGCTTACATGCTCGAATCGAAGTTGCCCCTGACATAGGCACTGCTTGTCAATTTAGTTACAGAAACCACGAGGAATGGCAAAGGCTCACTCACCATAAATAATAAATGCCAAAGTGGTAATACAATTTTATAGTTAAAACCATGCCACTTCAAAAAAAATAATAATAAAG
The DNA here is from genome assembly GCF_963924665.1 of Micromys minutus. Lineage (NCBI taxonomy): Eukaryota > Metazoa > Chordata > Mammalia > Rodentia > Muridae > Micromys > Micromys minutus. Next base: position 7,412,600 of record NC_137966.1, on the reverse strand, counting down.
GAGAAGAAACACTTAGCTTTCAGCGTACCAATGTACTGCAGCCTTAGCTCAGCCTATGCACTTCCTACTTCCCGTCTTCACTGCATCGCTTGGTTAATACTTTCCTGTCTCCCTTGTGCCGGTGAGAGTCCCAGGTTCATCACAGCTGGCTGGCCCAGCCCCTCCTGCTTTCAATTGTGGGCTTTGGATTTGGTCCTGGACCGCGCACAGCACTCCAGATGGGCCTGGGAAGGATGCCACGAGCCTCACTTACTATCCCAACATGATTTTATGGCCTTATGTTGGAGTGCTGTAGAGCACTAGCGAGCTGGATGACACTTTTAGTCAAAATAATGGCATACGGCACCGTCTTCATAGCCTGTCTATTTGGGAGGGAAAATAATCCCTGCTTGTTTTCTTAAAACATGGGGGCTGAGCGGCTGCTGCAGCTCCTGCAATGGACACTCGAGGCTAATGAGCGGTCGCCTATGGTGACCTATTCAGAATAGAAGACTCACAGTGTGACATTCTGTTTAAGTGGGCTAAATGATTGGACATCACTCACAGGAGTCTAAAGGTCCGAAGAGACGACAAAATATTATTAATTCAATATCTCCTTAATGCTAAAAAGTATGGCCATAGGGACCCTCTGACAATTTCTTGGGCTATCAGAAAACCTAATTGGAGATTAATCTCTAATAACCTCTTAATACCAGGCAGAAGTTCAAATAAAGCCCAAACAAGGAAGAAATTGTCAGTTCGGTCATGTCATTTACAGCTAATGCTATGGAAAACTGTTTAATTCACTAAAGCGACAGGGAGGGGCGCTTCAATTTTACCCCATCGCTGGCCAATTAAATACACTGCCAGCTACATGCTAAATTTAGAAAATGACAATGCTTGGCCTCCGTGTTTCTTCTTTAGATACTTTCTGAGATGATGCTTCAGGTTTTATGTTGAGCATCATTCCCCCCACCCCACCCCCCTGCGCAGCTCTTCACCCACACCATGTTAAGTCGGGGCTTCTTTCACAGATAACTGTAGTAATTGAAATTATCAATCACCCTTCCCAGATACAGAACTAGTACCGAATATTCATCTTGCTTAGCCATACATCTTTCTAAATGGAAAAGTACCTGACTCAGGAAGCAAATACTTCCTCCATTAAAACAATGAATGAATGAATAAATGAATGAATGAATGAATGAAGTAAATAAAATATACTGAATCCTGGCATTTAAATCTGAGGTGAATATTATATGTTTACTCTTGTTTTAATACTATCATGTCACTGTAACGGAGCTTTGGAAGAATGAAATACATGTTGGCACCTCCACCATCTTCAGGCCTTAAACAAAGTGCATTTGTTCATGTGCTTCTAGCCTATCAATGGGAAACCACAAGGATTATATAGGACATATATACAAACAAAGGCTTCAGATACTGACTTTCTTCACTTTTCTTCTCCATATTTTTTTCCTAAGCACAGTGTCTTATTGACCCCTGCTTTACATTTATCTAGTCCAAGGGATATTGTATTTCAGTCGGGGAAGAATGGTAGGCACTCTAGTTCTATAGACAAATGCCATAGAGATAAGGAATTTTTTTATGGCCTGAACTGTATTTTCTCTTTTACCTTATTTTATTACATGCCCCCTTTTTTGCCAGTGTGAAAACTTCAAAGCTAACATATCCCAGCCCTTGCTGGACCATAATCCCAGAGTCCCATCCTGGACTCATTAAAGTCTTGGTGGACATCTCCTTCTCTTTATCACTGCAGACTTAACATGTCTGTTTTCTTTAGGTATACCTCCTGTGAGAAAAAAAAATACTTTGCTGTTATTAATTCTTAAAATCCCTGCCTACTAATAATAATTTACATGCATGTGTGGCCCTATTACTTCCAGTCTGATAGAAGCTGGTTTTACTATTACCTTGGCTCTTTTGTCTCAAAATAATTTAAACATATTTATGGTGAATTTCATCTCTAGAAAACCTTTATTAAAATCCTCATTGAAGGTGACTAGGGAGATAGTTGAGTGATTAAAAACATGAAGAGTCAGGTATGTTAGCCTGTGTCTAACTCCCTAGAACTCAATGTAAAACTATGCACAGTAGCACATAGCTTTAATTCCAATGATCCCATGTCAAGATTAGAGGCACGGACAAAAGAATTCCAGAAGATTCTCAGCCATCTAACCTGCCTGTGCAGAGCATGAAAAACATGGAGAAGGGCCTTCACACATGTGTGGGAAGACACAAATACATATCACACACATAGACATAGCACATGCAAAAATACATTTTTAAAGATGCATATTGATTTCTTTTAGGCTAATAATTGACATCATGGTAAACTATTCTGATTTCTAACTTTACTAAGGTATGGTGGCTGAATTTAATGTATGAGATGTGACTGACAACTCACCTAATGTAACCCAGCTGGCAGAGCCATCTGTGTTTATGTGTCAATAAACACACATACTTGTGTATACATGTGTGCTTAAAACATTTACAGCCTGCATGCTCAGCAAAATTTTAAGTATATCTCAGTTTTGTTATCTGTAATCCCTATCGTCTATTGCAATCCCAGATTCACTTATTTAACAGCTGAAAAAAAATATCTATCCTTTGTCCAGTATTCCCAAGTTCCTCTACCCCTGTCTGTTACCATTCTGTTTGGAGCTCCCACGAGTTTGTGTATCTCAGTCCCCTGTGCATCCATTCCATCCCTGTCCTGGTGCATGTCAGGAGCTCTTTCATAGTCATATTATACCAAATGGCATGAAGAATTTTCTGTACCATTTTACATACAATGTCTATATGTATTCACATGCAACTGGAAGAAGGACTATCAAAAATCACATGGGAAAACAACAAATGAGATGAAGATCCCTTGGCTGTAGCCTGGGGTATAGTGGAGGATTACTGGCATAAAGAAAGAGTGGGATAATGAAAGGGAGAAAGAGTTCTACATCACCCTTCTCAATGGGAAATATGTGTCTCAAACAACCTGAACTATAACACTGTTTAGAATCTCTGTAAAAGAATTTTCAGAGGCTGACAAGATAGTTGAGTGGATAAAGTATTTGCCTCCCCAAATATGAGATCAGAACCCCCAAATCCACCTGAAGTGAAAAGATGAGTGATGGCTTGTAGTCTTACACTTAGGAAGCATATATAAGGGAGTTATATTGGAAAGGTGTGCTAACTGGACAAAATTAACCAGCCAGAACTGACTAGCCAGACTGATAGAGTTGTTACTCAGTGAGAGAATATTCCTCAATAAGTAGAGAGCAATCGTGGAAAGTATCAGACATCACCTTCAAGTCTAGACATATCTTCCCATGCTTTAGATGATTGTCTCCTGCATATTCGCCTGTCCTAAGGTGAACACACACACTCATCCTCATATATGCTACATGCAAGTGTACATGCAAATCAAAAAGTATTTGCAAAGTCATAGTTTCTTAAACTCAACTTGCCTATTTTCTGCTTTCTTTAATAATTGTTGTTGTTAATAATGATGATGATAATAATAATAAATTTTGTGTATGATATGTGGATATAGGTGTGTCTGCCCTGTGTCTTAGTTGAAGTTTCTACTTCTGCACAAACATTATGGCCAAGAAGCAAGTTGGGGAGAAAAGAGTTTATTCAGCTTACACTTCCATATTGCTGTTCATCACCAAAGGGAGTCAGGAATGGAATTCAAGCAGGTCAAGAAGATGGAGCTGATGCAGAGGCCATGGAAGGATGTTACTGGCTGGCTTCCCCTGGCTTGCTCAGCATGCTTTCTTACAGAAACTAAGACTACCAACCCAGGGATGGGACCATCCAAAATGGGCCCTCCTACCCTTGAACACTAATCCAAAAAACGCCTTACAGCTGGAGCTCATGGAGGCATTTTCTCAAGGGAGGCTCCTTTCTTTGTGATAACTTAAGCTTGTATCAATTTGACAAACTAAACCAGTAAGTACACCATGGTATGTGTGTGCAAGGCCAGAGAAGAGCCTTATGGAGTCATCTCTTCTATATTACTGCTCTGTGGGTTGCAGGGATTGAACTCAGGTCATTGGGCCTGCAAAACAAGCCCCTTACATGCAGAATCATCTCACTAACTCAAGATTTTAAATGCAACTTTTATGACATGTTCTAGTTTTAGAATAAATAAAAAACATGAAAATAGACTTGATTTTGGGCTTACTCATCTTTTTCTTTTCTTTCTTTCTTTCTTTTTTTTTTTTTTTTTTTTTTTTTTTTTGACACCTACAAGTCCGTGGCTTGTTGCTAAACCCTCAGGAGGCCAATTCTATGCCTAAAGAGAAGTTGAAATAGTGGGACAAGAAAACAAAAGGGTGTTAAATTCATGGCACACAGATGTAGCAACAATAAAAAATTTATAGAACCAAGACAAAAACTGTCAAGAATAGTTGCTATGATATCTGTTTTATCTAAGACACCTTTAAGACGGTAAGAGAGCTGAAGGGACACAGGATGTTCTATCTAGTCCAAAACACTGCAGACAGTTTTACAAATAAGCTCTTTGGGGACACGATAGATTCCTTCAACCAGTTACTGCCACCTCATGAATCCTTGAAACAGGGAGGTTCTCTGTTCCCTGGAAGAATAAAAGATGGTGAAATGCTGACACCAAGAGCTCTCAGACAGAGAGGGACACCAAACATGTTACAAGTAAGCAAGATGAAGATGCTTGTTTTTGTGGATAGCGGATGAGTCTGAAACAGAAGTTGGAGTAGAGCTTGGGGAGTCACTGTTGGCTAAGTGCTGCCTATACCGGCATGACAAACTGAGCTGGGATAGCCAGCATTCAGGTTAAACAGCAGAAAACCAGGCATAGCTGTGGGTATCTCAAGCTATGGTGATGGGGCAGTGTAAACAGGAAGATTCCCACAGTTAACTGACCAGCCGTTCTATCATACTGGGTGTGGTCCAGGTTCAGCGAAGGAGTCTTTCCTTAAAAGTATATAAACAAATAAATAAATAAAAATAAGATGGTGAATAACATAAAAAAATACAACTGTGTTGACTTCTGATCTTGACACATTATCACAGAAAATAATTGCACATCTTCAGACATTTGCGCTCACACACAGAAACATATTAACATATTCAGAACACTGATCTCTACAACTCCTACCCCCACGCAAAGGTTGTCAAATGATGGATATAACATTCCTAAAGTCACATGAACCCAAAGGCATGGTGGTACCCAATTAATATCACCTTATCCTAAAATAAAGATGCAGAGGGTAACTAGGACTTAGTAGCTAAACCTAGGGAAGCAGAACAACCTAAAATGGAAAATACTTAGCAAAAAATAAAATATTATATTTGAATTATCACCCAAATCATTTGCAACATCTGCAGTTATATTTCTGTGCTGGAATAGCCTGGTAACTTTGTCCGGGAGAACTGTCTGAACCAGACATGTTCTGAAATGATCACTGACTATTTTACTAAATAGTATCCCGAAAGCAGCATGAACAAACCACTAAGGACATCCCATGTCCTCTGGTGGAGTCTGCATAAATGATCTCGGTTAGCTTCCTTTCATCGAGATTTTGACCAATTAATTCATAAATATTAGCATTTCATTAACTGCACCAATATTAACATTTCATGTCAGTGGGGATTTCAAAGCAAATTTCTAATTACATTCAAAAAGTAAAACAAGGAAAAGGTTTTTTAATAATGCTGGTATTAGTAGGCTCTAGAATTAGTTTTTTCTTGAGTACACATACATTCTAGTCTAAAAATCTCCTGCTCTGGGTTTAAATGACCCATTTCATGGGCACATTATGATTAACACTCTGACTATTATTAATTAACTTGTGAATTTCCGTGCCTAGTATGGATTGAAGCAGTAATCCCTGTACATTATATGTTTTTTTTTAATCATGAGAAATTAAAGCCCAAGTAAGCAAAATATTTTCTATATCTAATTCAAGTAGTGAACAATTCAAATGCGTACTCAACAGTGTTTCCGGGTATCAAAACTATTATCATTTTTAATATATATATTTTTTCCATGATATAATAATAAATCAAGAGTAGGCAAGAGTCAGAAATACACACCTGCTCTTGGGACTCTTTTCTGCCTCTTACGTTGCCTTGTCTAGTTTCACTATGAGGGCTTTTGTCTGTTTTCCTCCTAACTTGTTCTATTGGAATTGTTTGTTGTCTCTTGGAGAGCTGCCCTTTTATGAAGGAAAAAATGGAGGAGGTATGAATCTGGAGGTGTGTAGAGGGAAACATGTGCTAGAGAGAAGAGTCTATTCTCAATAAAAATAAACAACCATATCAATAAGAAATGCCCGGAGGTTCTCTGCAAAACAAACCTTATTCTCTATTTTCGTCCTATGACCTGTGTACTTCTTATTTGATGTCTCCCCTTTTCATGGCAATGACTATAGGTGACTTAATTTTCTTTATATAGAGAATATTATTATAACAGGAACACATGAGTATAGTTTAATGAAGTAATATTTCATGTTTTGCTAATTACATTTATAGAATATTCTTGGCAGGAAATTTGGAAGCAATGAGTTCAGAGTTTCAATGGGTATAGATATTGCTTCTCTTTTGTCAAACACATTTTAATTTTTTTTACAGCTTTATTTTAAAAAACAAAGATAAATGTACAGATTTTAAGCATTTATGCATAAAATTATACGAATACATTTTTGTCAGTACTTGGTTTTCTTTAAAGGTTTGATAGTGTGCATTAAGATCTCACTAGTTACAATGAGCATAAAGTACATGTAAAACAGGATGTAACCTGGAATTAGTCAATGTTTTCTTGGTGTGTAAATATTAGGCATAATGTTTTTTTTTTCTTTCTTTTTTTTGACCTTTGTTTTTTCTTGAACTTCATATAGTCTGTGAGTTGTTTCTGGGGTGCTGAGAGTTTTCTGGGGTTAGTATCCAATTATCAGTGACTGCATTTTATGTCTGTTCTTTTGTGACTGGGTTATCTCACTCAGGATGTAATAGCCAGAAACTGGAAAGAACCCAGATGTTCTTCAGTAGATGAATTGATACAAAAATTGTGGTATATTCACATTTTAAATTTTATGGGAATCGCTAAAATACTTAAATTTCTGCAGAAAAAAAAAGAACAAAATAAAAGCCATTTAATTATACCTGCATTATATTTAAATCTTGAATAATTCTTAGACCATCAATTGTCTGCTGTATGAAGAAACATATTTCTCAAATTTTAAATCTGCTCATGATGAAGTAGGGTTTTTCCTGAAAACTTTTAGAGGTGTGAAATTCTTTATATATTCTCCCTTCCTCTTTGGTTCTGACATTTGTATAGTCCTTCATTGTTGCATGAGAGGTTTCTTCCATGAAAAATCTTGGGAACATGCTATGACATTCTTCTAATGCTTAACTTTTGAAATCTCATTGTCAAATTTCATTTCTAGGAATGTTTCTGTAATGTTTTACCTAGTTTCCACACTGGGGCTTTTATCTCAAATGGCCTTTCATTCTTTAAATTTTCATTGTTGATCCTATTTGCATGTTTGCGTGTGTGTGTGTGTGTGTGTGTGTGTGTGTCTGAATTTTATTCTATTTTTGCCCACCCCTCAGAAGAGGCTACATCTCAGAACCAAAATAAGGGGTGTGTCTTTCTAGTATTATTGTTGGGAAGAAAGAAATGTGTTGCCCATAATTGGAAGTTGGTAAGTAAATAGAGGGTGATGACTGGAACTCAGTACGTATACAGAGGGCGATTGAATGACTGAACAAACATAAGAACTTGCTTATTGGGAGACTTGACTTATTATGCCCTAAAGCACCTGGCAGACATGTCTGCAAGTACCCAGATACTGGCTGTTCACAAAAATCTTCCACAGCATTGCAAATCTTCTATGACGTTCAGTTACTTTTAGCATCAATACAGAATATAGCAGACTGAGGATAACAACTTATACATTGAAGCCCAGCCCTCTGCTATCAGATCTCTGTGAGTCTGAGGTCTACATAGTAATGACATATAGTCTGACATAACAATTCCATCCAATTGGGTCTGGAGGGTGAACATACATGTTAATAATAGTGTATATAGTTCTTACTCCCTTACAGAGGACCCTGTCACATACACACACACAGACACATAATCATAGAGACACACAGAATTAAAAATAAAATGTTTTTTCATTAAATGAAATATCATAAATAATTAACATAAAACTTTTAAACAGTGCTTAAAGGAGATATATATATATATATATATATATATATATATATATATATATATATATATATATATATATATATATATATGTAATGTTTCTATTCAGACCTGCTATGTATTACAGAGCATGAAAATCACTTTTGCTCCCTCAGAACCTACATATTGACTCCTTGTAAAAAATGCAGATCTGCAGATATACATCTGGTACTTTTTAAACTTTAAGATTGCTCATGGCGGTTTATCAAATTGCAGTAAGACTTCAAGAAATAAACGCATAGCCTGGTCAAACGCTGCAGCTCCAACACCTCACCATTTTTTTTTCTATTAATTATTCTCGACTCCTCATGAGTATAAACAGGTAGAGATAAAAATGCAAAAAGCCTCTCCAGTGACTCCCTCCTTTGGATCGGCGTCTTAGGAGAAGCCAGTAACTGCCACTCTGACTGACTGAGAGCAGCAGAAAAATCCCTGAGGCCTTCTGGTTCAGTTGGGATTGTAATGATAGACTAGCAAGATAAAAACCTGCCAGAACACTAGCTTCAGCTGTATGACAATGCCCTCCCCAAGAAGATATGGCGCTGTGTGGATGAATATAGATTGGAAATGTGGCTCCTGTCAGCAGCAATGACTCCACTCACTAAGCCTATACACTAAGATGCTTTGTTTGCTCAGGGTGCGGACTCTGGCAACGTGTGAAAAATTCCTTTTCGCAGCTGGAAACCCTCATGTGTCCATATGGAGGAGAGGGAACTTAGGGAGGGGGTGGTCAATCATCACTTTGCAGCCCGGGAAAACAGGAATGTAAAAGCCTGTCCTTATTAGAGGAGAAGGGGGTTTGTCTTGGCCTAATCCTAGGGCATGAAGAAGAATTCATACAATGCTCAAAAAAAAAAAAAAAATCAAACTCTGCCTAGGATTCTGGGAGCCCTCTCTGACTGCACCCTGATGCCATGGTGATCAATTTTCCTCTCCTCCACGGAGATCACCCGGTTGTCATCATTTTCATTATTTCTCAGACCGAATCTCTCCTCTTGACATTGCCAAGAAGAAAATTTACTCTCTCAAAGTGAGGAGGGTAAGAAATCCTTCTTTTTAAACTCTTCTCCAAACCAGAGACTTGAAAGTAAAACAGAAATTCCTATATAATATGGTGAGGGTGGAGGAAAATCCTGACTTTGGAATCTGAAAGCAGTGATGGGTATCAAATTGCACCGAGACGTCAAGAGGTCTGGAGTCTTCACAGTCCTCTAGACATGACATACATTCTATGATATAGATAATAGAAACTGAGACACGTGGACTGTCTCTATAAATAATAAGCAATAACACTGCTATTAGCACAAACAGAACAGTAGGATGCATAGCTCTTCTGTTCTGTGAACTCTGTAGAGTATCAAGGAGAAGGACATCAACTGCTAAGCTTTATTTTAATTCTTTTTAAGAGAAAGTGCCAGGCATAGTGTAAAAGTTCACCTGAAAATGTCTCAGCTAAATGGGAAGGCATATATTTGGACCTTCACCTTAGAGAAGAGGTGGGGGAAAGTCCTTTCCGTGACACGACTGTGAAGATGTTCTGACATTTGGAATGAGAATGAAATACTTTTCACTAAAAATTAAACTGTCATTGGACTCTGTACTTGTGGGACATGTGTCATTCAGCTCCAGCCACTCAACTGTTATTGTTAGCCCTTCTACAGTATAAATGAAATCTTTTGCATTTTATCTTGCCAGTGGTATGGATGGCTTCTTTTCTTACTGAATTACAGAATAGTAATATTGCTTGGGCTGTCAGTCTTGGTTGATATGTATTTATTGGTCGTGCATGAATATAATGCCATTATGACATTACCTAATTTATATCCGCATTATCTACAGAGATTTTAATTCTTTTCTATTCATTTTCTGATTTGATAACAGAAAGCAAGGCTGAATATGGTACATTGATAGTCTTTAGGTCTCCGAGGTTCTCAACCTATGGGATGTGATTTCTTTGACAATCTCCTGATCTTTAAAAACATTTACATTGTTACTTATGAAAGCAATTAATTGGAGTTATAAAGTGACAATGAGAATACTTTTATGTTTGGGATTACCATAACATTTGAAACTGTATTAAAGGAGGGCTGAGAACCACTGGTTAAGGGTAAGTGATTCAAAATAATCAGACTTCTTTTAGAGATTTAAGGAAAACCATTGTGATTTACTTACATTTTGTTATCATAATTTTAATTTTATTAATTACAGATGAACACACATCTGCCTATTTAGCATTTCCATTCCTAGGTATTGCTACAGGAGAAACGGAAGCATCCTCACCGAGGACTTCACACAAATCCTCTCATAGCAAATTTACTGGCATTTGTCCTGGATTCTAAATAACACAAACACACTTATAAAAGACCAAGGACTCATACACTGAAGTAGTTTGATTAAATGGGACATACCCAGCAATGAAAAGGAACTAACCCCTGCTATGAATAACAATCCAGATGAAAGTAAAAACCATGACACTGATCGAAACACCTAAGATGCAGAATCTACATGTGACTTTTTACTTGGCTTGTACAAATACAATATTCAACAAATACTTAGACAGTCTTGGTTGAAACAACATTGTTCTTTGTGTTACAACCACAATAGTACCCACACATATATTACTGTTTAGGTACCACACACTAACCAACTGCACTGTGGGGGAACACTAATTCTTTATCTTAGAGGATGAATTAATTAGAATGTTCTGAATTATATGCATATAGTATTATCTATATTATTAAATATTTTATAGAGTGTTCACAGTTCCCACATTCCCGAAACTATACATTCCTTTAGTAAACACATGAAATGGAAACTCCAGTTTCTTTGGAAAGTTACTCATATCAAATGATGTTTTCCTGCGGCACGCATAAGAAAGCATGTCTTGCTGAAGCCGACACAGGTGAAGAGATATTTTGGTAGAGCAAACATGTGAAACAATACTGGAAGAATGAGTATAAATATGACCCCACAGACAGTGAGAGAAGAGCAGTAAGCTTTGGTTTGGCTTGCTCTGCCTTGTTTTCCTTCAATAAGTACACCCATGCATTTGTTTAAGTTGCAGAGCATTGTTGAGCTCAATTTGTGTTGATGCTGTCATTGAGAAAACTGCTTCCAAGGACTGCTCCTGAGGTTCCTGGGGCATTTGCTACTGGACTGGACTGCTTCCAAAGAAGATTGAGCTCAGTCTCAAAGAAATCTTGCTGAGCAGATCTATGTCCCCTATATCCTAACTTTCTCTTCCACCATTTTTGTCTGGCAGTGGGCTAGAGAACAAGTTGAACCCTTCTTAAAAGTAGGTTGCAAAAAATGTCGGCCTACATGCGTAAGATCCTTCTAAACTTTGGGATGGTATAAGACAGAAATGGAATCATTTAATTACAGATGATGTGATATATCTTTTTTTCCTTATTTTTACATTTGCCACTCCATTTATTGTTTTTATTTGCAGGAGGAGTTGACACAAAAATTTAAGGGTGTTTCTTTTTTCTCTCCCCCAAACATGAACCACTCAAGGTAAACCAACTTAATGCTTGAAACTGGCAAAGGGATATGTCAATAGAGCTGTGGACAGGACTCTCGGAGTGAAGAAAAATGGAAAGACTCCATGAGGATTTGAAATAAAATGAAAACATTGTTGTCTTGTTGGTTCTGCTTCATTCAGGAAGATGCAACCAGATGCTTAATACAATAAAAAAAATGGAAGAAGATAAAATCGCATTAGTTAGATAAAGGATGACCTAAGAATGAACCGTAATGCATTTTAATACAAGAAATTCACAGACACCACCTACATGGCTGAACCCATATAAGTTGAAGCAGAAATTTCTTTGGGTCCCTCACTTCTCTTTGTGGAATATTGACCATTGTTTGTTTGTTTATTTTGGATGATAGGTTTTTGATTTAGGCCTATAATAATTCTAGTCCACTGTATTTCTACTGTTAAAGGTCAAGTACATCTCTGGCTAAAATCATTTTAGGAAATTTATTATTAGCAAAATTTATTGCAAAATCTCTGTCTCTGTCTGTATGTATATATATCTCTGTGTCTTTGTCTCTCTATCTCTCCCACCCCACTTTGGATGCTTGGTTGCCGTTTGGGGAAAGGGTTCCTCTGCATAGCTATTCTTGTCTTAGGACTCACTCTTTATACTAGGTGAGCTTCCAACTCACAGAGACTGACCTTCCTCTGCCTCCCAAATACTAGTGTTAAAGGCATGTACCCCAACTTCCTGGCTCTTCTCCTTCATTCATTCAATGAAACATGTGTTAGATGTGGAGAGGATTTGAGTAAAATGTTATTTATGTTCAAGGAACATAGTGAACAAGGGAAGAAGCCTCAGAGATGCTCTTGGCATTCCACACCTTCAAACTTCTTGTTGCAGAGCATTTCCATAGCAGTTGCTTTATCCCAGCCTCCTACGTGAAATAATAGTTTCCCTAGAACTTCCGCCTTTAAAATGAAATGTTCCCTAAACTATTCCACCATTACACATTCTAAGAAAGCTCCAAGGTTAGTGCCCAATCTTGGGCGCAACAAAATCAGAAACAAAAACCAGGATGCAAAATTGGCAGGGGTTAGAGTGACCCTGCCAAGCAAGGACACTTAATTGCTATCGCAACCGAGGTAACCAGTAAGAACTTAGTTTAGACTCCATATTTAGCTGCTCGGTTTTGTGACACTTTTGAAATCTGGGTCATGCTGAGGCCTTCGAGAACAAAGCATATGTAGAAAAGCCATTTTCTAAGACCGTTAGGAAGTACACGTTTTAACCTGTGACCTGCTTCACTTGCTAGCCATGTACTGTTCTTCAGAGAATTGAGTTTAGAAGTAGGATGTCCAATTCTTCTCGTTAATTTTCAGAATTAGAGAGGCCAAATATGTTGGGCTTGGTGCAAAGATTGTTATCTTTCTTCATTGTAATTTTTCAAAAGGTTAGCATGGCTGTGAGAGATGTGCATCCTACAAAGTGATGAAAACATACACTTTACACACGAGCTCTCCTGCTTGTGAGAACATAAGACAATGTTATTTAGGAGGTTTTTCCTGAGAGTAGGATACTTTTACATAATAGTTTACAAGGAGTGGATCTCTGAAAATAACTACACTTAGAAGTTCCTTAGTTTTCTGTTTCTCAAATTAGTTACTTTCACTGTTGAATGAATAACAGTACTAATGCCTCCCTCATAAGTATGTGGTGAGGAATGGGTAAGTTAATATTAAATGTTTGCAATGGTGTCTTCCAGTGATAGCTAGCACCTATGCTCCATTTTTACTGGAGTATAAACTAGTATATCCTAGTAGTGGTTTTATCTAATTGAAAACACACACACACACACACACACACACACACACACACACACACACACACAGGATTTGTGCATTAATGTGGATTATGTAATGTTTAAATCTGCAAATGCACTGCTCTTGAATCCAAGACACATTAGCACACTAGTCTAGCTAAACTGTATTATTGCTTCTTCTGTAGCCACTGTAGTTTACTTAACTTCCTGCCAAAATGTATGTACACAACCAGGAAGCAAACAGTGTATCACATTGTTGCTATGTTTCCCATAGACACTTTCATCTCTATCTCTTCTTCTGAAAGACCTAGAAGATTTGTCTGTAGTAAAAACCTACATTCTCACTTCTCACATAATATCACTATATTAGTTGTTGCCCTCTACCTCTCTTCTACTTCCTCTTCCTCTTCCTCTTCTTCTTCCTCTTCTTCCTCTTCTTCTTCCTCTTCTTCCTCTTCTTCTTCCTCTTCTTCCCCTTCTTCTTTGCCTTCTTCTTCCTCTTCTTCTTCCTCTTCTTTCTCTTCCTCTTCCTATTCCTCTTCCTCTTCCTCCTCCTCCTCCTCCTCCTGCTCCTCCTCCTTCTTCTTCTTCCTGACTTTTTAAGAGCTCTCTGGCTCCCAAGCTAGTACATAGATAGCCTGCTCTGAAATCTTTAATTACTGATCACACTATACTCCTAATTTTTGCTTCTTGCTCTATTCACCCAAGGCTGATTTGTGTCTTCTGTCAGAGTCCCTACAGACAAAACTGCTTCTCAATTAACATACACCCCCACCCACTGCTTTATATAAAAAAAGCTTCCTATTCTGGAAAAAAAATTGCCACTGAGAAAGGCTGTTAATCACCACATGCTTGTTCTGAGCTGCATTGTTCTGGATTGTATCACTCTGTTGGATTTTATGCTCCGCAGGGCAGAGCCTTTGTTTGTCATGCCCTGTCTATTGTTCTGAGCGGTGAACCCTGATGGCACTGTGGAAAACACAAACAATGGCTCTTTCTACATTTCACCACTTTAGTTGTCAAATGGGATGATAAGAAAAGCACAATTCACAGAAGATGTTGCATACACAGCCTCTAAAGTTGGTTCTGTAAGCCATTTGAGCAACAGAAGCTCACTTCCATCTCACTGTTACTTTAGAATTTTGTTCATTTGTCTCTTCGTTGTTGCTGTTGTTCCCTCAAGACCCTCCTGAAAGTCAGCAATCAGTAGCTATGTGACTTTCCATTTCCTTAGCTTACCTGTCTCAAAAGAGAAAAACCAGGGGTGGAGCTAAGTGCAGCCTCCTTCCCAAATGTATTTGGCAAAGCTTAACTACAGGGTGTTAAGCCCAGTGTCAAGGAAGTTTCCTGAACAATCTCAAATTTTATGAGTCTACCAATCAGCATCATAGACAGCAATTTTTAACTGTTTCTGTACAAGGAAGTAGTAAAAAGTAAAATATGGAGAAATCATCTCTGACCAAGGCATGGTTTGCCATTCTAGGAAACTTGGACAATTCAACAATGACATTAATTAATGACACCTGTCGCCTGGAACTGCAGCAAGGTATCTCTTGATTGAGTAGTTCAAGCTCTAGAAAGATGATAATAGCAGTAGTACAGATGACAGGCACATATATAAATATCATAACTATCAAAGCAGACTCCAGGAGCAATTGACTTTTATACGGATCCACTGCATAGTCAAAATGGAAGTTAGTATCCAAAGTCAAGTATGGAAATATAGACAGTACAAAAAATAAATTAAAATATTTCAAATATTCTATACAGGCTTATATGATAATTATTGATCCCTAATATTTAGATGAAAAATATGATGGAGTCATGTTTGTCTATTGTTTCATTAAATTCCAAGTAATAGATTCTAAAAGAATGATAATATACTCCTAGCTTCTCTTCAGAGTTCTATCCATGCATCTACTAATGGTTAATCTAATATATTTGTATTTTTAAATTTCTAATTGATATTCATAAGTCAATCAACAGGAAGTGAAATACTAAGGGAAATTAGCAAAATTAAGCATCTCTTGCATGTAAGTTTTGACTATTGCCAGCTGCCTACCTGTGGCCCTGGGAACCGCTGCCCTAACACTGTAAAGTGTTTTTGTCAAATGAAAAAGGAGGAACCTAGAGTGGCAAGTGCTCTTCTCATCTCAAATTCATTCCCTGGTTCCAATTAAGATTATCAGCTGCTTCACACCCTTTTCTGATTCATCTGTGGCTATCTGAAACATGAAGCAACTCGATAAGAAGCAAGAAATACTCATGCTTTTCTTTCCCCTGATATGTTTAAAGTCAAGAATCATTTGTCTACAACATCTCAATGCATTAACAACAATACACAAAGAGAGTTCTTTGAGAAATCTGGATAATGAGGGTGTGGAGAAGAAAGAGCAAGTGTGTGTTTGATACGAAGACTAAATTGGGTTTTTGAAGGCTCTTAGAAGGCTCTTTAAACAACTATTCCTGAAATGGCCACAAACCCCTGGAGAGTCGAATAAATTATTCTATGATCCTTTCATTAGATAATGGAGTCTAATTTAAGGAAGTAAATAGTAATTGAGATATTAAAGAATTCAAACCACCTTTACAAGTATTTTTGGAACTCCCCATGCTGATAGATTTATTTGATGCTAAGTCCTTTTCCTCGGCTTTAAAAATGCATTTATATAATCTGGCGTTACCTATTTTACATATGTGGCATTTTGCTTAGCATTAAAGTAGTTTATTTGGAGAAGATCTTTTATAGACTATTCTGGGGAACAGACTGCTACCCTCTTTATGTAGCAGCAAAAGATGATGGGATGCTTGCTTAAATGTAGCTTCTTTTAACAGCTTGTGGAGCTGGAGAGCCGAAAAAGAGAGTAAACACTATTCAAATCCTGAACAGTGCCAAACAGAAGGAAGTAAATGCCCAAAATTCACCAAAGTAGTATGGGACTGACAGAGTATACATGCTATGTCTTTACACTCTTGCTTTACTATGACTTTCAAGGGTCATGCACCAGACACATGTTCTAATTTTTAAGCTTTCCCTATACCTTTTCTACCCAAGGACTCTGTATGGAAAACAACTGGTGTTTCCAGTCAGAAATTCCCAGCACATAAGCAGTAAATACCCAGGCAGGTCTTGTAACCCTTACCTTTCCTTTTCTTTGAATGGTCTGACTTCTTTGGCTCTTGTGAAACACACACACACACATGCAAACACACACACACACACATGCAAACACACACACACATGCAAACACACAAAAATGCATGCACAGAAACACATGAACAAATACAGACATGCACAAACACATGTGTAAGCATACCAAGGCACACACACAGTATTTGAACAAAGCACCCTTATTGTTTGACAACCCCACAATGTTCTTAACCTGATACAAAATGCTTCATAGAAAATAATGCAGTGGACACACTGTGTGGCTCCACAAAAGGCTATAAACAGAAAATTTTCGATTAAGCCAAGGACTTTAAGTGTAACCACTGTACTCTTTATGAAAAACTAGCTCCTCTATACTTGTGTATGAACAGAGTTCAAATGTAGAGTTGACACATCAGCTAAGCCCTTGTGATTCTCTTTTGAATAGTATGTACAACAGTATGGCAAACACATCAGAAGCTTTGTGAAACATGAATTTCGAATTTTAATAGGCTGCCCTCCAGTCTCCTGGAGGTCCAAAGGTTTATATAGATAAGTATATAGATAAGGGATGCTCTTCATGCCTTTAAAAAGATGATGTTATGAGCTGTTTTCCTTCTCAACAGGATGTGTTTGTGGTTCCTCCAAGGAGAATAACCCTACAGGACAGTTAATAAGTCTTCAGCTATTTGAATTGGTTTTCTTATAGTTAATTCAATTCCTGGCATTAGTTGAAAGTGGCCGAGCATGACAAGAATATTTTTTCTTTTTTTCTTTTTCTTCTTCTCTCTCTCTCTTTTTTTTTACTATAGAATTCAAAAGATTAAAGAAAATTCCTGAGGTTGCAGCTTACAAGTTTGGATAGCTCATTATAAAGTCTCCATTGAGATATAGGAAAATCTTGCTCTCTGCATTTTTTTTTTTTTTTTTTTTTTTTTTTTTTTTTTTTTGGATCAGCGCCTCATTTTAAAAACTAAATTCTTGGCTGTTGTAATTTGCTACATGTTTATCCATCATACCCTACTGTCAATTGGATGAACACTGTTGGGAGAGAAAATTCTTTCACTAGATTTTTATGCTTTTAAAGGAGCTTAAAAGTTAAGTCAAAGATAGCATATCCATGCACATATGTAACATAAGCTGAATAAACAGATGTTGGCATGAATAGTCCTAATGATAAATACTTTGAGGGATAATTATGTGCCAGATACTATATTTCATATCTCCTTGACATTATTTTATTTAACCCACAAAACAGTGCCATAAATTAATTATTTAAAAATAACAGGATAAGTAATGTGCCTAAGATCCTATGGTTAATAATTAGACTGTGAAGTAGTCATGCCTTGTTAGGTATTAATTAAATTAGAGTGTCTCATAAAGGATTTATTTTTTTTTAACATTTCCAACTTGTAAATATATGAGTGAATTATAGTAGTCAGAGTTTATGTTATAGATTTTATAGCACTTTATATAACTCAGCCAGATATATAACAAGGTATCATTTTGCATGTATATGTATAGTTACATGTATACACATATCCTTCTATTTCTTAGATATATAAATATTCAACTGTGCAAAATATTTTTCTTTATACAAAACTTACAGGTTATTATTTCCATTACATTTGTTTATAAATTTGTACCTATACCAATTATTTAATAAAGAGGAAGGAAAAACCATTGGGTAAATATCCCATGAGTCTTAGACATGAAGAGAATTGGACATTATTTAAGGCAAAGGTAGAGGAGTGTCCCAAGGCAAGTGTAGACCAGGTTTCCATGTATGGAAGATTGGAACAGTTTTCTGTCCTCTCAATATATAGAAGGATACAACCCAAGTATTCCTACTCCAACTCAACAACAAAATCTGCAGAAGTATGTGTCCATAATTGAAATGGAAGATACAATTTATTTTCCAGTTATCCTGTTACCAAATCATTCCTGTCAAGATTTACCATATATTTTACACATTTCATAGTATCAACACCACAGTGTACACATATGTATAAACTTACCCATATATGTACTTTACAGTCATTTATAGCTGGGTATAAAATATTTTTCTGGCAAAACCTGTGTCATGGTCCTACCAGCTCTTTAGTACTCTGATGAGAAATACACAGGTCATTGTCTGTCCATTCTGGAGTACAACACCAGATACATGGAAAGATGTCTACCAATGTGATCCATTAACAATGGGGCTCATTCTCTCTGTGTTAACTAGACCTGAAGTCATTTTGAAAAGTGCACAGTCTGTCCAAGAGCACATTCTTAGAGAAGAATCACCTTCTGTTTGAACTGCCATGCACTTTGTATTTTATCCACACTTGTACTATTGGTGATTCTGCTAGAATGACAGACAAAGTTTTTGCTTTGATCCAGCAGCTGACTTATGAAAACAGAAAAGCAAAATAATGCATGTATCAGCAAACTTGCAATCCCCAGGTCCTGGGTTAGGGCCTTACAACACCATATGGGTAACCTTTTCATCTTATTCTGAAAATCTGGTTAGCAGATGGGAAAGCTGAAATTCTAACACATATACTGGTGATTTGTAAAGTTATGGTATTAATATATGTACAGTGACCCCTAATAAGGGGTCATCGTTTGGTTTTGTGAAGCAAGAACTATACAGTGCATTATCATAAAAAGATCTCTTATAGATTTTTTTTTACCCTAGGCTATACAACTTAATTTTCATGCTGTCAGGTTATCAGTTGTTATTGGAATGTCAATTCTAACATCCTTCTAGAACCTATTCTCTTCTCCAACCTATCAAGTGCAAGAACTAGAAGTCATTGACAACAGGGGGGATGGAAGAAATGACAGGATAATCCTTAAGTAAACTGCAGGAAATATTCTAAGAACTTCACAAATGGAATCTCACTGTATCTTTCAAACTACTCTATGGCTTGCCTGCTATATCTGCATACCACTGTAACAAATGCTGTATACTGGAGGCAATAAAGGCACATAAATATTAAGGAACATACCAAAGTGAAGTGTCCAGGAAGGTCCTTTAAAGAAAAACTCTACATCTTTAATGCATGGGTACCTATCTTATCACAAGGCCTGACTCTAAAGAAAAAGCAAAGAGTATAACTTTTAATACACAGTGTTAGAGCTCTGATCCTTGAAGGTGAGCAGTCTTGTGTAACTGGAAAAGCATTGTTGAGGACTCTGGGTAGCTGGGAGTGGCAAGGATCAAAATGAAGTGAAATTGCTGCATTGTAATTAATTATCACAGGGCTCACAGGCTGGCCCAGGTGACAGCTCACACCTTCCAAAAGTTGTCCTGAACAGGCTTTCAAAGCCATGCAGTTCTTGGAGGCCATTCTTCTTCAGTATGGCCCTCTGAGCAGCAATGCTAATCTCACATGGATACTCGATGAAACACCAGTCATCAGGAGACGGCCTCTACCTGCTGAGCCAGACCATAGGTGTTCCAGGCTCTGTCTAGTACTCTGTGCCTTTAATTAGATCCAGAGGGAAGTCTAATGCAGGCTAAAATTTGCCTTAAAGAATGAGGCTTGAAACTTTTAAAAATAAAACAAAATGTAACCGTTTCTCTAGGAGATTAATTCAGTTTTTCAGAAAAGGACTCAAATTCAGCTAAGATTTTTCACACTGGCCAAGTTTGCTGAGGGACTTCAGCTAACATCACCTGCGATTTTACTGTAGATTTTGCGTCCTGTTTGACAAGTACACTCAACACACAGGGGTGTGCTGTGGGAAGACTTAACAGCCATTTTATCGTCATTGATAGTTTGGAGGAAAAGTCTCTGGCCACCTTACCTGAACAGAACTCTGCCTCCTAGAAGCAGTGGCCAAATGTGTGACTTTTAGTTTCAGTAGCTTCATGTAGCATGGAGGACTGCCGTCTTGGAAGTTGCCTAAGGCTGCCTAGAATCGTTGTCATGTGAAGGATTTAAAAACCCTGAGTAGTTCTGCACCCCAGTGGAATCATGTTTTGATACACTGGGGCTATATTTGTGTCATGTTCTTCATCGGGATGCAAATATGACCTTTTGAACTTCTGATGGATCAATTGGTTGGAAATATGTTTGGACTCTGAGCAAATAAAGGCAAGAAGAAAAAGAAAGTGACTAGTGAGAGAGAAACGTAAAAGGCAAACTAAGATATTCCTCATAGGCCTAATGACAATAATTAGCTTTTTTTAAAATGCAAAAGGTAGCATGTGTAAAGTCCCTACGGCAGCAGATGCTTAGTGCAAAGGTGACCGAAGAATAGATGAGCATTGTCCTGTATATAGTTAAACTTATACTCTATTTCAAGAGTAATTGCCTTAGTTAGGGTTTTATTGCTGTGAACAGACACCATGACCAAGGCAAGCCTTATAAATAACCAGATCTAATTGGGGCTGGCTTACAGGTTCAGAAGTTTAGTCCAGTACCATCAAGGTGGGAACATGGCAGCCTCCAGGCAGTCATGGTGCAGGAGGAGCTAAGAGTTCTACATCTTCATCCAAAAGAAGCCAGGAGCAGACTAAGCATCCTCAGGCAGCTAGAAAGAGTGTCTCCAAGCCCACCCCCAGAGTGACACATTTCCTCCAATAAGGCCACACCTTCTAATAGTGCCACTCCCTGGGCCAAGAATATGCAAACCATCACAGTAATGAAGTGTGTTATTCACAGGAATGAAATGAACAAGCTTCTAAAAGTCCGTGGTTGAGCCCCTGGTTTTTTACATGTGGCTCTGTGCTCACCTTGATACCTTTTTCTTTATTATGTCTGAAGTGTTAGATGAAATGCACAATACCTGTTCATAACCATAGCTTTCTTTCTTCATAGTTACATTGTACATGTGCTTTGAAATGTGATAACGGCTCCTGAGCTTTTGGAGACATTCTTGTCACTTGTGTGGTATCACATGTGGACTTTACTTTTATTAGATTCTAATAACCTCCACTGGAGGACTAAATTGTACACAGAGAGAACTGACATGCACGTATCTGCCCCTCCCATCTGTTATTAGCGATGTTTACTGATTGAAAATTTTGAGATTTAAAGTAAATTTCGAATGTTTGAGGACAACTCTAGGTAGAGATAATTTGTGAATGATAGCACCAGGAAATGGTGCAGAAAAAGGCAGACAAGTGGCTGTTCTTATTCTGTACTGAAGTTGGGAATTATAAAATGTGGGGGCTTCCAGCCATTTCTATTATTTGACATCCAATTAAAGCAATGTCGCAATAAAAAGAAATACAGAAATCCCTAAGGAAACAGGCGATCAAGTATACAAGCCTCCATGGCGCGATCAATAGCAAACATTGACTCCAGAAGCCCTTGGTTTATTCTAGACAAGTAACAGATGCTTTGTTAACATTTCCCCAGATTTTACACATTATGCAATCTTTGCGTCCTTTTAAGAGTAGTTGTGTTTAATTTGGATGCTTGCTGATGTTTGCCACTGCCACCCCAACCAATCAGAGATTTGTCTCTCCCACAGGATCATCCTGCAGATTCTCTGTGCTCAGCAGCTATTGTCAGTGGCAATTACCACTCACTGCACAGGGTGGCTTAAGCAGTTCAATTAAAGGAGGTAGATGTCTTACGGTCGCTCTGAGAGAGAGCAAACTATACCCGTGGTCCACCATAGACCCTCTGCTTGTATTTGGTGTAGCAGAAGAGTAAAGAAGACAATGAGTAGAGAAAAATAGGAGGTAGTTTTAAATGATTGACCTTGCCAACTGCATCATATAGAAAATAGACCGGGGCTTTAAGCAGAGGAAATAGTGTATGTACACTCCCGGTGGTGGCATGGGGTGTGGAGCAACAAGGAAGCATAACGGTAGAGACCTTGTCTATATATAGATCCTGTTACTACTTTACCCAGCATACACTAGCTGAGGGGATCCCAAAGTCACAGCTATTGGCATTTCTTTATTATATGTAGATGCTTCCTACAAGGTCTGTTGTCGTTCACTATGTGAGAGAAAATGATTTCTGGAGAAGGAAATCCCTCCTAGTTAAGAACCACTGTGCAATACTGCCCCCATTTAGACCAGAGACATTTCTTCCCTTGGATTCATCTTCAAGTTTCTAATATCTAGAAGAGCTACAGTTAATAATATCACTGTCAATGTGACTGTATAGTGTTATGTAGTGCTAATGTTATAATTGCTGTTTCCTATCAGGTGTGTGGTAGAAAACATTGATTCCACCACTATACCATGTCTAATTATTTCATAACAATACTAACAAAAAGAGACCCACTATGGAAAATACTAGAGGTTTATAGTATGAGTATGATTAGATGCATGCTCAGTTTCTAAGCAAATCACCCAATCCAAAATGACAGACAGACAGACAGACACACACACACACACACACACACAGAGATGCTTTATTACATCTTTACAAAACCTAGTAAAATCAATTGAGGTAGGGGATGTAAAGAGTTTGCCTCACAAACGGGAAGATCTGGATTTGAGTCACAGAAATAGTTATAAAAGGCCTGACATGATGGTGTCTGTAATCCCAGTTTAGGGAAATCAGACTGGAGAACCCCAGTGTTCACCACCCAGCCACCTTAGCCTGAATAGCACATTCTAGTCCAACATGAAATTTTGTAATGGAAGGAAGAAAGGAATGAAGAAAGAAAGGAAAGAAGGGGAAATTGAGGGATGGGAGACAGGAAGTAAGGAAAGAAAGAAAGAAAGGAAGGAAGGAAAGAAGGAAGGAAGGAAAGAAAGAAGAAAGAAAGAAAGAAAGAAAGAAAGAAAGAAAGAAAGAAAGGAGGAAGAAAGGAAAGAAAGAGGAAGAAAGAAAACCACTGCCTACAATGACCACTGTTTTTTTTTTTTGTCCTGTACTAGATGTTATGAGTTCACATGATAATGACTTTAATACTGTTGTGGGGTTTTGAAATGCCAAGCATCACACTCTGTGACTGGTAACAAATGGAGCTCCACCATGTGTGAAAATTTCATGATGATACAATCTGTACCTCCCAATATATTTCAATAGATAGCAAGCAGTCATGGTTAAGACTTTTCCAGCCCATCTCCAGATTTCATTGAACTTCATTCTGGTTGGATGACCTCCTTAAATCCAATAATGGGCCCAAGCATGAAGCTCTGCAAATAACTGAATGGATCTGTTTACAATATCAAAATTGCCTCACGAAGTATGTTTAATTATGCATAGGTGAAGAGCTGTTTGCTTAGTGTACTGTATGTGGGATGATATATTCAAGTCAGAAATAATATATAACCCCTAGGAAGAGGATATTAAAGACAGCAACTGTGTAAACACACACTTTGGAACTATGTGCCAAATGCCAACCTTCCAAACACTAGCAGTCGAGTTTCCTTATCTCCTTCTCTGCTTGTGGTTTTGTAATTAGCCCACTGGGCAGCCAGCAACAACATTATAAAAAGGCTATTAATCTGAAGTCATGATTTAATTCTTCACTGAAAAGAAAAGCCTGCTTAGCTGGTGGCTAAAGCTTAAATTATGGAAGCTATTTTGATATGTGTGTGTGTGTGTGTGTGTGTGTGTGTGTGTGTGTGTGTGTGTGTGTGTGTGTGTGTGTTTTAAATAAAAAGCAACAAAGACCAACCAACACCCACTTTCAGTACAAGAAGAGTAGTCTTCCAGATGCTGGTTCCCATGACCTTTCAATCCAAAGAATCCACATTCAAAATGCTACACTATAGTGACAAGACTGCAGTTCCTTCAGACTTTTAGTTCTGAAGACTTACCTCTCTATAATTGGATTGCATTTATTTTATGTTTAGCTTTGAGCAAGTCTTTCAAAGTATAGTTAATGGTTCTGTTCAGTTCTCCTATGGGTGTAAAGTTGTAGATCATATTTTTATGCTTACATATGTACTTATATGCAAAAGGGATTAAAAAGTTAGGTTATAAATGCCTAGTTAAGGTTCATTTTTCTTAGACAGATCCCTCCTTCCTCTGGACAGGGGAGGACTTAATGAATCCTCTGTGAACGTGTGTTTAAGTGTTTGAGTTGTGCTGCTTCTTAAGTATTCTCAGAAAGTTTAATAATTTTAAAAGAAAGAAAGATATGAATTTTTAATAGAGGAAATAAGTCTTAATTTTGTAAAACATACAACTGAGTAATTCTCACAAGGGCAAGATCTTTTATAGTACTATCTCATGAAATACCCAAAAGTCTCATAAGTCAAGAATGTTGTTCATTTTATTATAATTTTTATAAATTTACTGAGACCCAGCAATGGGTATATAGTAATCAGTTCAAATTAAATTTAATCTATTGCCATTCAAAGCCTACAGTCTCATAGTATACTATGAAAAAGCACATTATCAAGAAATAGTAATTAAATATCAACTGTATATCGGCTTTGCTAGGGTCGAAAATTCACTGTTAAAAGTAGACACATCACAAGCATATAACTGCAGCATAAAAATAATGAAAGTAGATAAATGAATCAAGAAATATATGAACTAGAGAATATATATATATGATTATATTAAAATATTAAACTTACCTTTGTAGTAGCAAAATAACAAAAATTTTTGGTAGTACAACAAAGATAAATGGATGACCCATGATGCTAACAACTAGACACTGGTGAGATTACGAGAGATCACTTCTATCCAAGGGCCTGTCTAACATGTGAAACCATTTTCTCTCCTAACTCTCTGTGAGTATCTATTTTCCTAAATGTTTTCAGTATACATGGGACCTGTTGATTCCCTGCACAGAACTCTGCTCACCCTTCATTTTCACAAGTCATTTATCTTGTGCCCTTCCTATGTTAGGAACTAAGGTCTATGTCATTTATTGAAACAATTGACTATTTGTATGAGCAAAGGTATAACAATTACTTTAATAATATTTACTTTTAAACATTTAAGATCGCCCATACCTGTTTATAAAATCCACTGTACTGAACATCTGCGTGACTCTGTATGCATCCATCAGTTTCTTTGTGAATAATGGAAAGTTCCTTGTTATGTCACTTTTGATAGAAAAATTGTGCTCTATTATGTTTAATCCCTACATTATCTGTAAATAATAAGATGACATTAAAGATTAACTTATTTTTAATTTATCTTGGATATCAGTCTAAAATTATAATACTCTACTGATGAGCCATAAATGGTCTTTAATCCAGAATTCAACAAAACACTTTTTAATTGCACTTAAGCAATTGCAAATAATTTTCAGTGTGTTAATCCTGGTGGAGGAAATTTCTGTGGCATACTGGAGATTGTTTTATTCTACAATGTAGCAGAGAAGCTTTGTTAGACTTCACCTGGTTTTGCCAACAGATGTGCACTGGGGACATGCTCATGAAATTTCAAAGTCAGACTAATCATCTGTTGGTTTTCGGGAAACAAATGGACTTTTTGGGTAGATGACCTTTTTCCAAAATTGCAAATGACCTAAATGATAGCAAATCCTAACCAAGCATTTACCATCAGCCAGACCTGATCAAGTAATCATGACATTTATTCATTGAATAGCTGGCAAAGCCCAATGGTGGAATTTCAAGGATGAAATTCCTTTCTAGGGTGAATACAGAAAGACCCTTACCAACATGTCTGTTGTACACGTTTGTGTTCTTAGTCTCAATACTATTATTTCTGTGAATGATTATGATTTGTAATAGACTGTGCTAAAATAAAATGACTGTGACATCTTTACCTTTTAATATTACTCTCCAATACTTTTAATCAAAACTATTAGAGAATCAGTAAGAGGAAACACATTACAATTTACCCAACAACTAAACCTGGTGTATTTGTATTTTTTTAATACAGCATATTCCAATTATGGTTTCCCCTTTCCCAAGTACTCTCAGACCCTTCTCAACTCTCTGCTTAGCCAACCCTCCCTCTCTCTCTATCTCTGTCTATCTCCCTCAGTTGAAACCAAGATTTTATTTTATAAACTATCCTCCCTCAAGTCCCTCCTACTATACAAGTCTCCTCTGCTTTCCAAAGAATATATACTTTTTATCATACTCTTCTCTTTTCATAATCTGTCTCCTTTTTGTATGGTGTATCTTCACCGTTGTTTCAACATTCATTTTTATTGAGATAAAATCTGCATAATTTAAAAAACACCACTCTGGGATGAGCGATACAGTCCATTTAAATGTTGTACTACCCCATCTTCATTCTGGTTCTAAACTATTTTCTGTGTCTCAAAGCAAATTGTTTTGTGTGTCCAAGAGAAAGTATGAGTTTTGCATTCCCTATCTCTCTGTGTGCCCATACTGAATATGTCATATGAAGAAATGATACAACATGTAAGTTCTTGTATCTCTCTTATGTGTAACAAAAGTTATCAGAGATTATAGAATATGTCTATATTTTATTTTTAATGGCAAAAAAATCCTATTGCCTAAATAATAAGTCATATATCATTTTCATTCATTTCCATGGAACAATAAAATTCTCTTGTATCTTCATTCATTGCTGCCTTTGTCCACTGACCAGACATAGTTTGCAGGATTTAGTGGCAAACTTTCATGTGTTTGGATTCCATGTTACTCATCATAGTTCACAATGCAGTAACATTAGGAGGTGATGAGGTCTTGAGGATAAAATGGTGGGACTGTTTTTGGGGCCCTTATGAAAGACAATGAGCTTGCATCCTCTTCCTATTGTATAAACAACAAATTACCGTCAAGGAGAGTGATAATGAGACATAAGCTACCCAAACCTTAATCTCAGATTTCCCATGTACTTTAACTCCAAACAAAAGGCCCAGTTGCTAATTAGTCACTCGGTATGTTGTTATTTTTGATATATCATTCCAAGTGGAGTAACATATTGCTTAAATTGTTTCTCTTAGCATACAGTTGAGGCATATCATTAAATACCAACTAAGTGCTCTGTTCCACCCAATCTCTATTGACAACTATTTACATTTTCTATCAACATTACTGATACATTATTTTTCTCTTTATTCATTCTCTTTCGGCAGGTGCCTCCGAACCACACTCTTTCCCACTAGAATCACAGAGGATGTCCAGGCTTCTGTTATTTCAGATTCTCTGTTGCTGTCTTGCCAACATTTGGCCCTGGTGTTCAATCTCATCCATTCTTTAGAAATCCTGGATTTGTCCTAGATTCTTAATTCCCTCGAAGGTGATATTGACATGGTCTGAATTCATCCATCCTAACCCTCCATACTCCTCTGTCTCTCCAGAGATCATGGAGAGCGTTTCCTTTCTATCAACAGCAGGGTTTCTCACTAGCTTTGTGCATTTACATCATACTTCAAGGTCTCCCAAGCTTCACCCTGTCTTAGATTATCTAACGATCCTGATACAGATTCTTCAAGCTTTACCCCTGTCACTTCACCCTTTCCATCCATTTCTTCTCTGTTCCATTGTCAGTTCAGGACTAAAATGCGATTGACACCTAGATCTCAAAACTCTACAGTGTGCCTGTAAGATCATATTTGTCCTTATTTGATATTTTCTCCATTACTAGGAGAATGGTAACTGTTTAATACCTGTCTCTTTTATTCTACTACATGCTTCATGACAGTCTATGTTTATGTTCCTCAGAAGCTCTGTATTTGCATTGCTAGATATGAAAGTGCTTAAAATATGTCATATAAGAATAAATATTGCAGAATGGCTAAGTGAGATAATGGGGGTTAATGCAGTTAATGTTCTCAACTTTTGGATGAGTGCTTTGTGTAATATCATTAATATTGTATTCAAAGTCATTTTATTTATAAATCTTATATGTGTATATTAACTAGCATAGCCAGTCTTATACAGGCTCTCATCACTATTTCTTAAAGAATTTTTTGACCCTTTTTTTCTCACATACTTCCTAGGAAAGTTTTAAGTCAGAAGCAAAACCAGGTTATCTTCTGCCCCTGAGATTCTCTCAGAAGGTTGAGGCCTCAATCTTCCTGAGAAGGGAGAACAAAACATCGAAGGGAGGAAATAATGGGACACATAAAGAAGCAGGGATTGGAAAAAAGATGATCCAGAGGCTGCCTCACCTGGGGATCCACCCCATATGCAGCCACCATAACCAAGCACTATTGTCAATGCCAAGTAGTGCTTACTGGCCTGAACCTGATATGGATGCCACCTCAGAGGCTCTGCCAGAGTCATACTGATACAGAGGAGGAAGCTTACAGCTAACCATCTCTCTGAACATGGGAACCCCAATGGAAGAGCTAGGGAAGGACTGAAGGAGTTGAAAGGGTCTGCAACCCCATGGGAAGAACAAGATGATAAACTAACGAAACCCACCACAGCTCCCAGGGACTAAAGCACCAACCCGTGAGTTTATATGGAGAGACCCATGGCTCCAGGTGAATATGCAGCCGAGAACAGCATTGTCTGGCATCAATGGGAGGAGAGACCTTTGGTCCAGCAAAGGCTCATTTTCCTAGTGTAGGAAAATGCCATGGTGGGGGAGGGTGGTTGATAGAAGAAGCACTGTCCTGGAGGCAGTGGGAGGGTGGAATTGGTGGAAAGGGGATAACATTTGAAATGTAAATACAGAGAATATCCAATTTTAAAAAGGGGAGGAGAGCAAAAGTTGAGTGACAAGCTGGAGGGAAAAATCAAGAATTTATAGACAGTTAACTCCCATACCCTAAGATAACAGGTGAAACGTGAGAATTATTACAGAGTATAAACAAGGTAAAAAGGGAAGCTGATTAGCACAGTCAACCAGAAAATGGATTTTATCTTACCACTCAAAACTACTAACCTTCCTCTGACCTCCCTTTATAATTCTTTACCCCCAAGAAACAACTCATAATCTACCACTTGAGCAATACTGAGAGGTGAGGGCTACCATTTGTAACATCCTCATTTGTTATTGCCTTCATCTGAGGGACAGACTGTGTTGTTAGCATCTCTATCTCTTGATGTTTATAAACTGAAGGCTTCAGTCTATGTTCTTAGGACAAGAAGCGATTTTATGAAAACAGGTCCTTTGGACCTCAAGTAGAAGTGTCTTTGGTTTTGTGTTTGGTTACTCAATACATTTTGCTAATGAAGTTATTGTCATGGGAATTCTATGAAGTACAATTTGTCAGTTGTGTCTACAAAATATAGAGAGTTAGTGAGTTCTCATTCTTAAGTTGATTGGCATTAGCCTCACCATGGAAATGAAGGACCATTGTTCAGGTTGTTTGTGAGGCCTTTCCAGATGGGATTAAACAGAGTGTCTCCATCATCCCATGAAAGGGAACCCTCCTGGAATAATGAGAAGCTGGCATGAAAGTACTCACATTCCTGCTCATGCGTGTTCTGATACCCGGTGGCCATGATATGACCCATCTCTTACTATAGAGGAAGACTAAAAGATAGTCTCAGCAAGAGTGAGTGACTGTAGTGAATTGCTTGGAGGCCACACATATGCCACTGAAAGGTGTATATAAATAAGCTACTAAACTGTTTTTGAGAGGCTCCAGATTGGATAAATTAGCCATCCCACAAAGGGTAAGAGATGTCTTTCTCATCATCCTCTCTTTTTTGAGCAACAGAGTTTAGTGGCAAACCTGCTGGATTTGTAGAATTCACCTTACTGATTTTCATACCTGAAGCAGAAAGGCTGACCACTTGGCCAGAGCATACCCCTGGGAGGACTAAATCATTTTATGATTGCAAGGATCCCACAGCTCAGAGAATAATCTTTTTTTGATTGTAAAGGAGTTGCTGTGCCAGGAAATATAAATTTAAGAAAGAAATGTTATCTTATGTTTATGCCCCCAAAACAAAGTAAACCAGTTATATGATGAAAGCATTAAAGATTTAAATGGTAACATTTTAAATTTTGGATTAATATTTAAACCTCTTGCCACAAGTTTTAATATCACATCCTGGAAATGCATTGAGAGGCACTGCAGGGCATCCCCTTGAAGGTGATGTGCCTGTATTTATAGAAAAATGCAAGGCTATTTGCAAGCTAAAGTCTACCTTCTGAGGAATTCTAGACTGAGATATACTGAGGTAATGTTTCATAAAATTGTGTTTCTTTTGGTGCATGCTCTAGTCACATGAAATCACATGTGTCATGTCTGTGGATAAACTTACACATGTATGTGAAGTTACATGCACTTGCAATGCTCAGAGTTAGTG
Source organism: Micromys minutus (assembly GCF_963924665.1). Taxonomy (NCBI): domain Eukaryota; kingdom Metazoa; phylum Chordata; class Mammalia; order Rodentia; family Muridae; genus Micromys; species Micromys minutus. The sequence continues at coordinate 7,381,823 of NC_137966.1, read as the reverse complement.
AAGAAGTGGGGGAAAAATAACACTGCAGTCAATAAGAGAATCCAGGGAGTTTTCAATCATTGTTATGATTATTATAATTGTTGTGGTGTGTGCATGTGCATGTACGTGCACGTGTGTGTGTGTGTGTGTGTGTGTGTGTGTGTGTATTACAGCTCACATAACACATCACTTTTTTCCCTTCTATGGAGGATTCTAGGAATTGAACTCAGGTCAACAGGCTGATGGCTGGCACAGCAAGTGGTTTTACCTGCTGAACTTTCTTGCCAGCCCTCCAAGGCATTCTGAACCGAGGCATATCTCCCTGGTATCTTCAATCTCTCTAAATAAAACACTGCCAGAACAATATGAGATAGTGCTTATAACATCAAAGACTTGCAAAGATTGAACTTCCCTGATCCTGTCTAAGATTCTATAACAAGAATTCTCATATCAAAGGAGATGGAGATTAACTGTTAGTGATTAGAGGCTAGGTTTAACAGCTTAAATGTAGGTTTTGCCTCTGTGCCCTTAACATTTCTTACTGTTATCCTTTAACAGTCTTAAAGACACATTTTTAGAAAACAATATTCCCCAGAAATTTATCAGAAAGTGTTCTCTTCTGTTACCATACTTAATAAATATTAAACACCAAATTGTAAACAAGGGTTTCCTTTTTTAAGTAATCCATCCACTGAGCCACAAATAGGCAAGTTCTGTGTGTCCAAATTTATTGCTAATGCACAGAAAAGAAACTTTCTGTTAAGTAGGCATTTCATAAACATGACACTCACACTAGTATCAAAAGGATTACCTTCCCATACAAGTCTTTAAGTTACTTCTTCCAATGGGAAGCCTAGTTTTTCAGCATGATATGCACTCCCTTGGTATTGCACTGGATATTATATTAAATACGAGGCTCAGCTGCAGCTTTCATCGCCCTTCTTTGGGTCTAGTGGATCTGAGTACAAATCAGCCTTTTTATTTTCTACACTAAGGCAGAGAGCTTGCCCTGTTTTCTCTTGTAGGTCTCATTCATGTTCTCCCTAACGCTTGCTTTCATTGACCATTTTTGACTGGAAAGACGGAGCTCAGGCATTGCTTCGAGATGTCATCCTGAATCCATTACAGAGATGCATTAATGCAACTTGCAATAAGGACTGATAACCCCAATATCAATGCAATTTTTAAGTAATGAGCAGTTTCCAAAGGCAAGTACGTCCCACTTCTTGGTGCTGATGACATAGTCACTCTCTAAGGCCTGTATAGCCTCTCTGGGAAGGAACAGGATTTAGAAAGGCTAAGGTATCATTTCTGAGATTAAAAAGTATGACATTCCTTAATTGCGGGTCTCTCTCTCTCACCTGCTTTGAAGACAACCATATGCTATAACTGCTTTCTTCCTATGTGGAGGCACAGTAAAAACCGCAGGCCTTCCAACAGCCACATATTGAAAACAGTCAAATTCACCTTCATGTCAAGCTTGAAGTGTTGTAACCTCAATAGCTGCCTCTACAGAATCACCTTGAAAAGCACTAAGATTCCCATTCTCTGCTAAGCCATTTAGATCATCAAACAGCAGAAACAGTGAGATAGAGCCTTTTCATTGCTTAAGGTTCACAGTGTTCATGTTGAATTTCTTAGATCCAAATATCTAACTAATAAACTTGGGAGCCAATATAGAGACATGTGCTTGCTTTTAATTAGAGCAGGCATAATATACTTTAATCTATAATCATTTCCTTAGCAGTTCTTGATGTTTGATAGCCTGTCCTTTAAGTTATAAGTACAATAATGAAGTCTTCTCTTATAGACACATACTTAAGAAAATGAAACATATTCCAGCTCAGAATAATGTTTAAAGATAATTTCTGAAAAACAAACTAAGAATGTTCTATGTGATATAACTTCCATATAACCCATGTCTTTCTATTATCGCTATTTTCTATAAAACATTATAAATATTTATTTACATCTGTTTTCTCTAAATAACTGGATTTGTAAAGTGCAAGGACTATGTATTATTCATCTGTACAAGCAGCCAGTACATCAGAAACAAAATGCAGATTCCACAACTGCTTCCTGAATCAGTGGATAAATACAGCTCTGCCAGAGCAAGAATACTAATGACAGTACACATATGCCAGCTTTTCTCATACAGTACTATTGGTTTATATATTATATTGATAAAAAGCAAAAAAAAAAAAGTTGATGTATTAAAAGTTGTTTGCTACATCCTTTGAATGATGCTAATATTATGCCTCTTCTTTTTAACCCAGGGCCAAGTACATCATGTGTAAATCCTCTGTTCTATGACTAACCCCCCATCACTGATATATTTTAACTAAACCACTTAGTGAATCAGAATTCCTCTTCCCCAAACAGCTCAGCCACTATCATATCTGTATTCCATGTATGACACTGTTGAATATTGATTTAAATGTTAAGCTTTCCATTCTATCTGTCATCATGAGAACACAGCACACAAAAACTGCTTATCTCTGTACTGGTGCACTGCTTATGACAATATTGTCAGCATTTAGACATTAAAGAATGCTCAAATGTGCAATTCTTCTGTTTGTGCAGATGCAGGAGAATGGTTACGCTGGGAGCAAATATACATGAAAATTATTTTTTGCAAAGAGATAGTCAAGAGTTAATTTTTAAAGTAAGTGACCGCCATGATGCTAAAGGAATGTGCTAAGAGAAACACCAAGAGGGAATATATGTGTGTGTGTGTTTGTCTCTCTGTGTGGGTATTATAGAAAATTACGTGACAATAATATGAGTTCTACAGTCACTGACTTTCTTGTAGAACCTAATTGTATTCACATCCTCCAAGCTGATATTATTGTGGGAATCCTATACAACAGTATAGCAATCCTGTCTCAAAAAGATACAATTCACACTGCATCATAATCACCCAAGTATGTGATATTTATGTTGAGATTTAGATATAAAATAGCTCAAATATCCATGTACGTTGAGAACTTGGTCATGAGCTGGTTGAGCTATTAAGAAGGGATTAGATCACAGGGCTGTTAATCTCATCAATGAATTTATTATCAGGTAAATAATGGAGTGGCCTATAGAAGGTGAGGCCACATAGAAGTATATCTTTGAAGGAAGTTTCTTGTCTCTGGCTCATCCCTGTTTCTCCAGTTCCTAACCACAAAAAAGTACACAGCACTACTCTACCATAAATATACCACTATATGCTTCATCATGGCTCAGAAACAATGGAGTAAGAATGCCTGGATTAAAAATTATAAAACTGTGAGCTAAAATAATCTTTATTTCTTTTAATTTTTTCTACCATATATTTTGTCACATCAATAAAAAAAAAAAAAAAAAAAACAAACAAACAACCCTGGGAAAGGAATTGGCATCTTCAGAAGCTGTTGTTCTCAAGGAACCTGAATACATGGCTCATGCCTTTGAAACCACTTTGAAGGAGAAATGGAGATAAGGTTTGTGAAGAATATAAAGCTTCTGATACTTTAAGAATAACAGTAAATAGCACTGGCTTTTCAAATGATAGTAGTTGAGGGGAGTGTGAATAAAAGACCATTCTCATGAGGTTCACATAAGAAATGATGACTCCACTGAGAACTGGACTAGTGGTCTTTCACTGTATCCTCTCACAAGAGTTCATATATATCTTTTCATTCCCTGAGAATTTTTGGGAATGTTAGAGTAAAGTTAATAATTAATCCAGTAAAAATATTCAAGTCAGTATGGCTTTCATGATTTGTAATGGAGACTGATGGATTATTTTAGTCAGGTTTAAAATAAAAAAAATAGAAAAAATTGTTATAAATATTTCAGTTTTGCAAAGCAAACTGAAAAACATTTTATGTTGGGCAAAGGAAGATGTGATGTTAAAGAGGCAAGGCTTTAAAAGTGGTAAGGAACTTTCTATGAAGACAATAGGGAAGAGTTCATGAAGATAGTTCAGAAATTCTCTGCTTGGATCCAAGTAAGAGCCAGAGTAGGGAAATGTCAGTGCTGGAAGGTGTTGCTCAATATCTGGTTATGGTAATATTCAGGTTGAAGATTGTTACTAAATGTAAATATCATATTCTTCTGTTTCCCATACTTCAGAACCATGGGTTAAATAAACCTTCATTGTTTATAAATTCTCTGAACTCTGACATCAGCTTATATATCATTAGAGAAATAAACCAAGCTAAGTGTTTGAAGATTAAAGCTAAATATTTGAACTTTGAGGAAAAAGAGCCTAGAATACCCACACAGAAAAATTCTGTAACTGTATAGAAACTTTATATATTATTCTTATTCTACTGAATATTTATATTTCTTGATGAGTAAAAACTGATTTTATTAACTTGTCCTGTCCCTGGCAATATTGTTTTGGTCAGTGGATGACCAGAGCCTCTGGTTAAGAGCATACCACATTTGCCTTTCTGACAAGAGGCAAACTTACTGAAGTGTGGTACTAGAATTTAAAAGATTAGTTCCATAAGGAGAAAAATGGGATCTGTGATTTAAAAGAATGAAAAGAACACAGGTTTGATGCATTAGTTGAAATGGCGTGCATGTGTTACAGAAGCTTTGCTCCAATCATTGGAGCTCCATTAGAATCAAAGTCATATAATTCGTTTAATCGATGTGACTTTCAGAAGACTGGATGCTCATGCTGACTGCAGCCTTAAAGGCACCACTTGACACTTGATATACATTTGATGATACAGACAAGAGAAATTACCTCCCCAGTCAAGGCGTGTTCTATAGCTTCACATATTCATATATTCTTTCTATTGCAGGAAAAAGAAAATTCCACACACTTCAAATGGTTCTTCAGATCAGACCACCCCAGGGCCAGAATTGTAGCAATTCATCCCACCTGGCACTTCCTCATTCATAAGAAAAGGAAGTTTCTGTGTTATCAGTTATACTGAAATTGAAGCAGTTGGCTGACTCCTTTTTAGATACTGTGATGGCTGTTCTTGGTTGTTGACCTGACTACATATGGAATTAACTAAAACCCAAAATGGAGGTGGATATCTGTGATGGTATTTTTCCTTGATTTGAATTAAGAAGCCATGTCTAATCTGAATCTTTAAAGTGGGAAGATACACTTTTAATCCAGATATTTTGAGGTGCAAAGAACCACCTCTAATCTAAACCACCTCTTCTGCTGGAAGCCTGTATAAAGCACACAGAGGATGGAAGCCTTTCTGCTTGCTCTTGTTCTTCTGTACAAGTCCTTCCCTGTACTGACATTAGAACCTACTTCTCTAAGATTCAGGCATATACTGAAGACTAGTGAAAACATTCAGTCTTGTGGACTGAACAAATACAGAATTCTCTGACCTTTCATTTATAGGCAGCCACTGTTAGATTATCTAGACACAGACTATAAGTAATTGTAAAAACCTCTTTCTATACACATAGAGATAAGTTCTATATGTTCTATTACTCTAGATAATTCTAACTAGTTCAAATGCTATTCTATATTATAGTGATAATAGTCCAGTAACTTAAGTATGAAAAAGGCATTGTGCCATTAAATGACAAATTCATACACTGTTTGACAATGTAAATAAAGTCTGACTTTCTACTGTACCATCAACTAGTCAATGAATTCCATTTGATATCTTGACTTCAAACCTCATCACAGCCTGCTTCATGCAACGCTGTTCACAGTTGATAATAAAGAGAAAGAAATAACTTCTCCATTCTAATACAAAATGATCATTCAAAAAAGTCACGCTAGACTAGTATGATGACCCAAATCATAAACTTGACCAGGAGAAATATAAATATCAAGCCTTGTACAATATACAGAGTTTCATGTGGCGGTAAATATTAAAAATGGGGTGACCGGTTCCAGCATGGTACCACACCATGCTACCCCCAGGTACTCTCTGGTGATCTCTCCACCCCTGTTGCTAGTCACCCTCTCCTAGCTGTCTCTCTGCCAGCCAGGAACTCTGTTCACACTTCCAGCAACTCCGCAAAAACCAAGACTCTAGATGTCTCAGCAGCTGCCAGTCTAGGAGGTTAACCTTCTGCAACTGCCTTCTGTGGTCATTGTCATAACTCCCAGCAGCCCAGCAAATTTAAAACTCCAGAAACTTTCAATTTCACAATAAGACTTATGTCAGTAATTTACATTCCACAAAACATCCACACAATAAACTCAAAGCCAACTGTTATGATATGGCGGCCCACCTAGACAGGATACATCATCCTATACTAGTCCATCCCTTAAAAGATATCCATAACTACCTGTGGCTATTCAGAGCCACACAGAGATGGGTCATCTTCAGCCTCTGTCTTGCCTCACTCTCCTCCTTCTCCTGGCTTCTCCCTTTTCCAAAACCCTGACCCCACCTTATGTTTTACTGTCCAAGGCCTTGTCTTATCTTGTGCCTGCCCTGCTTTAATTTCGACCACAGTTAAGTAGCCATGGGATACACTTTTTAAGAGAATAAATAAGCTATAGTAGATATTGGCCAATATGTAAACAAAAATATGACCTAATTGTCAACAGAGGAAATCTGCCCTTAAGGAGGATTAAGAGACATATTGCATTTGTTGTTTTGTTTTGGTTTGGATTGTTTTGTTTTTGTTATTCTAAGCCTCATTAACCATCTGAATTCATCCTAGAATTCCTTTCTGAACTGAGCAAGGCAAGAAAGTAAATCTAAGCATCTTATCCAGTTGTGTTGCTTTTATATCCTCAACTTCTACCAAGTTACCTCTTACATTCTACAATTTTCTCAATCCCTTGGAAGCTCAAAGTTGTCTCTCTCTTCATAGATAATTAGAAGACCCTCCACTGTAGACTCCAGCCATTTTTTTCTGTATGAACTGCTGAAGTCTGCTCCATGGTCATAAACAAACAGCTTTGAAAAGAAGCAATAAACTCCATGTCCCTCACCTCAAATGAGTAGATGACAGAGGAACATTCTTTAAGGTGAATTTGAATAACTAGACTCTCTATTGGTAGTTTTGGAATTATAATCAAGTAAATATGGTCATTCTTAATAATTGTGCCAAACATTAATACTCACCCATGTCACACAAATTTGTGTTTTAGGAAAGAAAAGGCTATGTATAGAATTTATATAGAAGATATGAATGGATTGGAAATGAGAAAGAGAGAAACTGAATGAATTCAACATATTTTATAGGCTTCTTTCATTCTATACATCCTTTTCCTAGCTGCCTTTGAATCTTGGCCACATTTATAACCTTCACTTCCAGGAGACACATCCAATTTTTCATTCTATAGTATAAATTCCTTATCTGCTTAAGAAAAATATACAGCAACCATGCAAAAGCTTGAAGAAACTTCACAGATCCTGCAAAGTGAGAATACCAGCCAAAGCCCCTAAGTTGTAACTCACTCCCACTCTGATGTTATAGCTGCTTCCCACTTTCTTCTTACTTGGATCCACAACAGGCTGCAGCCAACATAAGTAAAGACATAGCACTGGCAGTGTATAGATGTTTAGACAAGGCCTTAAACAATGACTCAAAACAGTGTCACATTAAGAACTGTAGAAAACACTTGGGATTGTCAGCTTAGAAAGGAAATGACTAGAAAAGGTAAATGATCAGTCTTTAAGTTGCATTAGAAATTTAACTTAATGTTTCATGTAGGATTACTTTCTTAACATAAGACCATTAAAATGGAATAGGCTCTTTCAGAGTTTCTGAGTTACCTGAAATTGGAAATATCCCAACAAGTCTAGATATTTTCTTAGAATATTTATAGTAAAAGCCACTCAAGCCACAAAACAAATGAGTAGTTGTTACAATTATAAACTCCGTTGCAACCCCAAAGTTATGGTCTAGCAGTTTTTCCTAAATGCCTGTAGCATCAACTGTAAAATATAATATTAATATCTGCATGCTAATCATATAGAATTTCCTTTGAATTAAAAGATTCTATTGCACAGAGATGTTACTTAATACCCAATATATTTTAAAGGGAGCTCCATGAAGATTCAGATGCAATATAACTTTCAACTTACAAATCTCAGGAAGTCCCTGAGGCTTATCAAGTATACAATATTTCACCACAGTGCTTCATTAACAGAACAGATTGCTGAGAAAAAGAAGACTGTGACTTGTTGAAATGGTTTAAAGTCATGTAGAGAGTTATAGGCTTTCTAAATTTGCTATATGTTATTCTTTCATGGGACAATATGGCTAACTTAGTTTGTCCACGATTATATAAGCAATCATTCACCCATATTCCTGTTAATAATCCCAGTGAAGTCAATGGTTCATGAAGTTAGACTTTGATGATAAGGTCAGTTGTTGCTTCCCAATCTGGAGTAAGTAGAAGTTTGTTCATGTCTCCCGAGGGAAACTGCCATACAACAAAAGTGAATAATAGTTCATTTAATTCTTAGTAATCCAGTACCAGGGAAAACTCTCTGATGGATAAACATTATAAAAAAATACAGGCATGCCCAGAGATGGCAGGACTTCCAGCAGGTCCATCAGAACTAGGCTTACTATGAGCTCCCCCCTCACCCAATACCTGGCTTAACTGGGACCCCCAAAGTGCCCAGTGGATGGAGTACCTATCTGCCCTACTTCAGGTACATTTTTCTTCTGGTCCACACTGCCTGGGGGCAGCGCTCCAGCCTTGCACCACCCACACCAGAGATAACCATGAGACCTATCATAGCCAGACGTACAGGTAAGAATGCTCCAGTCAGAGACAGCAAGGCCAGATAACACCAGAGATAATTGGATGTTGAAAGTCAAGCAAAAGAACATAAGCAACAGAAAAATCCAGTGCCATTTGGTACCATCAGAACCCAGTTCTCCCACCACAGCAAGCCCTGGATACCATAAACACCTGAAAAAGCATGATTTTGACCTAAAAATCTTATCATGTAAAGATAATAGAGGACTTTAAGGGAGACACAAATAGCTCCCATAAAAAATACAGGAGAACGCAGGTAAACAGGCAGAAGCCCTTAAAGAGGAAATACATAAATCCCTTAACAAAATAGAGGACAACAAAATCAAACAGGTCAAAGAACTGAAAAAGAACCATCCATGGTCTAAAATGAAATAGGAAAAGTAATGAAATTACAAAGTTAGAGAACCCAGAGATGGAAAACATAGAAAAAAGAACAGTAGTTACAGAACCAAGCTCTACCAATAGAATGAAAAAGAAGAAAGAACCTCAGGCATAGAGGATATCATTGATTATTTTAACACAAGAGTCAAAGAATATACAAAATGCAAACAGATCCTAACCCATAATATCTAGGAAATTCAGGACAAAATGAAAAGACCAAACCTAAGAATAATGGGAACAGAGAAAAGTGAACATTCCCAATTCAAGGGGCCAGAAAATATCTTCAACAACATTATAGAAGAAAAGTTTCATAATCTAAAGAGAAAGAGATAGCAACAAACATAAAAGACACCTAGAAAACACCAAACAGATTGCACCAGAAAAGAAATTCTTCCTGTCACATATTCACAATACTACACAGAACAAAGAAAGAATATTAAAAGTGGTAAGGGAAAAAGGCCAAGTAACATATAAAGGCAGACCTATCAGAATTTTACCAGACTTTTCAACAGAGACGTTAGAGCCCAGAAGATCTTGAACAGATGTCCTGCAGACACCAAGAAAACAAAAATGCCAGCCTAAACTATTATACCCAGCAAAACTCCCAATAAAGATATATGGAGAAACCAAGATATTCCATGATTAAACCAAATTTAAATGATTTTTTTCACTCATCTATCTCAACTGAGGATAATAGTAGGAAAACTCCAACACAAAGAGGGAAATAACACCAATGAAAAATCAGGGAATGAATCATATCACAATGCACCCTAAATAAGAGAACCCCACAAACATACTTCCACCTCTAATAACAAAAATAACAAGAACCAACATTCATTGATCTTTACTATCTCTCAAGCTCCGTGAACTCAACTTCCCAGTAAAAATACATAGGCTAACACACTCTATATGTAAACAGGACCCAGCATTTTTTATTTTTGCATACACGAAAACACACCAGTGACAAACACAGACACTATCTCAGATTAAAATGCTTGAAATTTTTTTCTAAGCTTTAGGTCCCAAGAGACATACTCCAGTAGCCATTGTAATATTTAATAACAGATTTTCAACCAAAAGTTATCAAAAGAAATGGGGAAGGACACTTCATATTCATCAAAGGAAAAATTCACCAAGATGACCTCTCAGTTTTTAACATCTATACCCAAATGCAAGGGCACAAACTAGTCCACAAAATAGAAACAGAAGGAATACTATCTAATTTGTTCTATGAAGCCACAGCTACACTGATACCTAGAGCACATAAAGATCCAACAAAGAAAGAGAACTTACAACCAATTTTGCTTATGAATATCAATGCAAAAATACTCAATAAAATTCTTGCAAACCAAGTCCAACACATCAAAATAATCATTCAACACATTCAAGCAGGCTTCATCGCAGGGACAAGGGGATGGTTCAATACACAGAAAACCATCAATGTAATCTGTTCTATTAAAAAATCTATTTTTTACTCAGGAAAAGTATCACATGACCAACTCATTAGATGCTGAAAAGCCTTTGACAACATATGCCACATCTTCATGGTAAAAGTGTTGGAAAGCTCAAGATTTCAAGGCCCATATCTAAGTATGATAAAAGCAATATACAGCAAGCCAACAGCCAACGTCAAATTAAATGGTGAGAAACTTGAAGGAAGCCTACTAAAATCAGGGAAAAGTCATTGCTATCCACTTTCTTCCTCTTTATGCAATATAGCTGAGGTTCCTTCTAGAGCATTTAGACAGAATAGGGAGAGCACTGCAATACAAATTGGAAGGGAAGAAGTGTATCTCACTGATGCCAGATAAGACCATCCTCTGCTACATATGTAGCGATGCAAAATATTCATCCATCCTGGTCACCGCACGCGTGTACAATAACCCTGCCTATTTGTATTTGTAGAAAATCCCATATGTTGAAGAGCTTTTCCAGTTGTATAAATTCATCCTCCACTTTTGCTACCCCTCCTCTTCTTACCTTGGCTTTACTGCTACAGACAGTGCCTCTCCATGGTGTCCTAAGCAGCAGCTCAAAGCTTCATTGCTACCCCTCCTGAAGATGCAGATGCAGATTCAATTGTCATATCCTTCATATTCTCCTTTAACCCCACACAGAGCAGAGTCTCCGCTACCCATCCTATTATCTTCCTTACTATAGCAGGAGACATGGGAAATTGAACTGCATTCCTCAGACTCATCCGTCCATTAATTTATTCATTCTTGCAGGTATATAATTTAGTTTTTCTCATATCACACACACAAAGGTTAAAATAAAAATCATTTTAAAAAGAAATGTTTGTTTTGTCAGTAATATACCCAGACTTGCCAGCTTAGAGGCAGCATTTCTGCATTGTAGGCAATCAACATTACCTATCTAAAACTGAACAGAAGGGAAAAACCAAAAATAACAATTAAATACACTTATTGTCAATGAATTAAATTCATGCCGAGTGAGCCAAAGTAATAATAATGATGATGAAGGTGATAACGATGACAATAATAATGGTGGTGATGATGATGACGATGGTGGGGGTGGTCATGGTGATGATGACGATGAGAGCTAAACAACTCTTTTATAGGTGTTTTCCTATTCTCTACTTCAAGTGTTCCTACTGGCTCAAGATGCCTCCAAACGGATTCATCATTGTAATGTCTGTCAGTTGGCATGTGGCTTCTTTGAGCACCTTTCACTGTCACTTCTAATGAGTTATTACCAATGGCAGACAGCTCCTGGCAACAGCTGGGTGTATTTATCTAGAGTAAGAATGGGGTGAAGGAGATCTCCGACAACCTGAACTGGCGGCAGGGAACGTTCAGGAAGAAAGCAGAAGGCCGTGATCTCCAGAAGTTGTATCAAGCCCTGCTGTACGGCCGCTTAAATGTTCCCTGAGGGACAGTCACCTTACACTTGCCTTGGGCCACAACGTGACTTTGGCAGATCTTTTGATACCATTGGAGCAGAATATGTTTCTTGATATGTACATGTATGTGTCACTCTTCCAAGAACTTTCTAGAATAACCCAGCCCAAGACATTTTCACATTGCAGATTTCATAGCCCCATTGCACAGTGGAGTGTTTGGTTGCTAACCTCTTAAGAATTCTTTTTTTTTAGTTAAAGAAAGAGATCAGCAACTTAGAAGGCCCTGAAAATTATCTGCTACACTACAGCAAATTGCATCTACTGTGGCCTCTTATTTTGATTTTTTTCAAAAGATTGCAGGCTCCTTAAGAATGTTTTTTTTTTATTCAGACTTGCCTCCCAAGGACCCGAGGGTTCTAACAGTATGACTGCTATTTCCTGTATCAATCATTACTGGATCACTCTGCGGACCAATGTACTTTTCACTGTAGCTTAGTAGCCAATTACAATCTTTATAATAATGAAACAGATCATGTTTAGTCCTTTCAAAACTGATGAATCGTATTGCTTTGGTTTTTTGTAGACTTCTTTGACTTGATTTTTTTTCATAGCTATATTATTTTCTGACACTAAACAACTCTAGCAAACAGTGTAGGAAACACCACTGGTGAGACATAAGGGGTCTTAGTGATAACATGTCTTTGCATTCTTTTTTACATGGAATTCTATTTTCCTCGTGCCTTTACTCAGCATCTTGGTATCAGGCTGTGAAGACAGAATAGAAACTGATGAAAATATGGGGTGATGGTTAGTTTTATGTGAAAAATACACTGGGCTATAGAAAAAAAAACTCAACACTGGGTTAACATTCTAGGTATACAAACATTATATACAAGAGATTCATATTTTAATTTGTAGGCTGACTGAAAGGAAATTCATAAAACAAATAAAAATGGTAAATAAGCTATATGTTAAAAATAAACAAATAATATGGGATCATAAACTCTCAGGACCATGAGACTAAAATTAACCTTTTAGTGTAGAATGCAGAGAAGACAGTATCTACCAAAAATTATAAGTGAACATGACGTTATGCCATGTAATTTTACTTATAGTCAATTTATCTTAGGACCAAAATTAACATAGAATTAAGCATCATGGTATTAGTTTCTCATAAAGCTGCCAGTGTTTTGTTAATAACAGCAACATTGGTATAACATTAAATACTCAAAAATGTTACGTTGAAAATAAAGAGTACTGAACGGTGACTAAAACTACACAATAAAATACTTATCAACACAGGAGATAACACAGGCCTCTCAAACACAAAGTAGCCTCTAATGTAAAAGGTCTGTAATGTTGGCAATCTCCAGAATTGTAGTCTGATATTTATATGTGAGTGCGAATAAAATAGCTTAAAATAATTTATAGCAAATATAGTTGATATTGATAAAAAGTGTGAGGTTATTTTCCTCTGTCATATATCTGTGTGTCTGCCATAGAAGTCCATATTGAGAAAAAACTTTTTTTTTTTTTTTAATGAAAGTAGAAGAACATGACAGAATGACATTGACAAGATTCCATAAAATTAATCAGGATGGAACAGTACAAAGCCCATTTCAGGAAGTCACCAAAACCACACAAGGGCACAACTCAAAGCAGTACTATAAACAGAATTCTCTGATGAACATAGGTGTAAACTTTACCAGCAAAAAATATCTACCAACACAAATCAAGAACACACTTGGAAGAAGATTAAAACCAAGACTAGGTTGTGTGTGTGTGTGTGTGTGTGTGTGTGTGTGTGTGTGTGTGTGTGTGCTTGTGTATGTGTGTATAAATGTGTATATCTGTATTTATATATATATGTATAAATGTACAAATTTATATATTCATATTACATATGAATGATGCAAATGTTGTTCAACACACATAAATAAGGGTGATATAGAACATAAATATATGTAAGCAATTTATCTTCTCACAGGAAACACCTTTTGCTATGTTCATTAACATTTCATGATGGAAGTTGTTAAGACAGTACAAATGTAAGAAAGACATACTTACACACACATACACACACAGACATACACACACATACACACACAAATACACACACACACACACACATACACACACACAAACAAAAATATAGTATAGATAGCGTGATATGTGGGAGGAAACAAAATAAATTTCTTCTAAAGTCAGTAGCAAGGCAAAGGTGACCACAAACTCCACTTTCATTGTATGCAGTAATTCAAGGCATAATTTGAGCAAGGAAGCAAGATAAAAAATAAAGAGACATAAAAGAAAGAAATTAAATTTCCTTTCTGGAAAGCAATCTGAAAATTCTAAAGGTTCTATTGGGAATCTTTTAGTTCTTGTAAACATTTTTAACAAAGCAAGATAAAAACACTTCATACAAATCAATTGGCTATGTATCAATAAAATATTTTCCAACAATGAAATCAAGATAAAATGAGATGTAATATTTATAACACCTTTAAAAAACACTGAAGAATAAATTTAGCCAAATAAATTTAAAAATGGAACCCAACTGACACATACACTGGAAGTAGAGGTGGACACTGATCGTGGATTGGTAGAATGAGCAGTAAGAAATTGATGACCCCTCCAAAGAAACCTGTGTCTGCACATTTAACTCAATTCCCATAAAAATTCCAGTGACCTCTCAAAATTAGAAATAACAGTTAAGTTATAGGGAAGCACACATGTGCGCATGTGCATGTGCAGACACACACACATACTCACTCACACACACACACACACACACACACACACACAGACACACACACACACACACATTCCAAATCACTATAGCAATCTTGAACAAAAAGAGTGATACCATGATGTCACAATACATACTTTAAATTAGACTACAAAGCTAAAGTATAAAAAGAGACATACTACTGGCCTAAAAACAGAGTCCCAGACAATGTAGTAAAAATAGAATTGCCAGAAGAAAAAAAAAATAGGTATAGAAATCTGATTTTTAACAGAAGGAACAAATGTGCATTGTTAAAAAAAAAATAGGCAGCCTCCCCCTAAATAGATGTTGCAATGAAAATGTATTTACATGTTGAAAACTTTAACTGAACTCATTTCTCAACCCTCATTAATTCAATTCAAAACTGATTAGATCCTTTAATAGATGACCCCATATTCTGAAGGTGTTACAGAAAATTCTATGAAAACCTTTGAATATATAAACACAGAGAGAGGCTCTGAAAGAACTTTACTATCTTGAGAAATAGTTCCAGAATTGACAAATGGGACTGTGTGAAGACACAGAGAATGCATGGAGTGAAGAAAACATTCAGCAAAGGAAAGAGGCAGCCTATCAAAAACAAATACCATAGTTTTTCTCATCTATAAAATCTAATGTATATATATAAATATATTTATATATTATAAATATAGTATTATATATATTGTAAATCTAGTATATTATATATACATGTACATGCACACAAACTCACACACACACACACACACACACACACACACACACACACACGGTATCTATTGCTCATATATTGCTGTGATAACGTTACAGGTCCATCAATGAAGGATGTCCAGGCCAGACAGATTCAGCTTGGAACAGAAACCACAGAGGAAAGCTGATCTCATTTGCTTGCTTTCAGCACATACACATGCACAGGAAAGCAAGGGGAGTCTTGTGGGCAAGTGGTCTAAGGAAGAGAAGACCCTGGAGATGAAGGTAGTGAGAGACAATGCTGAGATTTCTCTTGTCGTCATGAAGGCAATTTGAATTTACATGTATGTTTATAGGAACAAGGATCATCTGTGGAAGAAGAAAGATGAAGCTGGGCTGTGTGTACATGAGCAAAGTACAAAAGAACAAAACATGTGACAATGACATAATGTAATAAATATGTATAAATTATAGCAATTAAAATTAATATCTACAAGAAAAACAAAAGGGAGGAGATTATTCTATAGTTTTAGTCTATCCTCATTAAAAATCCTTTAGTTTTACTATATTATAATGGAAAGAGTTGCAGTTTGATGTGCAGAAATTTTCTTACTCTTTAAATTTATAACTACTGGAGAATTTGAATGGCTTTGGTATTTACCAAGGAACAAAAGTAAATTTATTTACCTATCTTTTAACATAAGACCACATGATAATGAGTTATTAATAATACTGGCTGCATTATTATAAGGAAAGAGACTTGTAACTTAGGATGGAAAGTACAGTCTGCCAATTTCAAAAACACTTAACCAACTTATTTTCAGATAATGATTACCTATAAGATAAAAGCTTTAAAATGGTGGTAGGAGAGATACAGCGTCTTAGCATTTTCATCTCCTGAGACCTGAGTATACTGAAAGAGGGAAGAAAACCTCTTGGGGATGCTTTTGGACTGAAATTTTATTTAAAGTCTCTGAGAAGCACCTTTACATTGTTCCACCATGCAATGGAATGAGGTATTGCAAGTGGAGCACGCTCAAGCTGATGGTTCTTTTCATTAGTCTAATTTCATTAACAGATATCAAAGGAAAAGAATGTCTTTGCTCTCTGTACTTTTTATCTCCACCATGAAAGACAAAATCATCTCTATCTCACAAAAAAACTGGCCGAGTCAGTTTTAAGAGCCTATAATTTGCGCAGGTTGATTTTTCTCATCATGTAGCTGCAAGAATATTGCACAGATGCAAACATACAAAAACAGACATACAGACACACAGAGAAAGAGCAAGAGCGAGAGAGAGAGAGAGAGAGAGAGAGAGAGAGAGAGAGAGAGAGAGAGAGAGAGAGTTAGAGACAGAGACAGAAAGAGACAGAGATAGAGACAGTCAGAGAAACTTAATATAACAAAGGAAATAGAAATATAGAAATAAATATCTCCTTGCCAGAAAATCTACACATGTATCTTAAGCCAAAGATCCATGGACAAGAAAATAGATATAATACCAAAAAAAAAAAAATATTGAAAAACCCAAAAGTTTCTGAAAAAAATCTTTTGTGTGCTTCCATGAATCATGTTTAAATAATAAATAATTTTACTTACTTTGAAACTGCACTGACAGTTTTACAATTTTCAAGAACATCTCGAAAGGAATAAAGAAATGTTCCTTTCCTTCTAAAATGTAAATCGTTTAAAATTAAGGTAAACACTTGGTCTTCTCTTTACTAAGTAATCAGCCGGGGCCAAAACTCTCGGGCACAAGAGACACACAAGACACTCCTTCCAGTTTTCAGACATTCTACTTAACAGACAGAAATACAGCAAAGTGGTAGAAATGCAGGCAGACAAATCAAGGTCAAGTTATGTAAAGCTTGTAAACCTAGGTGAACATATCCTCAGACAGGGGAGGGCAGGAAAGAGGCAGGAAGACAGGGAAAGGCCAGACTCTTCTTATCTTACAGACAGACACTTCAAAGTCAACTTGTTCTGGAAACTCAGAACAGGATACCCCAATGATCAGTCACTGGTTATGGTGAACATTCTGAACTCTAGGGAAGTATCTTAGGTGTTGTCTCATAAGCTTCGTCCCTTTATAATATATGACAGTGCAGATAGAAAGCACCTGTTTATGAAACTCAGTCATAAAACTCAGAAATAATGGTCCCAATTGCCCACCTCTCAGTAAGTGCAGGAGAAACAGAAAAACTGACTTGCTTTGCCCTAGCCATAAAATACTTTCTTTCCTAAAGAACATTAAGTTGGGTGTGTAGGTGGTGGTGGGTACCTGGGAGAAGAAAAAATATGATCAAATATATTGTATCAAGTTCTCCAATAAAATATATGAACATAAAAATACTTTTTTTGGAAGAGACTGGAGTAACTGTATTCAAGCTTGCTTAACAACTTTTGGTTCTGTTGGGATGTGGTGACACTTTAAGGACAGCAAGGATGGGTGGAAGGATTTGAATAACTGTGGGGCTGCTCTCGAGAGAAAGTCTGGGATTTCAACACCTTGCTCAGCCCTCTCTCTATGTGCTTGCTTTCCCACTCCTGGAAGTGGTTCACTCACTATGCAATCTTCATTGTAACCTATGATCTCTCCACCTAAACAACAGGGACCAGAGGTCATGAGCTGAAACTTCTGACCAAGAAACTAATAACCTAATAAACCTTTTCTTCTTTAAAAAATGATTAACCAGGTATTCTTTTGTAGCAACCTGGATCTGACTAACACCAGGTAACCAGGAAAAAGTAGTCTTATGGTAGAAGGATTAGGGGAAATTCCAGCCACACATTCTAGATCCAAACACATTTCTATAGGCTTGGCCATTCTTTCTGAAATTGTTTGGAAAGATGAAGAATTTCCCTGTCATTTCCCTATTTCTTTCTAAAGTGCAACAACCCAGGGTTAAATGAATTTATTATGTGTTTCTTCTGCTAATTTGTCTTTGTCGGTTTTTGCTTTAGCCCTGGGCTGGAAAACCCTAAGACTGTTGAGGACACATTTCCTTTTCTTCAGCCACTTCCCTCCGTGTTCCACCCTGGTATCCTCAGCAACCTGAAATGTTCTCCACACAATGAAGGGCAGAATGAAGATGCGAAACAGAGGCATCTTAAAATTACTTGAGTACTTCTTTTTCAAAACTCTCAGGTAATCCCCTGCTTGTCCATGTGCCATGGGGTCTGCTTTGGAAGTACCTTTCCTTCTCAACTCTTGTCTAGGGGCAAGTCCTTGCACGCCACAGGGCACTCTTGCTGGTGACAATCCTGACCTTTATTAATTCAGGGCTGCTCAATCTCCACCACTGATCTGTCACTGCAGGCACCTTGTCACACCGAGTCTGCAGAGAGAATGCTGAGCAGTTCACGGGCGATCACAATGGTCTACCAGAAAGAAACATGATGATCATGATGATGATGATGGTGATGATGATGGTGAACACATTCTGGGACCCAGCTCCCTCCTTTTCTATATTTAAACACAGGCTAAATTTAAGTTGCACCGAGGGTCTCTCATGTGTCCCCAAGAGTTCTCAAGATGAATACCAGACTCTCTATGGGAATAGTTGTACTGTTCTTATGCTTATATAAATTGGATTTCAAGAGTAAATTTTCTGGTTTGCCCTTTTTGGCTGAAATATGTCCCCTGTTGTATGGAAATGTAATAAAGCCATTCAGTGTGTGTGTGTGTGTGTGTGTGTGTGTGTGTGTGTGTGTTCAAACTGTGGAAAGTTGAAAAGGTTGCACGCTGTGTGTGAATTTTTTATATATATACACATTCCATAAAAAAAAAGAGAAAAACATCTGCATAATTGAACCAGTTCCTGTGTCTTTGTTATCCCCACACTAGAGTTCTCTGACTAGGAATGCAAAAAAGTAACTTTGCAGAGTCTCAGCAGTTTGTTTTGGTAAATTTCAATTGGCAAGCATGACCCTAAGTTGTTTCAGGGCAGCAGATTAAAAATGAGAGGCATACACTCTTGGAGAATAAGTTATTACATTCTAACACTGGGGCTCAGAGCTGTTTAACCAATAAAGTCATCTGTGACTCATTGGCATTAACTTAACATGGGCGTGGTATTTTATAATTCCTCTAACTGATCAGTCACAGTAAGATGATTATAAAACAGATATCCTTCACTGATTGCACTGTTACCGTGGAAATATTCTGAATGGTTTGTATAATAGCAGTAAGGTTCACTTTCACATGCCGTAAGGTTTTTGTCACAACAAAAAGAGTTGGCGAACCCATGGATGATTTGGGCTACACAGCTACTCAAAGGTAGGCCCAAAAACTGGGTAGTGCCTCTCATTTCTTTCCTCCCTTGGTCAGTCAACGAGGGGAATTTGGGTTAAATAGATACACAGGAGAGGAAGACCAAAAATCCAACACATTTCCTAGTTGCTAAAATAATTTATAAGGGTATATCTTTAAGTCATTGGGTTAAATATTTCTGTGGGACCAAAAGAATTTCAAGTATTGAAATGTGTAAATCTTTGAACTACAAATGAAAAGCTTCTATTGTCTTAAAATTTAATATGTATAACTGTGTGTGTCTGTATCTGTGTGTGTGAGAGAGACATACACAGAGAAAGGAGAGAGAGAGAGAGAGAGACAGAGAGAGAGAGACAGACAGAGAGAGACAGAGACAGAGAGAGATACAGAGACACAGAGAGAGACAGAGAGAGACAGAGAGAGAGACAGAGACAGAGACAGAGAGAGTATGTGAACATGAGTGCAGATGCCCATGGAAGCCACACAATATCCAGGAGCTGGAGTCACGGAGCATTGTGAGAGACCTGAATGGGTGTTAGGAGCAGAATTCTGGCCCATTGGATGGCAGCAAGTTCTCTTCTCTGCTAATTCATTTATGCAGCCACTCCATCATTTTTTTTTAAAGCTGGAAATGACTATTTTATTAGAATTTGTGGGGAAGAAAAACGGAAATGAAAGCTGTAAATCCAGACTCCTGGCAGGAGGAGGGAAGTGTAGGAAAAAAAAAATATTACCACTTTTGAAATGAGGGTCAGCAACAGAGGTCTGCAAGGAGCTACAGAAAAGGGGACCGAATGCCTTCAGAAAAACAGTGACAAATTCCAGTGTGTCATTGAATTAGGATTTGGGCCAGGATCCTTCCCCCAAAAAGACAAAACAAAAACAAAATAAAACAAACAAAAAAAACCAAACAAAACAAAAGGAAACATTACTGCATTTGTTTTACTACTCAGAAAGATTTGTCTGGGGTATGAGGACAGTATGCAAGCAATTGAAAGGGGAAATATCACATTTTAAAGAGATGATGAAAGAAGTAAGGATTGGCTGTATGTGTGTGTGTGTGTGTGTGTGTGTGTGTGTGTGTGTGTGTGTGTGTATGTGGCACACATATTACATTCCTGCTCTTCTAGTTCTACATACGGGGCGATGAGATTTATAATGGAAAGATCCATGAGATGGTGATAGAGGTGCTCAGGTACTGGTCACTTGTGATGGGAAGAGCCCTGAGTTCTTTCCATCAGTTATTCTTGGTGCTTCATTCTAGGAAGGAGTTAGTCAGCCCAGTACATAAGCAGTAAAAGCTGGTCCCACAGAACTCCCAGTTAGAGAATAAATATTTGTTCAAAAGCAACTGGACATTAAAGCAATAGGGAACAGGTTAGCTAGGCATGGTGGCGGCCTATATCTATTTTATGGAGGAAAAAGTTCTGTTTTCCAGAAGGGAGAGACTCAGTATCAGCCATGATTCTGGGACTGGATAAATAGTATTTCTATCTAAGCCCTAAGATCTGAAAAGTTACAGCCTTTTGCAGTAGAAGTGTATGCTCTAAAGGAACTAAGCAGACTTTCTCTTTCTCAAAATGATTTCTGTACCTTGTTTTCCAAAATAATAATAAATAATAAAACTTAAATACTGAACACCTTTATATGCTTTAAGAACCTTGGGTTGTAGTAGAAAATGCTCCAACACCTAACGAGGACACATGCTCCACTATGTTTAGCAGTCTTATTTATAACAGCCAGAAACTGGAAAGAACCCAGATGTCCTTCAACAGAGGAATAGATACAGGAATTGTGGTACATATATACAATGGAGCGCTACTCAGCTATTAAAAATAATGATTTCATGAAATTCTTAGACAAAGTGATGGAACTAGAAAATATAATGCTGAGTGAGGTAACCCAAACACAAAACCAAACAAACAACACCCCCCACACACATATAGTATGCACTCACTAAGAAGTGGATATTAGCCCAAAAGTTTGGATATCAACCCAAGATACAATTCACAGACCATATGAAGCTCAAGAAGAAGGAAAACCAAAGTATAGATGCTTCAGTCCTTAGAAAGGGGAACAAAAATATTCATAGGAGGAAATATGGAGAAAAAGTGTGTAGCAGAGACTGTATCAAAGGCCATCTAGAGACTGCTCCTCCTGGAGATCCAGCCCATATATATATAACCACCAAACCCAAACAATATTGCTGATACCAAGAAGTGCATGCTGGCAGGAACCTGATATAGCTGTCTCCTGAGAGGCTCTTCCAGACCCTGACAAATACAGAGGTGGATGCTCACAGCCAACCAATGAACTGAGAATGGGGTCCCCAGTGGAGAAGATAGAGAACGGACTGAAGAAGCTGAAGTGATTTGCAACCCCATAAGAACAACAACAGAGCTGCCAGGGACTAAATCACTATCCAAAGAGTACACATGGACTGACCCTTGGCTCCAGCTGTGTATGTAGCAGAGGATGGCCTTGTTGGGCATCATTCAAAGCTCTTGGTCCTGCCAAGGTTTGATGTCCCAGTGTAGGAGAATATGCGGGCGGGGAGGCAAGAGGAGGTAGATGGGTAGGGAGCTACCCTCATAGAAGTGGGGAAGGGGGAATGGGATAGGCGTTTTATGAAAGGGAAACGAGAAAAGGGGACAAAACTTGAAATGTAAATATAATATAACCAGTAAAAAAAGATTAAAAAATAAAAAGAACAGCAAACACTTAGCAATGTCAACATACTTGAACTTTTCTGAACCTAGACCCATTTTTCTTGTTTTAGACTAGAAGAACATGGGTCATAAAACTTTTGGGAGCTCTGTTCTTGCCCAGTAAAATAATAGAGGGCTGGTTTCTTCCTCTTCCTGTTTCCAATAGACTTAAATAGATTAAAACCAATAATCAAGTTCCCTGAGAACTCTCTAAAAGTCTTAAAAAATAAGAATCACATGACTTTATTTATATTGTAAGATCCCCAAACCTGTGGAACCTTCTAGAAATTTCTTGCCACTGTTAAAAAACAAACAAAATAAGACAAAACTAAGAGGCCAACAAATCCAATCCTTGTGGTCACTTTTTTTTTTTTTTAACTCTTAACCATTCACCATCTTTTTATTACAGTGTGCCACCAGGTAAGAAGTATTTTTAATAAGGAATTTATAAGGGCTGTCCATATATCATAAAGCCAGAGGTCCTGCCCTTAGCTCTATTCCTACTCTTTAGTGCACATCTGAATATGACATTAATAATAATATCCAATTAATGGACCCTATCCATTTTGTTGAAGGAGGCTGTATGGCCCACTTCCAGAGTCACCTTTTTAGAATTCTGAAAACTCAAGTCAATTTTTCATTGCCAAAGTCAAAGATGCTGGCAGTGGCTGTGTTCTCCACTCACTCGAAATTTCTTTTGAGAATTTCCTCACCAAAGCAGAAACAAGAGAGAGTCTTTTTGGAACACATATCCAAGTAAATTTAAGAAATTTATTTTAACTCTGACTTCTGAGAAGTCGTTAGAAATGCTTTTGCCTACACTAAGGAAATGTACCGTCAACTTTTTGCAGCCAGGTTTGGCGATACATTCTCAAGATGGGATAATCAGGTGTTAATATTAATATTGCTCATTGGAGGAGATGAGAGAAATAATGGACTCATATGGAAGCAAATGGCATTTTCTTAAGAGGAGGTATGAGTCCACGGTTTCATAGTTCCAGAAATATGAAATTTAATTTCCCAAAGAAAGAATAACACTTATTATTCTTTTAAGATAAAGAGGAAACCAACCATGCATTTTATGCACAGTATATAAAATTTGATTTTATTTGAAATTATTATTCATTTATTTCTGTGGGTATGTATGTATGTATGTATTTATGTATGTATGTATGTATGTATGTATGTATGTATGTATGTGTGCACATGTGTATTTCAGGGTGGCTGTCTTAAAGATCAAAGGGAAACCTTCTCAGTATGTCTTTGCTTTCCCAATTCAGGATTTTGCACCTCCTTAGGGCAGGTTTCCAGGATTGTGAGCTTCAGGGCTTTGTTCCCATCTCTACCTCCCATTTTACATTATGGATGATGGGATTAGAGCACATGATAATGTTCAGTGTTACATGTGTCTGAAGATTTCAACCCAGAGACTAACACTTGTGTGACAAGCAGTTTACTGGCCAAGCTGTTTCAGCAGCCCCTGATATCAAATTACAATTTCAGAACTTCTTCGGTTCAATTTGTATACTTTACAACACACAGTTCAATTCATTGGGCTTCTTAAAATACTGCTGTATCACATATTAGTATACTTAAGAGCTAATTTATTGTGACTCAGACAGACCCCATTTACCTTAACTAGGTAGGAACACCAAGACCCGTAGAAAATCGAAGACACAACAATCCCTCTATTCCAATAGTTGCCAAATATGTCCAGAGCTAACATTTATAACATACAAACTTACATTACGTTAGCAATTATGAGGCAAATGACTTGCTGAAATTAAAGGGTAGGAACATTTTTTTATAAAACAAGTCTATGAATGCTACAGAATTTGGTAGCATGAAGAATCATTAAGTATCAACAGATTCTAAAAACAATCCTGAAATTCATAAGGACCCCAGTGAAATTGTATTACATGCTTAATGACGCAACATGGCTTAACACATCTGGCTTCTCCTGACTTCCCACATATACACAAATGACCTCTACACCTCTACACACCGTCTTTTCTTGATTGGAGACAACTATAAGACTCTTTATTGTAATTTCTCAAAAACCATACATTACCTGGCAAAAGCGCTGTAACCAGAAAATGTTGTCTACAGTAGATGCTTAGGGCAGAGGGACAGGGGTCATAAGACTCTCAGTCATGCTAGGTTATGTTCTTTGCCTCAGTTTCCATGTATACTTTGGAACATGATTATAGCAGAGCGAACTGTAGGGTTAAATATGGAAGCCAACAACATAACCTTTTTTTTTTTTTTGTATGCTGCAAATACAAAAGGCCAAGAAGAGATCAGCGATCTCTATTTGAACATTCAGAGGGAATTTTAAGGTGATATAGCACCAGTCTGAGTCTACACTGTTCTGCTCAAACTGTAATTACCGAACAGTGTACACAGCATAATATTCTGACGGCTCCTTGAAAACAAGTGCACCCCTGACATTGCCCCTCTCTGTCAGACTCATAATTGTGCATTACAGAATATGAAGGTGGGGGAAGCTTGCTGTTAAGCCAATACTGGCTCTTACACCTCATTAGAGTTCAGGCAACCAAAGAGCAGAGTGAACAAGCTTAGCGGGTATTGTCAAATGCTTCAAGGGTCCTGGTGTCTGATGACCCTGTGATTTTGGAAACCTCTGTGGATAGGAACTCAGGGAGGCAGAGTAGGGGTGGGGGTGGAAAGGGGGAAATGGGAGGATAAAAGGCAGCTAAGTGGTTTCTAACTCTCTGGAGAGGGGAACTTCAATGCTGTATTTCTTTAGGCAGAATGTGCCTTTGTTCTTCAAAAGCCATCTAACTGAGCCTTTTACTTATGCAAATATGAAGCCAATACTCTCTTTGGAAATGGAGATGTGCCACTAAAGCTTGCAAACTGTGTCAAGAGGATCTGAAACTTGTTTGTTGGGGTTCTTTAAAAGAGAACCAAGGAGATTGCTCAAACTCCTTCTGTGAGTGTGGTGGTCAAAAAAGGAAGTGTGTGTGTGTGTGTGTGTGTGTGTGTGTGTGTGTGTGTGTGTGAATGTGCACACATGTGAGGTAGCTATGGTCAGGGGACAACATTCATGAACTGAATCATGTTTCAGAATCAAACTTACTATAGTCTTGCAGAATGAGCACTTTTATCCACGACTCATCCCTCCGACTCTCTAAACTCCGTTTTTCAAATCTTTCTATTGCCTTTTCTCCTTTCCCTTCTTCCCTTCTTTCTCCCATTCCTTTCTTTTTAGTTCTTTGTGAAATTGATACCAGTCTTTATTTATTACACTGTTTACCTCTGATAAATACTGTTAGATCCTTAAAGCAAGGACCCCCACGTGCCATCCTAGGAAAGGGGACACCCCAAATCACTCACAAGAAGTGGTCTTGCTGAAAACTGCAAGAGGATTTTTATTCCAAGTGCACTGGGGCTCACAGTCATACACCACGCAGGGGTAGAGGCCTGCGGACCCTGAGTGCAGGATCTGGACAGGATTCACAACAAAGTCAGCGAATCCCCAACCAATCATTTTAAATTATCTAAGCCCGTGCTTTTTAGGCCAATCCTTGAAAACCATCTAAGCCTTCGCTCCAGGGACCAATCATGCTAAACTATCTACCCCCCCCACCCCACCCCACACCCCCACCAACCAAGGTCCATAAACCAATCAGTTCCCTATAGTCTCAGAGGTCTGTATTTGTATGGTCTCCTGGGTGGAGGTGACAATAGCAGTCAGGAGAAGTCACTAGAGTTGGTGGGGGGGGGGGGTCCTATGGTGCAAGCAGTTTGCAGAAGCCAGGTAAGCGGTTAGTCAGCTTATCTCCTATTAACTTACAAGTATCCAAGGGCCTGTCCTAAGCCCTTTCACCCAGTCTTGTACAGAAAGCGGCTCTGGAACAGCAAGGAGTGTGACCTTATATCTACTTATTGGCAGAGAGCAGGGTCTGGAATTTGAGTTATTTAGGGATTCTTAGGCACAAGGGTTAAGGATCCTTTAGCTTGGAGTCCTTGGAGGGGTTAGGCTATAATTTTTATGCTTTCAGATACCAGTTTTTGATGTACTATCGCCTCACCTGATTTTGTGAGGGAGCTTAACTATTTATTTATTTGTGGCACAACAGGATACCCATGGAACAGGATCTCCCTGTGTAGAGTAAGTAGGTTTGACTATGTAGAAACTAGTTCATTCTGTCTCAGCTTCCCAGGACAGGAATTATACACATGACTTTCCATCCCTGTGTTCCACACACTGTTTCCGATCATTCCCAGTACAGATACCCTTTCTTGACAATTTTGAGACTATTTAATGAAGGCTCATAATTGTTAACATGATAAATTGGATTACTTTAGTTGATTCTGCCCCTCCACCCCTGTCATTGCACCATTCAGAAGGTTGGTTCATGGGTGTAGGGACAGTATTGGCTTCATCATTCCTCATCCTCAAAGAGAACTTACTTGTTTTGTTTTTTGTTTGGTTTTTTTTTGTGTTTTCAAGAAGGCTCAAACTTACAGACTTTCTTGCAGCTTACTGCGCGCTCAACTTCTCTTAGTTTCCCTTTTGGTTATGTGCCTCATAGGAATGAAGTAATGACATCACTGTACCATGTTCTTTTGTGGTTTTGGTTTACAGTGTGTCTTTCTAGAGATATGCCTTCATATACTACCACAAGAAGTCTGATGTTTTCCTACTTGAGAAACCGATTATTTAGACTTTCTTTCCATTAGACAGAAATACATTTATAAGGCGTTAATGATAAATGAAGAGAGCTGCTGAGTGCATCTTCTGGGTTTCTGCCCTAATATAAGCTTTTTACCTTGGCTGGTTTATCTACCCAGCCTTAACCCCTTCCTTCAAAACACATGACCAACCCTAAAATGAACTCATAATGAATGGAAGCTAACTTTCGATGGAAACATTCCTGTGTCTCCTCCTTTAGGAGCAAATATAGTAGGACAGCTCTGAGACCTGGCTCTGAAAGCATCCATGGGAAGGTAAGGTCACCTGAACTACTGGACTTTTCCTTCCCAGAATTCCAGATCTCTTGGTGCTGTCCCTTGGACCTTTCAGCAAGTTTAGCTGGGTCTGCACAGGATACCTTCCTGATCAAAACTCAGAAAGGTGAACCTATTGCTTTCTCTTCTTCTGTCTTTTCAGTTTCCTTTCTTTCTTCTTTTCTTCCCTCCTTTTTCCCTCCTTCCTTCCCTCCTTCTTTCCCTCCCTCCCCTTTCTTTCTTTCTTTCTTTCTTTCTTCCTTCTTTCCTTCCTTCCTCCTCCCTCCCTCCTTTCTTTCCTTCCTTCCTCCTCCCTCCCTCCTTTCTTTCCTTCCTTCCTCCTCCCTCCCTCCTTTCTTTCCTTCCCTCCTTCCTTCCTCCCTCCTTTATTTTGTCCCTCCCTCCCCCCTCTTTCTTTCTTTCTTTCTTTCTTTCTTTCTTTCTTTCTTTCTTTCTTTGTTTCTTTCTTTGTTTCTTTGTTTCTTTCTTTATTTCTTCCTTCCTTCCTTCCTTCCTTCCTCTTCCTTTCTTCCTTCCTTCCTTTCTTTCTTTCCTTCTTTCTTTCTTTCTTTCTTTCTTTCTTTCTTTCTTTCTTTCTTTCTTTCTTTCTTTCATACTTTCGCTTGGCACGGCCTAAGCATTCATTTAGGGGCCCTGACTAAAGTCTCAGCCTTCTTACACTTGGTGACACTGTTTGCCTTCCTCACTGCCTGTCCAGTGTTTACCTTCTTACCGCCATAGCTCAGGTAGAATAGCTTTTGTTTCTTCTCTACTCTCTTTCCTTCCAGGCAGCTACAGGACATACAGCTTGCTTGCCCTGGGGTTTTCCTTTTGAATTCTAACTCACTGTCTTCCAGCTTCCATTTGAGTTCATCTCTTGCCCTTGGGCTTCTGTTTCTGTTCTTCTCAAATGGTTTCCGCTGTGAAACTAAGACTCTCCAAAGGGACCCTGTTATCCTGGGTATCCTATGATGCCACTGCTGGGGTTTCCCAACAGTTCCCATAATCCTTCTTTCTTGCCTTAACACTTTAATTGACAAAGGATACAAAGCCAATCCTGCACTGCTAGACTGGGTATTACACACATGGGGCAGAGACTACTAAGGAATGGAAATGATGCTGGAGAGAAAACAGACAGCAAAAAAGCAGGTGTGATCTTCCTTCAAGTGTGCACATTATAGTCACACAAAAACAATCAACTATATTTGAATTGCCATTTGTTTCCTGTCACATCACTCAGCACCCTAAAACCTCCAAGGTAGGGAAAAATAGCAACCTTCCCAAACAAATTTTCTAATCTCCAAAGCGAAAATTGCCATTGAAACAAAAAGAAACTAGCAGCCAACCCAGGGGAGAAAATAAGAACACAGAAGGAGAACATAAAGAGTTTAAATATGACAAAAAAAATAAAAAACTGAAAAAAAAAGTCTATCTTATCTTTTGCCAAGGGGGGGGAAACGAAGTTGTAATTACCCGGTTAGATAAAAGCTGTTGAATTTGTAGCAATGGAAATATTAAGACAAATTAAATACCAAGCTTATCTCTGCTCTGTGCTATCAATATTTTATACTAAACATCTGTTTCTTGTATCTCATCTGAGAAACGCTTCTCCACTTTATCAGCTCGAGAACAGCTTTTCAAAGCAAATTAAGCTCAACCGTTTGCACTTAATCACCAATTGATCACAACATGCAGAATGCCACATATTGATCCGTAAGAGCCCCATTTCTCCCAATTCAGAAAGGCATATTGGAGGAGGCACTTGATTTACAATCAGGGTAAACTGGTTAGGCTTACACTTTTGACATGCTTTAAGTAGGAAGTATTTTAGCGATGAAACAGACGAAACAATGTGCATTTTCTAGGAGAGGTGAAAAATAGGCCGTTTCCAGAGTTTAGTTCCAGAGTCTAAGAGCAGTGGGAGACCTGAGAGACCCTCTAAGCTTTCTGGACATTCACTGAGGAATGCCAAAGGGAGCCTGGGCAATGTGTTAGACTATTCTTTTTAAGTCACCGTGTCACAATCACAGGGCATGTTTGCAAATCAGCTGCACGGAAGCAATATTTCTTGCTGAAAGTTGATCAAGGGCTCTGACTCCGAGCCTTTGGAGCCATAGTCTAGTTCCTGGGCTTGGCATGACTGTTTTCGGGGCTGGGGAAATTAACGTGAAGGTGCAGCCCTATTGTAAGCTTGGAACGAAGTGAGGCAAGAGGACACATACCACAGGCTTACTGCTGCCTGACACACACATGGACACTCTGAAAGGAATCAAAACTTATCACTCTGCTCACCCCAGTGTCTGTGGCCCACATGGAAGTGACTTTCTGTTTGGATCTGGTCTTCTGCCATCATTTGAAGCTCCTTTTCCTATCTACTTGATATAGAAAAATAAACAAATAGAAAAAATAAGAAAGGAAAAAAATGATGTGATAGTTTGTATCTGCCCAGTCCAGGGAGTGGCATGGTACTATTAGGAGGTGTGGCCTTGCTGGAGTAGGTAAGTTACTGTGGACATAGGCTTAGGACAAACTAGCTGCCTGGAAATCAGTCTTCCATTAGCTGTCTCCAGATAAAGATGTAGAGCTCTCAGCTTCTCCTGAACTGTGCCTGCCTGGACACTGCCACGTTCCCACTTTGTTGTCAAATGTTGTCAGAACCTCTGAACCTGCAAGCCAGCCTCAATTAAATGTCCATATGTGAGTTGCCTTGGTCATGGTGTCTGTTCACAGCAATAAATCCCTAACTAGGACCAATAATAAGAATGCAATAGCTATTTCTGAACTTTGCTTTCCCGACTACAATGAAAAACTTCCTCTCTGTCTGAGACAGCTCTTGAAAACTCCAGAATCAATTCCCACAGATCAGGGCAGGCTGAATCATTTTGTAACCTATTCCCCAAATTTGGACAGTGATCTTTTTATACTATTCTTTGACAGTAGTCTTTATTGTTGTTTCATAAGAATGTGTAATGAGCCTGTAACTTTGAGCAGTGTATGTGTTGATGGGGAGAATATCTCTTTGCTGTCTGGTAATCTGGTCTGCTGTTTTACTGTTCCCCAGATTCAACACAAGACTAACGGAGGGTCCGGTGTACAACTCATTTCTGTTTGAGGAAATGCTAACTCTATGTTTTCATTGCAGTGCAACAACTTCCTTTTAAAAAAGTCACAAAGAATGAGAAAATTTGCGTTTACTTTGGATGTATATTTCTTATGTTATATTTCAAGTAAACCCATCTAAAATATAACCTGAATAAAGTCCAACTTTGATGTGTTTTGTACCCACAGTGCATTGCTCCATTAAAATGCCTATCATTGAGAAAGTTGAGATGTAAGTCAACTTGAGGAGTTCCCTGAAATTTCAGAGGAAGACTCCAAGGGAAAGGAGAGAGAGAGAGAGGGAGCAAGCCTTTGGACTGCGAGGTTACAGATCTATTACACATTTCACTCTGAGACCCAGAGACTTTTTCTGCTCTCAGAGTTCCAACCAACTTCAAAGGGAAACTTGTGATCACAGAAATGGGATGAAATAATGGAACAAGAATAAAATTGGCCCTGTGTGAATTAGATTGCAAAGGCAGGAACCGGGCTTCATTTACCTAAGGAGCTAATGTTTAAATTAAATCCTTTGTACACCCTCTAGTTCTCTAAGCATCCAGGTCTGATGGTGATGACTATCCCAGAGAAACTTAGGGAAATTATGGTGGGATAAGACAAAAGTGAGGGCCGTTCCCTTTACTCTTTTCAACAGATTCCCTTACGTATGCACTGACATTACTATCACTTTCCTTTCCTGCCCAGAGTGAGCATAGAAATGACAATTAGAGGAATATATATATGCCCTGGAGAAATTTGGGGAGAAGCTTTAGTGTATTTTTTTTTCTTTTTGTAAAATAAAGATTACCTTTGATGCCAGACTCTCTGAAATGCCGAAATGAGGCATTGCAAATGTCCTTTGATGAACCAATCTGTGTGAAGGGGAAGCAAAGGGGGTGGGGGGGATGCAGGGCAGAAGACTGATTGCAGCTAACACACCTCTCAGTGCCCTTTTAATCTTCTCAGATGGCCTCAGATAATCAAGAGGTCAGTCTCGAGTCCATCAAGGGGTCCTTGTCTCAGGGCGGTTGGTTTCCAACTTTTCAAAGCTTTCCCTCCAACTAGCCATTTAAATCGGTTATCGAGAGACCAGTGAGCTGGGGCGAGGAGGGGGGCACAAGGTGGTGGACACTGGAAGCAGAAGCTTTAGGGAGAAACTCTCATCCAAGTGTGCAAAGCTTTCCAGTACAGAGCCCGACTGCAGGGCTTGTAGGCCTGCCTTCAGTATGAACTTTATTCACCCCTGAATAAATAATGTAAATGTCGCATTTTATAAGAAAGGAAAAGAGTATGTATGAAATTTAAGAGAGAGAGAGAGAGAGAGATACTAAAAAAAAGAGAGAAGGAAAAATCGAGTCATACTAAGTAACCTCTGAGTTACAAGTTGTCACCCCTGTCGGATAACAACACAGTGGCAGTTTTGCAAGTTGTACTAAATATCGCCTCAGGGATTCTATGCCTCTGGGGGGACATCTGTCTTTAAAAAAAAAAGAAAAGAAAAGCAAAAAGAGAGCGAGAAAATGAGTTTAGAAGCAGAGAAAGAATTGCTTACATAGGAAGCTATACAGTCAGTGAAGGTTGTTCTGAGAAGGGTTGCTAGCCCGCTGCCCTCGGTTGAAGCACTTGGCAGCTTCAATCCTGCTACCCTAGAAAGAAATAGCCTTTTCCTTCCTCCTGGAACATCCCTGACTTCAGATGGCGGGCCCCTTTTAAATTTTGGATGAGGTGTCAAATGAAATTTGACAGCTAACTGATAGGTTCAAATTCTCACAGGGCAGTCTATCCCTGAGGACACGAAAAACCAATTCACTGGCAGCCTGGCAAATCTTCAGCGAGCCCTATCATTCTACATTCAGTTTGATGTGCAACCAACTGCTTTTGCTGGTGCTACATGGCACCTCTCATTAGATGGGCCCTCTCGTGACAAAGGGCAATGATTTTAGAAGACACTTGTCATTCCCCAAAGTTCTCTGATATTTCAAAATTTATTTATTTATTGGCAAAGCTGTAAATTGCCCATTAGTGAAACATCTGATCCCATGAGATACTTGTGGAGATTTGTTTTCTTTTTCTGTCACTTGGTATGTCATGTCAGTCAAAATTAGCATTAAGAATTTAAAATTGTATAGCTTGGAAAAATATTAGGAAATGTCTAATCCTGCACTCTTAATCTTTCCCTCATAAATGTGTCTGTGACTTTCTGTCAGTAGGATTGGACACATAGTAATAAAAAATTAACTGAAACTTGAAGCAAGTAATATTGAGTCAGCCTTAAGCTCAGTACCTTAAAAACACAGGAAGACATAGTTACATGTAGAATTTATTCAAATCTAGGCTTTGTTCATCTCTGCTGAGCCCATCACAAGTGACTTGACTAAGTGGGGAAATCGTAACATTAACCCTTTCTCATTTGAGATTTCATTTTGTATGGCTTCAGTTTCTTGAGGACAACAACTATTGTTTGAAAACACTCAATGGAAAATTGCAGGCATAAACTCTGCCTTCAAAAATTGTGTCAGATTTATACCGGCAAAATAAAATCTTTTGTTACATTCCTTCTTTCTTCTTTGAACATCATTTACCTCTTTATCCCATGGAAATGCTAGTACACTACCCACTTGTCAGAAGTGTTTATGTTCAAGTGTTTATTCTTTTATTTAAAATCTTATTACAACTTTTAATTTGGCCATATCTAAGAGAGTCTATTAATAGATTTAAGTATCATTAAACATAATTACATGATACAGATACATTAAAATAAGACATACAATGAGATAGAAGGAAAGAGCCCATTCTCCATGTAATATATATATATATATATATATGTATGTGTGTGTATGTGTGTGTGTAAAATTATTCATATATATATATATATATAATTATTTTGTTCTCCATGCTGTTAATTTATTACAGATTCTAATTTACAAATTAAACAGTATCATACATATGTGTAAAAAATCAATGCATAAAAATGTGTTAAAAATCTATACTTTTTAGGCATCAAGTGTGGCCTTGGAATGTATACTCTGAGGATAAGGGACAAGCATCTTATCCAGGGCAAAGATATTGAAAGAGTTGAATTAAATATTGTCTAACATGAAGCAAGTACTTACATAAAATTATTAATTCTGGAAATTTTGCCACAGTTGGTCTCAATAAAACTCAGACATAACCACGCAAGTTCCTCAAGTGGCTGCTAGAGTTTTAGGATTTACCAGGTCACTGTGTTTCATCACTTCTCCCCATTTCAGTTGAACTCCCTTCCATATTTTCTGATTCAACAAGAACAATAGCATTAAGGAGAAAGGGCTGCATCCCATTTTTATTCTGGAACTCAGCGTTGGAAAATTTCTAGAAACTTGTTAGAGTAATAACTATCTCTGTCTCTCCCATGATCAAAAGACTATATTTTTTTAATCAAAGAAAAAAAGAAACTGCATCCTTCTTCCCTTTTCTAGAGTCCCTTCTAAACACTTGTGTGTTAGATAAGCCATGGGTTTGCCATTCTGGAGTGTAAGGAAAAGATAATACCACCAGATCAAAAGGTGTTCACATCTTTGTACTGCAAGGATTGCGTTTTGAATAAAATATTTGTAGAATAGTTTCTTAAGGATCCATTATGCATAATCTATAGTGTGGATGAGAGGAACTGGAGAGTAACAGAAGATTGAACAAAACATAAAATCGATAGGCAGCAAGAGCCTTGAGCAAAACAGTGAAAATAAAGGCAAAATGAGGTGTCCTATCTGAAGAAGAAACACTGGCATATCTTCTAAATACATAGAAAATAAATGTATCCAACATACTATATAATCAATAATGCAATTTTTGTTCAATATCAAATAAATACAATCAAAGATATAGGCCATCAAATATCGTTTCACCAGTGGGGCAGTTTTTATGTATAGATTAACAGATGCTTTTTGGACAACTGTCATTTGATATCTTTTATCCCTTGTAACACATCAGGGAATAAACTCTGTAGACTTTTCTGACTAAGATTCTTATATTCTAGTGTAGTAAATAGGAGATAAGCAAATGATGCTACAGACATTTTTAAAGGTGATTCACATTATTCAAAACAGGTTAGAATAAGGAAAGGCCATATGGGGGCAGAGGCAATAGACAGATTTTGGGTTAGGTGGACAGAGAGAAGTCCTCATATGAGCCATTCTCTGAAAGAAGAGATTAAATATGCCTACGTGGATAAGCACACATTTTAAGGTGTTGTAACCTCACCAATGGAAGAGGGTGAATGGAAAGTCTGAAAACGATATGGCTAGTTTGGCTGGGCATTTTGTTATTGTTGCTGTTGGTAGTAAGGTTTTTGTTGGCTTGCTTGCTTGTGTTTGCATTGTAGTTTGTTAGTAAAATAGCAGATTTCTACATTGGGCTGTTGAGCACAGAACTGACACACACTTGAATTTCATGGGCTTCGACTGATTATAATTTGACCTGGGGTGACTGATCAGGGCATAGATAAACCACCTATTCAGGAAGCTTCTGTTGGGATTTGGATAACAGAAGGGGGTAGTTGTGACTAAAATACTTGTTCTGGGTGGAAGGAGAAATGACTGCATTCTACTTGAATTCTGGTACTTGGGGTTGAAATGCTTTCAAGAAACTACAGGTGCATATGAATTCAGAATAAGAATGAGTGACAGGTGAAGGTCCCAGTGGAAGAGTGACAGGGGACCAAATTCCAGCTCATGCTAGCAGACCTATGTTCTTCATGATATTCTCACAATGTCCTTGCAGAAGGTGAGTATGAATGTGCAACTCTGGTTTATGTAACAAATACAAAATTGGAAACTGTCTTCTGCTGAATATATTTATAGTTTGGAAACTCAATGGGACAGTTAAGGAGGAATAGTAAATATGGAGGAATTTATGACCATAATCCATTAATTTCAGTCTTCAGAAAGAATCTAGCAAGGAATATAAAGAACAATCGTGAAAGTAGGAAAACCACATATGAGTATGGTTTCTGAAGTCATCAAACTGGATTTCAAGAAGGACAAGAGAAAAGTTCAAGAAGATCCTTAGGAACCTGGTGTGGTTGGTGCATCAGTGAGTTGAAATCTTCCTTTTCAGCCTTGGCGCAAGTAGCTAAGGCACAACCAATACAATCATGATATCGATTTAGTAATTCCAGTACAAGAGAAGTAAAGTAAAAGTTGATAATATTAAGGGGACTATTTGGAAAATTATGAGAAGGAATCCCCCAGAGTACTACAAAACGTACTACCTATGAAACAAATGTTGGCTTTCTAGACAGCTATGATTAGTAGGCAGGAAGACAGAATAGGAGAGTGCAAATGCTGGCAGGTCAGTGATGTGCTTTGAGGTTCTGTGTTCAGATCCTGGTGAATTCAGTTTTCTAAATGAGAGAGGACACAGTATTGGTAGCTGGGACAGACTCTGAAGAAGAAATATCGAGGATTCATAGAAATTTTATAAGGAGGTGGGAGACTGCTTGGAGCAGGAAGTTAAATTATGAATGTGTGCTTACTTGTCTTGTATAAGATTCATTTATTTTTATGGGTGTATATGTTTTACTTTCATGTATCTGGTTCTGAAGGAGGACAGAAGAAAGCCTCACATTTCTTGGATTTGGAGATTGTAAACCTCCATATAGATGCTGTGAACCAAACCTGCGAACCAATATTTATATCTATATCTATCTATATCTATATCTATCTATATCTATATCTATCTATATCTATATCTATCTCTATCTCTATCTCTATCTCTATCTCTATATCTGTCTATATCTATATCATATATATATATATATATATATATATATATATATATATATATATATATATATATATATAGTTAAACTGAAAGGAGACAAGTCAGAACAGGTGTGTGCTCCTCTCTCTTGCATTTAAACTTCATAGGTAATGATAACCCACTGGTAATGGTAAGTAGAAAGGTAGTTGTTACACGGTTGTGAGTTTACCATTCATTATGACGATGTGAGGGAAAAAAACGGGAAAATGGAAGATTAGCAATGAGGTTATTCTTCTTCTAATTAACCATATAATTAATATATGTAATGAAGACTGTGGGGACACTAAATGAGAAGCTGACAGAATTCTCTGACTGTAGGTGCTAATGTTCAAGGAAGTCAACCCCTAGAGGGTGGAAACAGAATTATTGAAGTTGGAGATCAGAGGGTGGGCTTCAGGAAACTAATATGGAAGAGTTGTAATTATTTGCACTGATGAGATATGAGGACAGAGCCTCAAGGCCTGACCTTGTGAAATTGAGAGCTAATAAAATTCTGGACAAGCAGAGTTTAACAAATGAGGCTCTGTAGTGTCAGTAGGATTTGCTGCTAAGAACTAAAGGAAGAGTAGGGCCTGGGCAGAGTTAAGGAGAATGATGTGGATGAGACATCTCATGAGAGGAAATGACCTAGGTTTTTAAGGTGACAACACTAAGGGATGCTGCAAATGCCCTGAATTTCAAAACTGAAACCATTAAGGGAAAAGGATGAAGCTTATTCTGCAGCTACCCGCCACGGACAAGAACATTTTCTCATGCCCTACCATATTATGGAGGAGAAAAGAGCTCAAGCACCACATTATTGGAGCAAAATAACTCAACGGTGATGTCTACTCTGACAAATGTGTTGCTGACCTTTTTATGCTTTTTTTTCACATCAATTCATTTTATATTGATACATAAATTCTACTCTTAACTTTTTAAAATATGTCAATAATGCAGTTCAGTCCTATAATGTATGATTATGATCCTTAACTCTCAATGTCATATCCAAAGACAAGTCAATAAACCCCATTTGTACCACTGAAAATAGGTCTTCAGTTTTGATTCTCTGTTGTTTGAACAGAGGGGAAAATAATGCAATGTAGGGTGTCACCGCTGCATGGAAGAAACCACTCCATACACTGTTATTTTCAAGTTGGATCCATCATTTCCAACTCATTTCCTATTTTTCCTCTTAAAAACCTACCCCACCAAGAATTTCAATAGCTGAGCGTAAAATAATTTGGGCAGCTGACAGGCAATTCAATTTCCTGGCAGATTTTTAGATAATCAGACACCCAGGAGAAACTTGTAAATTTGTTTTATTCATGGTCAATTTGCGATGGCACATTTTTCTCTACTAGCTCAACTCCACTTTTTACTCAGCAGAGAAGTCGAGCATCATTATGTAGCAGGCACAACTGGCTTAGGTGATGAACCAGGCACACATCACCACTTGAGCAAACAAGACCTCTCCTTGCCTCCAGTATCCTAAAATGAATTGCTCGGAAACCTGCATTCTTCTGTTTGTAAGCTCATGCCAGATTCATGTGTTTCTCATACACAGGGGAAACAGGTATAATTCCTCTGACTCTTTGTGCCTCTTGGACCTGGAAGACTCCAATGCAATTATCAGAAGATTAAAAGACCAGCTGATCCATGGACCGAATGCTAGGAATCTGAGGTATAGCTACACACAAACACTTTGAACAGAAATCTACATAGAGAGCTAGAAAGCCATGGACCGAATGCTAGGAAGCTGAGGTATAACTACACACAAACACTTTGAACAGAAATCTACATAGAGAGCTAGAAAGATGGCTCAGTTCATTAAGAACAGCTCTTGGAAACAACCCAAGTTCAATGTCTACAACACTGTTTGAGCTTGTAACTATAGAACACAGAGGCATCCAATGCTTATGGTCATCATGAAAATCTGTTTTCAGAAATACACACTCACTCCACCCACCCCAAATACACGTGCACACACATATGTGTTTTAAGTCTAAAAAGGAAAACACATATAAATTGTAATAAGTACCACTAGATATTTATTATGAGGTACTGGAATATATTGAGAAATGAGTATATTGGGCACATCAGCTATCTAAACTTTTTGAATGAAGAGAAAGCTATACGTGACATCTTCTGTTATTTAGGCTTAATTGCATTGGTGCAAAGACCTATGTAGCAATGGCAGAAACCAGAACAGGTGCTATACTTACGGAAGCTCCTTTCTGATAGCAAAGGCAGGTTGTGGACTCTTAGAAAGGAGGTCAGCTTTCAGAGCATGATTGGGACTTTAACCAAGTCACACACCTCCAAGGCCAAGGTACTCCTGTCATAGGTATGATGCCAGAAGCCATTGGTCTGGGTAGATTTGAAAGAGGCCAAACACAGGGAAGTCCTAAGCCAAAGCTTACTGTCAGAGAAATCTAGACAGTCTCCAATAAAGTATATATAAATGTCACTAAGGGAAGGGTAAATGGGGACAAGAAAGTTTTCTTTGAAGACACATCTCATCTATTGGCATCAGTGCCAGGTTAACAAGACAGCAACTGGCCAAGTCGATCTTGGCAATCTCAACTTTGTGGTGTTATCTGTGTTAAGACGAACACTTGCCTTAAGTTGCTGTTATGGGGCAATGAAATGAAAGGCTGCAATAGCTCAGATCAAAAGTAAAATAGCAAAACTCTTTTTTGTTTTTGTTTTCGTTTTTTTATTCAAGCTCTTCCATTTAAAGAGTATGATTTGACAATACTTGCAGATGAATGAAATAGCAGATTGGATACTATGACAGGCTCGGTGTCACTCAAGAATAGTGTTTTGTACAATCTGATACCAGATACAGTGTACCCACAGCTCAGCTTTCTTCTTCAGTGCAGGTATTTTCTGTAATAGAGACGTGTATGTTTTGTTTTTTAAATATATTTTTAAATATTTTGTGTTATGTGAGGTGGCATTTTGAGACTAGTTACTGTGCATCTCTCTCCTTCTCCTGCCTCTTTCTTAGTATTCCCTAAGCTGCTGCTTCAAGAGTATGGGTGCATATTATTCTCTACCCATTGAAGGATTTATGAAAATGACACTGGGGTATATTTTTTACAAACTCTGTAATGAAATTTTTAAATTATTCTTTTTTAAAATGTAATTTTAAATATTATTTCTTTTTACTACTTCTCTACTAGCATTTGCCCACATGTTTGTATGTGTACCTTGGGTGCAATCTTACAAAGCAGATTAAGAATCCCTTGCAACAGGGTTATACATGTTGTGAGCTATCATGTAGGTGCTGAGAATTGAACCTAGGTTTGCTCTAAGAACAGCTAATACTCTTTAACTGCTTAGCTGGTTTTCCAACCATATTAAAATTGTAAATTTGGCAACTTATTGTATATATTTATAAGATAAGGTATTATGTTTCAATTTAATTTATACATATATATATATATATATATATATATAAATTATAAACTTAGTAAATCAAACTGATTAACAAGTCCATCATGTGATATACCTAAAACATTTGAATATGCTCTTTTAGGACTGTAACCAATTACTTGTCAAGTCACATTTACTCCAGGCTCTCAGAAGTCTAGTCATTCCATGATGCGGACATCACCAGGTGGCTACTTCTTCTATCTATCTTTCTGTCCTTCAATGCAGCATTTAAAAGTTTATATGTCGATGGCATTATTAATTTTCTTCAACAACCATCTTCTCCCAAGGTGTCTCATTTTCATTTCTTTTTAACTTTGATTGTAATTTAAAATTTAAATGTACAGAAGTTTTTGATCTTAACCATTCTTATTGGTGTAAGGTGGAACCTCGGGGTCATTTTAATTTGCATTTCCCCAATGACTAAGGATGTTGAGCATTTCTTTAAGTGCTTCTTGTCTTTGAGATTCCTCTGTTGAGAATTCTCTGTTTAGCTCTGTGTTACATTTTTTTTTTTTTTTTTTTTTTAAATTGAGTTATTTGGTTTGTTGGAGTCTAACTACTTGGGTTTTTTTTTTTTTTTTTTAAATATTTTGGCAATTAGCCTTGTCACATGTAGGGTTGGTGAAGATGTTTTCCAAATTTTTAGGCTGCCATCTTATCCTATTAACAGTATCCTTTGCCTTACAGAAGCTTTTCAGTTTCGTGAGGTCTCATTTATCAATTATTAATTTTAGAATCTAAGCCATAGGGGTTCTATTCAGGAAACTGTCTTTTGTAGCAACTTGTTCAAGGCTATTTCCCACTTTTTCTTCTATTAGATTTAGTGTATCAGGTTTTGTGCTGAGGTCCTTGATCTCTTGGTCTTGAGTATTGCGTGGGGAAACAAATAATAGATCTATTTGCATTCTTCTACATTATGCTTGCAGACAGGAGCCTAGCATAACTATCCTCTGAGAAGCTCTATGCAGGAGCTGACTGAAACAGAATCAGACACACACAGCCGAACATTGAACACTGAGGTCAACACTCTTAAGGAAAAGTTGGGGAAAGGTTTGAGAGTCCTGGAAGGGATGGGGACCTCACAGAAAGACCAATAGAGTCATCTAACCTGGACCCCTGTGAGTTGTCAAAGACTGAGTCATGAACCAAAACACATACACAGGCTGGCCAGAACCTTCCAGGCATATATATAGTAGCTGTGAAGCTCAATTTCCATGCTTTGTCTGGTCTTAGTGGGAAAGGACACATCTAATCTGGCAGAACCTTTATTCACCTTGGTGAAAAGATACTCAGGGGGTAGGACTCACCCTCTCCCCTCTCCGAGCAGAAAGGGATGGGGTGGAGATAGGGACTCTGCCAGGGGGACTAGAATGGAGAATAGTGCTTGAGATGTAAATACATTTTTTTTTCTAAATAGAGGCAAAAAGATGGTTGTCTATGTTGATAGATGCTTTTGATATTTCACATCTTGAATTTTTGTGAGAAACTGTCTAAAACATGACTTGTGAAAACCATCAAAAATGTATTGAAGTAAGTAAAAAGAAGAAATATTTTTCAAGACTCCCAATTATTTTGCTCATGACCACAATGTCAATCACTTGGCTTGAAGAGAGTTTCCCCTCTAACTTACTTGTTTTTTCCTCTTAGGGGTAACTACAGAGTTTCAAGGCCACCAATATCCTTCTCTCTAGAATAAAAATACATAATTCCCCTAGAAGAAAATTCTAAAATTCCTGTTTCCCCTTTCTGCCTGTTTTCACCCTTAAACCCTCAGATTAAGTTGAAACAGAATAGACAGATAGAGGGAAAATATGAAAATTACCAGATGTCAACAGGCTGTGTCTATCTAGAACTGAGTTATGGTCGTGAGCAATGCTCTGTTAACAATACAGACTAGATCACCCCAAATATCTGAGACAAAATGGCCAGTGCAGACCGTGTCTACTGTCTGTCCTGTTCTTTACTGCAGTGGCTTGTTTATTCCTTTGTCTGGAAGATATGACTTTTCATATCATGCCAGTATCACCAGGACAGATACAAAACTCCACCAGAGAACAGGAATCGAATCAGCCAGAGGAAATGTTATACAAATTTCTGTAATTGTGTTTTGTGTTTTTTTTTTCTCACACTCATTAATAATTCTCCCAGCTAATGACTTATGTCCTTAAGAAAAGTTATGCAGTATACGTGTGTGTGTGTGTGTGTGTGTGTGTGTGTGTGATGGGGAATATACACAATTATTATTTCAGCAGCCTTTCCTTTCTCTTGTGTGTTTGCCTTCACTTTGGTAAATTAAAATCCTCATTTCTTACCTTGTTTTCTCTCTAAATTCATCTCTGATGGTAAAAGGAACTTATAAACACAAAGATCTAAATATGTTTTTCCTACCTCAGGTACTTCCTCAGTTCCATATAAAAAGAGTGTTGCCATTCCAATTTTAGACCAGAGTCCATATTTGGATGGAGGCATGCAAAGACATACAGGATTTCTCTTTCTTCCTTTTCCCTTTTCCTTCTCTTCCTCTTCTTTGCTCAGGCATGAGTGTGTGAGTGTGTGTGTGTGTGTGCATGTGTGCGTGTGTGCGTGTGTGTGTGTGTGTGTGTGTGTGTGTGTGTGTGTGTGTGTGTTCTGGTTAGTCTTTAAATATGGAAACTATAGTGAATAGAACTTTTAAGAAAGAAAGCATCTCATTTGAATATCCAAGAATAAGTGCCAAGGTTGAGTTGGGGCTGGAGCAATAGAAACAATGGAGGCACAATTTACTTTGCATAATGATGTAATGAAGGTTATTGCACTATCCCTGTGGGAGCTTGAGAAGGAGGATGGGAGGGCAAGAGTCCTCTTGGGATCCAGAGAAGAAAGAGAATAGAAAAAGCATTTTGGTAAAACCTCCCATAATAAAACCATCCAAGAAAAGCCCCACGAAGGGCATGTGAGTACCACTTCTGAAGATCTGACGCCTAATATACAGTTTTCAGTTATGGCCTCCCAATTGTGGTCATTTCCTGCTCTATCTTCAAGTCCCCTATAAATGGCATATTTCTCAACAAAGGGCATTATTACTGCTGCCATCTGGAAGGATCCGTTATTTGGATTATTTCCTTCTTGTTCTAAAAAAAGAAAGCTATGTAGTTTTTACAGCCCAATGAAACAAGAAGAGAGACAGGCAGCCCTCCAGAGCAGGGATTGTAGAAACTGACCAACTTAGAGAGATGCTAAAAAAGCCTAGCCATCTACCCCTGTTTCAAACACTTGCTGCACCAACTTGCTGTGTCTGATGTCTTCTCGGCTTCCTAACCTCTTTGCTCCTGAAAATAACTTGTAGTTGGAATTGTCTTCTCTACCTTTTTAGGATACACATTTCATAACCTCTTGTCATGTTGATAGTATAGAAATATATCTCTCAAATAGGAGAAAAGCCAAGGTCTTCCTAGGCTCTCTGTAACAGCAGGCAGGGCACTTTAGTTACCTACAGTTAGAAAAAAAAATATGAGTATAATCCCAGAGACTGGTGTACTATTTCAGTTCCCTTGTTCTTTTCTATTCTGTTACTGGGGTTTCAAAATTCTGATTTTTATACTTTGGTCCCACAGAAAGCTTAAGAACTGTCTCTCCTTTGTTGCAATTCTTGTCTTGCACAGTCTCTCTGGGTGTTTTCAAGAAGGAACAGTAAAAGAGTTGCTTGAAAACCAAGATCTCTACTAATAGCAGAGCCACATGCTTTGTTAGAGGTCATATGGTGGTGTCTGATGAGCATCAAGTCCCTTTTACTCACAATACCCAAGTACTTTATGGTACAGACATACCCTTCGCTGTTCTGTAAACATTTGTAGGAGCTGATAACATACGTACACTACATCGTGTATACATTCCCTGTCAAACAGTGGCTATGACCTACAGGTACTAGGACTTGCACAGTTCTTGTATGGTGACTTGAATAGCTCAGGAAAAGGTGGGAGCTTATTGCGATAACATTAGTCTCTGTTGTCAGAGCCTAGGCCCTCTCACTCCTATTAGATAGTATATCAAATTTCATGAATCGTTTCATGACTGGTTTGCTCAGCTATTCTATAGCACTCCATAGCTTCTATCTATCCTTCTGGTTTTCTTCCTTCACATTACTTATAACCCATTTAGTCCTAATTTCAATGGAAGAAGCATAAAAGCATAATTGATAAGGATAACATGGAAACTCAGATGGGTTCTGCATGTGTACTAAAGACCCAGGGAAGCCATTCCCTCCTCTTATTTCTTTCTATGGAGCAACATATGCTGTATGCATACACTGGCTAGAGATACATTTCTAAAAGAGAATTTGATATAGCTTTACTTTTAAATTTTTTTGCTTGCTTCCCCCTGTAAAATAAACTCTAGTGGTAGGCTTTGTTCATCTCTGATTCATAAACCTGTGCACATCCAGTGGCTGTCCATAAGTCCAGAAACTGTGTATACAGGGACTGTCTAGAATGCCTTGCTCATAGAACACCTTCTTACCCTAGGCCCCCATTCTTCCAAGAGCTTGCCTATGGTGTGAGCACTCCACATGACTC
Source organism: Micromys minutus (assembly GCF_963924665.1). NCBI lineage: Eukaryota > Metazoa > Chordata > Mammalia > Rodentia > Muridae > Micromys > Micromys minutus. The sequence goes on along the minus strand of NC_137966.1, from coordinate 7,337,627 downwards.
TCCTGCTTTTTGGATTCATCCTCAGGCTACGATGGGTGTTCTCCCCACCCCCACCGCCCAGTTCCTTTTCTATCTCATTTACAAATTTTTCATTTTGCCCACTTTTCTTTTCACCATTTCACACTCCTGAATCAATAATCTATCCCAAGAATGAAAACATTAATATGTGGTCGGTATATAATTAACATAAAGAAAAAAAGGTATGGTTATTTTTCTGGTGTGTTTTCTGTACATCGAGAAGAACATCAGTAGGGATATGGGTAGGGAAGGACATGAGGTTAAATTCTTCCTCTATTTCACATAATGAGGAAGAGGAGTAGGAGGAAGACATTCCCTTCTTGCTAAGATAAAAGAGAAACAGGAAAGTTTAATAGCTTGGTGAACCAAGGACACAACTTGACTTAACTAAGAGCAGAAGGAAGAGGACGAAAAGGAGAAGGAGGAGGAGGAGACAGAGGAGGAGGAGGAGGAGAAGGAGGAGGACCAACTTAAAGTATTTCAAATTTCTGTCAGAATCCTCACGCCTAAATTTAACGTGTTTAACTTTCTGTCCTGTTGCCATTACTACTGTTTTGTTATTGGCACAAAAGCTCACCCTCCTCACCCATGAGCTTCTAATTCCTGCTTTGGTTTCTTGTGAAATCATTCAGTTGAACTATTCTGGTGAGAAAGCATGCCATAACAGAGACGCCAATAATGGCATTGATTAATTGCTGTTACTTTTACTATTATAATGAGGACAATCCCCAACCACAGTGATGTTATGTAGGTGAAGGGGAAAATCCATTTTCTGTAAATATCAGGGCAGTGTGTACTAGCATTTGCAACGAAAGTAAATGCTTTGCAAAGGTAAGGGGCAAAGTTCTTTTTAATATAGCAAGGACCATAGTTGACAGTAAAAGTGTTATAACAGGAGCCTGTTGAGAAAACAGAAATATTTGCAGGGCACAGCAACCTGTGTTGTCGTTGTTTTGTTTTTCTTTGCAATGTGAAGAGCAATTTCCTGTGAGCAGGAAGTTGGTGAGCACTTACTGTCTGATATAAAAATTCTTAGAATCAGTAAACACAATCTCAACACAAAGAGTACAAGCTAAACTTTTATGTCACTTAAATAATTAAAATGCTTCTCATTAAATAATTAAGTTATTTAAGGGGAAACATCAGAAGAGCATCCAGCCGTCAGATCTAACTGCTTTTGCCTGGAGTGACATGTTACCAGCGGTTGGTATTCCTTTGTACAGTATGTTCAGTCATTTATTTTCCAGCACTATTGTTTTTGGTGAATAGGGGGGAAAGGTACGTATCTATGCTATATAATGTTCTGAAGGAATATAAGACAGCGAGTGAGTGACCTTGGATATAGCTACACCGTTCTACAGCTTGACTGGAAGTTGTCCAAATGAGAGGTGAATGAAGAGCAATCATGACTGTAGGACTGTATCTTCATGGAGCCCTGCCCTGTCAGGCTCTACCATTTACTGTGCTTCATTTACATGTGTGGTATACAATAATGTTTTAATCTAGACTCAGCATTTTTCAAGCAAAAAAAAAAAAGGTACTTCTTAAAGGATATTCTATAGGGAAGTAAATTTGAAAACCCAAGGAGAGCGAATGGTAGCAAGATTTCCTTTATTTCTGACCCTGGCTCTCAGTTGTCTGAGTACAGCAGTCATTCTTGCTGCTTGCTCTGTCTCCCTCCATTCCTAATAACTGGACATAGTACTCAAGGTAGTTCTATTCATTCCTCAGGCTTCTTTACAGTTAGGTAAGACTACTTACTAATTGTTCTTCAGGGAAATAACACTCTTTTCGTAAATGGAAGTTCATGTAGTGACACAAGAAACTTCTAGAAACTCCTTCTCTCCCCTTCAATACACTAGCATGATCCAAGTGATTGCTCATTGAACCTGTAGAAGTGTGTAACGTGGGCACTGGGGTGATTCCCAGCAGCAGAAGCACAGAGCAATCCACTACCTCCAAACACCCTACCTTCAGACATTCCTTATTTTCTGGTTCCTGTCTCTCCACTGCACACTGTGGTTTGAAAACTGCCACTCAATTTGTTGTCTATCTATTATATGTATATATGACAAGGCTTTTCTATACAAACTAGGCTGTCCTGGAACTCACAGAGATCCACCAGCCTCTGCCTCCCAAGTGGTCAAAGGTGAAGGCAACTGACATTTTCTTAAAATAATCACTTTTGTCATTAATGGAGGCATCTCTGTTTGACTTCTGTATTACAACAGCTTGTTGTTGAATAACATCTACATTCAATCAGCATCCTTGCCATTTTTACATAAAAGGATTACACAGAAACAACTTTCCTTGGGTTGTGTATAACTTGATTACTAATCATGGGGATAAACTTCAAAGGAAGTTATTTGAGATAAACATCAGAATTAGGCCTCCATTTATTTCAGAGGCAAAAAGAGAATTGTAGTACATAACATCTTCTGGTATTTCTATTGGATTGTTTCAGATAAGTTCTCCAGGTTCTCTCATACAAATCAGTTTTCTCTCCTTCTAACATGCCGCCCTCCATGTTTGTCAGCAGATCTCAGAATTACCATAGCAGGTTTAGAGATGCAGTTTTTCAACAGAGAGAGCAACTGCCTGAGGCAGTTCACACCTTGTTCCCTTTGCTCAGACAAGGATTGGACTATTTAGAAAACCCTGGGCTTCCTTCTTCCCTTTTTCAGAAGCAAGATAGCTTTCAGATATTTTCCTACTGAATCATATTTTCTCTGCGCACATGACTCAAGGGTCGGATGTGTCACTTTCCAGGATCCTTTGGTCACAGTGAAAATAGGACACTAAAGAAGACTCTATCTAGAAAAGCTTTCTTGAGCCTAGAGGAACCAGTTCACAACTAATTCTAGAGTTTTTGTACTTGTTCCTCATCTGTAAATAATTAATCCATTTTATACAGGTATACTGATTATGGTATTGTACCTAACATGCCATATTTGGGCAACTGGTAAGGCAATAGTTCAAGTTCCCAGAAGTGCCTGAACTCCTATTCCTGATGGGTGTAATATTGATCTTTGTTGGCATTTTGTACAGTGACCAGTGAGTGACACTGGTAAAGTTGTTAGGATCAAAGTCAAGTTGGGGCCATGGCTGCTTGAATAAGCAAGACTCAGAATTCTTCCATTAGTATTGCATTAAAAATGCTTGTAGTAGAAAAATGAGAGCAAGGAAGTTTGAGATTTATTCTATGTACCCGCATTGTGAAGAACAAACAAAGGTGGCCAGTGTATCTCCCCTCCCCCAACCATCATAACCTCCACCCCACCCCAAGTTCATCTTTGGAACTGTCTACCTAGGACAGGAAGAGAGGACTTATTTTTTTATTCAAGAAAGGTGTGTGTGTGTGTGTGTGTGTGTGTGTGTGTGTGTGTGTGTGTGTGTTTTGACAAAGATTCCCATATCAGTGTTTCATTCAGTGTGCTAAGGAGTAGACAAGGCCTCTGAGGTTCACTTGTCAGTAACTGCTGCCAGGAGTGATTAGCAATGATAATTGAGTTGTCTCCCTAGGAATGACAGGGATCTACCAGTCCCATAAAAAGTAATGTTCATTCCACTTGAGGTAACAGGGTATCACAGAGTAGCATTGTTTGTGGAATATCCAGTATTAAGATCTGAATCTACTTTTCTCTAACATTGTGTCAAAACATTACATTTGAAACATATGAGGGCTGTGAGCCTTGAGCTACTGACTTTATACAAATAGCTTAGTTGTATCTTTGAATATCAGGTGACACCACTTTTTCACTTTCTTTCCAGTGCATGACCATTTTACCCATTTGGCGATAATCACCTCTGGGAAACAAGATCAACTAGAGAGATAACAAAAGGTAATATAAGTAAATATAAGGCAACGTGAGTAAATAAAATAAGTAATTAATGATGGTTGGCTTGAGAAAATATTTGTCTTTTGATGCTTATATTAGTGAAAAGGTGTAAAAAGTGACTTTGATCGGAACAACTTGACTGGGTTCCCCCCTTGCCCATCTCCTCTCTCCCTGCTTCTATGAGGATGTTTCTCCTCCCACTCACGCACTCCCACTGCAGCACTGTGGCCTTCCCCTACACTGCAAAAATCAGCCTTCACAGGACCAAGGGCCTCTCCTCCTTTTGATGTCAGACAATGCCATCCTCAGCTACATATTTTAAGCATGTATTTAAGGTATGCAGCAGGGGTTATTTGGAGGCCTCCAGTAAAAGAACAAGGAAAAGCTGATGTATAAATAAATAATCATTGATTTTATTACTAGGATGGCAGAAGTCAGAAGGATCATTGGAAATGAGGCCAGAGAAATTATCAGTCTTGGAAAGACCACAGCTGAGTTAGCAGGAAGCTATTGTCTGGTGGCTTTGCCTCAGGGAAAAACATTTTCTACAGCAACTTTCTTACTTCTCAAGACCCACCCAGGCCTAGCAGTAAAAACTATGCTAGTATGTCTCTTCATGTCTCTACTAGAAAATGTCTCTCTGTGTCTGGAAGGACATGCCTCTTTATAGGTGTTTTCAATTTTCAGTCTGTCCCATTTCTGTCTTGAAGAACACTGTCTCATTCTTAAGAATTTCACAAGTCACTTATTTAGCATGAGTAGCATTTAATCAATGATGCTGGAGTGTTTATAGCATGAATACTGTTAAGTGGTCCAATAAGCAACATCTGTACACTTCTTAATACAGATGCTGCTATGGCATAAACGGACTGCCACATAAAAAAGTGTTTACATAAGATAGAACTGCCCCAACACAGAAGGAGATATTATCTGAGATTTCCATATATTATATACTCATTATTAATCATTATTAATTGTTTCTGAACCTGGGATATGTCAGTTCTTATGAAAACAGAGCAGTAAAATTAAGAATATCCAATTGTGTATGTTTTTTTTCATCAAATCCCTTGAGCATAAATAGTAAATATATTGAGACTTTAGTGTTAAATAAAATGTAAAACACCATAAGAAAGAAAAATAACCTGTTAATGAAATATCGGTATTTAATTAAAATTATAATATGCCCACATAGAAAAAAATAATCTGATCCCCATAATGCATAATTACCCTACCAACAAATCAAGCTATCCTTTCTCTCTGTCTTAAATACTACTCAAGCAAAAACCATTAACAACCTGATGATCCTGCAAAACATGTTTACCTCACGATAATAGTTGGGCAATATAGAAACCATAGGATTGGATTAGACCACCTATATGAACACTCTACATTGTCTCCAATGTAAGGTTTGAGGAATCAGATAGGAAAAAAATGTGATTTCCCTCAGTACATCCCTGTTTCTATGAGGAAAAATCAGTGTTTAGAAAGTATATGAAAATTATTTGCCTAGATTTTTATTAAATGCCCTGGCTCCGCTGAGAGTTCTGGAAGTTGTGGTCCCCAACACCTCCCAAAGGTCATTTGTAACTACATTTCCTATGAGCTATGAGCCTTTGCCATCACAGAATAAAGTTGATCTGCTGACAGTAATGAGACAAATATGTATTAGCTTCATGCCTCAGAAACTGCACTGCCCCCAGTGAATCTTTGACATTTTCTGTGTGCAATCTCCCCTGGAGTAAAAATGCAGTTTGGGTTATTTTTTTTCTTTTTTTAAACCAGCTGGTACACATGAACATGCTGGCAGTGGCCATGGCAGCCAAAGCTCTTACAATATTGTAACATTTCCTCCAGTAGTTATGAGGGTGTGTGAATGAAGCGGTAGCATGTATTTGGAAGAGATGTTTAATTACAAAGTCATGCTTCTACAACAGCTGTGTTTTCCTTAAATCAGGACTCTTCTTCTCTTCCTTCTTCTCCTCCTTTCCTCCTCCTCTCTCCTCCTCTTTCCTCCTCCACCTCTTCTCTTCTTCCTTCTCTCCTCATCTTACTCCTTTCTTTCCTCCTCCTCTTCTTCATTCTCCTCCTCTTTCTCTTCTTCATCTCCTTCTCTTCCTCCTTGTTCTCTTCCTCCTCCTCCTCCTCTCCTCTTTGTTTCTCCTTTTTTTCCCTCCTCCTCCCTTTTCTTAAACTGCAGCTCATAGTGTGATTTTGCCCCCCATTTATCAGTGCCTTATGCCACAAATCTGATATCATCTCTCCTCAACACATGGAACAAACCCAAGCTCTTTCAGCTGTCTCCAGATGAACTACCATAACTCAATCGAAGACAGTTTCCAGCGCTTTTCATTATCTTACTCATTTTAGGCATCTCTTCCTTTAAAGTGCTAAGCATATCATGTTCCTAAAGTTTGGCATTTGAAAATCTGACTTCTGATTCTGTTTTTTTTTTTTTTCTTCCCATGGAGATTGTAAGGTTGAACATTTCTTTCTACAAGAATTGCTCACATTTTTTGCCCTCAGAAACACCCTCTTGGGCTGCTTAAATAACTTGACCATTTGGCTCATGCTATCGCCGGGCCATTTGTGATGGTTGGTTCTCACTGGCAACTGGACATAGTTAGAATTGCTGGGAAGAAAGTCCCAATGAGGGGTTATTTTAATCAGGCAGACCTGTAGATGTGTCTGTTGGAAGAATGTTCTGATTGCAAGCTACTCGATAGATATGGGAACCCTTCCCTGCCACGCGCACACACACCATTATGAAGACAATGGTCCCTGGAATATAAACATATGTTTAGCGATGGGACTAAGTACAAGTAAGTATACATGCATGCATTTTTCTAGACTCTGAACCAACAGATGCGATATAACAATCTGCATCAAGTTCCCATGATAGTGGACTAAAATTAGAATTGTCAGCTAATATAAATTCTTTCTCCACTAAGTTGCTTTTTGTTGGAGTATTTTATCACACCAACAGAAATTAAACATGGATATTATGTTTTCTGTTCTTCATGTTTTACCTTTCTTTTCTTCTATTTATTCCAACAGAGTGTGAGCTTCAAAAAGCTATACATCCTTTTCGGCCTTTTTTGAGGGTGTGGGGTGGCACAGCAAAGTCACCATGGTGAGACTACAATTGATAACATGTCTCACATATGTAAATAGAAACCATAGATTTAAATCCTAGCAAAACACCCCATATACACAGGCACACACACACACACACACACACACACACACACACACACAAGTTATGATCTTGACAGATTGTGAATGTCTTTATTCCACTGAACATAAATACATGGCAAAATATTTTAACTTTACAATCTTGAGAGTAGATCACTGAATCCAGGAATAATGGCATTACAACATTAAATATATTAAGGTAAAAAACAGCAGGATGAACTGAGAGACACTTGTTCTTAGTTTACAGTTCAAACTTCTGATATATCCAAATCTGTTAGGAAAGGTTAGACTTAAATACAATCTAACAAATGCTGTTATACCTAAAATTTTCAAGGTTTTTAAAAATGAGTTTTAACTTATTGCTAGATATGCTGATAAAAAGTATTTGCTTGGAGGAGATATAAATTTGGGGTATTTGTTTCCTTGGTTCTATTATTATTATTATTATTATTGTTGTTGTTGTTGTTGTTGTTGTTGTTGTTGTCAGCATCATCACTATTACTTGAGTTTAAATTTTTTGCATGGCTTTAGCTGTGCTGTACAAATTATTGCAAATTATTGGTACTCTTCCTTTCATGTAAAACATATTTATTCATTTATTCAGATTTATATACTTTAGTGTTAGTCAAATCAGGGAATAAACACCCATGAACACAAAATGTATCTTGGTGCGCTGAGACAGAGAGAGTGACACAGACAAAGGTTAAGCCAACAGCAAACGTATCTGAGATGTTATCACCTCTATACACCATCTCTATACAGTAAGAAGAGACTTTCTGCACAGCTGCATCATCCTGCAGGAACTTTGGGAAGTAGAGCTTTGGTAACATTAACCATGGATACAAGGGATGATCAGTTTTTACGTTATGCTTCAAATACTTTATTCATGTAGAAAAAAGATGTCCTCAGAATTATGTAGCTCACAGGTATCAAATGGAAAGATGACCCATAAAGCAATAATGTTGATGTGCTGCTGTGTCCATAGACATTTAGAATATGGAGTACTGGAGGGGTTTATTCTTTGAGGTCCAAATATGTAACTGTTTGCAAACAGGTGCTGTCAACTACCTTCCAGACATAGGCTTCTTAAAGTACAAGTCTTGTTAAAAAGAAGGATTGTATGGGATAAGTGTTAGAATAGACTGAGCTGGCCCATGACAGCACTAACAAGAAATAAAATGTCTAGAAATGAGGTTTAGAAAATAAATGCAAAGACAAAGAACCCAAATTTAAAGAAGGGTAATACAATGAAGAGTAGAAAGGATGACAATTCTTTCATCATTAAAGAGTTTTTCTACAAAACAGGATCATATTCCTCATGGGTCACGAGGGCTAGGGAGAGGGTGGCTGTCATGGGAATGGGTGACAATGACACCCATAGGCTCATGTGTTTGACTGTTTGGTTTGCAGGTGGTGGGACTGTTTGGGAAAGATTGGGAAGTGTAGCCATGTTGTGTAAAGTGTGTCCCTATCCGTGAGCTCTGAGTTTCGGAAGCTCACAACATTCTCAGTGTATCTCTCAACCTCGCACTTGTTGTTTTGACATCTTAACCCTCTGCCATTGCTCCAGCACCACACTTTCTCGATAACTGCCATGCTTCTAGCCAGAATAGTCAGAAGTCTAACCCTCTGGACCTGTGAGCCCCCACATTAAATGTTTTCCTAGTTAGGTTGCGTTGATCATGATGTTAATCCCAACAACAGAAAAGTAACTAAAGCAACAGCAGACAGGAAGTCTGGATGAAAATTCCCACTATAAAGGTTGATGAGCAACTGCTTAGTGGGCTGTTCCTGTGAATTTCTACTTAGTCACTTCAAGGACTTCCCTATGGCCTGGGTTCAGTCTCAAAAGGTGTTAATTTAAAAAAGAAGTTATCTTTCACTAGTGTTCACAGACAGTGACATATGGTTTAAATGCTGTTTTATGAGGTATTATACTGCACAATTTGGCACTGAGTCTCATACTATCTTTATAAACAGCATGTTGATTTCTCACTTATAGATTTGAAAATTTATTAAAAGTATTTTCCTAAGATAAGTTAATTAATTCTTCACAGAGGTAACTTGTTTGACTAGTTACCAGTTGATAATCTGTCTTCTGGTTATATTAACTCTGTACCATTAGTTATCCACAAACTTCAAATTCTTTGTCAAGATTCTGCCACAGGTTTGAGGGGTGTGCAGAGAGCTGTTATGTTTCCCTATCCACAACTGTGATGGTTTGCATAAGATCAGGCCAAGGCATGGCATTATTAGGAGTTGTGGCACTGTTGGAGTAGGTGTATCACCCTAGGTATGGGCTTTACTACCCTCGTTTTAGCTGCCTGGAAGTGAATATTCTAATATCAGCCTTCAGACAAAGGTGTAGAACCCTCAGCTCCTCCTACACCATAACTGCCTGGATGCTGCCATGTTCCTGCCTTAATGGTAATGGACTGAACCTCTGAACCTGTAAGCCTGACCCAATGTTTTCCTTATAAGAGTTGCCTCGGTCATGGTGTCTGTCCATAGCAGTAAAACCCTAACTAAGACAGTGAAGGATCCTGACCTCAAAGTAATTCTGAACCTAAGTGAGACTTAAGTCTGAATGACTGTGAGAAAAACTTGCATGTAATACAATAATAAGATGTTAAATTTGACACTATTTTAAACTAATATAGGATGACGCATTACCATTTCTGTATACATTTGTACAAAAGAAAGACACATTTTGTTTGACTTTTAAATAATATATGCATATATATGAATGCACACATACATCCACATAATTTAAACTATTTTCTTAAAAACATTTTACTCCCATTTTCCCACAGTGGCATTTAATAGCAAACATAAAGATTTTGTTTTTTAATGTCACATAAAGCTGTTGCATAATTCCACAGGCAGAAAAAGATTGTTTTCAAATACTGTCATAGATTCTTGTAGAAATGCAGTGGTCAAAGTATGCTACCAGGAAAAGAAAATCTTGGAAACATCTGTCTTCATATAAGAAAATTCACTGGTGTAAAGCTTTGTAGACGAGGAATTTAATAGCATTCAGGGGCTTTATATATGGCAACATGAAACTGTTCCTATGCAAGTTCTTCCAAGGATAGAGCATATAATCTCTTGCTGTCATTTCATAGTAATGGGAGAACAAAAGATTTTAGAGAGAACCATGGCTTTTGTGATCAAAGGGCAGTATTAAAAATGGATATTTCTGAGGTTATATTTGTATCTTCATACATACTTGTATGAATCAAAAAGTCATTAGAATGAAAAAAGGCAGAAAGGCAAAGTAGTCAAAAAGAAGCCATTGTCATCACAGAGGAGTAAATTCTTATTCTGAAGTTCATCATTCTTTAGTTCAAGTACATACTGAGTATTTTATCTAATGTTATCCCTGGTGTCATATACATACAAGTAATATTGTATGAACTGAGCAGGTTGTATTCATATATTTAGGGATAATTATTATTTAATATATATTAATATAGTTTGTGTGTGTTTGTGTGTGTAACAACTAAAGAAACAGAGGTTGTGAATTTGAGAGTGCAAGGTGAATTGTATGGCAAGTGTTGAAGCTATTAAAATGAAGGTTGATTGATGATATTATCATTTAATTTTTAAAAATATTTGAAGAGGAAAGTGTATATAAGAAATATTAGCACATTTGTTGCCTATGTTTCAGTAAATAGCTTCCAACCTATGCTCAAATAGAAAATCCTGTTCAATGTCAGTGGGTCGCACAGAAAATGGTTGGGGACAATCAGAAGAGGACATGGAAAGTCAATAGGCTTCAGGAGAAAAAGTAGGAAGGGGAGACGGCATAAGAGGGTGAGGAGAACCAAACTCATTTTACACAAGCACAATGCTAGTAATGAATGTTTTTAAAAATCAAGTTCTAAGATATCGAATAACAGTGCATCATCCCCTTTGTCAAAATGTGACAATGAGGTTGTATGTTTGATATGCCTAGTCTAAACAAAGACCACCATCAAAATGGAAGAAACAAACATTGTCCTCCCATCCATAACTGGGCTTCAAGGTATTGTGTGAAACAGACATTTCCCAGTCTAAATTTAGGTTTTGACAAACCTCCTACTTCTAATTATTACCAAAATCAAAGATCCATATTCTTACATTTCTACATGAATTATGTTGTTGATATTTTGTATTGTATCTGAGAAAAAGATTTATTACAGGCTAATTACCTACCACAGAAAGAAAAGGGAAAGATTTATAGTTCATAATTTTTAAAGTTTTGTTTTGTATATCTGTGCTCTTCTCTCTTCTATTGCTCATATGTTAAAGAATGGGCCCACAGTGTGGCCGAATTTGGAGATGTTGTCACTACGAAAGGAGCAAAATGAAATTATAGTAATTGGGTACATTAAAGAAATGGTGCTCCTATAAAAGAAGAAATAAAAATCAAAGAACTATTCAGCAATCTCTCTTTCCTACACACAGAGGGAAGGGCATATGCACATACAGTATAAAGATGGCCAGAAAGAAGGTCCGACTGGTTTGGAGGCAGCTTAATCTGGAATGTTAGCATTTAAAAATGAGGATGAAATCATTTATATTGTTCCTGCTATGCGGTTTAGATTTTTTTTTTTTTTTTTTGTCAACATGACACTGTTAGAATCAACTGGGAAGAGGAAACCTCAACTGAGAAAATGTCTGCATCAGGGTGCCCTGTGCACATATCTCAGTGGTTTTTGATTTATAATTAATGTAGGAGGTGCCAGCCCACTGTGGGCTGAACCACCCATCCATTGACAAGTGGTCCTCGGCTGTATAAGAAAACAAGCTAAGCAAATCATAGAGAACAAGCCAGAGAAGAGCCTTCTTCCATTGCCTGTCTCTTTTATTTCTGCCTTCAGTGTATTTCAATCAATTCCTGTTCTTCATGACTGACTGTGATTAAGTCCAATAAACTGCTCGCTCATCAATTTGCATCTGGTCATGGTGTTTTACCATAGTGATAGAAAGCTAATGGAGATACAACATAACCAGACTAATGCTGTCTTTCTCCCCTAGAAAGGCCAATGGAATATTGAGTGACTGCCAAAGAAACACCAGTGGTTCTTATGACCAGTGCAAAAATCTGAAATGCATACAAAGTTTTATTTATTATTATTATTATTATTATTATTATTATTATTATTATTATTATTATCATTATTGTGAGACCAAGAATATAGGGCAAAAAGAATTGTTACTAATCTTACTAGAGATGGATTAATTTCCTATGGACTGCCAGTTTCTTATAAGATTGCTCATCTGTTATCATATAGTTTCTAATAAGACGCCTTTTTATTATCTTATTGTTTTTTTTTTTCTCCTATTAGTTCCCAACTCCTTGGAGCCAATAACTTTATTGAGTTCATATTTATACCCTCAACTGTATCTATGTCTAATAAAGGCTGATGACAGTCCCTAGTTTCCATTTCATGAATATATATTGATTGATTCATAGATTTAAAAGATAGCTTATCACATCTCGTTTTTATTATTCCATCCCTTGCCTCTAAGCCTACAAGAATCCATGTTCCCCGAAAACAGGGAGCATGCTTTCACCTCATGTCGTAGGCATTAAATAAGTAGCTTCGGAGCATAAACAAAGGACATGAGGATTCACACAGAGAACAGGAAGTGGGGCGGTAAGTAAGAAACTTGCTTCTTGAATGGAAAGTTCATTGGGAAGATGTCTCTGATGTGCAAAGCCACTGCGACTGGGGCCTTTGGTGGGAAATGTGGAGAGTTCGGAAAAGCAAGGAAAGTCCAGGAGAAGACAAAGGTCTGGGGTAGATAACATTAAATATATTATAGAATGATTTGCACCCAAGACAAGATAAATTAACACCAAAGGATGAAAGGAATATAGATCCTACACAAATTATACATGCTTTTCTTTCATGGATAAAGAAGGTCTTTGCCTTTATTGTGAAGTATTTATAAGGCAATTTCTTTTTCTGTTTCTTTTAAACCTATTTTAAAATGCTAAAGGGGATGCTGTTAAGTCTGTAAATGATTTTGACAAGTGCATTTCCATCTTCAATTGTCCAACATACCAAATGCATAACCTTTGTCCATCTCAAAGCATCTGGTCCTTGAATATGCTTTGATTGGAATGTACCAACACATACAAACATAGCTAATAGCCTTCGCTACCACAACACCAACAAGTGCGAAACAATGGGAACCTGAGAACACTGAGCTACCTCAGATCCTGTACACCAGTTTCCATAGAAAAGGTCAAGGGCAAATGTACTTTGCATTGAATTTAGATTTCAATGGATATAATTTCTTTTCTCTGGCAACAGCTTTGAAGAGTAACTAGGAAACATACAACTAAAAAAAAAAAGTTCATTTAATCAAATCCCAGGTTTGACTAAGAAAAAGAGTATATGCAGATGTCGGGAACAAACTGCTTTTAATGGACAGTTGAAGAGAATATTAAGAGTTGAAATGAGTCAGGGGAACAAGGGAAAGGGAAAAAAAAGAAGAGAAGAGAGAAAATAGCAAAGAAGCAGAATTTTCTTAGAGCATGCCAAAGGTCAAATTCTGTTTAATAACCTTTCTGATTTTATGAGGTGTCAGTATGAGGATGGGCATGTCATGACATCAGTTAGCCTTGAACTGAAGAAATGCTTGGTCATTTAGATAATGGACCTGTGGATGGTACTGGCATGAAACATACGGTGCAGGGTGACAGGTTACTTCTTTAGGACCATAGGCTTCTTTCTAGTGCTGCGTTAATGGGATTATTATATTGGCTTTCAGAATTATCTTGACATTTCCATCAAGATGACGATTTTGACAGGTTTACTTTGATTTGCATGGGATTGAAACTTGACGTTAGGAATCTCAGACCAAACGTTTCTTAAGCCTCACACACATACATATTTATGTGTGCGTACAGAAAACGCAATGTGTGAGCCTATGTGATGTGTATCAATTTTTAGTAGAGAACATGTTCTTCTATTTTTACTGAGTTTCTCATTAATTAGGCACGTATTAACTTACCAGAAAAGGCAAAAACTATTTGAAAATCTTGAATGGAGGTAATCTGCATAAACGTTACATTTTGGGTCATAGCTGGAATAGTCACTGCATCGTACGTTCAGCATGCAGGTCTTTCAGTGATTTTGTTTGGGGTCTGAGAGGCCATTTATATCATTTTCATGCATTGCTGATGTTTTTCATACATTTTGGCTTTTCTTTTCTAATGACCAAACACTTTATTTAAAGCCATTAGATTTTTCCCACTTAAAGACCACCACACAAGTTAATTGTCTTACTTGGGCCAAGGGAGCTTTCCTTGGAAAAGTATGTAATTTCCTTGGAATGGTATGTAATTCCTTGGAATGGTATGTATGAAAATTGAAATGATTTTCATTGGGCCAAAAGCACTGATATAACCAACAAATGTTTTTTTTTTTCGTTTTGTTTTTTGTTTTTTGTTCTTTTGATACAGAACTTTTGTTATCACCCTAAAAAATGCTAAAAGAGAGAAAACAAGTTACAATGGGGTGTCTGTGTGATTCAAAAGCACATTTAAATTTTGGAAAAAAAATAAGAGTGTCAACAAGAGTTAGAACGAAAAATTGCAACTGTTTCATATTTTTTTCTTCAAAAGTAATTGATACATCAAACAGAAATCGATGGTACTATAAGCTTGTTAGTAGAAATGTGGAGTTCGTTGCAAGCTGCTCATAATTTCAAGAGATAAGACTGCCATTTTGATTATTAAGCAATTCCTCTGAAACAGAGGTTGGCAAATGAGGCTTCGAACACAATCGGGCTCATATCTTGTTTTTCTATTGTCTGTGACTTAAAGAAAGAAGTCTTCCAATTCCTTAATATGAAAATCAGTGAAAAAACAATAGGATGTGACAAAATGTATCTAGTGGGTTATAGGAAGCTTTAGGAAATGGTTTTATCTACACTTGCACAGGTAGAGAAGATAATGCACTGTTCAAGGAGTAATATTTATCAAAATGAAGAAAATTATACTCTGTAGTAGGTTTGATATGTGCAATGTGTGAGAACATCTTAGTTCACCACTTTATTAAATAGATATACTCTATTATATTTAGAAACTTAGGGTAGATGAGTATAGTGCTCGAGATAGACACACTAGTAAAAAAATGTTCATTTTCTCATTTTGCTTTGTGATAAGATAAGAAATGAGGCATAAAACTCTTCATAAGCATGTATAACATTACTGTAATAATAAGCTCATAGGTGTGTGTGTGTGTGTGTGTATGTGTGTGTGTGTGTGTGTGTGTGTGTGTGTGTGGTAATGAGAACACCTGAAACTGGATAATTATCATAGTCTGAAGTGGAGTTGCCCCCATTAGCTGTGGCATCCTGTGGCTCTAATCCCAGATACCAGGGAGTCAAGAATTTCCCAGGACCCAACAGGGAGAACATTAGCCAAAATATATAACAAAGGGGAGAAAGAACCTGTAGAGACCTTATCCCGTGGATACGCATGGCACCCACCTCAAAAAAATTAAACCAGAATTTCTTCTGTCAATAGTAAATACAGGGACAAAAAGTAGAGCGGAGACTAAAGGAAAGGCCATCTCATGACTTCCCCACCTAGAGATCCATCCAATCTTCAGACACCAAACCCAGACACTATCGCTGATGACAAGAATTGCTTGCTGACAGGAACCTGATATAGCGGAGAGGCTCTGCCAGAGCCTGACCAATACAGAATGCAGATTCATCAGCCAATCGTGGAACTGAGCGCAGGGACCCCAGTGGAGAAGTTAGTGCAAAGATCATGGTAGGTAAAGGGGTTTGCAACACCATAGGAAGAACAATAGTATCAAATCAACCAGACCCCCCAAAGGTCACAGGGACTAAACCACCAACCAAAGAATATACATGGAAGAATCCAGCTAGACATGTGGTAGAGGATTAGGTGGGTCTTCTAACCCCCCCCCCCCCAATGTACATGGCACATACCATATGTATAGGCACACACACAAATTCTCTTGCTTTGTCTCTCTCAATAATGTTTTCCAAATTAAAAGTAAAAACACAGCCTTATATTTACTTACTATATTTTTTTCCTAATTGAGGACACAGATCTTGTGTGAATCTCTCCTAACCTATAATGCTTCCAGTATACAATGAACCCATTTTAGTATATGTGTTTATATATGATTAGTATTTCCAGATTCTGTGCCCCACTAAAGGTGTAAAGTCATTCCAAGAAATATTCACAAAATGAGAAAAGACAGAAATGGTTGATGAGTTGCTGAGTAGAAAGAAAACCTACCTCAACACTCCTAGGCTGTGCCCTAAAAGCAACACGGAACATTCACTATTCATACAGCTGTGCCTAAAATATAGTAGCGAAGCAGGGAGGAAAAGAAACCTGACAGGAAATGGAAGGAAAAGAACTCCCTGACAAGAGTGGCTGAGTTAGGAAACAGAAGCAAGCCTCCACAGATGACGGAGAAACTATTCTCATAGGAGAGCATGAGACATCTCTTCCAATCTGTGCTCCAGAGTCTGAGAGAGGAGAGACATTTCAGGTTCTGTCCACAGTGATAATACAAATTAAACAATGTAATGTATGATATGGTTAAACAAAAACTTCCAAAAACGTATACAAGCAGAAAATTTTATTGCACAGGGAAGTTACAGTTATGTAAAAATAGGAAAATTTGTGAATATAATATATATATATATATATATATATATATATATATATATATATATATATTACAAAGGTGACACATTGCTATTCCAGACAGTGAGGAAAAGAAGCAAAGTGTCCAGGCTCTCTCTCTTTAGGAGGACCTCAGTCAGTGAGGAGAGATCACACACCATGTTAGATAGCTAGTCATTAGGTATAACAGATTTTGTAACAATGGATCCTTTGAAAATCTAAATTTCAAGTTGTGCTATGTTTCACTGAAAATCTTTATATGAATTGTAATTCACACCAGACAACTCAAAAGTCCAAAGCAACAGGACCCAAATGAAAAAGTTAATTACACATTTTAAATGAGAAAGTTCTACCCAGAAAGAAGAATTTAAACCCCCATGGGGGCTTCAAATAGGTCTTAAGCAATACATGATGCATGTCTCACTCAAATTAATTTATTTTGAAATATATGTGTATTTCAGGCTTTGCCACAGAAAAAAAAAATATGTTGCATGGTTCAAGCAATGAACATTCTTTTAGCATTCAGCTAGTGCCTCCTTTAAGGGCTGTAACCCGGCTCATTCATCAGCCTAGAATGAGCTAATTTAAAAAGAAAAGGAGAGGGGATGTGCTAATTGTCTGCAAAAAGGAGTTAAGAATAAAATAAAAATATAGGAAATCGGTAGGTGAAGACATATCTCTTTTTAACGGCTGCAGCCTCCTGTCCAAGGTGCATG
The DNA here is from genome assembly GCF_963924665.1 of Micromys minutus. NCBI lineage: Eukaryota > Metazoa > Chordata > Mammalia > Rodentia > Muridae > Micromys > Micromys minutus. Next base: position 7,320,186 of record NC_137966.1, on the reverse strand, counting down.
CCAGTGATTTGTGACGATGTGTGGCCACTGAATTAAGCTAAGGACCAAGTCTGTCCTGTGGCTGTGAACTCCACTAGCTGATGTGACTTGAGTGGATCAATTACTTAGTGGGTTTTAGAAATCCCCCCCAGGGCATCGCCTCCTGTTCTACCCACAGCTTAGGACAGAAGCTATAATTCTGATGGACTCCCAGGAAACTGAAGTTGTCAAGAGGATAAAACACAAACATGACTATGGGAAATGGGGGCAGGCAGAGAAAGGGAGATTGTCATAATTTATATTTGAATATGAAAAAAATGGGGGGGGGGATTGTAAAATTGCGTGCTGATATCTGAAGTACTGGGTTTAAAAATATAATGTGACTTTGTTGAAGATTTAGTAAGATCATTTCCTATTGCTACTGTGTACTAAATTCTGGGAGAAATAAAGCTTGATTCCTTCTTTCATGAAGAAAAGTCCATAGCAAGAGGGCAGACCACGAGATAAGGATAAAAGTACTAGATGCAAGTACCTACAGTTGAGAGGACAACTCGGGATTGTCACTCTGCCTACGAAGAAGAAACTTTCCTCTTTGAGGACATGCTATTACTTTCATCAGCTACTTATTTTTGTGTGGGTGGGATGTGTAAGTGTGGGACTGAAATGAGAGCGGGAGCAGGCTGTGATGGAGATGTAAAGGGAATAACTGATTACATCGTTAAAAAGGCATGATAAGTGAAACTATTGTCTCCAAACTTTCAATAACGACGCCCTTCAGTTGATCAGCTCAATGAACATCTCAAGACACAAAGCACAAACCTACTTCCACGAATTACACAGAAATGAAATGCTGAAAATAACAATGGGCTGATGATCACTATGTTCTGTAGAAAGCAATAAAGTGGATTGTCCGCCCAGTTCTTGAAGTCACTGTAATGATTTACGTCAAACAAATGCAGACATCCACAATTAAAAACTATTCAATGATATTTAAAATTCCTGCATTTAAAATGAGAAGAAGAAACTTTGAAGTACTAAATAAACTGATGAGAATAATTCGAATATATCTGTGATTGGATAGAGGTGAGAGATAAATTCTTTTTAAGCCTTGCTTGTTCAGAACCTGAGAGTTGGCTTAAGGGCAGAATCGGGGATTGAATCTTCATCAGAGAATTAAATATGTAGAGTTAACTCAGATTGTTAACTGAGTTGCATTATTTTTTACTTAGGTCTTTGGGTCTGGTTCAGGAAACCTTCTAATTTCTGGTCTGTTAAAGAAATCTTTGTCTTTAGGAATTACTGTCTTTTCTTTACATCATCTGCATGTGTGTGTGTTTACAGGGGTAAGAAGAGAGGGAGGATGAACAACACCGAGAAAGAATTTCATAACTAATGTAGAGAAGGAATACTATCAGTGTGAACTCTGCAATATTGGAAGCATGCCCACAAACAGCTTCAAGTTGATAGGGAATACTTGAACTGCAAGTGGCTTCATCATTCTGACAGAAATCCCCCAGGGCAAGGCAAATGATGGAAGTGTGCCGCACTAGATGTGGGAGGACATGGGTGTCCTTGTCAAAGAAAGAAAGAGAAGGGGAAGGGGAGGGAATGGGGAGGGAGAGGGGGAGGGAGGGAGGGAGGGACAGAGAGAGAGGGAGAGAGAGAGAGAGAGAGAGAGAGAGAGAGAGAGAGAGAGAGAGAGAGAGAGAGAGAGAGAGAGAGAGAGGGAGAGAGAGAGCGCATAGGTGCATGTATGCGCACTAAGCCTTAGTCCAGAGCCTCAGTACTTAACCTAAACTTCATACAGTGGACTCCTGACTCTGGCTTCTTTACCAAACAGAAGTCACTGAATTTGGTTTCCCTTCCTCATTACCTTGTCTGCATTAAGTCACTGTTCTTGGATTTGAAGCCCTTTAGCTGTCTGCCACTTGCAGAAATGATAATGATTTACCAGTCTCATTAACATTGTTGTGATGGGCACTAAGTAACTTTCAGTGATTATTAGTGAGGCGCTTCCTGGTAGTTTACAATGAACTACAGATGGGAACACAGTAGTTTGAAGCTTAATTCAATTTAATTACTCTTTTGGTTTCCATGGGATCATAACATTGGATTTAGAATCTTCGGGCTCTTGGGGTCTCTATGACAAATAATCAAAGAAGAAAATAATCAATCAAATATGCTATTGATAAATGTTTTTATACCTACATTGATTTATTTTATTGGAAACACATAGAGATAACAAAAACATTGAAAATCAATAAATAGCCAACTAGTTATTTCATTAAGCTCCTTCCCACTAAGATTTACCTGTAAGTATGAGTTTACACTGGAGTAAATATTGATTATGGGAATGTCAGTAATGAGAGAAATAGAAAAGGCCTGCCATTAAGACAGGTTTCACTCAACAATTTGACAAAATAGTAGTTTTAACAGAATATAAAAGACAAATTCTCTTAAAAACAAAAACTAAGTCAAAGTATCCTTGTCTGTCCTAAGTGATGAAAATATATGGCAGAGCCATGACTAGGAAATATTCTAGACTGTTTATTTTTTTACTTTTAATGCACAATCACTGGTTACATAATAAGCAGATGTTTCTAGTCCCTTGATGGAATGATCCTTTTCACTTCTGCCTAAGAAGAACAAAACCAGAAGGGAAGAGTAAGGTCAAGAAGTTTCCGGAACAAAGTGCAGCTTGATTTCTGGGACTCGAACTACAATCCCCTTCCTTGTTAATGCTGCAACATGTCATCACTCAGGGCCCCGTGTCTCCTACAGAATTCATGGGAGAGCACAGTGCGTGTGCTTTCTCTGTGACGGGGGCTCTTGTGAGGGATAATCAACATGACACATGTCACGCAAGTTCAACACATGTCAGGCACATGTTACTCTTCTCAGTGCTCGCTCTATTACTGTGCTGGCTGGAACAGTGATCTCACTGGGGTCCCAGTGTGTATTGAAGTCCTCGCAGAGAGCTGCGGTTAAATAAGCTTAGGAAACAATAAAAGGAAAGAACATGGGAACAATATATTGACTGTAAGTCTTCTGAGATATTTCAATTTTCTAAGAATGAATCGTAAACTTTGAGAAGGAGAGAAAGCTACACAGGGATTTCCAATCCCGCCTGAAATGTCTTCTGAATGTAAACTTGTATGCCCACGTGGCAGACACCATACATGACATCTTTTCCCCATAGCCATGTGATTGGAAATCACAGATGGAGTTTATCTATTTATTAGTTATTGAGGCCCTACCTGTCAAGGTTACAAAACCATAGCCCTGGATGTCCTTAGTCATTTGAAAAGTCATGATGGCTGGAATTGTGGTTAAAGAATTCTGAACTCTTTAAAATGGATTTCGGTACTCCTTATTTTTAACTTTTAAAATCACTTATGTATATGAGCACATGAATGATGAATGAAATTGCTCTTGGAGTTCAGACAAGGGTGCTGGGTCCACAGAGCTAAAGTCATAGGTAGCTTGTGAGCCACCTGACAGGCCACCTGACAGGCCACCTGACGGGCCACCTGATGGGCCACCTGATGGGAGCTTCGGATCTAAATGTGGGTTCTGAGCTAGAGCAGAACTTGGTCCTAACCACTGAGCCATCTTCTCTCAGCCTCCAAGTTTATAATCCTTAATCTCTGCTTCCCACTTATATTTCAAAAGTCCAGATATATCGGGAAACTACATTTCCAGGGTGGATAATGAAAAATACTATTTCCTTGATTCACAACCGACTGCAGTTTGAATGTAAAAAGGCCCCTGAAGTTTCAAGTATTCATGGGCTTGACCCCCAGCTGTGCAACTATGTTGGAAGATTCTGGAATCTGTTTCGAGCATGGAGTTCTGCTGGAGGATTGCATCTCTGGGAAGCAAGCCTTGAGGATTACAGCCTGCATCCACTTCCTGCTTCACAGATAAATTTGTTCTTGCTACCACAGATGAGCTGACCCTGTCATGGTTTTTCTATCATGTTAGCCTGGCATCCCTGAAGGTCTGAGTCTATAACCTCCTCTGAAGTTTCTTCTCTGGCATTTATTCTATCACAGCTATAAAAAAATACTACTATATCTATTCATAAATGAACAAATAACTCATTCATCCACATGTCTGGAAGCCTTTTCAAAAATCACTTTGAACCAAAAAGTTATTCCCTCTGTTTTTATACTTTTTATGGTTCCTGTCCAGAAAGACTAATTAAAAAGAAAAGTAAAAATAGTATATGAACTTTTTTTATTACTTCTACATTCAGAAAAGAAACACAATATGACTGATTTTCCCCCAACCACCAAATCAATGTCTAAAGTATTGGCTAACCCCCTGTGGCTGGCGAAGTGTTTCAGTAATTAAGGATACTTGCAACTTCTCCAGATGACTCAAATTTGGTTCCAGCACCCTTTCCTGTGGCTCACAACTGCCTGAAACTCCAGCTCTAAAGGATCTGGTGCCATCTTCTGGCCACTGCAGGTACATGCAGCCAGGTTCCATTCACTCACATACACGTGAATAAACATTTGAAATGGGAGAAATTATGAGTAAACCAATCATAGTAGGTAATTACAAAGTTCTTTTTGATAATTTATGTAATCTGAAAAAAGCCAAATCACATATCCTGCTGATGTGAATCAGAAAAAACATTTCCATGTACAGTTGACAGATATCTCTGACTACTGACCTACTAAAACAGACATGTATCGAGGCACGTGTCTGCAGATACGTTTGCCTATGGTAGTGAATGAAAGTTGAGTCGAACATAATCAGTTTCTCCCAAACTTATAATATATTTCATATTTCTTATCAGTTAGATGATCAGCATAGTCACAGCTTATGTGAATCAGGGGACTGTCTAGAGTCTACCAGAAATAAAACGTGAACATCACCTTCACGTCTGCATTTCATAATCATTTTTCCATCATCACCTTCATGTCTGCATTTCATAATCATTTTTCCATCTGACCAATGTTATTGATACAACTATACCTAAGTTGTAGATAAAATGGACTATTATTCAATTTGAAGAAGTTATTTTCCTCATTACAATAAACATAAATCTTACCTAATTTATCTGACAATACAGAACAAAGTAAATATTTTGTGTTTCTGAAATAGTGACTAGATTGGAACTGTGTTCAAATTGATGGGTCATTTTGAAGTTTGTGTCACCATCGTGAAGAATAAGAGGCTTGCAGTCTGTCCAACACTGGAATATGTCAAGTCTAACACTGAAAGAGATACTCAAGTGTGGCATTTTAAAAGCCAAATAAGTTTTAATTCATAATTGTTCTATGTGATTTCCTCGGAGTTTAGAGGGTTTTTCACAACAGAAATGAGAACGGATTATCAACAATCATACATATCCCAGGATTTGAGGTAGATGAAATAATCAAGTTAAAGAAAGAAAAGTAGAAGCCGAGGTTAGGAAATCTGTTCACTTACAGATGCATCTTTGTTTTGTTTTGTTTCATGTGCAGTGCTGACAGATGAACCAGGTCCTGCACGTGGAGCATGCTTTATTACTGAGTCCCAACCTTCGGACTCTTTGAAAGTTTTTATTTAGAGATACGTTCCACATAGCCCATGCTGTGCCACACTCCTCTCTTCATCCTCCAGACCGTTATGACGACAGGGCGGTACTAAGAGGCAAACCATTCTCATTCGTCAAATCAAGGAGCCGTCAGTGTAAAACAACTGCAATGATTGGCTACTGCAATGATTGGCTGCTGCAGCGAAGGGGGTCATACATTTGAAATGAACCATTTCTAGGCATTTCAAAGTCTTCTTTAGATTTTTAAAAATCAGATGAGACATACAAAAGTGTGTGTGTGTGTGTGTGTGTGTGTGTAAAGACATGGGAATGCAGTAGTGGGTCTCTACAGGCCTAAAGGTAGGGAGCCAAAGTGTAGTCCATTATTCTAATCCAGGTTCCTGTCCTCTAGCATTAGGGGGTTCCTCTCCCGTCTAGTCTCAATGTCTTTGTGCTCCCATGAAGCATACATGTTTCCCACTCTTGTGGCTTTATTTGCTTATCGAATCCAGTTTGCTTATATCTGCTAACTGTACCATTAGGGCCACCGTAGCACAGATCATTTTTGCCTGCCTCGCTTGTGACTTTTTCCCACCACTCACTTCAGTGGTAACATAATTTAAATAAAAAAAAAAAATCATTGTCAATTCATACATTGACCTATAAATTCAGTAGAATTTCAAATAAGTGCCAATGATTATATCCTCAATGAAATAACTTTTCAATTTATTCATTTTTGCCGTGTATGTGTGAGTACATGTATGTATGAATGCCATGATGTGTCTGTAGAGGTTAGAAACCAACTCTGAGAAGTCAGTTTTCTCCTTCTATGCAACAAGTCCCTGAGATAAATCTCAGGTGGTCAGTTTTAGCAACAAAAGTCTCTACCTGATTAGCTACCTCAATGGTTCTCAGGAATCTTTTTGACAAGGCAACAAAATTCAAAACTGATATCAAAGTTCAAAGTAGCTGAACCAATGTTATTAAGAATCGACTAAGGAATTACCCACAAGGCACAATAATCGTGTACCAACATAGAAACATGAAGAGAGGAAACAAATCAGTGACTAGAAATTCACCTGTCTCTCTGTGGTCTGTCAATTCTTGACAAAACAACAGAGTAAGAGATGACCTTTCATAAAACACATATGGAAAGAAAGAAATACGTGTGCCGAAATCTGCCTCAAACTTTTTCTTACCTGACTAAGAAAAATTCATCGAAATGTGAAATCTAAAATAATTCAGACTTTAGAAGAATATACTTTTCCTCCACAAATGCAAGTAAGTAATCGTGGTTTCTAAAACAGTAACTAAAAATGCAAAGGAGAGAGAAACCATAAATGAAATGTCTCTTAAGGTAAAAGACATCAATTACTGAAAGCCACCCAGAGTGAGATTGAAAAAAACCAACACCAAATAGAAAATATGGATTTTTTTAGGATTCCAATTTCGCTATCTTACCTATGATTTATTACAAATTATCCATATTAACAGTAAGACTATGATAGATTAAAATTTTAAAAAATGGTAAGAGATTCAAACCCACCACAAAAATATGTATCTCTAAGACAGATTATACTTTCAATGGTGCGTCAAAATGATTAGCCATCAGGGGGGATCTCAAGGACAATATTCATATTTCAACAATGAAAATCGGAAATTTTGATGTCAGAAATCTTGCTATATATTTGTATGTTGGTTAACAAGTAGACTTGGACTTTCCTGGTCACTGTAAATGGTGTAAACTTTGAGTTCTTGCTACAATTAAAAAAATGTGTCAGCACAATTGTCCCGGCTACTCTGCTCTTAGGGTTTTAAATTCTTCCACTGTAAAATTATATTATTTTATCTACAGAGACTTCAAAAATAAATGTTCATAGCTTAGTCTTCCATGGGCATGGTGTTTTGAATAACAGTCCCCATAAACTTATGGCTTTGACTGCTTGGTCACCAGAGGGTGGTGACATTAGGAGGTATAGCCTTGAAGTAATAGGTGTAACTGGTTGGGGGAAGAGTTTGAAGTTTTAAATGATCAAGCCATACCCAGTGCCTTACTCTCTTCCTACAGTCTGACGATCCTGATGAAGAGATTTCAGCTCTTTCAGCACCATGACTGCTTGTAGTTTGCCAGGCTCTCCGTGAAAATGGACTAAATCTTTGAAAATGTAAGCCAGCCCTAACTCAGTGTTTTTCACTTTTGTGGTTTATTGTTTGCTTTGTTTTGTTCTTACTAAGAGTTGCCATTGTCATGGTTTTTCTTCACAGCAACAGAAACCAAACTAAGACAATGGACAAACCTTACTAATTCCCAAAGCATCTCAGGAGAATGGATACAGTGCATCATGACACTTTCATATGTGTCTCCAGGAGGAAGACAATCATATGGATACACTATAAATATCAATTTCTATATATATAATGTCAAGCAACCAAGATACACACAAATATTAGATGTCCTCTGAATCTATATATATGACAGGCTAGAAGAGTAGTGGCCGAAAAGTTCTTGACAGCTGAGTGGTGGTCTGGGAGCTGATTGTTGGGGATGGGAATTGAACTACAAGAAGCACAGAGGTACTTAATATGATGATGGGCATATTTTGTGTGATGACTGAAATTATTCTGCAAAAGTGTGAACTTACTAAAGCTTACCTAGTCATAGACACAGGGTTTCTGACTGACATGTTTCTTGCCTATAATTTCAGCACTGAGGTTGCTTAGGCAGGAAAACAGGAGTTCAAGGTCATCCTTGATGCTATAATGTTTTTTAAAGGATTTGTTGAATTTGAATTTTGTATATACGAGTGTGTACTTCATGTATGCATATATGTGTGTGTATGTGTATATGTATATATATTATGCATGCATATTTATGTATGTATGCATGTGTTTTTGTGCCTGTGTGTGCATGTTTGTATGTATGTATATATTTGTATATGAATGTGCACCATGTATGTTTATGTGCTAGTGATAAGGAGGGGCAGAAAGGACATTAGATCCCAGGGAAAAGGAATTACAGATGGTTATGAGTCTCCAAGGGAATGCTGGGAGCTAAACTAGAATCTATGCAGAAACACCAAGAGTGTTAACTGCTGAAGAATCTCTGCTGTCTAGTCCACTGTGGCCTGCCTTATTTATACAAACTTGTGCCTACTTTATATATGTGTGTGAGTGTGTGTGTGTGTGTGTGTCTGTGTGTGTGTGTGTGTGTGTATGTATGTATGTATATGGAAGAAAAAACAAACTTAAAAAATGAATATAACTTTTTTTCAATCTTTCACCTCAAAAATAATCTTTAAAATGGGCTTTGAGAGATATTTAAGGTCACCTACAAAAATCCCAATACCATTCAGATGGTTTGAACACTTTGTATATGTATACATTCATATACTCAGATATGCCAAATCTGGAATTGGCTAAAACATCCATACAGTCACATAAAAGAGAAAAGGTAAATAAAAACCAGTCATCATAATTATCTAAAGTATAAAAAAAAGTATTAGTGATTTTTATTTCATTTTTCCTGAAATGTTTAATATTTTATATTTAATGAAACCTTTCATGCAATGATTTTACTATGGTCTACTACATGCCTTTTTTTCCCTAAGCAATGTTTTAAGGACAGTGATCTGGGAGTGAATAACATTTATGTTTATTTCTTTTTGCATGCTCTTTGCCAGTTGATAGTTAACATTTACAATCACAAGTGAAAATGCCTGATATCTCCAAAAAATAGGATGAAAAATTAGCTTTATTTTGAAAATACAGAAATGTGTCATAGGCATATTTTCCCGTTTTAAATTCAGAGACACCATATTTAAGCCATCTCTTTTGATAAAACTAATACAATTTGTGTTTTTGCTTAAATAGCATTAATGAAAGAAGATTAGGAATCAGGCCCATTTTTCTCTCAAAACTGTTGGTTATACCGCGAGCATCAAATGTTCCATATGCAAAGGCACTTTTTATGGGTGCTTTGAATAATAATGTGTTTGCTTCTCAATTATAACTATTTAAATTCCACACTGGAGTTACTGTTTTTCATTGGAAAATTACAAAACACTCTTTAACATGTACCTGCCTGGTGAGTATTTCCCCAACCCCATCTTAGGATTTTGTGTCCAACAAAGGTCATATCATCCTTCCTTGATGCTGGAAGTAACTGTCTTCCTATCCCTCCAGGAGAGAGACATATGAGTGACAAACTGGTAAAAATTCTCTCTCCCAGTTTTCAGTGTAGGAAGGTAATCACTGATGAACTAGCAGATGCTTGCCCATGGCCCTACTCCATGTCTTTCAAGATGATCAAGCCTTTTTTATTCTTACATTTTTAAACAACAGCTTGGCAAATTGCAAAGGTGGAAACACACACACTCACACACACATGCATGCCCAGATGCATGCGCACAAGCACGTGTGCATACACACACACAAATCCAAGTTCAACAGGGTCATCTACGGAGCCTATGTGAGTTAAGGCAACCACATGTCAATCATAGAGAACACCACTAAAGATGGTGACTTTGAGACCTCTCTACAGCATCAGCTACAACATGGCTCTGGGAAATGCTTTTAATATTCTGCAATTTTTGATTTGGTTAATTTTGAGGCAGGGTTTCTCTGTCCTGGTTGTAGACCCGGTTGTCCTGGGGATTGCTTTCTAAACCAGGCCTTAAACTCTCATATCCACCTGCCTCTGTCTCCCAAGTGCTGGGATTAAAGGCATGTACCACCATGCCTGGCTAAACATTTGCATTATTGTAAAGGGAATATTATTTATATTTTAGGATAATCCTTTCACTTCTCAGTCCTGGAACTGCAGAAAGAGTTTGGATTACATGTAAGCAAAGAACACCATTGTTGACCCTAAATCATCATAGTTTACAGCCCATGGATAAATAACTTATTTCTCAAATTTTACAACCTCTAGCTCATTGAGAGAAGGGGTTCCATCCCCCTATTAAAGAACAAGAAAGGCATATTATCACCCAAGGGGATAATCGTTAATCATGCAGCTTATAGGTGAGTATCATACATAAGTTTGTTTCTGCAGCATACCCCTTTTCTCAGTATTATCAAAATAATCTTTTTAAAATAGTATTGCTCATGTTTAAAAGTAATACAGGGCTCAAAGTGTGGAGCAGAGACTGAAGAAAGGCCATCCAGAGACTGCCCAACCTGGGGATCTGTCCCCTATATAGCCACCAAACCCAGACACTTGCAGATGCCAAGAAGTGCATGCTGACAGGGGCCTAATATGAATGTCTCCTAAGAAGCTCTGTCAAAGCCTTACTGATACAGATGTGGGTGCTTGCAGACTGTGCACAGGGACCCAAAAGGAGAAGTTAGGAGAAGCATTGAAGGAGCTGAAGGGGTTTGGAAGCCACAGAAAGAGCAACAATATCAACCAACCAGACCCCCTGCACCCAGAGCTCCCAAAGACTAAATCACCAAGCAAAGAGCACACTTGGAGGCACCCATGGCTCCAGTTGCATATGTAGCAGAGGATGGCCTTATCTGGCATTAATGGAAGGAGAAGCTCTTGGTCTTGTGAAGGTTTGATTCCCCCAGTGTAGGGGAATTCTAGGAAAGTGGGGCAGGAGTTAGAGGGTGGGGTAAGCACCATTGTGGAGGTGAGGAAGGGGAGGTGGACTGGAGATTTTTTGGAGGGGAAATCGGAAGAGAGATAACATTTAAAGTGTAAATAGAATAACCATTACAAAATTTAATAAAAGAAAAAATATACTGAGAAGACAAAACAAAAATAAATGACTGAGCGTATACCTGCACTAAGAGATAATGTATTTATGGACTTGTATAAATACTGATTATTATTTAATTAAGCTGAGGATTCATATTTAGAACACCTTCCTATAGGCCAGCCTGGAAGTTGAAGCTTATTGTTAGGTTTATAGTACCTCTAAAAATAATGGATGAGAACATCTTAGTTGTTGCCAATGAAAACAACATGTTCGAAGTCTGAGTAGTGTTGGAAAATCTGAAACAGAAAGACTTTTAAAGAAATGTCTTAAATATATCGTGGCCTTTCCCTTGGCATACCCCTTATACCTTAACTAAAAGCTGTAACTGTATCTTTTTAACACCAAATTTGTTCACTTGTGAATTCCAAACCATCATAGTACAATAAATTTAACAAACAATGCATTGGGAACATTTCTGGTTTTATTATTTCTATCTTAAGGAAGTCTCAGAGAATCATGTGAAATATGTTATGTCAGGAAAAAAGGTGCTTATCACAGTTTATTGCTAGGAACTACTACCACAAAGACATGAAATTACAAATGTAATGCCTACAAGGGAATTTTAGTGTAAGGTTTCTGGGGAATTTCTATAGAATTCAATATTGCTATAAAGAAGTGTGTGTTTTGTTCTATATGGGTCACTAGACTGTGAGACTCTTCTTGAAATATTTGTACCAGGCTAATCATATATTCTGAAATAACTATAAAGGAAACGCATGTATCTTTCTCTGGGATATGATGAATAGGTTTTATTTTAAAGTAAGTATCTATCTATATATATATGTATGCATATATATATACATATATATGTATGTATGTATATATTTACATATGTATATATATATATATATATATATATATATATATATATATATATATATACATAAACTACAAGCATGGAGCACTTTATAGATGACAGAGGAGGGTAACAGTCCTGAAATTATAGTTACAGGCAGTTAAGAGTTGCTACGTGGGTGATGGGAACTGAATCAATCCATTCAAGAGTAATAAGCCTGTTAAGTATTGGTCTGTCTCTCCAACCCATACATAAATTTCTAGCCACCCAAATAATGTGTCTTTTCAAACCCTTAGCAAAATGTATTACAAGGGACAAAGTGTACTGAGGCACCTGGAAAGATGGTAAGTCATCAAGCTGAGATGTGTCCCTACTGGGGTTCTTCATGTACATAGCTCAAATCCAAAATAAATGTGACAGGGATTTCAGGTGTCACTTACAGTTGAGAATAGTTGAAAACACCAACATGGTGTTTGATAGACACAAGTACTCTCTCGCTCTTTGCACAGACAGGTATAGATATGGGATCTATGAACAGAATGAGTAAAAGCCGGAAGTCTACACAGTATATTTCTGCTGCTGGAGCCCAGGAATGGCTGGAGAAAGACTGCAGTGCACATCTGGAGAGAAATGTGCCACACGTCAATATCTTTTTTTTCTTTTCAAAAATTAATTCACCTACCAAAGTCATAATTGCTGAATTAATTATCTTCCCCAGCTGACATGCTCAGCTTGATGAAAACACACAGTCACCAAGGACAAACATTCTTTTCTTTTACCAAAGGAACTGAAAGAAACAAAGCCTTTCTACCAGGGAGAAATGTTACTCGAGCCAACAACAACATCAGAAGCAATCATTTGTCTACAATAAAAAAAAAAATACAAATATTGTCAACATGGAAGAAGAAAAAAAACTTCTCTACAAGTCTGAAATACTCAACCGTAGAGGAATTAGACTGATCAAAATAGAAACATACCAAGTAATAACCTCTAAAAGAAATTGTCTCCTGAGGTTTGGAAATCACATAATAAAACTATTTAATTACAGCAGCTGAAAATATATGGTTCTTTCCGATTATGATTATACAATTAAAAATGTTGTCTTCCTATATAAATTAGACACATTTACCAGAACTGATAAAGTAAGTCATCTTTTTCTAGTATATCACCAGGGAATATTTTATTTAACACACTCTTAATAATCAGGTATTTTTTTCCTATCCAAAGAGCTCACCACTTAAAATGGCAGTGAGTGCTAAACACGTTGCTTCAGTCTGCTTTGTCAATTTTAATTTTAGTGGTGAAACAATTTTCAGCCTTTCTCCCAAAGGTTATGGGTGTTAGTAATATCACAAAGTTTTATGAAACACTTAGTAAATACTAACAATAACCTCCAATTAGGTGGACCCTCGCAAACTATGAGAAAAATAGACTTTTTTTTTTTTTAAAAAAAAAAAGTGTGTGTTTTTCCTTAAGAAGTTTGTAGCCAGGTTGGAAAGAGAATAAGCAAACGACAGCAGGAGAGAAAAAGCAAGACAAGAAAGCAGCTGAATTTGAGAGAAGCCAGGAATGAGAGGAGCACGGGATGTGCCAATTACCAAAACAAATTGATGGACCACATTACTATTCACTGTTCTGGCACGTGTTTGTTTTTGTGCTCTGGCTTTTGGCACTGACTGCAGCTTTACTATGGGGAAAAGAGATCTGAGCGCTTTTCTGTGGACAGTAGATTACCAGCGTGGCCTGGGGAACGAGGCAAGTGGATTTGCTTCTTAGTGTTTTTCATGGATTATTGTCTAACGGGGTGGGCAAGCTTCCTTTTCTCCACGGAGTCCTGTTGAAAATACTCCATGAGTGATTTCAGTTAATCTGGCTTTTTTTAAAAAAGGATTTATTAAAATACACTATATAAAAATTCCAGAAAAATCCTATAGACTCCAACATACAACTGATTATTTGGGAAAATTGATTCTGTGTAAACTATTTTTAAACAAAACCAGCAAAGAAACTTTTATAATGATAGAAATTATAAAAATGTTAACTTAAAATATATGCTGTATTCCTCAACTATATAGAACTATTACAAATTAGTATTACATTCTAAGAACACAACTTTAGAGTGTTCTATGGGAGGGGGACAGAGAAAGGGTGAAAAAGCTATGTTGAAGATTAGATAAAAGTATATAAATATTGTGGAAAACTCTAGAGAGATCTTTGAAGATATAGACCATGGTTCAACAGAGGGTGGGAAAAACATATGTTTCATAGACATAATAAATACTTCTGTTCCTACTTTTCTTCATTTTTGTTTCTATATATTGTATTCACCTGTGTGTACTTATTGTTTAAAATCATTAGCTTGCTAGAAAAATTGTAACTTTGATATAAAGATGACAGCATCCCTTTATTTGCCAATCATTTGGGAGACAGCTTACATTATGGAAACACTGTAACAAATGAAATGCCAATTGCAGTTTTAAGAAAGTAGTTGTGTAACTGACAACTACTGAACTATCAAAGAGACACTTCTCCAAGGATATAAGGATGTTAGTAGTCACAAAGTTGAGTATGACTGATGGAATAGATTGCAATAAATATGTATACTACGATATGAGAAATGGTAATGCTGAGACAAAAGCAAAGAGTTGCACATCATTGAACACAACTGTCTTCTGTCTTTTCAAAGCTTTTGCTCGTTTTTTTTTTGTTGTTGTTGTTGTTTGAAAGACTAAAAACTATTTTTCAATCTCTATTTAGTTAATCTGCTAATGTAATAATCTTACATATGCATACGTCTTCTAAGACAGTTGCCTAGGTGATAATGACTTATAGGAAGATGACCATTTCTTTAGCTTCTCTTAGATTTTTCTAGACAGGATCTTGCTCTGTGATCTGGTCTTGCTTCCTACTTAGAAACAACCAGCTTATACTATTGCTTCGATTCAGCTTCTGTACCTGATTCATATGCCTTTTGATGTATGCCTTAAATTGGAAAAGATACAGTGAATTAATTTCATATTTCAGTTACAAACCATAGTGCTGCTATGGTATCGAATAACACATTTTCCATCAGCATTTGTTTTTATCAAGAAGGACTTACTTATCTCTGCCTATGAGATTTGGGGATTTAATAAAAGAAACTAGAATCATTGTGTGGCTGTTGTGAGGAATTCAGGAGTTGAACATGTAAATGACTATCTCAGATAGTGGAGTTCAATAAAACAGAAACCTCCATAGTATTAATTTTGGAATGCTTGCTGGAGAAAAGATTTGCGGGTAAAAATGTCAACAAAGCAAGAGATAATTGCAACAGCAGAAAACTAAGCAGACAGCAAAGAGTTTCCTCAAACACCAAATAATACAGTGGGATTTGTACAACTGTTTCTAAATATTTAGCCCTAAATTTAATGCTCTGTATTCTACTAATAACAGGACTTATCAGCCACAGTACACTTTTCTGTTTGAGACATACACCTTTTAAAAATATTAGAATACACACACACACACACACACACACACACACACACACACAAGATATATTTGGCTGTACAAATGGCTCAGCAGTTAGGAGTAGTTGGGAGCACAGGTTGCTCTTCCAGAGAGAGGACTAGGATTCAGATCCCAGACTCCACATGGCAACTCATGGCTCTCGATAGCTCTAGTTTCAGAGAACCTGACATTCTTACAAAGACGTATGCAGGAAAAACATCAATCCATAAAAAAGTAAATAAATTCTTAAAGTACAGTGGTATCTAACCCTCACAGAGGAGCATGTAGGTCACAAGATTTGGTAGTTTAAATCTCACCTAGGAATTTATATCCCTGGGAAGTTAGCATGTAGCTACATAAATAAATACATTGTTTCTCTTCAGCAAAAAGTAATGTCTAGTGGCAGACATGCTTGTTTGATTAACACATTCTGTCATGAAGAAATTTAGGAATTTACTACTGAACTACCTAACCAATGTAGTCTACTCTACTTTCATTCTTATTAGAAGAATGTCTATAAAACACAGATTTTATTCTTTGGTCTATATATGCACTTGAGTTATTTTGGAAAACATAAAGCAAATGATAAGACAAAAGAAAATGTGATAAAGGGTTCTGCTCATATTTCTGAGATTCTTCATTCACAAATATATGCTTCATTCTCACGGTGGAAAGCAAGCAGGGTTTATATAAACAAAAAGCACACGTTTGTGTGTATACATATATGTATGCACGTATGTATCATGCATACACATTTGTTTATCTGTGAAGTAACAGAGTACATTGTTTGAAATGTCTGTGTAAAAAAAGAGGAAATGTGTCTTTTAATGCTTTAAGTAAAACAATGACTCAAGTTGATGCTACACTTTCACAGGGCAGTGATACCATTTGTAGTCACCAGACTGAACACGGAAGAGCTCCCGAAACCCCACACCAACCATTACTACCAAAGGACTTCAGAAATAAAGAGACAGACAACTCAGCACAATGAGACCGAAAGTTCAAAAATGAAAACACAAGATTATTATAAAACATTACACAGAAAATGAAAGATGGACTTATTTGGCAATCAAGTTGACTGACACTTGGCAAGAAAGATGCGAATAGCCTTTGTCCTAGAAATTAATTCCCAGAAGAGGAGCTACTACATGATTTGTAGCATGGTGGTATATTGATTAGATAGTTGTACATTTCAAAATAATAATAATAATAAAATAGTCGCTTGGGTTAGCCTCAAGGGCTGCCACCATCATGGGAAAGACAGGGACATGAGCGAGCAAACTAGGCAGAAGTAAAGCTTGGAGCTAAAGTATCAGAAGGCGGCTCAATGCAAGAGTGGGTATAGGAAGGGAAAGTTGGGTTAGCGGACATCAGAACAGGGAAACACCGTTTACAACATTACAAATGGGAGAAAACTCCAGCTCTAAAATATAGTGGTAGATAGTCAAGTTGCAAAGCAGATATTTAATCTCTCTCTCCAGATCTTCAGCTCTGTGTATTTTCTGTTACCGAGAGCCTTATTGTTCTAATTCTCAAAATGAGTGATACACACATATTTTTTTCATTAAAACTTGCTTACTTTTTCATGATACTAAAAGAATCACAAGGACTCTCAGATTAAATATATTTTTCCCAAATTATTGCAATTCTCCATATCTGAATGGCATTATGCGTACAATATAAATTTGTTTCCCAGAAACAGATTGACTTGTCTAGCCAGCCAATAAAGGCCGCAGAGGGACTCCAGATATTTCTTCCTGTATTATATTACAGCAACTGACAATAATAACAGTAATAATTATCCAATTTCAAGATGGAGAGGTACCTTTGACCTCCATTTGATCCCCCTGGTCTATCTAAGTCTGATTCTGCATTGATTTCATTCCCAAGGAACTTGCTATAATCAGGTTATGGCTGATTTATCACAATGTGCTTGCTGGCTAGTGATTTCTCATCTTGAACTTGCTTCTATCATTTTTTTTTTTCACCACTGAAAGACATATTGAAATGGTCTGCTCTTTTTTTTTTTTTCAAAGCAAAGCAAATTTCCATTTTCTCCTATATTTCTCTTAGTGGAAAGTGACTCACAGACTTCAAGAACCATCTTAATTGCAGGGTAAATAAAAGTTACAGAAAATGAAGTAAGCAAGGCCTTGTAGAGGAGTCCAAACTTATGTGACAAATACAGCTTAAAAATAGGATGTAGGCCCTCAAACCAACAGGCACATATTCTAGAATGTTCTATAAAGTATTTCTGTAATTTGTGTAAGCGACTTCAGCTTTTGTTTTTTTTATTACAATATCTTGTTTATAAATTGTGTACTGGTGAACTCATTCGGCACACATAAAGTTAGCATCTGTTAATTTTCAGCATGGTTAAAACTTGTGATAGTAACAGACACAATACGAATTGGCTCAGTGTCCTCAGAAAGGCTTTACCCTGGCTCCAGTCACCAGGTAAGGTCATGCTGATACATATGGAGTAATGCATAAATTAAAATTGTGTTAAGTTATTAGTACCCACTTTAGATGACAACAGAGATCACCAGATAAACTTGTCTGGGATCACTGGTACCCATGGTGCTGAGCTGATGAGAGAGCCAGTATCTATTTTTTTGCCAAATATCATAAGAAAGAGAGAAAGGAAAAAACATGGTACATAGTAGGTTATAAACTCCTCATCCAACACATTGTCATAGGCACTTTGTCAACAATGCTTCAAGGGTGCTCCTGATTCCAACCACGTGCTCAGGGAACATATAGACCAAGAACCAACCATGCTTTGAAACAGAAGCAACACCAGATATTTAAGTTAGTTTCTTATCATTTGTAGGGAACTCAGGGAATTCTCTTCTTAGTCAAATCTATAATGCTCACTTAGTAGACGTGACATTGAAAACAGCCTTCATAGATGACTGTCCTGCTATCAAAGTTAAATCAGTTCCCACAATTCTATAGTCTTTATCAATAACACTCCATAAATTACCAGGAGTATTTAAACCGGAGGTTTCATGTGTAACTTAGTTCTTTATTGTTTGTTTAATAATAGTCACAAGATGTGGTTGAAATTGGCAATCATTACTCCATGACAAAAGTTGCTTAAACTACTCATAACCTATGTTGTTGAGTCTGCCATTGTCTTTTTAATTCTCTAGCTGTGTTTTGTTTGTGTTGAATGTCTGGGCTGAGTCACTTGTGTACTGTTTGTGGCTGCTCAGAAGCTGGCTCCCGTGTTTCAAAACACCCTCTTTCTTTCGTGTGCCTGAAAGCTAATGTGTATTTCTCAGTCGTCTTTGCTCATAGGTTATGTCTCATAACTCTCGACTATAATATGAATGGAGGTGTTGGAGGTCACTGCTAGACTAGAGCAATTCATATCCCAAATTCCTGAATGCCTACCTTACCACTTGCACATCTTCTGGATGATTAGAGTGGTAGAAAGCAAGGATATATTATGCCACTGGATATTGAGGAATCAATGCTATAACATTTTTATGGCTTTATCAGGCTAATGAGAATCATACCATTTATGTGCATCTGTACTTATAGAAAACTATATAAGTAGCATATATATATATATATATATATATATATATATATATATATATATATATAATGTGTATATATATAATGTGTGTCTATGTGTCTATATATAATGTGTATATATATATACATACATATATATATAGTGTGTGTGTATGTGAATATAGCAATATTAAGAGATAGATTATGTTTTGATTTTCAAGAGCCAAATCATGACAATTTCTAGTCTGGAGTTGTAAAACAAAAGTCACCAATTCCTGTTAAAGAAAAACAGGGAAAGGCAAAATTGACACACGGGGCTATGCTTCTGCTGTCCTGAGAATACGAGTTGAATTTGTTGGGCTTGCATTTCATAAAGGAGACGAGAAAATTGACGAGGTTTTAGAGAGCCCAATATGACAGCCTAGAAGAACTGAGATTCTGGAAAGGGAATCCATAGATACTTTGGCCATAAGGGATTTGATCTCTCTTGATTGCATAACCAGTTGCTTGACAGCACTCGATTCAGTAAGCAGGTGATTCGGAATAATTGGGGCGGCTAGGAAGATATTCAGGCAGAACACTTAGAGAAACTATGATACCATTTAGTGAATGCATCAAAAGCCTTATGCCCAAGGCACACAGTTTCCAATGAATTATCTCCATTAATGGAAAGAGTGCTATAAGATGTATGTTCTGCATGTAAGAAACCTTTAAAATGCTAATTGACTCTGATAAAAATCACACACTGAATGTTTCTCAGAAATTAAACTATAATATTTTTATTACATCTTTACTTATTTATTCTGAGTGGTGGGGGTCTCACTCATATGAAACCTAGAAGACAATTTGTGGGTGTTAGTTTTCCATTTTGGAGACAGAAATCACATTGCTAAGCTTAACTTATCATGACACCTGAGCCAGGTCTCCAGCCCCATTAATAATTTGTTTTGATAAAATCCATGCCATTAATTATGACATTAGATTACATAATATAATCTGATAGTCATGATAAAGTCGTAAACACATGGGAAGGCTTGGAAGTTACTTTACTAACTAGAGTTTTGTTTGGTATTATTAAGCATAAACCAGTTCACTTTCAAAGCCTGACACTGCACAAACAGAACAGTAATAAGAGTCATGTACAGAGGCAAGACTTTGAGCTAGTGTTCTCTGGGTCAGTTTTTAGGCAATCACAGAAACATTATGTCTCATCCATTAGGAGACAGAGTAATGTCAGGTCTTCTGAAATTGCCCTTTATAAATTAGGCCTTTAGGTATGGTGCCCATACATTGGACATGAGTTCTAATAAGTCTAGACTTAGCTGACAGAAAACAGGAAAACTTAAAATTTATGGGTACAAGCCTAGCCTTTCAGAGATTGGTAATATCTGCTATTGCTGTCTAGAAAAGCTTGTTTTTTGAGGGGACAGAGATTCAGTTGCAGCTTTCTTATATCTTTGCAGATTCTACATGGACAGCATCTAAGGAGCAGAGCCTATAGGCTTCCTGGTAGTGGAAGAATGCTGCTCTCCCAGGCTCTCCATTAACACTCTCTTGAATGTGGCAGCACCTGTCACATATATCAAATTATATAAGGACATCATGAAATATCAAATAATGTCTCCTTAGTTCCTGAAAACCTAGCAGTATGAGAGACAACAAATAATTATTATTTTAAACATAAAGTTTGTGGGGAATTTGGTTACATGGTAATTGATGCTATCTTGAAACTATGCACTAATAGAACATTGGAAAAAGGCAAAAGTAGTTTCCTTGAGCCTCTAGAACAGCATGGCTAAACAAACAATACCATTAAATTGCAACATGCATTCTGTTCAATCTCTTGGCTTCAAGAACATTATCTTATGACATTGTAGGTTTCTCTGAATTCAAATTAAATAAATGCATCACATATCACTTGAAACAATTATCATAGTCTTCCAATTATAGCAAAATGCACTGACTCCTAAGACAATGCATTGAACCCATAAGGAAGGTTAAAAACTGTTGTCCCCAACCAATGGGATAAGAAACTCACTGATTTATGAATTTTATCTACAGTAATTATCATCATAGTTAGGAATGACATCTCTTCACCTATAATGATATAATCTATTCAGATGGCTGTCCACTCACTTCAAATCCCTGTCATCATCATCTGACTCTGTACAGAGTGGCATATGTTATTAACCCATGACTTACAGATTATATGGCTATGGACTCCATATTATAACTGGGAGTCAGATTCTAACTCAACTCTTCACAGAGTTAGAAAGGGCAATTTGCAAATTCATTTAGAATAACAAAAAACCAGGATAGCTAAAACTATTCTCAACAATAAAAGAACTTCCAGGGGATTCACCATCCCTAACCTCAAGCTGTATTAAAGATGAATCCTGATAAAAACCACATGGTATTGGTACAGAGATAGGCAGATATGTCAATGGAACAGAATTGAAGACCCAGAAATGAATTCACACACCTATGATCATTTGATTTTTGACAAAGGAGCTAAAAATATTCAATGGTAAAAGAATAGCATTTTCAGCAAGCATCAGCATGCAGAAGAATGCAAATTGATCCTTTCTTATTTTCTTGTACAAAGCTCAAGCCCAAGTGGATCAAAGAACTCCACATAAAACCAGGTATGCAGAAACTAATAGAACAGAAAGTGGGGAAGAGCTTAGAACATATAGGCACAAGGGGAAATTTCCTAAACAGAACACCAATGGGCTATGCTAAGATCAAGAATCAACAAATGAGACCTCACGAAATTGCAAAATTTCTGTAAGGCTAAGGACACTGTCAAGAGAACAAAATGGCAACAAACAGATTGGGAAAGGATAGTTACCAGTCCTACATCTGATAGAAGGCTAATATCCAATATATATAAAGAACTCAAGATGTTAGACTGCAGGGAACCAAATAATCTTATTAAAAATGGGGTAGTAAGCTAACAAAGAATTATTTATTTATTTATTTTTACTATATATTCTTATTTTTTATTTTTTTATATAACATATTCTCATTACACTTTTCTTCTCTTTATTCCTCTCATTTCCTCCTCAACTTCTTTTTAATTTTGATCCACTCCCTTTCTTAAACAAAGAACTCTTAACTAAAGAATATCAAATGGCCAAGCAGCACCTAAAGAAATGCTCAGCATCCCTAGTCATCTGGAAGATGCAAATCAAAACAACCCTGAGATTCTATCTCACATCAGTTAGAGTGGCTAAGGTAAAATCTCAGGTGACAGCAGATGCCTGCGAGGATGTGGAGAACGAGGAACACTCCCCCATTGTTGGTAGGATTGCAAGCTGGTAAAACCACTCTGAAAATTAGTCTGGCAGTTCCTCAGAAAATTAGACGTAGTACTACCTGCAGACCCAACTATTCTACTACTGGGCATATACCCAAAAGACACTTCAACATATAACAAGGACACATGCTCCACCATGTTCATAGCAGCCTCATTTAAAATAGCCAGAAGCTGGAAAGAACCCAGATGTCCTTCAACAGAGGAATGGATGCAAAAATTGTGATACATTTACACAATGGAGTATGACTCAACTATTAGGAAAAATGACTTTATGAAACTCCTAGGCAAATGGATGGGAATAGAAGCTATCATCCTGAGTGAGGTAACCCAGTCACAAAAGAAAACAAATGGTATGTACTCACTGATAAATGGATTACTAGTCCCCAAATGTTCTGAATACCCAAGAAACAATTGGCAGACCTTTTTGAATCTCAAAAAGAAGAAAGGCCAAAATGTGGATGTCTCAGTCTTAGTTAGAAGGGAGAACAAAACACTCACAGGAGGAAATACAGGGACAGATAGAGAAACAGGGATTGAAGAAAAGATCATTCAAGGACTGCCTCAAGAGTGCATCCACCCTATATGCAGCCACCAATCCCAGACACTTGCTGATGCCAGGAAGTGCTTACTGGCAGGAGCCAGACATGGGGGTTTCCTACGAACCAGAGTCATACAGTTGAGGATGCTTGCAGCTAACCATTGGATTGAACACGGGGACCCCAATCAAAGATCTAGAGTAATGACTGAAGGAGGTGAAAGGGTTTGCAACCTCATGGGAAAACAATAACATCAACCAACCAAACCCTCCAGAACTCCCAGAAACTAAAACACCAACCAATGAGCACACATGGTGAGACCCATGGCTCCAGGTGCATATGTAGCAGAGGATGGCATTGTCTGGCATCAGTGGGAGAAGAGGCCTTTGGTCCAGTGAAGGCACATTTTCTAAGTGTAGGTTAATGTCAAGGCTGAGGTGGAGAGGGTGTCTGTGAGACGGAGCCCCTTCATGGAAGCAAGTAGAGGGAGGGGGGATAAGAGTGAGGGGAAAGCAGATAACATTTGAAATGTTAATACAGAGAATATTCAATGAAAAATTCTACAAAAATTAAAAAAGAAAACTGGGAGTCAGAGGACAATGCTACTTTAAGCTCCTCCATCTTGTTCTAAAGGAAAAGGGATAGACACATAAATATAAGGCTTCTATTCAGGGATTCCATATGCTGCCCAAGCCCTGTGAGGGTACAGTGAGCTACAGAGTCACAGCGTGGCACCTGCTTCCCCAGGGTTGGCACAGCATTTGTCTAGAGTGACTCAGTAGAGACAGAGCCCAAACGTGGCTAAATTTGTGTTTGTTGTAGGAAAAAGTTGTAGGAACCCAGCTCATCAGCTTTTGAAAATACCTTTTCCCCCTCTCCAAGAATGGACAACAGTTTTACGACAGTGGAGTGTTCCTATATATACTGCCTCGTGCCTTTTATAATCATAATATTTGGAACGTTTGAGGCACTCCCCCCTTCAGAGTACTTTAACAAGCATTAGCTGTAATTGTAGAGAGCTTTCAGGGCCTTGGGGATGTAAAGCGCTTCATAAATGTGCCATGAAGCCAGGACTATTACTTCTGTACACTGTAGCATAAATTATCAGAAAATGAGTAAATGGATTTCGGTTTCACGCACTTGAATGTTAATTGGGAAGAAAAATCTCTTTCACCAGTCTGAAGATGACAATTATCCCACAGTCTGTCTGCCTTAGCAGGCGTTCACTCTTTGTTAATCTTGACAGATTATAACCTCAGGTGAGTTCTGTGTCTGGAGGTCTTTGTGTGCATCTTGACACAGGGCTTAGTGTCAATTCCGATGTTCAGCCTTCTGTGAAGTCTTTCTGCGGTATCTCCGGTCATACTATATATCACTCTCGTACATGCATCTGACTTCTGCTCAAGCAGAGAAACTAATCCAAGTGGTTATTACTTCACTGAGCAGCCATAATTCTGGGCAAGTTTTGTTATTGTTTGGTGATGGGTTCTTATAAAGAAATTTCAAATGTGATGTAAACACCCCTTAAAAATAGCAACTTCTACAGTTACTGAGAGACAGTTTTATCAACATTGTATATTCTTTCTTGACAAGGAACCCAGTGAATGCTATTGATTTGCAAGGTTTAAGGATCATTTGAAAGAACTTAATTGTTTAGACAGGACACTAGCCACTTCAGTGTATTCAGCTTTTTCCAGGGATAAAAATAAGTCATAGAAACATAATCGGGCACTTGAAAAATCATACAAAATTTAATAAGAGATTACTAAATCTCCCGCTCTTAAATTGTAAGATTTGGAATACCCATGTGCCTTTTACTCTAATGACACCTCTGCATCGAATATTTGTCATTTAAGCAGTGCAGTCCAGTCCTTAACTCTTCATTGCTCTTCCATACCATACAGGTCCTCCACACGCCTCTGGAAATACAGCCCTTGTCTTGTTACATGGGTAAACAACCCTTCCCTGTGGATAACCTGCGGGCACACTCTTCCTCTTTGGCTGCTGCAAGATGACCTGTTAGAGGTTTGGTCTGAACCTGGCCACAGTACCGTGATGGAGTGCTGAGAGGTTGGAGGAATCAACAGGCAGACACTGCAGTTCTAGAAGGCGGTGGTTACAAGTCGGCGGGTGCGAATGAAACGTGCGTTCTTCTGGGCTTCTGATGGATAAGCTGAGACCAGAACTATAAACCTTTTAAACAGCGACAAACCGTGCAAGGAGGAAATACTACTCCTGAACCAACATCTCTCCAGGCTAAAGATATCTCTGGGTCTGAGACAGAGAACTATACTGCCCTGGATGTCATCCTTTATATAGAGAGCTCCTGCATCTTTACAGCTTTGCCAGTCATTTTACCATGTGCCTGAAGGCTTTTCTCTTATTTCTCTTGCTAGTTTTCTCCGAGATAGGAGACCAACAGCCTTGGCTTTCCTCCACTTGGACTCCACTCCTGCATGCTCATCTGAGGCAGGAGGCTGGTCTCCAACAGATGATACTTTTGTTTGGGCAAGTGTCTGTTATTAGGGTCTTCACTTAAGCACTTGCTTTGTCTCTAGTTTCTCTGTACTTAAATGTAACCTTCCCACAAGTGACAGATTAATCTTCCCCTTTCACTGTATCACTATCTTGCTCAAAAGCCTTTAATTGCTTCATGTTTCATAGAGGAAGAGGTTTAAAAATCACACATTAATAAATTGTAGTCCATCACAAGGGCTTACCACGGCCCAATCACTGTACTAAAGGCTTTACATCCATTATCTCATTTAATTATCGAATTGAGGTAGATATTATTATCCTTATTCTATGGATGAAGAAACCGAGGCTAATCTCCCATTGACCTCATTTTATATAATAAAAATAATCCTACAATGGTTCAAAATCATATTTTATAAAAAGAGAGAGAGAGAAAAAAAAACAATCTCCAGTCATATTCTGGCTCTGCAAATTACTAACTAGACACCAATTACAGAGAGTCCCTTATAGTCACCTCCATTGTGTTTATAAGACTAGTATTGCCTATTCCTCAAGGTTATTTAGGATAAAGTAAAATGCTGTAAGTATAGTACTCTATCAAGATATGCTGAGGGGATTAGCTAAAGAAAGATGAAGTTAGAACATGGTACTAATTTAAATGTGTTTGAAGAACACAAACTAATCATATATGTGCCACATGAACCTGATTCTGCTCACACCACTGGATTTCAGGGACGACTATATGGTTTCTCAGTTCTTAAACTGGTTTGCCTGATCCTACGTTTAATGTGCACAGTCTATGTCAGATAGTATTACTTATGGGAGGCAGACATCTAGGATGACTTTCTGACTGAGATAGTAATTCTCAAAGGAAACCATGTCTTCCTGAGAGAGAAGACTGCACTGAGATCCTCTCACATTCCAGTGTGCAGCATTTACACGTACATCTAAGAGGTTAAGGTGCTATAAGCTTGCATGGCCCTGAGAAACTTTCTAGGCTAGCAGTTAAAAACCCAACCTTTAAAAGTGAAAGTTCACCTGACTTTAGTAGCTTGGGAAAGGCTAGAAACATCAGGGGAGAGACTAAGGACAAGGACCAACAGGAGCTCTCAGGACAGCAGTTAGAGGTGAGGCAAGAAAAAAGGTCAGAAAAAGATGGAATACAATGGAGGGAAACAGGAGGTAAGCATTGAGACACAGCACATCTGTGGACATGGCTTTCATTGGTACTAGAAGCTGCAAGGGGGTCTGACCAGGGCAGGCTAACAAGGGGGCCTTTATGTTAGATGTGAGGAAGAATGTTCCTTTGGATATTATTTTCTGAATGGGGCTGGGGCCAAGAGGACCAGTGCTTCTATTGGGGACATTTTTGCAGTATATGCATGTTTTTTTTCCAGGAGACAGACCTGAATTTAATCACCTTAAGTTTTCCCGCTACTAAATTTTGCCTCATTTCATGCTAGTGTGGCAGTAGCCTTTATCTCTGAAATCAAATAAGGGTGGTGCAACTTCCTTAAAAATTTGAGTCCTCAAGAAAAGTGGCTAATCAGGAAAGTATCATTTCTCCGGGTCTCATGATGGGTTGGCTTGATTTCTAAATGCTATGGGTACCATCAAAGGGTTGATAGCATAAGTTCCACACACCCCGCCTTACAGCACACCTTATGAATCAAAATGAAATCAGTGGAAAACATGACAGTCCATGGCTTCCCTAGAATCCCTTCTTCTTTCCAAGATGTCATTTTTTTCTTCATATGTGTGTGTGTGTCCATGTATGTGGTGCATGTGAAGTGTCGTAGACCCTTTGAGTGTGAGGGACACCTGATTAATCATCCACAGACGTGCCCTGCTTTAGTTTGCTGATATCTGATAGGCAATGAAGGGTATTATTTCCACACTAAAGCTGTGTGCCCCAAATATGTTACCCTGTAACTTCACGTCAGTGCATTGTCGTGTCTTCAGTCAATAACACTTCTTAGCCCATGAGGGTGTGTTTCTGTTTGAATTTTCTGTTTGAATAAGTTGTTTATTGAAGTGACACCCACAGGGACATTCTAACTTTTGGAGTCCAGATAGATGGACATATGTCAAGAATGGTAAAAATGATGATGAAAACATACCAGACTATTACTGCTCATGGACATCAGAGCACTGAAAAGTGACTATTGCTACCTCATAAGGATAGACGGCTTGGGGCAAGGCCAGCTTCTGTGATATCACAATTTTTAGAGGTTTATATGGCTGAAGTTAAAAAAAGACAACACTACTCAAATCAGTAATTAATGTGGAAATTCATTAATGTGGAAATTCTATGTTTCAAAGACATAGTATACTGGGGAAACAAATAACAAATGACCTCTAGAGGATGCCTCATGCCCCAGCCTAGGGAGGGGAATGTTAGTGTGGTGAGGTAGGAGTAGGGGGGTGGGGGAACCACCCTCATAGAAGGAGGGGGTAGGGGTAAGGGGAGCGGGATAGAATAGGGAGTTTGCTGAGGTGAGACAGGGAACTGGGAATAACTTTTGAAATGTAAATAAATAAAATAACTAAAAAAAAAAGACTGTAAAAATTTAAAAAGATAAAGGAAAATACCCAGATGCTCTATAACAGCAAACCACAAATTCTTATGTTTCTACCTTTCCAGACATCCCATACTGAACTGATCAAATGTTCCTGAACCAGTAGAAACTGCCCAACAACCCTCTGCCCTAATTCTTAGTAAGCTCTCAGCAGAGCCCCATTCTTATTCTATCCGTGTTTGCATCTTGAGAAAGTGATTTATGAAATGACTAATGTGATGAAGACTTTAACCCAGTCTGGCAAACAAGAAAGCTAATTAGTGGCAATAATTTACTTCTGGTTGGAAATTCATAATTTGCTGGGTCATAACCCATAATTAATATATTTTCTGGGCTTCCTTCTTTAGGATAATTGATGATGCATATTGAGTATTACTTTAGGAAAATGTGTGCCTTAAATGCAATTAAAACTAAACCATAATCTCATAGAGGTAAATTATATTAGACATTTCAAATCAAAGAATCTTGAAATTAATGTCTCATAGTAACTGTACAAGAGTTAAATGTCTTTGAATAAACATAACCGTATTGGAAACACACTTCTTTGTTTTCTGAAATGACATTAAAATATACAGTCATGACACCTCGTTGCTAGAGAGAAAATATTTGCTTGAGTTATCAATTAGGGCAGCATATTGAGTTAGTGAGAAAAGTTACTGCCATGAGAATTGAAAACTAATTAGTGATCAAAAATAATACGATGCATGCTCATCCTGCACATTAAGAACTGACCATTTACAGCAAATTTTAGCTTTAATTTAAAGTTCAGTATAAAATAAAATAATATTTGATGTAATATTATATTATGTCAAACACTATTCAAACATTATCATCTTGAATCTATTTTTACATTTTATAAGTGATGTGTATATTTTTTGTAAACATTCTATTGTTTGCATTTTAATAACACTTTAGGATTTAAATCTGTCAAAATGTATCCAAGTAGGTGGTTTTTCTGATAAGTGACATTGGTTTCAATGTGTAAACACACACACACACACACACACAAAAGCACACACACACGTGCACATAAACACTCATATTTTTAACGTGTCCATTAATCAACTGATGCCCTTCATAAGTTCTGTTTACTTTTAAAATTTCAAGTTTCAATATCTGCACGTATCTCACCACTAGAAAGTAACTTAAGTCCTTTTCTGTAAATGAAATCTTTTTCTTAAAATATGACAAGTTTTACGGACTCCAGTCACAGTAGAGGAGACAGTAATGGGGCAGGAGAACATAACTGTTTTCTTTACAGTAATGTATCTAACAACCTTCCTAATGCTGTGACACTAATACAGTTTCTCATGCCACAGCAAACCCTAACCATAAATGTTCACTCCTTGCCACTTCTTAACTGTAATTTTGCTAATGTTATGAATTGTGATGTAAATATCTGTGTTTCATGATTGTCTTATGTCACCTCTGTGAAAGGGTCACTGCCCAATGGAGTGTTGGTCCATAGGTTGAGGTTCACTGTTTTACAGTATAGATAGAGATTGTAAGTAATGGTTATACATGTTTTCTGTTTTAACTGATGATACCAAACAGGCCTACAAAATTGTTAGTAAGATTAACCTCCCCACCAACCAAACGTGAAGACCACTTGTCTTCATAAATGCTTGTTATTAGCAAACAAAGTTTATATCATGTTACTTTATTTATTTTGAGAGAACCATTTACATGTCTTTCATTATGGATATGTCTAAGAATTAGTTCCCAAGTTAATATTCTATTTATATTTCCCTTTTGCCTGTCAGCTTTAATCTTTTATCTGTGTTTCTCTTGCTTTTAATCATATTTCAGACTTCTATGTTCTTATAAAAACACGTATATGAAAAAAAAGTATCTGATAAATGAAAGTCAATGCAGCCTTTAAGAAGTTGCCTTACCATTTCATTTAACCTTGTTTGCATTTCATTCTGATTCGTTCAAATATAAAAAGTGCTTGGAGACTCAGAAAGTTTTACAGAAGCTGAAGAATTTCCTGCTACATGTAGTCTGGGATTTGCTATAGTCCTCAAAATAATTTCATTTAGAACCTGGGGCTTTGCGCAGGAATTTCCCTGTCACTTACAAATAGGCCCACATCCACACTGACACCGCTGCCAGCTGTCTCCTTTAGGAAGCTGCAACCAAGGAGAATTTGGCATTCATCAAAGTGATGGGTGTGGAAAGATTTTGTGCTCTTAAACAACATCATTACTTTGTAGGGACTGAAGCTTCTCCCAGAGTTCTCTGCCATTTGATTTCTGGCTATAAATCTCTCACAGATCTCTTTGTGGTCTCATGATTATCACAGAGATCAAATTAAAGAGGGGCCTGAAGACTCACAAGGGGACTCTCTATAGAGGAAACACCACAAAACTGCTTAGTCATTCAATGTAAGGGCAGAGTGACGTATTATGAGTCAAACAAAAAGAGCATTTTCTAGTGTTATGAACAGATGTGTTGTGAGGGCAGGTACACACATGTAACACCATGTTCAGACACATGCAGTTTTAGACTATCAATTGAATGAGTCATTGTTAATAAAAATAATTATTGAACTTCACCCATCGGTGTAGATTGATGTTTATTCTGTCCTTGTTAACTGAAAACTTTGTATGGGTTTGTGTATATCCAGATAGTATAATCACAGACACAGACACCTACACCCTTACATGAATGGGCCTCAGGATTTGTTTGACCAAAAATATATATCAGGCCAACAGTTCAATGAGTTTATAATATTTACATCTACTTATTTCATTTGCCTAAATAAGTCATTCTTCACATAACCTATCTAGGAAGGAGACTTTGAGGCAGGAATTGTCAATACGGTTAGAATGTCACATTTATACACCCTTAATTCTGCACTGCGCAGTGCAAACATTGATGGAATTGTAGCAGCATTGTAACTTTCACATTTATTCCTCTACATATGATATTTTTAAAACACTAGGTATTGTCCTGTCAGGCACATGGGGCGACATCTATTAAAGCTCCTTCTAAACTATAAAGATAAATTCACTGACTTATATTTAGATGGTAGTGACACAGGTTGGAATGCTACATGAACAATGGCTTGAAGTGAGACAAAATCTAGAGGAAAACAAAGTGGTAACAATGTCTCAATTTTATTTTTTTTTGGAGAATAAGTACTGTGGAATCAGATCCAACAAAGGAGGATGAAAATGAGGATTATTAATAACTTTTATAATGTCAAATGCCATGCTCTGGTTCAATGTGTCAGTTGATAAGCCAGATAAAATTCATAAATATTCAAGATCTGGAAACAGATCATCTGGAACAATTTTGTATATTTACATCCTAGTGGAAGGTAATGACAGGATATTCTCCTTCCATTTTGTGACAAAGACACAAGTTATTCCTGGGATTCTCAGCAGGACATGCTACTGACAAAGGTGCTAGAATTTAGTTTGAAGAGACCGTCAGGGAATAATTGATCAATTCTGAAGTCAATGTCAAACAAACTATGCATTTCCTGATTTCAAGAATCCTATGTCTCATTTTAAAATGTATGGTTTAGGCATAAAAATATAAGAAAAAAGAAAAATGTTTCCTTAATTCATAATATTGGGACAAAGCTAAAACACACATTTTCCTGTTCTTCATTCATTTATATTTAGTGAGAACTTATCTGTTAGTGTTATTATAGGGTTGTGAAAATTTTCTCAGTGATTTTCTATTTTAATAAAGTTAATGCTACCTGTGTAAATGTTCACATTCCCAAACACATATTTATAGTCAGGGGACCTACTTCTGGCTTAGGTTTTACAAAGATGCTGAAGTTCCCTCTAGACTGTAGTAGATCTAGAGTACCATATGTACACGAATACACAGATCTACCCTCCCTCCCCCGCACCCCCTTGCCCGCTCTCTGCTATCCATCCGTTCATTTTCCAACCATATTTGACTCTGGATAACATTCTAGCTCAATCAATTTTAAAAGCATTTCTGGACAAATAAGAACAGAGACAGACAGTGTTATATTAGAAACGCAAGATGTACAGTGTGTCTGGTTTCCAGTTCTATGGGAACCGATTAAGTGGATAAGTAATAGCTCGCATTTCAGCTCTAATGAGTATTGCCAATTTGGTGGCACTTCCGTTTCCTACTGAGGTTGGTGTTGGAAATTATATCTGAACATGCCCATTAAATATCATCAGCAAATAGAGACCCTAATTTTATATCATCAACCCGAAACTGCAAAGAGGGTTGGGGGTCATCCACACAGGATGACCTTGGGCTTTGGTTATTATATTAGTTGAATGTAGTCATACACTTTTATGCTCAATTTGTGGATCTCGGACTTATGCTAACATTCAGTGGTAGTCTTACATTTATTGGCATATTTAGTGAATATTGAATGAGTTCAAGTCTTAAATTCTTTTGGAACGAGATAGACTAGTACAGTATTACCAATTAAGGTATTCGTTTTGCTGTATAAAAGTTTATTAATAAAAATAATAGATATTAATTAAGCAACATATTTAAGCATAGTGGGAGGACTCTATTATATTTAGTTTACAGTCATACTCTGTAAGACAGTTCATTTGTCATCTTTATAATTCATCGTAAACTACCTGAACCAGAAACTCTCAATTGCAAAGGGACCCAAAGAAGAAGAGTATCATAAAAAAAAAAAAAGTGTGGAATTTGGGAATGTATACATCCTACATCTGTATTTGGCTCTGAAAACATTCAAGTGATCTACCATCTAAGAAATCCTAAATTTCTCTGCTAGATACCTAACTGACTTAAGCTCCTTACTAAGCAAAAGGACCTACCTGTGAAACAAGAGTCATGGGACTGAAATGCATTGTGTGCATTGGCTACTTTAATGTTCTTAGGAACTCACATGCAAATGAATGTCTTAATGATATAGCTTTGCCCAACAGAAATAAAGCACGGCAGTGTTTCCTTTTAGAATCTCCCCCGAGAGTCTGGACTCATGACACCTATAACATGGAATCGGAATTTCAAAGTCAGATGTCAGACACCGCAGGTGGCTCTCCGTTTCGAAGAAGAACTCCTTCTGCCTGTCAGCCAGTCATTAAGGAGGAGGTAATTTAATTGAGAACCCTCTCTGCCAGGATATTAGATTCTCTCACCCATCTCAAAAGCTTTGTGTTATCTTTGACTCCTACCTCTCTTTGTGCCCCATGCCAATCAGTTATGAAACACCATGGGGCAGCCTCCACTGCCCCTGACTTGCTGTTCTGGATCCATGAACTCATCTGTATTTCATTTCCTGTCTCTCAGGTCCAAGAGATCGCTAATTCCATCCGTGTGTGTGTTTTCCTGCAAGTTTCAAGGTGTTTTTGACTCTCACAAGCAAATAGTCTTAACAACAATTTCAAGATGTATGCCTGCATACACCATCTACTATGCATGAAAATATATTATCACTTCTGATTTCCTCCATAAGACCCATGAATTTGATTGCAGCTTTTTCATCTTTACATATTGAAATGCTAGAACTTTTTAGAAATGCCAATCTGTATGCTACTAATATAAAGAAACCCGTGCCACAGTTTCTGCCAGACAGAGACCTCAACTAAATTAATTTTGTCTTCCTTCATACCAATACTTCACCCACATTTGCTTTTTACACATTCCTAAGATTATTTCATATTTTAGTATGTTTTTGAACCCTCACTATCTGCAAGTGCTGTAGGCAGGAAAGTAGCTTATGACTATTTTATTTTTGTAACACACGTGGCGCATGATATCATAATAACAGTAAGAAATAGGTATTTGAAAAGAAAAAAAAATGAATGAAGATGTGAAAGAATGAGTCTCTCATGCATCTGAGAGGACTCTTCCCAGGAAAATTTATGCGTAAGATTTACTATTAGAAAAAGGCTTACTAGAAAACATAAAATACACACACACAATTTTATATAAATATATGTATTTACTATGTTTGTATATATGTATGCATACATACAAACATATAATGTATGTGTGTGTGTGTGTGTGTGTATAAACATTTATATATAAAGTGTTTCAAAGTCCCATATTTTGAAAATATTATCAGGTCTCCTTTCATCTTATTCTTTTCAGAGGTCTGTGGGCATGGGGCCATCTGGCAAGCACTCTGGGTCGTCAACAAATGGCAGGCCCCTAACAATGGAGTCCACACTAATTTAATTTTAAAAACACATTAGTATGATCTACATTATGTTCTTCTTGGGCAGTGCTTCATTCAGGAGACTTAAAAACCTCAAGCAATTCACTGATGAGACAAACTCCAATGAAAAATTGATAAGTTGCTGTGATGTAGCCAGTCGGAGCGACAACACGAACAAATAAAGGGACTTTAAAAGTGCTTGGGAAGAGAGTCTGGACGGCGCTGGAGAACGCCAGCCTCGGCACCATTCACCGTTCCCACTCGAATGTTCACAGTGGGAAGTATCCTTCAGTTAAGAAAACCTGATTCATGTATTCATTTCCACTTAATTATTCATAAATTCTGTCCCAGGAAGTAGACACATTGGAGAAAAGGATAATGGAGCTTGGAAGTTGAGCTCATACCAAGCTTCACGTGGCTGAGCAGGAATCGACTTAGGCAGCATGTTCCTCCTCTCCATTTCCTTCCTAGCTAGTTCCTTTTCCAAAGTCTCAGGGAAGCTACTGCTACCCTCCAGATAACCAGGTCTTAGACCATTCTGGTTCTCGGATTTCTTCTCCCTGGATAGACTTTCAATTGTGCACCATTTAATGCTACGTCTGCCTCTCTTATTTTTGTCACCTTCCTTACCGATGTCTTGGATGCTTTTTCTCTCATTACTTTCTCCGATTCTCCTTTAACTCTCACCAGTTGAACCTAAAGGCTACGATATCGCTGCATCCAAATTGTGCGCAGCAATATGACTGCTGCAGTGTTATCGAATAAGACAAAGATGCATCAAACAACTCACGGTCTTTATCATCCAAGGCAGCACGCGCTAGGTCCAGTAGGAACGTTTTCTCTGAAACCCCCCATCTTGTGAGGAGGATCAAGTCTGACCTTCTGGAAGAAGATTAACTGACCTTAACTGTGTTTCATGTAATAACTGAAGCCTCAACCCTTTGTCAGTAAAAAAGCTACCGAGTCTTAGACCTTTGCTGGTTGCTTTACTAGTCACAGAGACTAAAAAAAAAAAAAAAAAAAAAAAAAAAATGTAACTCCTGCAGAAATCCATTATTCCAGATGAGTGACAACTGTTACCAAGTTCTCTCTTTCTCTTTCTCCGAGGCTCATGGCGGCAGTTAGGATAGAGGAAACACATTTCAAGGTAGAGTAAGAAGGTCCCGGTCATCAAACCTTGTATTATTCTCAGATGTGACTACCAATGGCCAATCAAATCCCCTGCCCTATTCTTTTTTTTCCCCTATCCAGAAAGAGAATCTCTCTTCCAATATTATTTGATATTCTCTGTATTTACATTTCAAATATTATACCCTTCCTCCCCCCCCATTCGCTCCTCTCCCTCAACTTCCTTCCATGAAGTGCTCCCTCTCCCAAACACCCTCTCCACCCTATTCTTGCAAACCACACTGCAAAACCTCTCACAATTTAAAACCTAATACTGCTGACCATTGTTAGAAACATTTGTGCTTACTTGACTATAATTCAGGGTCAAAAATACAGCAGAACATTGACAGTATCTTTTCCATATTTTGTGCCAGTCTCCTTTTAATAAACTCTGAAAAATGATGAATGTATTTCTCTTTTACAATGTTTTGAAAAACATAATTCAGAGACCTTGATAGCTTACTAAGAGATAAAATTTTCTATAGGCAAAACACACACACACACACACACACACACACACACACACACACACAAATGGAACGATTTGTTTTTAACTCGCGGCCATTCCAGGCTTGCCTGTTATATTTTTCTCTGCAGTCGAATTAAATACATGCTTTTATTCTGCCAGAAATCTCACTCCCCCCACTTTTGCTTTTGTCTCTTTTCTGAGAGGGATGAGACCTTCTCTGTCAACTCAGAAGCTCTTACTGTCACCAGGCAGAAAGAAAGCACCTCTCTGTGTATGAGGACTATCGTCTGCCAATAGATTTGGCTGTCAACCACCCAAAAGCACTGTCACTCAGTGTCAAAGCACTAACAACAAAGCAATTATCCACAGAAAAGAAAAGAGAATCAGGAGACCCGAGTTATGTAGATAAAACAGCAGTGAACTATGTAACAAGCGCCTCTGGAAACGAAACCGTTTTCCTGATTTCCTTAACCCCCACCCCCGGGATTCTACCACATCATGTACAAGGTCTACCAGTTAGTGATTGTAATTACAGTTCTGCAAGTAATCGCAATTGTTTTATGATATAACAAAGTAAATAGTTTCTCATAGAAGATACACCTCTACAACTAACTGTTCTACTTTATTTCTAGGAAAATAATATTCAGAGTAATTGACATGTGCATGAGCCAATGACTCGGTTTATGAAAGCCGCAAACATTAGCCCCACAAATAGAGGTTGTCACATGACAGATTTTGTTTTTGAGTCTGGCAGTTGACATTTCAGGGAAACTATAGAGCTAGCAAATTGTTCTCATTGTTTCGTTGATATGGTAATTCCTGAGAGGCATTATAAAATATACAAAATTACTTCAGTGCTGTTGTGATAAGTTATATTTGCCAAGAGATCACAAAAGAAAATATTTTTGAATATAACTAATAATTATTATGGGGTTAAGTTTTCATCCAACTTGTTTCTATTTGTTACATATATGTTTATTTAATATACATATACATATACATAAATACATGTGTGTAATATATATATACATATATACATGTGTATAATACATGTATACACATATACATGTATGTGAAAAATATATAAACATATACATATGTACATGTGTATAATATATATACATATACATGGTTATGCTACATTACAAACAGATGTTATTTTTAAATGCCTTCTTCTTACCTACTGGTATCATATATAATAATGGCTTTGGACATTGAATTCTCTCTCTTGTTTTATTCTTCCTGGTCTCACTGATCAGATACTTAGAAAGCACCTGCCGTGTGCAATGCCAAGCCCTAGAGACACAATGTGGAACATAATAAAGTCTCTGCTATCCTAGAGATAGAGATGAAGCCGGCAAATGAAAAGACATCTTTCGACACTGGTGTCAGGATGGTTCAGGCTTCTCCTGTGTCTATGTTCTATTTACTTCGTGTTTTTAGCAAGCCGTTTCTTTCTCTGGGGCAAATCTTTCTAAAAGGACAAGCTAGTAAAACAACTTTTAATTTAGATTTGCCCCCATGGAAGGTTTCCAAGAATCTGTCTGATGATTTCCAATGTATTTTCCTGTCATCCACGGTACTGTCTTTCAGAGTTCGCAAACAGTAGCCTATCAAGAGCATCTCAGCATAGCAGCAGCAACGCTTTGCGTTCATTTTCCCAAGGGCGATTTCCCCTGAAATCTGTTATATTTACTTAAATCACAGTCATCATTTTCATTAATAGCCTCACATTTGCAGGTATCAGAATTTTCACAAAGTAATAAGATTATATTAAAAAATATATAAAGTTCAAGTAATTATTCAAACCACGCAGAAAAAAAAATGATAAAATTGTAGAAATTTTCAGAATGGAAGATGATAAATTACCTACATCAGTTTTAAACTGGTCTCTTTAGAAATCATCATACAGAGATGGAATAAAACAGATTATCAAAAACGATGCTGTTCTGAAGTACTGGCATCTGGAGTCAAAGGGACCTGCACATAAATGTGTGCCAGATGACATAGGCACTTGCTCTGCCTCATAAAGACAAAAATGGTTTTTCAATGGAAAACGAAATCCCTGTTCTACAAGGAAAATAATGTTCTAGCACTGAGAATGGGATGTTCAGACCAAGATGTATCGAACCTATTTGAATAACTCTTGTCTTCTATGCCCTCTGTATAATTTTGTTTCCACAATTAGAATTTTTTTTCAAGTCAAAGTACAACCATTCAGCACCATGTGCATCTTTAGGTGTCTATTTCCCTGAGAGCGTTTCTGCAGAGTGTTCCTGTAAATGGCATAATAAGAAACTCATTGAGTATCTTTCCCCATCTTTGCTGTCTCATAGCTGCTTGACACTCAGGCTCTGCTGAGAAACATGTAGAAAGGTTCTTAATCTGTTTTGCACTATAAGGACAAGAATGGGTTTTGGAAAGGGTAGATATAATTTGTCTTCAGTGGCTAGAAAGTCCAAGATTGAGGTGCTAGTGTCTGTTGTGTCTAGGAGGGCAAAAAGCTGAAAGTAAACCAAACCAAATCAAACCAAACAGTACAAAACCAAACAACAAACTAAATGTAAAAACAAAAACGGGGTGACTTTTGTGACCAGTGACTTTGAAAAGTCCTTGCTTGTAAGCTATCTTATTTGCAATGCCTGATCTTTAAAAAGGCACTCAGACCCAAGGAAAGGTTAAAAGTGACCTTTAAGTTTTCCTTGCATGTTTATTAATCTAGGCATATGACTCTACTTCTGGATTCTCACAATTTTTTCAGGTGTTGCTTGTCAAAAGATGGAAATATAAACTTAAAAAAAATTAAGTGCTATGAAGTTTCATTTTGGTCCCGTTAGGTTAAATAAATCATACACAGTTTTGAAAATTGTTCATCATCATGAGAATACAGAGTAAATTTAAAAAGATGATTATGAGATGTATTACTTTTAGAATATTAGCAAGTTGAAACACTTTTATTTAAAAAATTAGTCAATTTATATGTGATACATGAGTTATTGAAAAATTAAAATGAATTTTAAAATGTATACTTTTATGATAAAATATAAATTATATACTTAAATAAATATATAAAATATATTAATGAGATGAAATTAAAACTATTTTATGCAGAAATGGTAACATTGAAGGACTTTGATTTATGTATTATTCTCAGACATCTTTCCTATTATTTAGTAATAGATTTGGTTTATTGAAGCTTCTCTGAAGAAAACATGTCTTCTTACTGGTAGAAGAAAGTACTGCAGTGAAACAAATTAGTCAAGCACTAAAATCATTCAACACAGTCTTTTACACCTGCAAACCCCACATTTTCTTTGTTGTATGTGTATATTGTAACTTAGTGTCTACATCAAACACACACAGGCACACACACATGCACAGTTTTCCAAAGAAACTTAAAGCACTAAATTAAAAATATATGAATTTTGAATCCTAAATTTTAGACATTAATTCTTTCTTTATGTCAGTTTTGCAAGCAAGAAACATAGTTTAGGGAAGCCATGAAATTTACAAGACAAATTCCACGGAGTGACCACATGACACTCAATGTACTCAGAATGTACATACTAGATGTCCAGTCTTCCATTATAAGTGGTTCTGCTTTACTCATCTTGGATTTGTGCCACTAAGTGGCATGATGACACATGGTTCCAATTCTGTTAGATCTAAGTGCTCCTGAAATGTACCAAATGAGCAATGAATGAACATCTTTGTTTCTACGTCACTTTGACCATCAAACGGTCTATCTGAATTGGTGAATTTTTATCCTGGTTTTCATTACTACACCTACATTAGTCATTTGTTGGAAAGAGCGTACCAAGTATCTAAAACTCTCATGTAATAAATGTTTATTTGTTTTTGGGTGCCACACATTCAAACTGAGCACATATATACAAA
Source organism: Micromys minutus (assembly GCF_963924665.1). Classification (NCBI taxonomy): domain Eukaryota; kingdom Metazoa; phylum Chordata; class Mammalia; order Rodentia; family Muridae; genus Micromys; species Micromys minutus. Next base: position 7,280,521 of record NC_137966.1, on the reverse strand, counting down.
TCTACACAGTATATATAAAACAGACAATATTCTGAATGAGTACTTATAGTATTAACTGTATTATAAATGCTAGACCACAACTTGTTTATGAGTTTTTATGCTCTTCCAGGAACATTCCTTAATAAATAGTTTTCTTTAGCTTCCCACTTTTTTCCAAAGTACTGGAAATTTATACTTACATTATAAAAATAAACCTCCTGCTATGATTTATAATATAATCATAGGCTTTTTCTGCTTATATATTATACAGTGTACCCCATGTATAATACATCCATTCTATTTCAAGCCGAAGATACTATATCTTGGTTTTCTTCTAAGCACCATAACAGTTGCTTCATAGTCAACTTTGTGGGACAGTGATGATGATGCTGGTATAGACAGCACATGATCATCTAGCCTTTCAATGCTAATTTTATATCACTTTAGCTGTGACAGTTGTCCAAGGAGGAAGTCAGTACTCAAATTTTATAAATGTTAGGGATGCAATTTGATTTGTTGCTTTCAAATTCTAATTCCTGCTTTAAACCTTAAACTGGAGACTGGGTAGATAGTTCAGTGGTTAAAGACTCTTACTCATTTACTACAAGACCAGATTTCAGTTCCAAGCATTCAAATGGTGGTTCACAGTTACTAACTTGTTACTCCAGTTCTAGTGAATCCAAAACCTTCTGTTGTCCTCTGGTGGTATTGTATGTATGTGATTTATATTGATGCAGACAAAGCATTTACACAAAAAATAAAATAGGTAAAAATTGATGGTCTAACAATTAATATTGTAGCTCCATGTATGCAAATATTTTAATAGTCTATGAACAACAACAATACTTCCAAGTTAAATGTAGATGTTAGGTTGTTGGTACTTCAAAATAGAAATGGTTGTTGGGCTAAAAACAAATCACATGCCCTAATGAACTGTCTTGACACATATAATTCATTATAAATGCTATTAAAAGGGGCTGCTGGTGGTATTTGCCTTCAATTCCAGACATGGGAGGCTTAGGCGGGCATACTTCCATAACTTCAAGGACTTCCTGGTTGACACAGCAAATTCCAGGGCACCAAATACTCAGACAAGAGTTATTTATTGTTAACAACCACACATTTGCAAGTAATTCCAATCTGTTTCCTTGTTCTCTTATTAACCTGAGTGAAAGTTTCATTCATTGACTGTCCACAACATTGAAGAATATAATCAAAGTTTCCCTACATAAGAATGTCCCAAGTAAAATGATTCAAATGAAGAGATGTATCTTAGTAAGACTGGGCAGATCTGATTTCTCCGTTGCTCTCCCCTTAAGGACAGCCATCCCACTCTTGTATTGGGACTTTGAAAATCTGATGTGAATTTGCTTTAAAGCTGCATGTCTTTGTACGGAAGGGTTCCTTGTTTGTTTGATTTTTATTTATGTTTGTGTGAACTTATTTTTGTCCTAGATTCCTCACTCCCAAATCTAATAGTCTAAAATATAAAAGAAATCTAAAATGTGTTTCATGTTTAGTGGATATGAATGGGTTTCTTCGAGTCTTTGCCAATTGGGTATCTCCCAACTTGGAAAGTCTCCCAGATGGATGCACTTAAGAAAGTTATGCCATTCTCCACATTGTTGACAAATGTTTCTGTGGATGCTAATAGACATAAACGCTATTTCTTATTTAGACTAAGTATAGAAGTAAAGCATTTATAACAGCACATTAGAGATTCTTATCAGCTAGGAGTGGAAAGAGGCCTGGGAAAGAAACAAAAGCAGCGCAATTGCATGTAGCCACTGATTCCAGTGTAGGCTCTTGCCAAGACTGGGCTTTCACAAGGATTCAAGAGAGAGCTCAGAAGTCCGTCTAATGGAGTAGAAGAGGGAGGTACTCAGGAGTCTGAATGTTTTTAATTAAAGCTTGGTCTGTGAAATACTGACCTCTGGAAAGGACATGAGATACCTTAGATTCCCTATGCACAGAAGACTCGCAAACAATCAGCATAGTTAAAGATCCCAGCTTGGAGGCAACCTGGGCTCCCAATCACTCACTGTTGGCTGAGGAACTATTACCAGGTGATGGAATCCAGACTGTGAGGGCGTGTATACTCTCTTTGCCTTGGGGGTGGGTAGCCATGGTGATACTACCCATTCAGCAGTGAACAGTTTCATGTTCATTCATATATAGACAGTACTAATTGTGGTCAGTGGGTTAAAATCAAAATACAAGAAGTGATATTTGGGACAGAGGTATGTTGCACATAGCTGGGAAGAGTTGGAGCAGGTAAAGGTCAGTATACCTAGTGAGGAGCCATTGGGGAAAATTAAGTTATGTTTGCAAGCAAAGTCCACTTGTAGATCGCATTTCTGTTGGGGGTAGAAGTCCTTGTTCACTTTCTGTTCTCAGTGCTGCTTCTGTTCTCTGTGTTCACTTCTGTTCTCAAATGGTTCAACCCCATCTGGCTTGAACCAGTGCAGGCCCTATTAATGTTGCCAGAGAGTCTATGAGTTTATATGTTCATACATACCTTGTCCATGGTACCATGTCTATCAGTACCAGTGTCAAACAATGTCTGAAAGACACCGTTTTCTGCCTCTTCTGCATAGTGCCCTGAGTCCAGATAGGAGGGATGTGATGAAGACATTTTATTTAGGATAGAGAATTCCAAAGTCTCCTGCCCTTGGAAATTTTTCAGGTATGTTGTCTATGTGTTATTTATTATCTACTGCAAGAAATAGCTTCTCTAGTAATAGTTGAACAGGCAGCGATCTACACATATAAGCAAAATGTCACAAAGAATCCTTTTATTGATATGTTTTTGTAAGCTGAACAACAGTATTGGATTTTCCCCTAGGCCCATGGCCTATCCAATCTTAGGTTCCTGTCTACCTTACCAATGTCCATCTTATGGAATGGGCCTTAAATTCAATCCGAGACCCACCACATTGGTCACCCCCACTACAATGTGACATTATTATCCCAATATATTTTTTAGGTACGTCACTGATGTAGGCTGTGGGGTTTGTAGCTGGGCTGATCCTTACCTTTCTGTTCATGCTGCTAGTATCCAGAGTACATTTCAGTACCAATGAACACTAGTCAGTGGTGATGAAGCCACCCAATAGATACCATCTCAACCTCTCTATGTTCAATCAGATACATAAGTGTAGTTAGTTTTCAGCAATAGTGCCTTATCCAACATACCTTGTCTTACAACTGTTCTCTTCAATTTGTTCTGACACCATTCATTAGAAATGGCCACCAACATTAGAAACATAGGAAAATTTTATTTGAATGGAAGCATATAGCCAAAGAGCACAATTTCTAAAACATAATATTTCATTTAGAAGCTCAAGGTTAGGAGAGTATTAGATGGATCCCCAAAGAGGATCTGTATGAATATTTAATATGATTTTCTCCTGTGCCTGTGCCAGTCAGGCATTTGGTCTCTGGAATGACATTGACAAGTCTGTGAGACAGACACCATGTCTTGTTAATCTATTCATATCCTACGGGACTTAGTCCAATGACTAAGACGTAAAAGTGCTTAATAGATATTTGACTAGACAAACCATAAATAATCAGGCCTGAGTCTATCTCAAACAAGGTTTCTGTATCATGCAAAATCAGTCACCAGCCACCTCAGCCCTGGAAGACTCTAGATTGTCAACAGATAAACATGAATGAGTGAAAATCATCTGTACATTATTAAGCAGTGAGCTGGGTTGCTAAGGCTGCCTTCTTAAGAACATTGTCTTGCCTTTGGATACAATTCCCTCTTACCTTCTTTTTCACAATTTGAACATTAGCACTTTCTACACTAGATTTAAGCATTGTGTTTCCTTGATTTGCCAAAGAAGGTCTGTGTGAGGATTCGAGTAATTGTAAAATGAAAACTATGGCTAAGCTTCTGGTCAAAGTACCCTCCCTACTGTAAAGCAATTAGGATCCATTTCTTTAATGCACACAGCAGGTACTTAATAAAAGAGTCTGAGGGACAAACACATAGACGAAAGGTGGCCGTGCTGTTCTACTGAAAACAGCAACCCTCCCTTATAGTTCTAAAGTGTTACTACCAGAACTCTAGACAAAAAGATACAACTTCTGAATACATACATCCCATGTTGAAAACACTACAAAGGTCTGAAATTTACAGTCTGTAAACTCAAGACAAGTGGTCACATGCATTTTTAAAAATGCTATTTTATTAAATTGTATTTTACACGATGGAGAATGTTGCCAGAGTTTTTTACATACATGGTAAATCTCTCACGTTTCTTATTTATCTGCGAATGATGCAGGTCAAAGACAATTCATCACCTGCTGGAGCTGCTCATATATAAAACCAAGCTTGCTGTTACCCACTGTGCTTTAAATCAAAGCTACATATCCAGCACCCTCTCCCTCGCCCACACACCCACAGAGAAAAAAAAAGGCATATGTAAAAATGTTTTCAGAAACGAGGCAGATCAACAGTCAGCAAAGCAGTGTTCTACTTCCCGTCTATCCACATCTTATTTCTTAAATTAAAACAAACAAACAAACGCACCAAAACAGGACACTTCTGAATGTTGATAGTGCCATGCAAGTCGGAAGTCTGTCTCCTTTTCTGTTTAATTAACTACCAACTTGCTCTTCAGGTGACTCAGAGTACTGAGTCTAATATAAACACAAAAGTCCTTCAGTTTCTCTAAAGTAAATAAGTACTTCATATATTTATAGAGTATGGAGAGAAATATAAGTTATTTTTGCATTTACAAAGTGATTCTGTTAAGTATGAAAGTTTACACGAGCACTGAGATTTAATCACATGTGTAATTTAAAAGCAAACACGATGAATATGCTAAGGATCCAGGTGATTAAGACACTGGAGTTTAATTCCACTTGCCCTGAATGTATATTTCTAAAACTGAACCATGCCACAGTATTAAAGGCAAGGCAATTTTTATGCTTATGGAAGATGTGTTTTATAATACCTTAATTTTATTAAAAAGGATGGAATTTGCATCTCCTTGGCACATCTTGAACAAGACAATGGTTGTTTGGATAATTTTATGAATCCCAAGGCTACTGGGTGTTTGTTATAGTGTAGACAGATAAAAGTTCCTAAGAGGAATGATTTATTGTACTTCCATTATATCTAAACTTAACATTCAGCCACTATTCACACAAGCAGTCAAGAAGGCAGACAAAGCAATAAAGAGCTTTTAAACCTATTAGACAGCAGGTGTCATTATCACTAAATATATACCTATAGGCCACACGTTAATGTATTTACATCAGGTTAAGTCTTTCTGTGTTAGTCCAGCTCACTATGTAAACCAAAGTTGCTCAGTCTCACTCAAAAGAGACCCATAGGGTTCTCTCTCTTTCACAGGGCACAGAATTCAACAGAATGCTGCGCTGTGGGAAATACAAGGCAAGGCAAGGGTAAACTTATGTTTCTATTACTTGCCTTCTGTAAAATGTTTAAAACCTTTTCCTAATAGTAACATGATACATTCAAGTTTTAATTTCCTGCACATTGGTGCAGTTTGTCCCAAAGACTCCACTCCTGCGAGATACATTTCTACCTCCTGGCAGGCACTTTTGAAAGCAGCCAGCTGGGGTTTAAGATAATGTGGGTATATCACAAAACTACACCAGTAAATTTGGTTTCAACAATACTCTGAATAAAGTGAAATAATCATTTCAATGAACTTTCCTTCTTGGAACTCTAAGGGTCTGGTGTGGCATCAGCTACTTCACCAAATCCAATCGTCTCTGTCCAAAGCCAGAAGTCAAGAGATTTATCATTGCCAGTGCCAGCGATTAGAAAGTATCATTTGTCAAAGCCTTTCAGACTCCAGCGAATGAACAGATCAGACATATCTGGAAGCTTGCTCTTAATGTTTAAAGGGGAATTTGCCTAGACAGATAATCTATTTTTCAAAATGGAATTGACTTTACAAAGTCTGTTTATACCCTCATTCATTTATTTCTTATGTTTTGAAATGCCCAGCATAGCTAGTATCCCAAGCAGTAATTTCTTTCTACTGGTTTTCTAAATTTTGAGAGCATTTATCTGTTCGAAGAATTTCTATAGCTATATCAGAGAATATAGCAAATATAAAATGGAAATTATACATACATATATGTCTCTGTGTGTGTTTGTGTGTATAAATGTATGACTCTACTGTTACAGTAGACTACCCAAAACAATTATATATATATATATATATATATATATATATATATATATATATATATATATATATATATATATGTATGCATGTATAATGTATCTTCCATCCATCCATTCATCCATCTATCCATCCATCTATCTATACATTTGTCTATCTATCTATCTATCTATCTATCTATCTATCTATCTATCTATCTATCTAATCTATCCATCTACCCATCTATCTATCCATCTATTTATCCATCTCTCGATTTTCTGCTATTGGATCTGACTTCAGATTATAGGAGCTGGCCAAAGAAAACTATGATCATCTTTTACAATTATATTAATACATTTTGTTTTCCCTGTGGGGTTAAATTATATTGGTGTCAATACACTTAAAATATAAAAGATAAGTTATTTTCAAGGGTATGAATATATTTGAATCAAGACTCTTTATAGAACATGTGCTGGTTCATTTTATGTCAACTAAGCACAAACTAGAGTCATTTGGGTTTAGTGAATCTCAGTGGATAACATGCCTTCATAAGATAGGCCCATAAGCAAGTTTGTCTGACAGTTTATTGGTTCATGATGATTGTGGGTGGACTGAGCTCACTGTGGGCAATATCACCCTTGGGTAGTTGGTCCTGGATTATTCAAGAAAGCAGGTAGAACAATTCCTGAAACTTGAGGCAGATAACAGGGCTTCCTCATGGCTTCTGCTTCAGTTTCTGCTTCTAGGTTTCTACCTTAAGATTTTGCCCTGCCGTTCCTCAGTGTTGAAATATGACCCAAGCTTTGTTACCTGAAATAAATTCTTTCTCCCTCAAGTTGTTTGATTATTATATTTTACCACAGCAATAGAAACCTTCACTAAAACAGAACATATGTCGCCGACTCTGGTTCCATAAACATTCCTCAGATACTGATGCTCTGTCAAAGCCACAAGGTCACCAAGGTTACTTTCAAAATATCACAGTTAAACTTACATCCCTAAGTTTTATTATTTGTCTCACATGGTCAGCATTGTATGTCTTTCAGGTTTTGTTTATATCTGTAAATCATTTCCTATATACTTTTCTCAAAATAAAACTGTTCTCTTTCATCACTTTTAACAAGGACTATATTTATAAAAGTGTTATAGTTTGGCAAAAAAAAATTATCATTTTTACCTCTTAGATAGAGACATTTTCTCCCATCAAATTTCATAATCAAACATTAAAAAGCAGAGTGTTCAAGTATACGTTTATATTTCTAAACAAATACTTTAGAAGCAGAAACTGAAGCAGAAGCCATGAGGAAGCCCTGTTATCTGCCTCAAGTTTCAGGAATTGTTCTAAATAAATTGCTATTCTTGGGTGAACATCACTTTACCAACTATAACATATCTGTCACATGATCAACTATCAGAATGTCAATCATTAAGTTTCTTAATCTACTTCCTGGTATATTTTCTATTCTATTACTTTACTGATAGACAGTAGCACATACTCTCTTTCTGGTGCTTATTCTATAACTCATCACGAGTCACTAGTAATCAACAAAGAGCTGGTCTCCTGGCCCAAACAAAACTACTATCCAGGTCTCATTGTTCTGGTTATAAATCACAACCCACAAAAGAAAACAACAACAACAACAACAACAACAAGCCTGAGCTGCCATCATGATGACTGCCTTTAATCTAACACTTGGGATGCAGAGACACATGGATATTTGACTTCATGGCCGCCTGGTCTAAAAAGCAATGATAGTACAGCCAGGGCTACACAGAGAAACCATGTCTCAAAATCTACTATCTATCTATCTATCTATCTATCTATCTATCTATCTATCTATCTATCTATCATCTATCTATCTATCTATCTATCATCTATCTATCTATCTATCTATCTATCTATCTATCTATCTATCTATCATCTATCTATCTATCTAACTAAATAAATAAATAAATAAATAAATCAGAGAGATTTAATCAGCCTATCGCTCTGCATAACTGGAATTTAGACTATTTTGTCTGTCTACCTCTCTCTTTTTTCATTAGGTCCCTTCCCGCTGATCACTGACTCATGTTGTCACAAGTCTGTCTAGCTTTAATGACCATTACACACACAAGGTACATTAAAATACAGAGTCTGCGTTCTGCCAGGTACCACAGCAAACAAGTCTGCAAGCATATCAACAACCAAAGCCTATAACCAGACAAGGCAGTGATAAGTCTAGCAGGACGTAACTGATGCTGTGTTATTTTAGGATATTTAACTGAAATCAGTACAATTTATTGAGAAAAATAAATATAGGTGAAGAATGATTTTTTTTGTTTGATTGTTTTTATAAACAAGGCAACTGTTAACAAAGTTCTTAAGATGGGATGGATTTAATATGCTAGAAGAATAACACATGGTTTTTTAGATGGGCTGGACAAGATAGCCATTGGAAATTCCCTCATCTCCATCTCCTCCGGAATTCCAACTCTTCAGGACTGTCAATTTTGATTTTCAAAATTAAGGCATTCCTTCCAGAGTAATCAAGGAACTATATGGAAGGAGAAGAAAATAGACTGTGAGAGCCAGAGGGGATGAAAGACTCCAAGGAAACAGTACCATCCAGATATAAGCCTGCTATTCATATTGACGTTCAGAGACTGTAGCAGCTCACACAGGGACAGCACAGGTCTAAGCCAGATGTGGCACCAGTGCTGAGAGGCGAAGTAAAACAAGCTCCTAGAAACTATTTATTGCCAATTGATATCCACCCCTAGGGAAAAATTAATTTTCTTCTGTGTCGGTGAACATTATTTTTTAGAGTTGAAAATCACTGTGCCTAAGAAAATTCTAAAGCAAAAATGGACAGAACTTGTAAGCGCCACTTGTTCAATGCCAGGTAACTTCCTGGAATGCTGGGAGTCGTTCCTGTAATTGCCCGATCTTGTTCATGTAAGACAACCAAGTCTGTGTTTCGGGTTCTGTAAACAAGATTGCTTGTTTCTGACTGCAGGTAGGCAGGATGTATGTTGCATGTATGTAGGCAAGATGTTTGTCTGAATACACATAAGCAGCAAATACTTTAGATTGTGGTTTTGTCCCTGATTACATGAAGGTGTGAGTACGTAGCCTTGTGAGTTTTGCCTTTCTAAACCTGTGACTAATGTAATTTGGGACTATATCTTGAGAGCATTCCATATTGTAGTTCTGCCCCTGCGAGTATCAGGAACTTGTGTCTGACTAAATCCTCTTCTTTGTTAAAATTTATTCTTGGTCAGAATGGTGAAGTTCTGAATGACTGTAGACTCTTAACACTTCAATGGAATCTCATTATATATACAAACCACATGGGAGCAGGCCTCATGCCCAGCAGAGAACAAGGCCAACACTAGTGAACTCAGAGTTGCTTTTCCAGGGTATGTATGTATGTATGTATGTATGTATGTATGTATGTAAGTATGCAGTGTCTGGGTATTTTCCCCTAAGATAGCTTTTGCTTATATATTATGATTTCCAATTCCGTTTTTATGAATTTTCTGTGTAAGTAAACGTGTGTGTCTTGTTAGTTTGATAGCTTGCTTATTTATTGTTTGCTTATTTATTTGTTTGTTTTTTGCTTTGTTTTGTTTTCTATACCAGAGGAAAAGAAAGTGTGTTTGAATTTGGGTGTGTGGGGTAATTAGGGAGAATCAGGAGTTATGGGAAACTATAGGTACTACTAGGAGAAGTGGCCTTGTTGGATGAAGTGCGTCACTGTGGCTGTGGGATTTAAGACCCTAATCCTAACTGACTGGAAGTCAGTCTTTTTCTAGTGGTCAGATGAACATGTAGAACTCTCAGCACTTTCTGTACCATGACTTCCTAGACACTGCCATGCTCCCTCCTTGATGAACATTTGAACCTGTAAGCCAGCCCCAATTAAATGTTGTAATTATAAGAGTTACCTTGGTCATGGTGTCTGTTCACAACAGTAAAACCCTAACTAAGACATGATCCACTTTTGCCCTTAGAGATTGACAATGAAAACAACAAAAGAAACAGACAAACAAAGAACACCCAAACACCTTGCAGATGAAAGAAAACACAACTTTTAGACTTCTGTCAGCACACAGCTCTGGTTTGCAAGCTCCGAGGAAATCTTGGCAATCTTGATGTTGCAGATACATGCACGCAGACAGTGCTATTCTTTCAAACACACATGTGGGTGAACATTTGTAGAGGTAATATAAGTCTTTTTATTTTTATTTTTTTTTTACAAAGTTTGAGCTTAAGCCTGGTCATGATGCAGCCTAAAAATTATGCATGGAGGGATATGTCCATCTTAGGACATATAAAGTCTCTATACGTTTCAAATTGGTTTTAGTGTATGAGAAATTCATACCAAATCCTGTAACAGGTAAAGCATGATGCCCAGCACTGGTTTCATGCTTAAAACCCTTATTGCTGGGAACAGTGGGTGCCTTTCTGTTATCTATTGACATGTTCTTATCTAACAAAAGTAGCACAGTTGACAACAGTAGCTTGCTTTCTACACATTTAATTCAAAGAAAATCATCTTGGTGTAAACAGAAGTAACAGAAGAGAAACAAAAAGACAAAAAACTATCAACCACACTGATTTCCATTTCTAATCATAGCAAGCTCCCTATGTCTCACATACAAACCCTTCAGAGAGGGACATATAATTGTAATTGGGTGAAGATTTCTAGCAGTCCAGACTGCCAGCTGCCCCTGGTTGCATTCCTTCAGTTTTCCTGGGTGGTATTTCTAGTCTGCGTGAACTCTACCAGCTGTATGGGCTGTTGAACACTCTTGAATGCCCATAAACATGATAGCCCAAGACAGCCACAGACAGGTCATTGGGAAAATCTGTTAAAGAATGTCAGGCATCATAGACACCACATTATTATGGCTCACTAGTCAAGAGTCACTCCATGTTCTTCTGTCCTGTCTGGTCACTATCATGTAATGATCATGACAGCTCACATAAAATATGTGACATATGTATGCATGCATGTATGTATGTATGTATGTATGTATGTATGTATATACATATGTATGTATTTTTCTATAATCCCTAGGCATGAAGGTCTGAGTATTTTTTTCTTTAAAATGATTATTTTAATAAGAAAAGTTCAAGTCTGGTCTGAACCTGACTATTATCCAAGAATTAAACACATTGATTTGTTTGAGTTAAATTTCTCCAGAGGCCTCCACCGTGATGCAAACTATTTTAAGTCATGCTTAAGGGACTGTTTTATTTTTGTCTCATCTTGGCACACGACAAGCTTTAAACCAGATTTGCTCTCTCTAGGAGCACAAGCAATTTACCTCAACATATTTTGGTTATTTTTTTTTCCTTTTCACTAATCTGGCCCATCCCTCTTGTTACTGTCTATCATTTGAATGATCACATCTGGTTTTGGCTTGTGGTAGATGTATCTGAACGAATTCGAACATGGCACTGGGAGCCCATTCCTTCTCTTCCCCCACAGACCTACTGAGTCGTTCTATTATGTCTTTGTGCCTGGAGAAAATAATGTTGCAATTCAATTTTCAAAACAAATAATTATATTTGTTCTTAAAATTCATACCACTTTTACTGAATTATTCTTAACATTAAACAAGATGTTTAAAATACTATTCCAGGCACTGTTTGAAATTACTATTCTTTCACAGCTTCCTGTGATAGTGATTATACACACATACACATACATACACACACACATACACATCTTTCACAGCTTCCTGTGATAGTAATTATACACACATACACATACATACACACACACATACACACAAGCATACACACACATCACACATATATAAGCACACATATGTCACATGTTTTTTAATAGTTTACAATGATATACATACAGATTATATAGACAGCGTAGCCTATTTATCTTTTTATTTATATTATGTGTTGTGTTTAGTCTACAAAGTTATTTTTTTATAATCACAAACTAAAAACTGAAAATAAAAGCAATCTATTGTTCACCAGACATCAGATCTCAAGGAGGTGGCAAGACCAGTGTGGTGCTGAACAACTTTGGGCAGAATCCTTCCTGATCTCATCATTGAATTGGTTGCCTCTGGGCATTTCATGGCATGAAAATATCTATCTCTTTCTTCCCATGAATTTCTCTTTTATCCCCCATTGCTTCATATCCCTTTCTGCCTTTCACTGGAGAACATTTAAAACCAGAATACTGCTATCCTCAGATTCTTACATTATTCTAAACAGGCAAAGATTCTAATGCTAAATGGCATCTTGTTCTCAGAGTCCAACTAGCCATATTCTCGGGTGGATACTAGCAAACCAGGAAAGGAGAGTTTTACCTTTGTTAGGGTTAAAAGCTATTGTCTTAGTTATGGCTAATATTGTGATGAAAGACCATGACCAAAGCAATCTGGGGTGTAAAGTTTTTTTTTTTTTTCTGCTTGGGCTTCCATATTGTAGCTCATAATCAAAAGAAGTCAAGACAGGGACTCAAGCAGGACCAGAACCCAGAGGCAGGAGCTGATACAGAGGCCATGGTGAAATGCAGCTTATTGGTTCATTTTTCATAGTTTGTTTACTTTGTGATATTTTAGAGCCCAGGACCACCAGCTTATAAGGAACCAGAAGGAAATGCCTTATAAGGTTTGCTTGCCTCTAGCTTGATCGTATATAATGCATTTTCTCACTTGCGGATTTCTCCTCTCTGATGATGATGCTATGTGTTGTCAAGTTAAATTAAAACTAGTCAGTGCAGCCATCTTGTTTGTCCTGTACAGTTTCTTCTTATAAAAATATGTTTGTTTTGCAAAATTTATGACAGTAGGACTCCAGGCATTTGCTAAAGGAGCTTCAGTTGCACTCAGTGGAAAGGGATTCAGTAAAAATGGGAGCACTCTGTAATTTTAAAGTTAAACTTCACTGTGCACTAAATAATGCCATCCAATCGCTACATTTTATAAAGGACATTCCCATTTACATCTAGAATTGTTGACCAACAAGTTACTACTACATTTTAAAGTTTCACATAGATGCCAAACCTACTGAACAAGTGCAGTGGCTCCAAAGAGGACAAGACGGAGTTTTAAGTAAGAAATGTGACTCAAGTATTTGTCTGGGGTATATTAATCTTCCTTAGTTGACAGTTCCATTTCTGAATGTTTGTGGTCAACATCCTTTTCTGTTTTCTGTTTCCTCTGTGATCAAACAGTCTGATACTAACAATTGAGAAACAAATACTTTTATTTGTAAGTCCCAACATCCTTAATTTACAAGCGGGAGATGACTTTTCCTCTTTTCCTATCATTTGTCTATGATTTAATGACATGAGGTGACAATTAGCCTGAATTTGCATGGCATCTATTGTGGCCTTGAGCATTTATATGTTCATCCCTGAAAACTACAGTGTCTCCATACTTTATTCCTCACAAGGGAACAAACAGGGGTAGATCATATTACCCAGCCTCAAGCAAGTTGCTCAGGATTATAAAAGATAGTCAAGAACAGACAGGAGAGGGCTAGGTTCAAAGAGGGAGAAAAAGGGGTTATCAGTCTGCTAAAGAGTTTCCAGGCAGAATGGAATGCTCTACCAGAACACTCTGTGAAAAAGAAGAGACTGACTCCCCTTCTTTTCCACAGTCACAGCTGCCTCTGTTTTTTTTTTTTTCTTTCAATCTAGGGTTCAGACCTTGTGAAAACTGCCCTATAAGAGATGGGATGTCAACTGGTAGTTTTTATTATGCTGTTACTGTTTCACGGCTGCAGCTTCTCTGGCAAGTGGGAAAGATGCTACTTAGCATCAGGCATCTTGATCATCTGACTCTTACAATCCTTCTGCATCCCTGTAGTTTTTCCTGAGCCTTAGGGGGTAGCTGTTTTATTGTAATGATGTATCAGTTTAGGGACTAGCTCCCAGATGGATTATATAGTCCCAAGTGATTAGTCCTAAACATATCTTCAGAGCAACATTAAGTGGACTCAGTATGCTGTGCGTGTGAGTATATAGTTACATACATATACATATATTATATATATATATATATATATATATATATAAATACGTAATGCATGTATATGTATGTAACTATAATAATCTAAAATAATCACATATTTATGAGAGGATTAAGGTGCACATGATGACTTGTAGTGGGTAAAAGAAAGATATGATTGACTTGAATACTGTATTCATGTATGAAATTAAAATACTTTTAATTACACATTAAAGGAGAACAACAATCCACATGGCAAAGGAACAGAAGAGAAGGTCTGAAGACCCTAGACATTTGGAGAAGCTTGGTGTCTGGAGAAGGGATGAGAGCTAATGTGTGAGATAGAACATGGGCCCGAATCTCTCTTAGATGTCTATACAGAGCTAGTAAATGTTTGAAAATGGCATGCTACATCTCCTGGTAAGAACCAGAGATTATGAATGGGGACGCTGTCACCCAGCCCAGACATGGAGACTAAAATAACCTCTGATGGAAGTGATGGGACAAGCACTGAAGCCTCTGCAGGGTTTTCTTAGGGGACATGTATGGATTAGAGAGACAGTGTCGGAACTACTTTTGTCGTAACATATGTGGCATAGAAAAGGAAAACAACTTGGACCTTATGTGTGGCTTGGGCAACTGACCTTGTGGAGGAGGACTTTAAGAAGAGGGGAGCTCAGTTGGACCTTTTTGTAAATTTCTTCTTCCTCTTTTTTTCTTTTTCTTTTTGAGAATGTGCAGTAATAGCTATGGAAATATTTAGTGTGCTAGTTAGTGTTGGAGTCTGGGTTCTAAGTGGCAGTTGAATTTTGTGGATCTGAATCTTAGCGGAGTACACAACTGAGGATTAGCCCTATGAAAATGTTAGGCTATAAACATGTGACTACACATACAGTAGGAAAATGCACAGCTCGAGGTTTGATATGGTTATATATTACTGACACGTATCACATTTATGGTGGGAGATTCTACATTACCTTAACTCTTCATGGTTTGGGCTGAGAAGATGGCTCAGTATGCAAAGGTCCTTGCCTATCCAAGACTAACAACTGAAGTTTACCCTGGGGTCTGATGGAATTGGACCTAAGAGAAGGCCTGCTCTACAAATTGTCTTGTGATCTTTATATGAATATCTTTTGCCTATAGCTTGTACACTCATATTTACAGAAAGGCCCTCAGACTATAAATACATGATTGAAATGTAAAAAAATAAAGTTTATCTTATCTGCAAATATTTGCAAACCTGTGGTTTGAAATGGAGAGCAAAATATTCCAGAGAGTAGTTGACGTTTAGTGCATGAATAGCCTACGTTTTCATCAAGGAAGCTTGTCAGTGAAAGCCTAAAAAGAAAGAGCACAAACTGCGAAAGCAAGAGGAAGAAGAAACTAAGTGGTCACCAGGTCAACTGCTGTGTAGAAATTGTTAAGGGAATGAATAAAAGATATAAGACATAAGCGTAAATTGGTCTGATCGTTACATACAGAATATTCCTAAAAGCTAAAATGACAGAGTAGTGTTTAGTGGGACAGTAATAAGATGACCTGAGATGTGATTCACTATATTTGAGGGCCACAGACACTGAAGCAAATATAGGAAGTAAAACATTAGCAGTCAACTAAACATGTTTTTACAATTAATCACTCTAAATGTGTTCAAGTTTAACATTTTTCTTCATGAAAAACTATGAACTTTAAGAGAAAAGAATGCTTTCATAGTTCCTTTTCAGTATATCAGATTACCCAATATTCACTCAAAGATGGCCTCTTAGAAGCATCACTGGTCCACACACAGGCTTCTCCTTGGTGTAAGAGCACTACCTTCCTTGTAAGCTATATACAACCTTCAAAATGGTGAGGTTTCCAGTTAGTCTAACAACTCACCTTTTAAAAATTATTTCTTTTCTTCCTTTTCCTTCTCCTTCTTTCTTTCTCCGTCTTCTTCTCCTGCTTCTCCTTCTTCTCCATCTTCTCCTCCTCCTTCTCCTCCTTCTTCTCCTTCTCCTCCTCCTCCTCCTCCTCCTTCTCCTCCTCCTCCTCCTTCTCCTCCGTCTCCTCCTTCTCCTCCCCGTCCGTCTTCTCTTCTCCTTCTCCTCCTCCTCCTCCTCCATCTCCTCCTTCTCCTCCTTCTCCTCCTCCTCTTTCTCCTCTTCTCTTTCTTCTTCTTCATTACACTACAGAAGTTATACCCTGCCCAGTCCACTCTCTGACTCTTCCCCATCCCATAACTCTTCCCTCCCCTAAAAATTCTAAGTTTTCTCTAAAGTATTTTATTTATTCTGAAATTTATAAATCATAGTCAACAATATTGGAAACTAAATGTCTCAAATGCCTCCAGGAGCAGATCTTTTTCCAGACATGCCTATGAGTTTTACATCCTCCTCATCTTCCTCTTCTGACTCTGCATCTTCCTCTACAGCTACTAGGTGCTGTCCACTAATGTGCACAGGCCCTGAAACACACCTCAACTTTAAGACCACAGTAGGTGTGATTTCGAAGCCCCCAAGGGAAACTGTTGGTTGGACAGACATTTTGAAAGTTGCCAGTGTTACTTTAATTGGACTGCCTTCATACTTCATTGCATCTGTCTCTACGACATGTAATACATATTTTTCCCTGCTCCTAAACTGACCATTCTTAATGATTACTGGTGCTTATTTTCATCATTATCCACTTTAAAGTTATAGTCTTTGTCAGCCTTTAGTTCACAACCAAAAAGGTAGTTCTGAGGCCTAAGATGGCTCATGTCTGTATCCACCAAATCTTCCGTGAGTCTCACACTTCAGTATGGTAGAAGCCAGAAGAAACAGAAAACAACTGCCTACTGATCCACAGAACAGACATGCAGGAATCACACCAAGTGACAAGTTTCTTTGCCCATGAAGCCATATGGTTAGATCTCCCAGAATTATCTAATATCAGTGCTTTTTAGCATACCATTATGTTGATGATTAATTTTTTTACATTCAGATATTAGGTAAGCCTTATTAGTATAGTTAGATTTTTTTAAAATATGTGTATCTTTTTCATATATTTATACTGCAGGTGAACAAAGTGTCTTGTGTTTGGGAATGAAGATCTGACACTGTATTGTAGCTTATGATGCCAAAAATATGGGTAAAACAGATTAATTCTATTCTAATGTAAATATCATTAGAAAGCATTAATTTTACTATAAATATTTCAAATAAAAACATATCAGCATACAGAAATAATTCTACATTAATTCGAATTTGAGACTTCCCAAGACAGAGAGAGTCACAGGTAATGCTAACAATCAAATAACTTTTGTCTCGAGGGAGAAGATGATCCTTCTTGTTGGGCATATGATCTTCATGAGAAACCAATTCCATACTATGATATACTTCAAAGGCATGGCATTTTGAAATGTTTGTCCCTCCTATGCTGAATAGCATAATTTTACAGCCTGTGAATGTGTCAGCTTGGCTTTGGAATATGTAAATGGCTCTCTGCTTTCTAGCAGAAAGATATACACAGAGAAAGACAAGATTTTTTTTTCCTTTTGCAAATAAGAATGTTTTGTGGCCAATTGCCAAAACTCACAGAAGCATGTTATCACACTGTCAGAAGGCATTGTGCCACTGAGGAAAGAGAACAGGGTTAGGTTTTGTATAGAGTAATTGTGGTGTAGGTATTCCAACGGATAAAAGAGTAGAAATTTTGGCATTACATCAATAAGCAGTATAATTAAAGTAATAGGTAACATGGCACCTAATCAAGTTACTTACTGTAATACCAATGTGGGTTAAATGACTTCAACATTCTCCGAATGCTAATTACTATTACCTTCAGAATTTTATAACACGCAATATATTTAACAATCTAACATAGCCAGATAATTAGTATTGTGCTAATAAATAAAAATAGCTATTATTCATGAAGCTTCTTGTAGTATCCATGGTTTACTTACAAACCTTCTCCAGTTCTGAGCCACCACTGTGATTAAGGGACATCAAGGGTCTTCTTTTAAACCTGCCTCTGGCTAAACATTTGATCTCCTGCTTCAAATTTGGTTTGTATAAGTCTGTCTCAAAATTTCAAGTGTAAATAGAAAAGTGAGGGTTGTATGTGTGAGACAGTATCTTGGCCAATCTTTAGAAGTTATTATCTGTATTTGCGACAGGGGCCTGTAGATAATCTCTCTCCTCTGCCCCCTGTCCCCACATACAAGTTAAATGTGAGGAGAGAATCACCTTCCACTCTGACTTCTGAATTAAGAGACTTTCATGCTAATAAGTAACTTGGACAATTACTGCTTCAAGTCTAAGGTTTCCTTCTTGAACTTAACCTCTTATGGCATTTTCATGTCTTGCTTTTTTTTTCTTACTTCCAAATATGGCAATTCAACCAAGCTCTGTATAACAAGAATTATCCTCCCTGCATGGACCAGATTATTTCTAAGTTGAAGGTCTTCCCTCCATATTTCTAATTATATTCTGAGCTCCCATCAGACCCATGTCTAATAGTCCAATAAAGCGACATTAGCTTCTTGTCAAAGCAGTTCCCCCGAATGGGACATGTGTTATAATACTCCACCTCTTGGTAAAAATTTCTTCCTTTGTCTGTCTTGTGTGCCACAATAACAGTAAAAATATGATTGACTGAGTAATTTATACAGTGAAAAATGTTTTACCATAGTCTGCTTGCTATCAATTTGAAAATTAAGAGGCAAAAAGTCCTCAGATCCTTGTGAAGTCTTTCTGGTGTATCTGATGGGCCACCTTCTTTGTTATATATGGCTTTTTCTCAGTTTGTAGAGTTGTGTGGAGAGAGAAGAGGTCATTTTCATGATTTTTCTCAGAAAGGCAATACATATATAACCAGAATTCTTCTTTCATGAATTGATTAGTTATTAAAAAACTTATAGTCAAGCATACACATATATGTGCGTGTGTATATATGTGCATACACATATATGCAAATGTATACACATAGAGTATTAAGGTTTCAACATATGAAATTCAGAAAAGGGGGCACACTTTAGTTTACAGGCACAAAACAAAGAGAGGGAATATGTGGCCAGACTAGATAAATTGGTAATGTATAGAAGATTTTTGGAAGAGATTCACTTTAAGAACATGAATATATTGCAAAATGAGAGAATTCAGAATAATATTCTAAGAAAATACTAACACACACAAGAAAAACAGAGAGAGAGAGAGAGAGAGAGAGAGACAGAGAGAGAGAGAGAGAGAGAGAGAGAGAGAGAAGACACTAAAAGAAAAGATATAACCAAAAGACTTTAATAGTAACAGGCAAAATGATGTAGCAAAGGTGATAAAAAAGAGACAATAGATATAAATGTCTATCAGAAAGAAGATATTAAATTATCCATCATCTATAATAAATATACGAGGTCCTAAATATTTATAGATACTTTCACAGAGGTAAAGGCTTCATAAAAGGTCCATACAAACACACGTCTTTACTACTCTATATTTAGTAATAAGAAAAAGACTCAAAATGGTCAATGAATAAAGAGAGATCTAGATTAGTACTGGACATTGTCTGGCCTCAAACACACTATCCCTAAACAGAAATCCTCCATTTTCCTCCAATATAATTAATGCACTATCAAGGACAGACTATTTGTTAAATCATATATAAGGATGATTAGTGATATAAAGAGGAATGGATCATACAAAACACCCTTTCTAGCCAAAAAGAAAAATCTAAGAAATTGAAAAATATAAATGGAAACATTGAAAACAAATCTTGGATTTGGCAATAAACTCATAGACATTGCTTCAAAGAGGATGCAGCAAGAATAGAGCAAGTGCCTTCAAACAGAAGAGTTGAACTAATGACACTGGGGGAAAAAATCTCTACAGTGAATCCAGCATCTAGTGGCAAATGTATAGCTGAAAATATTCATATTAAAATCAATGACAGGGAGTGTCATCACGCATTCTTCTGGTAAAAGACCTGAGAGAGGATCTTAGAGGGTGATAGATTTGCATGTAAGTAAATTTAATTGGAACAAATTAAAAAGGATAAACCAAAGGGCATAAAAAAAGAGTGCTATGTACTATTTCTAACTGCAAATCATTAGTTTGATAAATTTAACTTGGTGCTCTTGTATAAAGTGGGAAATTAGAAACCGATTGCAGGGCAGGAATGTCTTAAAAATATATCGGACTGTAGAGCAGAGGTCATAGAAAATAAGAGGAAGAATATTTCAGGGTGGAGGAGGGAGCAAATGAAGAGGAGGCTGTGGATTAAACTGAATGAAAACAACATATAAAATCTATTATATTATAACAGAGTTTAGAAACCTAGTTAAACAACAACTAAAGGATTTTAATCAGGGAAATAACTGGCATGGTTGGAAAATGCTGTTACTTAATTAAGTGAAAACCCCAGGACCTGGAGTGAGATGCCTTCTAATGACTTGATCAGAGAGGATGGCCACAACAACACAGGTTCTTCCTCTTATTCTCAGTTGCTAACTTGAACTAGATATGCTGAAGAAGACACTACACTTGCACTAGTGGCAACGAATGTTTTGGAGAAAACCAATCACTCTCTGATGTCATTGAGACTCACTCCACAGGAAAGAATTAATACATGTTTCTATAAATCTGGTAAAAACAAAAGCAAACAAACAAAAAATCCTATGACCACGCCCCCCACCACCACCACCAACCAAAACCAGGATTTGTGTACTGGAAATATTTGGCAAGTGAAAATTTGTTTAGCTCTCTCTTTCTCTCTTTCTCTCTCTCTCTCTCTCTCTCTCTCTCTCTCTCTCTCTCTCTCTCTCTCTCATTTTATGTAGGTGAGTATACTGCAGCTGTCCTCAAATTCATCAGAAGAGGTTACAGATAGTTGTGAGCCACCATTTGGTTGCTGACGATTGAATTAAGGACCACTGGAAACAATCAATACTCTTAACTGCTGAGCCACCTCTCCAGCCCCCAGAATTAAAGCTCTTTCTAAGTATGGATGCTTATACAGAGAGGTATGCTATTCTCATCCATAATCAAATAAGACACTTTCTAGTATCTGTGAATGCTGCCTTATGATTGCACAGTTGTTTAGAGAAGTGACTAAAGGGTATTCAGCCCTACACAGATATTTGTTCAATCTTCTTTAAGGTTCAGGGAACCTTGTGGAAGGAGGTCCTAAAATAATATAGGATCTAGACTATATTAAAGCCTGTGAATTATCAACTTTCAGGCAACACATAGCTTTTGATTTTTGTTTTGTTTTTTTTCCTTTTATTTATTGGATATTCTCTGTATTTACAATGCCCATGTTATCACCTTTCACCTACTCCCATTCCTCCTCCCCTTCCTCTTGCCTCCATGAAGGTATTCCCTCTCCCAGTGATCCTCTCCCACCTCATCCCCTTGGTATTCTTCTACACTGTGAAAATGTGCCTTCACTGGACCAAAGTCCTCTCCTCCCATTGATGCCAGATGCAATCCTTTGCTAAATAATCACCTGGAGCCATGGGGCTCTCCATGTGTACTCATTGGTTGGTGTTTTAGTCCATGGGACCTATAGTGGGTTTGGTGGGTTGATAATGTTGTTCTTCTTATGGGGTTGGGACATGGAGAAAACTACCCAAATCATTCTTCAAAGCCACAATTATGCTCATACCTCAAGCACACAAAGACCCTACAAATAAAGAGAACTTCAGATCAACTTCCCTTGTGAACATCAATGCAAAAATACTCAATAAAATTATTGCAAACCGAATCCAAGAACACATCAAAATGATCATTCACCAAGACCAAGTTGGTTTCATCCCAAGGATAAAAAGATGTTTCAATATCTGAAAATCCATCAATATAATCCACTATATAAACAAACTCAAAGAAAAACCCACATGATCATCTCATTAGGTGCAGAGAAAGCATTTGACAAATTTCAATACTCCTTCATGTTAAAAGTCTTGGAAAGGTCAGGAATTCAAGGCCCATACCTAAACATAGTAAAAGCAATATACTGCAAACCAACAGCCAACATCAAACTTAATGGTGAGAAACTTGAAGCAATCCCACTAAAATCAGGAACTAGACAAAGATGTCCACTCTTCCCCTACCTACAAATAGGAAACGAAGAAATCAAAATATCACAATTTACTGATGACATGACAGTATTCATATGCGACCACAAAAATTCCACCATAGAACTCCTACAGCTGATAAACAACTTAAGCAATGTGGGTGAATATATAATTAACTCAAACAATTCTGTAGCCTTCCTCTACTCAAAGGATAAACAAACTGAGAAAGAAATTAGAGAATCAACACCCTTCACAATAGTGACAAATAAGATAAAATACCTTGAAGTGACCCCTAACCAAGAAAGTGAAAGATCTATATGACAAGAATTTCAAGTTTCTGAAGAAGGAAATTGAAGAATATCTCAGAAGATGGAAAGATCTCCCATGCTCCTGGATTGCCAGGATTAATATAATGAAAATGGCCATGTTATCAAAAGCAATCTACAGATTCAATGCAATCCCCATCAAAATTACAACTCTATTCTTTATAGAGTTAGAAAGAGCAATTTGCAAATTTGTTTGGAATAACAAAAAACCCAGGATAGCGAAATCTATTGTCAACAATAAAAAAACTTCCTGGGGTATCACCATCCCTGACCTCAAGTTGTATTACAGATCAATCAGGATAAAATCTACATGATATTGGTATGGAGGCAGGCAGGTAGATCAAAATGTAAAAGAACTTAAGACCCAGAAATGAACTCATACACCTATGGTCACTTGATCTTTGACAAAAGAGGTAAAAACATTCAATGGATAAAGGACAGCATCTTAACAAATGGTGCTGGTTCAACTGGCAGGAAGTATGCAGAAAAATGCAAAATAATCCATTCTTATCTCCTTATAGAAAGGTCAAGTTTAAGTGGATCAAACACAGAGCTTTTGTAATCATTAATACTTAGTAGCTATGGATGCCTGCTCTTAGAGTACAAAAGACTGACCATGTTCTCAGACAGTTGGATCAAGAGGTCTTTTTACTCTCTAATAAAGCTCTTTACACAGAGAGTCATTCATACATTTGTGTATAAGCTGGTGACCATATCAGCCTCTAATAGATACGTGTAGACCTGAGGTCATGCAGAAGATCCTGTTAAACTAAATGGCTCAGAAAACAAAACCCAGTGTTTTGAATACGTGAGGCTGGTAAGGAGAAAAGTGTTTGGGGACATTTGTGGGGAGATAAAAAGAACATGGATAGAAAATAATCAGAATTAATTGTGTATGTGTATGTGTTTGAGTGTAACTATGCATATGTGTGCATATGTGTGTGTGTGCATAAAGTTATCTAATAATGAACTGAACTAACTATGAAGTACTTACAGAGTACAACATTGCTAAGTAAGGGATGGTGGAAACAATTCATACATTGAACAAAGTTAGGAAAACAAAGAAATAAAAAGGATTAACCATTAAGAACATTTTAGGTATTCCTCTTCCTTTCTGAAGACTCTTAAAGTTCAAGGAGGATGTGATAAAAGTTGTGAGTTGGACTTGTCTTTATTTTTGCAATATGACCTGGATTTGTTTGGAAACTTGAAAGCAGAGAGCTGTTGCTAATGCTAACATCTAAGGAAGGACCAACAATTTAATAAGAATTAGACACCACTGAGTTGACTTTGCATGGGCTTTAACAGAAAGCCATTAATTTTCAATTAAGAAACTTGAAGATTTTCCAAGTCTTAAGTTGGGTTTAAATGCAAATTTCAGGCGATTCTGTGGTAATTAATTTACTTTTGTGCACAAAACTAAAGGTAATGAGAATCCATACCTTTAGATTTTATAAGCAAATAACTGTACCTTTATGAAAGCAAACTGGGAGCCTTCTAGTTGGAACTAGAAATGCATAAGGTTGATATCACTTTGCTTTTGAAATAATTTATTTTCAGTAAGTACACTGTCCCAAACACATCCCAAATCGAGTGTTTATTTTGATTCTTTGTTGAGTAACTGCAAAAAAAGTATTAAAAATTAAGTAAAATTCATCATCATTTCTGTATACAATTATATGCATATGATCAATGTAAAATATGCCAGAACACAGGGAAAGGGATGCTCATTTAAATATGTCTTGAACAGATATTTCTCGTTTCTACTTTCTATCCTGCATAGGTGAGTCCAAAAAAAAAAACAAAAAACAAAATAGAATTTATAGTTGTCAACAGTACATGAGTGTAAACCAAGCTAATATTCAACTTTTATCCACACTTCATTCTGTTCAAACCAAGCAAAGAGCAATGCAGTAAGTCTGGGGCAGGATTCTTATGTAATTTATTCATTTTCTAGGATTTATCCATTGACTCCTAGATCAATAACAATTCAATATTACTTCATTGTCATCCTCCATGCACTTAATTTTGATACATTTTGCTTTGTTCTGTTTTGGATTTTTTGGTTGTTTATTGTTGTTGTTGCTTTGGTTTAGTTTTTTTTTTTTTTTTTTTTGGTCAAAGAATTTTAACTAATATTAATAGGAAAATCATGAGTCAGATACTATATTAAGTTAATAGTGAAGTTATTGTGGGTCAGGGACTTTTTCAAGAACTGACAAGTAGATAATACCACGTGAGAATTACATGTACAGATTTGGGATTTTTTTTTTGATATTGGAAAGTTTATGTATTTACATTTAAATGTTATCCCTTTTCTCAGTTCCCCCACTCCTGTCCCACCTCCCTGTACTTCTATGAGGACCTCCCCCTCCCACCCAACCACTCCCACCTCAATAACCTGGCATTCCCCTAGACTGGGAATTGGGTCTAAACAGGAACAAGGGCTTCTCCTTTTATTGATGCTAGACAATGCCACCCTCTTGCACAGATTCTATCGGAGCCATGTGTACTCTTTGGTTGGTGGTTTAGTCTCTGGGAGCTCTAAACAGTCTGGTTGGTTGATATTGTTGTTCTTCCTATTTGGTTGCAAACACCTTCAGCTCCTTCAATCTTTTCTCTAACTCCTTCATTGGAGTCCCTATGCTCAGTCTGATTATTAGCTGCAAGCATCTTTATCTGTATCTCCAAGATCTAGAATCTACAAATGGGACCTCATAAAATTGCAAAGTTTTCATAAGGCAAAGAACACCATCAATAGGACAAATTGGCAACCAACAGAATGAGAAAAAATGTTCACCCATCCTACATCTGATAGAGGGCTAATATCTAATACATACAATGAACTCAAGAAGTTGGACTCCACAGAATCAAATAACTTTTAAAATGGGGTACAGAGCTAAACAAAAAAATGCTCACTTGAATAATATTGAATGGTTGTGAAGCACCTAAAAAATGTCCAACATCTTTAGTTCATCAGGGAAAAACAAATCTAATTTGGGAATTCTAATGGATGAGTGAAGGCCTAAGACAATGAGGTCTCACGATGTGTTAGACATATAACTCAATTGAGTTACAAAAGGATCAAAAGAATACTGTGTTATACAAATACACAATCCTTAGGAAAGATTACCAGATTCATTTTCAGATGTGTTTGGAAGCTTTGCAATGCTATTTGGTATCTACTAATAGCCTCAGAATGTTCAAAATACTAAACTCAATGTTTCTCACAGCATATGACACAATGATTGTAAATGAAGATATTTTTAGTAGCTAGGAATTCAAAATATCTTATTTTCAGTTTGGCACTGGCAACAAAGCAAATAAAAACTGTTAGGGCCATAAAAGAAAAGCAGGTGGCCATTAAGGACAAAGGAGGACTTCAGTGTTGAGAATCATTAATCCAGTGGATTATGTAGTAAATCAAACAACTCCTGTTAGGGTATGGCTTAGATATTTGCGTTTTGGAAATTTCTTTAACTCACTAGAAACACTAGGGCAGAAAGAACGATTCTTCTGAATAAGCAAAATGTTCCTGTCACCTGCTGAGACAAACCTATCCTTTCAGTTGAGCTAATTCTGCTTCAAGAATTGTCCTATGTGATAGATCTAGTTCCACTGTGACTGCTGGTAGGGCTTGGCACAACTCGCTGATGAGGATTTTCTCAGTCCTTGCACCTTGCAAAAAAGACTCCAGAGTTTAAAAGACTTGTAAATTGAACCTAGGCAGTGATCCACATGCAAAATACAACTGTCAAGAAAATGGGCATGGTCCTAAAACTGAATTGAACATTATTCTGAATGTCAAGCGAACCCAAACCAACTTTCTCTACCTTGTCCTTTGAGTTTAAAAATTTGACCTATGGTGAAACGTTTTGGACATGGGCTTTTCCCTTTTCTATTTGATAATTCTTTTTGTGGCTATATTGCAACTATGAGTTTTAGCATATGGTTTAAAATTTTTGCTTTTGACAGAAATGCAGACATCTCACAGTGTGTTAGTAAACTGTTATCAACTGTATTATAGTAAGGTTGCATATATTTTCATATTTGGCAGTATTTCACACATCCTCATAGTTTAAAATATTGAAAAAAAGTTAAGGATTGATTCAATTAGAAAATGTCACATTCCATAATGTCAAATTTAAAATCCCTATCAGATGTGAGAAATGCAGGTATAATTCAATAGCAACATCTTAAAGAAACCTATTATAATTAAACTCATGAATTCCCTAACCTGTCATGAATTCTTAAATTATTCCTGTCTCTACACCTTAATGTAATTAGAATAGCTATAAGTATGTCAGAATTTTGAATATATAACATATATGCAAATTCATGTAATTATTCTATATCTTTTGTCTCCTGTCTTATCATTAAAATTGAAGTCTAAATTAGTCATCATTTTCAAGTTTTTGAATTGTCCCACTAGTAAAGTTTTGATGAATATTTAGCAGGTTAGACATGTATGAGTATCAAGCTAAATATTAATGTAATAGTCACTAAATATTACAGGGGCATTGTCATAAGGACTGATCATTCTAATTTCACCTTTTATCATCCTTCACTTGAGCTTTTCAAAGGGAGATGCTTTTTCAGTGATGGTACACTGACAAAATATCTTTCAGAAACCTCTTTTACTACTTACTAAATTACCGTTGAATGAATTCATTATGCAATATTTTCGGACCTTGAAGTGTAATACTGATGCTCTACAAATAAGCTTAAGTACAGAAAAACAATGTCTACCTCTCTCCATTGAATAAGAGCACATTCAGAATAATAAATATCCAGCGTGGACTAAATACGTGGATGATTCTAAATACCAGTTGTGTTTGCATCAACTGAAATGCTTGGGGCACATAGACTTTCAGATTAATTTATTTTTGAAGTAATATTGCAGAATATTTCTTTGTGCATAATGAGGGCTTTTGAGGATGGGCTCGAGTCTATAATAAAGCGTTGAAGTACACTTTCTCCAAATAGTCTCAAGGTCACACTGTGTACTAATTGTAGCTTAGGTAAGTTGCATTTGACTGCAACATTCACATGAAGCATATGGCATAATTTTCTACTCAAGGTTTAATTTTAAACTCAACAATTTATGGATTATGAAACAATTTTACATTAGATTTTTAATTAACAACACAAAACTACTATGGAAATCTCTGTATCCCATTTTGATTTTTCCTGTGATGGCTCCTATATAATGTTAGGAGAATAAAATTGCCATAATAAAATTTGCAGACATTATTATAAATGATAAAAATATATTTAAAAACATAAGACAATCTTTTTTCCAATAAAACTTTGATCTAGTCACTGTAAGACTTCTGAGGTAAGAAAATGCCAGCCATACATACTAACTGCCTAATTTCCCATTGAATAAATTACTTGCTTTGATATTTTATT
The DNA here is from genome assembly GCF_963924665.1 of Micromys minutus. Lineage (NCBI taxonomy): Eukaryota > Metazoa > Chordata > Mammalia > Rodentia > Muridae > Micromys > Micromys minutus. The sequence continues at coordinate 7,252,646 of NC_137966.1, read as the reverse complement.
CATATGTACTACCTATAGGCCTGCTGAAATAGAACAAATTGTTGTACAACCCAAAAAGCTAAACGAGAGACCGAAAGAGGTAGAGAATAACCCAGTGTGAGATGAATTTATTTTGAATTCTGGAACAGCTACGACTTGGCTAAAATAGGCCTTGATCACTCTATTAATCTTTGAGATTTCCTCATAACATTGTCTGCTTTGTAATCATCATTTGGAAGTCCTTAACTAGATGACATTTGTTGCTATTTGAAGTAAATACCACTTTTGTGTAAGAATAACTCATTTTATTAGTCAAAAGCAAAGGGTTCTTTCTTGCTAAGAGGAAAAAAAATTAGAGAAATAAATGTTACTGTATTTAAAATAGATTTTATTTAGCAATTTTAAGAAACTGGCATATGACAAAATTTAAAGTTTTTAAATGAAATGGTCATTTGTCGTTTGTATGGCTCCCTTTATAGGGAGCATATTTTCTCAGAAGAGCTGTAGAGATTGTCAAGAACAACAGAGCACTCAATTTATAATGGGAATAAGGAAGTAAATGCCAGTGACCTTCCGACATTGCCAGGGGAATTTCTACAAAAACTGATGTTAATATTAAAGGAAATTGAATGAACAACAAAATGAAAAATAAGAACTAAAATAAAAAGAATGAACTATAAAGGCTAAAAAGTTTACAGTTAAATGCAGTTATAATATATTCAAGTATCAATTTTACAGAAATATAATTATGCAGAATTATATTTGTTGCTTTGTTTACAAATAATTTTGTGACTATCAATGTAACAAAGAATTTTATCATTGTTAGATAATTTTTAAGATAGAAGCTTGAAATTTTGACTTGAGTGCCTAAATGCATTTTTAAAATGTCATGTGTAAAATCTTTTATATATCGTCCACACAAAACATCTCTCTCACTCTCTCTCTCTCTCTCTCTCTCTCTCTCTCTCTCTCTCTCTCTCTCTCTCTCTCTCTCTCTGTGTGTGTGTGTGTGTGTGTGTGTGTGTGGTATCTCTAGCTCTATGTCTAGCTCTATCTCTCTATCAACCTCTCTATCTATCTATCTATCTATCTATCTATCTATCTATCTATCTATCTATCTATCTATCTATCTAGTTATCTATCTATCTATCTATCTGCCTATCTATCTCTTCTGTTCTGGACGTGACTGACCTTTGGAAACAGAGTTTTTGTTGATATGACCAATGTCATATAGACAAGATCAATCCAAATTAGGATAGTTATTAAGCCCAACTGGTCTTGGTATCATAAAGTATATAGAGGGATGAAACACAGAAACCAGATTACTGAAGACACAGTAGTTTGGAAGTTTGAATTCACCTCTTCTCAAACAATAATTAAATGGAGATAGGAAAGCTAAATAATTTGACCAAAATTAATATGCATCTCAATGTAAATAGTGGCAAAGTTCCACTGCATGTCAGACACACACACACACACACACATACACACACACACACACACACACACACACACTGGATTTAGCATAATCTGCATAGAACGTATCATCCTTAAACATGCCTTTTAAGAGTACAAATTAAAACATTAACCTGTGTATTCAAATATACAACAATGAAAGGTTATAGAAAATAAAATTAAACAACACAGGAATATTCAACTACCTTAGAACTTTTGGAACAAATGATGTACAAGAATGTTGAAAGATTTTTTTCCTAGTGAGAAATCATTAAATTATTTTTATTTTTGTTATAAAATAAAAATGCCAGTTATGACAACAGATAATTTTCACTATGATGTTACAACAAAACTATGTGAATAGAATACCACAATCGTGGATTTAATATTGAAATAATGTAGCAGATATATTAGATATATATCTAATATATATATCTAATGTTTTATATATATATATATGTGTGTGTATATATAATATAATGCTAATTTAATAGGAGTGTGTGAGTGTGTGTGTGTGTGTGTGTGTGTAGATAAGAGATAAAATTCAACCTAATTTTGAAATTTGTGTACAAGAAAATGTTAATAATAGTAAAGAGAGATCTGTTCCACAGCAAGTCTATTTAGAAAAGTACTACCTATAAATAATACCTAAGGCAATCTGGTATTTGCTCGGGGGGGCACATAATAAGTTGAACACTATGGAGAAATTCTGCAATTTACCTTTGAACAAAGAGGTTATTTGTGACATACAGGGTATTAGAGAATCATGATAAAATATGTTTACATATATATATATATATATATATATATATATACATGCATATACACACATATAGGAACATATATAGTGATGGAGGTTTACATAATATAACACTATTAAGGCTAATATAACTTTAAATGCTAATAAACTTACCACAAAGAAGAGAAAATAGGACAGCTCGACAGTTTGTGATCTGTGAAAGAGGCTAGGAAAGGTGCTGCAAAGCTGAGACTCAGTAGAAAAGAAAAAGCTTTTCTCAGTATCATACTGCTAAAACAATTGGTGTGATTAGTCAGATGGACTTTTCATTAGCCAAAAAGAAATCCAGTGACAGAGAATTTGAAGTCCTGTTCAGTGAGGAAGGAATGTCCAAACACATAAAGTCAACCCCACCTGTTCTTTGTAGTACACATGGAACTTCCCATGTTTCAGCCACATATGCAGCAGAGGATGGCATTGTCTGGCATCAATAGGAGGAGAGGCCTTTAGTCCTGTGAAGTCTTGTTTCTCCCGTGAAGGGGAATGCCAGGGTAGTGAAGGTGGGAGTTAAAGCAGGGGAGGGAGGATTGGAGTGGGACAGGGGGTAGCAGGGAAATGGGATAACATTTGAAATGTAAATATATAAAATAGCACCCCCAAAAGAAAAAAAAGCTTGTGTTCTATTTGTTGAGCTTATAGAGAGAAACTTAGACCATTTGTTTTAAGCAACAACCCATGACCAAATAGATTACCTAGTGAGCATCATATGATCTCTGTATGGTTCACACAATTAAAATCTATTAAATGTAACAGATCCAGTGAAATTGGGTAAAGCTTGGGTTATTCTACAGTTAGATGAATGGGCTTAGGCTAGTAGCTAGCTTTTCTGCTCCAGCATATATTTAAAAGTAACCAACTAAATACTAGTCAATAAAAATATGAGTTATTTTACAGGTAGATCATTGTTCTCGTTTAAATTATTATATGAGCTGAATAAACATTATCAAGTTAAACTGCATAATCCCTATGCAATTCTTTGGCAAATTGTTTTGGTTTGGTAACAAGACTTGAAATCACATGATTTGCATAACTGCCATGGATCCTAAGCTAGTTCGTTAAGTGAACGCAGTGCTTAAATGCTTCTTTGTTTATTGAAAGCTGTATCAGAATTCCCCGTGTACAAACAACAGTTGGCATAGTTTGGATTTAAGGGCAAGCAGTTGGAATGTAGCATACAGGTAGTGAGTGTTCTAGGCAGCATCCTATTTAAGGACTACTGAGTAAGGATGGGAAACAGTGCCCAGACACTGCATCAATGCTGTCTATAAATTGACAGCTCTAATGAAGGGTCCAGAGTGAGACTCTGAGTCAGACAGCAAAGGTATGCAGATAACTTCTCACCTATTTCAAGTCCATGGTGACTTTGTGAAGTGAAGCCCAGTTAGATGTTTCTGTAGTTGGATTCCCTGGCATTACATTTAATGGAATTCTTTTTGGATACTGATTAAAAAGACTTAATAAACACATTGGGCTTTTGATCTTTAACCTCATTCTAATCCATGCTAAATCACTGCTTTGGAAATTCTATTTCATATCTCCTTTTTTGAAAGCATCAAACATCCATCCTGACAAATGCCATAAAATAAGACTCGGCAGATGGAAGCTTTATCTTTCTCACTTCTGGTTCTGTACTGACCTGGAATGTGAGCCTTGCTGTAATGCGATGTATAGATTATATAAGAGGCAAGAACTGATAAATTGGTAAGATCAGAAATGTTGGCTTTATATGAAATAGTGATCTAGCAGGTGCATGCAAAAACTACGGAGTGCTTTGAAAATCTGCAATCTGAGACAAAGAAAAGGCAATTGTATCCACAGGATGCTTAACCAGGCCTCCCAGGTCGGATGAAATAATAAGAGCAGGTAAAGTGTAGGCTACTCTACAGTGAGTTGAATAGCCTTAGGCTGGTAGCTCATCGTTCCTAGCAGCAAATATTGAAAACTAAGCAACCTCCAAAAAGAACTCTAAAGAGAATCTTCGATTGAAGCATCTTTGGATGTTATTAATATAGTCTTAATGACTATTTCTAATCAATGAATGACAGTTAATTGCTTTAAGGGGTATTACTATATAGGTAGTATATAAAATATGCAAATAAATAACTTCAAATATCTATTTAACATCAATTGATTTACTAATGGTTTTCACTTAATTTTCTTCAATATCTCCCCAAACATGTATTACCTTTCCATTAATTTTTTGTCTTTGAGTTCTTTTCAAATAGGACTCATGATTAAGGTATATTAATTGTTTAGAAAATGCACTTGTGGTCAATTTACAGGAAAGAGAACACAACGTAGGTTCAGTATGTAACCAAGGCTCTGGTTTTGCAGCTATAGTAAGATTCAAAGATGAAGCATAAATTTTGGAAGAAGTTGGGCATTAATCTGTCGTTAAATTCTGAAGAATTTTCAGTGAATTTATAATGTCTGTAGAGCTACTGAAGTCTGAAACTGACAAATGACTTTTCTTTTAGCGGTGGTTGTGTGTGTGTGTGTGTGTGTGTGTGTGTGTGTGTGTGTGTGTGTGTGTTCACTTACTCAGTTTCCATTTTTTCCATTATGTCTTAGGATAACCTAAATCATAATGAAGAGAGGAAACACAAGACTCTGTAGTTGTTAATAATTCCTTTGATGTATGATTGTGTGTAAACTTACAAATAAAAACTGGGTTACTCAACAGAGAAGTATAATGTAAATATTCCACAACTTAGATGGATAAAATTTTAAAACAAATATAAGTGTACCTACGCATCCATACTCAATGGTGAAGATCAACTTTGTTATCATAGTAAAATTTGAAAATATTTTTCCCTGTAGGAATATTTTCCAAGAAGAAAAGTCTTAAATGTAAATGAGACAAAAGGGCAACGAATAGTGAGATGCTCTTTATTTTAGTTCCTAAAGTGTTTAGTCTCAGAATATTTTATAAAAAATTGCGTAGAAATATTTAAAAGTCATAAATTTGGGAATGAGGTGATACGTTCAAAATGTATCATCAATTTTATATTCATCATAAATATGTCTACATGCAAATAATTAGCAGAAATTTGGCATAGTAATCTTAATCATAGGTAGCTTTGTAGAAAAGGTATGGCTTTTGGACTCTAAAGCTTTCTAGAAATTCCTAATGGAGATTTCAATAAGTTGAGTTTACATAAGCAACAGTTAAGCCCAAACTGACAGTCTTAAATTTATTGGTGCTTAGACCTTTCTGACATGAACTATGATTCCTCTTAATGTGAATTGGTTTGGATTATAGTGAGACATGATTATTCAAGATTAATATTGTTTACCTCACCTTATCATTTAATATGGAATTATGATAAGCCACTCATAAATATTGTGGTGATCTTCAAATATGTAAAGTCACTAGTTGACAAAAAATTTTATGTATTTTTAAAGCTCAAAAACATGCTAAAAACAAACAAACAAACAAATACCCAGACCCTAAATGCCTTGTATAAATCCTAGTGGTGAGAGCCACTAGGCATGGTGTTCAAACTCACTTTCAATATCACGCATCCCCACAAACATTTTGGCATTTAAATATGCACTTGGAAAGAGCAAAGTGTGATTGTCAGCAGTACTGAAAGCTGTTCTTCTCAGAAGCACAAGTCAATAATCTGAAGAGAGGTTTATATCTTAGATGTTGTGTGTCAATTGTTTCTGTCAACATTGTTATTTGCCAGGAGAATCTGTCAGGTAGATATGATAATATGACAGCTTCAAGCATTGTCTCATGTATCAAAAAAGTATGTGTAGACCAAATAGTCATATATGTCAAAAAATATAGAAAGGAAAGAAAAGAAAAACAAACCTTAATGCCTATAAGATTTAGTTCTTTGCCCATACTAAAAGTGCAACCATTCAATGATTCAAAGGAAGGTGGGACATACAAACCCACGCTTTATTTAAGATCACAGTTGCTTTCTCTCTGTAGCTGAAAACGTGTCACCTTTTTTCTCCGAGTGTTAAATAGTGTTTATAATACTGATAGTGATGCTTCTTTTATTGTATATTAAACAAAACCTAAAATTAGTATAAGCTTTGCACACACACACACACACACACACACACCCACAGACACACACACTGACACACAGACATATACACACACACACACATACAGAGGACAATCTCCTATAAGGATGCATTAGGTTAAAGTAACCAATGCCATTTTTTCTGGCCCTACAGATCTTTTATCTTTCACTGTTAACACACCTAACAAGAAGATACAATGCCTGTGTTCCTTCTTGTGCAAGTTCTATGAGCACCAGGAAGCACAGCCATCAGCCTTGCTTTTGATCACAGAGGAACTGTGAGGATCTGCTTTCTTCAGCAACTGAGAAGTTTCCTTTTATATTTCTATATTCATAGCATAGTTACCCTGAATTGAGATGGAAGGTAGAAAGTGGTTCTCAAGAATCATATGGCTTGGCTTCCACTATCTTACTACGATTCATTGATGAAGTTGGGGCATTGCTGGACTGAACAAAAGACCATGGCTCTGGGAGGGAAAACAAAAGACAAGGGGATACAGAAGTGGGCAGAAAATATTCAGTGCTGTTACTGAGGTGCTAGGGTTACACTGCTGACTTGACAGATCTTTAAACACTACATGAATATAGAGAGGTTGTTCCTATAGAGGTTAACTGAGGATAGAATACTGAGCCATAAGTGTTAGCCATAATTCTGAGGTCCGGGGATGGACGGTGAAAGGGGAAAATGAGAACGAGAGCTGAGCAACAGCATCTCCGTCCGCCATTTTTCCAATGTGTTTAGCTATGTCCTGTTAGGATAATTCCTGCGTGCCTTCATTTATTTCACCATTACAAGGAGGAAAGAAACTAATATAACTTCCAAAAAACTATTGAACTCTGCTCCCCCCCCCACTTTTATTTATCACAACCAAACTAAGTTATTCATAAAAAAGCCTGAATGACTAGATTAAGAACCGGGTGTGTGAGAAAGAAGTACAACGTTATTATGATCACTTAATCTCTCCACTTTGTGATCTAGACGGGGTTATAGAGAATTTCTCAGTAGTATCGCTCAGATGCGATGTATACATTGAGATTTGTAGGAACTGACGCTTTCGCCATTTTCAGGAGATATCGGAAATGGAAGCAAGCACATTGAGATGAAGAGCTATCTTGATTTTATTGTATGACCTAAGCGTGATGACAAAAGTTTTATGTGAATGCCCTGCGCACAAGGAAAGTATGAGAAACAGAAATGGTGACATGATCTCACACAGATGGGAAAGATAACGCTAAGGCACTTGGAGCGACCAGGAAACAACCCTATCAAGGAAAAGCAGCCTAGAACCCTCAAAAAACTGTTTTCTTCATTTCAGGTCTTTGGACGGCAGAATCCTAAGAAAAGAAACTTTGATACTGATAATCCACCAATATATGACAATATTTCATAGTAGCCTGTAGAGATTAATGTGGACAACACAGTAAAGATTTCCTCGTCATGCCATGAAACTGTGTGTACTGATTTTACATATTATAACATGGTCAATGTCCTGATTTGTAATAATTTATAATGTATTGGTTGTGATATTTAGTGTCAAATCGTGATTTATAAATCTAACTTGATGAAACACACCTTCTGATATTTAGACATTTTATGACTTCATTTTTATTCCACTGTGGAGAACAGTGCATGAAAATGCCATGGAGAACCATGATACTCAAAACTAGCTTATCTATTCTGCGGCTCATGTTAAAATAAATTATTTTGAAATTTCAAGACATCCTTAGAGTAAGTTCACTATAAAGTCTTTGATAGGCACAAAAGATAATTTCATTCCACATCATTTAATAGCCATCTGAGTTTTAATCTATTCAGTTAAAAGTACATTTTATTTTTTAAACCACTTTGGAGATGATTTAAAATTACAGAGTTTTCAAATAATATTCAGATGCCCTTACATTTTTATGATAAGCTTAACTGGCCGTTTAATATTTTATTTGTAATGTAGTATCCAATCTGTTTGCCAACATTTAATAATTTTCTTTTAATGATTTCACTCACTCATGTTTATGATTTCAACTCTTTTCACCCATTTTTTTCTCTCTCGTGCCCTTCCCATTCCGGCTGAAATTCTTCTTCACAGCAAGTCCTGTTCATCTTTCTGCCTTTGTGTATCTGTGTGATGTCTTGACTTTCGCTATGATCGTCTTGCATGAGCTTAAGTAGGATTTATTTACCAAGCATGGACATCTCACCAGTGGTTCTGATCCTGAATAGAGTGACATTTCCCTTAGCAGCCGTTAACTACCTATAGACCTATAAAATGGTAATAAGATACACACTAGGCTGGCTCTCCATGACTGAGCTCTATTGTCTGTCAAATTTATATATTTGAATATTTGTGGACTGGCTGGGTCTTCGTGTTCTTAGTCAATTTATTTTGCTTCTGTATGACTTATATATTCTATTTTTAGTACCTGAACAATGGCTTTTATTTCATTTATATAATTTATTTGACATTCAAAAGTTTCAAGTCTTAATCCTCAGCTGTCAAAAACTCACCAAGTGTGTTTTATGTATTTGTGCTAACTTATTTGCATTTCTTGAGAGTTTAATTCCACTGATTGTGCCCATTTGTTCTTTCTGTTTCTTCCTCCTGGATTATCAAAGAGTACCAAATCTGCCTTTCAGCTCTCTAAATTACTCTTAAACGCTATTAAATTTTCTATTTGCCACTTTACTATTAATTTTTAATAATTTTATTTTTCATTTTTGAGTCATACTTCATGAACTTTTCTATAGCTACATCTTTCTTTTTCTTTCTTTCCTTCTTTCTTTCTCTTTCTTTCTTTCTTCCTTTCTTTCTTTCTTTCTTTTTTTCTTTCTTTCTTTCTTTCTTTCTTTCTTTCTTTCTTTCTTTCTTTCTTTCTTTCTTTCTCTTTCTTTCTTTATATTTTTTACACTCAAGATTTTATTCCCTTCCCGGTCCACCCTCCCACTGCTCCACATCCCACATCTCTTCTCCATGTCCCTGTCTCCATGAGAATGTACTTACCCCACCCCACCCTGCCAGACCAGTCCTCTGCTGTATATGTGTTGGAGCCTCATATCAGCTGGTGTAGGCTGCCTGGTTGGTGATCCAGTGTCTGAGAGATCTTAGGGGTCCAGGTTAATTTGAAACTGCTGGTCCTCTTATAGGGTTGCTCTCCTCAGCTTCTTTTGAGCATTTCTTTCAGTTTCAGTTGATGGGAATTCTGAGTTCTGATGAAGGAATCCCTTCCTTTTGTTTAAGCTTTGTTTGTTAAGCCAATGTAAGCCTTTATTGAGATTCCTTTGATTACATGGTGGTTGAGCATGCTGTAGGAAGTATATCCAGCTCCTCCAAGTCAGCACTCTTTAAGGCACTTTTGTTTAAATTAACCTCATCCAACATTCAAAATAGGATTTACATATTTATGGTGTTATATGTGGGTCACAGAGAGTTTACCCCTGAAAGCACAGCAAATACTCTCATGAGATGCATTTCTATTCACACCCCAACAAGAGTTCCCATATTACTAAAGGAGCTCCTATGAGTTTGCCAACCATGCAGTCAGAAGACATACATACATCACTGCCTTTTTACAGCTGTTGCCACTGAGCTAAATTAGGACAGAGTTCTAATAGATAATCCACGAGTCTCAACTATCCCTGTAATTCAGAAAGCACATTTTAGACATCCAGATTTTAATATGTAAAAAAAGTTCATGCTTCTGAGCTTCAATATTATGACATAGTACACTACATTATGATAGATCTATTATCTTAAGAATAATACCTGAGATATGGCACCTAAACTATTCTTAGAGTGATTAAGAAGTAATAGTGCCTGCTGCTATTGGTATTGTTTCCTGGTTGTTTCTATTCACTAGCTGAATTATTTTTGCCACTGCAGGGGATTAAATCTAGGACTCTATCCATGCTAATGGAAATCGCCCCCTCTCTCTCTGAGTCTTACTCCAGCTCTCAACACAACTCTTTAGAACTTGCCTATTTTGTCAGTTTTTATATTCAAATATTAGCTTGACCGAACTCCAAGCATTAAATATCCAAGTTTCTGCAAGTTCTCATTATTCATAAATAACACTATACTTAACATCTGGTAATTTCCACAATACTTAACATCTGGGCATATAAAATTTTCACAAAACTTTGATTTTTCATATGTACCTAAACCTTGAAACTTCAGGTCACACACGTTTGCAAAGTCTTTAATGTGTTGTAGTTTAATGCTAATGCTAATAAACCTCACACTCCTTGTCAGTAAAGAGTGAGAATCTCCTATTTTTAACAATTTAGTCCTGATTGTTCATCTTCTTTAGCTTCCTTCCTAAGACAAATTATTGATTTTGTTATTAAAATGAGCCCATACATTCTTTTGTGTTTGCCTCACAAGTAGCCTTTCCTGCACCAATCAGATTTCTTATCACATCTCTCCTTGGCAGTGAGCAATGCTGGTCAATCGGCAGAGCCTTATTAAGCAATAGCAAAGACAAATGCAGGCTCAGAGTACCACAGACTACATTTGTCCTCTTGAGAAACAATTATGACAGATGGCTACTCTTTGTCCGGCTGTGGTTGAAAACCACACAAGTACTTTTTCTTAAAACAAAATGAAAAGTAGAAGAATATGGCTTTCTTAGAACTTGGGACTCATATTCACTTTAGGACAAAACAAATGATGTGAATGAACGAAATGGGCCCAGCATAGGCAATCTAAAATATGTATTTTCTTCTCTATAGCAGAGAGTTTAGGAATGTATTTAAATCAATTGATTTTAAAATAATTTTTATTGGTTTTAAAATGTCTTATAATAAATTTTGAGATAATCTGGGGGCAGGGTCCTCAATAATAGGTGACAACCTAACATAGAGAGGCCTGGATTTCAATCCCTAGCACTACAAGAAAAACAAAAATAAATTTAATATATTATTTTGTTTTAATAAATTCTAATACTTCTATGCATTAAAACTTTATTTCCAGTTTTTAAAAACGCTATACTGAGTATAAATCCTCAGCAATTTTACTCAGAGTGTAGTGTAATGTAATTTATATACAATTTATATGTTCAGAGCTTTGAGAATTCTCAGAAATAATTTCTGTATCATATATTTCTGATGTATCTGCAGTTGACAACATTCATCATGTTCAGATAGATTGATAAAGTTGCATGCAAATATCACCAGTTAGAGACAAAATTCTCTTCAATGTACTGCATTACTGATAGTTAAGATGTTCTCAAATCTCTCTTTAAAAAGATAGGCAAAAGTAACTTAAAAAACACATAAATTTTCTATCGCTATAAGGTTTTTGAATTCTTTTCCATGTATTAGATATCATGTTGTGTAAAATCTAGCCTGACTGCTGGATTTTCTACAGACCTGTTAAATGTACAGAAATATCATAAGTTCCCAATGTAATATTGCCTGAAGATATCAGGTAATGCTAACAAACAACAGACACATACTTTACAGAACCAACTTAGTTTTGTTTCACCATGCTAATCAATGGTAAAGTTCAGCAAGTTTCTAATGATGACCATCTATATCCACCAATACATTTTGAAATACATACAAAGTTATGCCCCTGTGGATGTTGATCTATAGGATGTGCAATTTATTTTTAACAACATATGAATGGGATACTTCCGGAGATGCCTAATTGAATACTCATTAATTTAGTAAGACAGTCATTGTAGGTAAGATGCGACACATAGAAAGTAGTGGACACACAAGGAGAAGTGCATCAAGATGACACGTATCCAGGCTTAGCTTTTATAGAGAGATCATATGTTTGGACCAAGTCACATTGACAATAGAATTGCAGAGACCTTGCCTGCAGAGTAGAGGTAAAAATGTCATTTGTTGGGTTAGAGAACTGCCTCTCCAGTCAAAAGAGTAGAGATTTGGTTTGCAGCACCCATATCTTCTCATCTCCCCACTTAACCCCAATTTCAAGGGTTCTGTTGTGGTCTTCCGGCTTTCCTGGTCACCAGGCTTATACACGATGCATATTCATGCACACAGTGCATTCAGCCCAAACACAGACTCACATAAATATAATGCATACACATTGTCCATATACGCACACACAGTCAAAACACTGAATAGTATAAAAATACAATAGACTATAAATAATGGTGTATGGTGTCACAATAAAAACCACCTCTCACATACTCTAAGTGCTCACCAAATGTTTGGTACTTCTGTGAAAATTTTCTCATGTCATTTACAAAGCAGTATCATGGGTTGTGTATTACAGAGAGATGGAGGAATTTGCCAGTTGTCCACACTAACAATCAGCAGAGGTGGCCTTAACACTTGCCACTGTTCAAGTCCATATGCTTTATTTATCACTTTTGTACTGCCCCACACATAAAATAACATTTAAATGTGAACAACACTCATGATGCACGAGTGACATCAAAGACGGAGAGTGGCAATGAAGAAGATAAGAGGAGGAAGAGCAACATCCCTGGGTTAGTGGCAGGGAACTGTCACCTCAACGCTGATATCTATCGTTGGTGCAACTTGGTCAGACAAGACCCACAGGGCAGTTTTAGGTGTGTCTAGCTGTATTGTGTAGAAATCACCTCGGGGAAACTGCTAATGTGGGGTTCCCTTCCTTCTCCATGTTTTCCCTTATGCCTATAAGAACGTAGTTTATGTCCCATCTTAATAGAAATGCACAATCCTCTTATGCTGCTCCAACATACAGTAAAAAGTAAAGTGAAGCTATTTGAAGCTTTATGTCCCTATGTGTGTTAGATTGTGTTGGGTCCTCCAGAGAAACAGAAACAATAGAACTCTGTTTACAAAAGAGATAACAAACCTAAGCATTCAGGTCATAAAATGGTGGAGTTTGGTGAGCCTGAAATACAGAAGCCTGAGCCTCATCAAAGACTACATGTACTAGAGTTGATTCCCAAGGCACCATAGAGCAAATATCCATTTCCCTCAGCGAACCCCAGCCTTTTCTCTTAGGTCTGGGATGATTGCATGAGCCACACTCACATCATGGGAAGAATCTCTCCTATCCAAGTACTCCACGTTTAGAAACAGATCACATTAAAAAAATATATATCCACATATATCCACCTGTTGTGTTTGACCAAATAATAGATGCTGCAGCCTAATCAAGGTGACTTGTAAACATAACCATTTTACGTATATTGAAATAAACACATCAAAAATAATAAACGATTCAAATGGGACTTAGAGCAATCGCCACCTATAACAACAGCCTAGCTTTTATTTTACTTTCTTTGTTTTTCTTTCTATCTTTCTATTTCTACTTCCTTTCCTTCATTTTTTTTGTCACTGCGGTTTCAAAGAGTTTTACATTTATTACTGATGGTGAGGTATTTTTCCTGGAGTATTCTCCATTTCACTGGCCTAAAACTCTAAATTAGGGTTAGGCTAGCTGGCCAGTGATCCTGATGGGTCTGCTTGTGTTAAGTCCTAGACACACCCCATTTCCCAGGCACTGTAGTTCCAGGCACAAGCTGCCTATACCCAGCCATTTTTGACCTCTGGGGATCAACCTGAGGTTCATGTGAGATAAGTCCTTTACTAACTGCACTATACTTCTAGCTCCCTACCTAAACTTTCAAAGCACAGATTTACAGTAGAATCATCATGTGCATATAAGCAATGCTTTTCCCTATGCTCTGTGCTCCCAATGGCATCGACTTAAGAGGAAGATTTCAATGTTATTATCTTTAAAATGTGCTGGCATGTCTGTAGTCTGAATGTCAAAATAGCCTAAAATGTCAAAAACGACATTACTAATGACAAACTTATACAAATCCAAAAACACCCTATGTGGCCACTCATTAATGTATGGATATCCCTAATCTAAAATCAAGATGAAGAACATCAAGTTTACAAATGGTTACTTCTTTCAATAGAGAAATTTTAGAGCATAAAGCTGCTAAATCACTGATCCCTGCTCTGTGACTCTTTAATATTCCATTAAGTAGTAAAGCATAGATAATGTATATTTGTTTCTGGTTTGCATATAGTTTTTGTTTTATTTGGGAGATGTTGATATTTAGCCTAGGGTACCATTAAATTCTTTACACCCTTATCTCAGTCTACTCTGTGTTGGGATTAAACACATATATCACTTTGTTTGCTGTTTTTTTTTTTTTTTTCTGAGGGGGGTATCTTTTCATGTTGCTCCGATTAGTCCTGAACTTGGGCCCAGGGTTGTGAGACTACAAGAGGACACATACTGGAACCCCCCTCCTCTTGAGACTTAATCATGGTAAATAGAAATTACATTACTGGGAGACCCTCTCCAGTGGACCAAGGGTATTGGGACGCATTCTGTGCAAATGACACCTATAACCCAATAATAAACAGATTCACCCACAAAGGCAAAGAAGCAATGTAATGGCTAAAGAGAAAATGTTGGGGACACGGGTTTTACAAAATCTGGTATGACGATGGCCAAGGTGAGAAAAGAAATACCCAAGTGGAAGAGAGAGAACAGAGTCAGCGCTGGTTCAAATCTTGTTTCAACTCGTCCCCTCTGCTAACCACCCTCATAGCCAACTTGTTAGGACCCCTATTTGTTCTGCTGTTGTTGACCTTTGGACCCTGCAGGTTAAACAAGCTCATAGCATTCATAAAAGAGAGAAGAGCTGATGGTCTTGTGCCAACAAGAGACCCTGAGGATAGGACCTGAAGAATATGAGTTAGTCACCAGTGACCCCAGAGGATAGCTCCAAGATTAGAGCTTGTGCAAGAAAAAGGGAGGAATGAAGGACCCTAGGGGCTTATGCTAGCCTTATCCCCACTGCCACAGGTAAAGACTAGACCAAATACCAGCTTTGTGCCTTTGGTCAAGGCTAGGCCATGTTCTATTCTCCACCCACAGTTCTCGGGAGGAGCAGGAACATTTTTGAAAAACCGAAGAATGTACTGACTGATAGTTACCTGACCCTCTGCTCCCAGATAGAGTTCGAATGCATGTCATAATTTATCTGTGCTTTTGAGCCAATAGATTCAAAGGTCAATATGCTTAGCCAATAAGTTTGAACTGTAACCTTGTCGATGTAACCTGCACCCTGATAAAGTATAAAAACTGCATGTTATAGCCATTCGGGGTCACTTTCCAGTCACTTACCATAAAGGGATGATTAATGGTCAGCTCTTGGGTTTATATCTTAAGAAAAAAAGAACCCCATTGCTTAGCAGTCTATGCAGGTGAAATATAAGCAAACACAACTATACTTGACATTCATCATTGGGCTTTCGAAAATTGAGTGACTGAGAATAAAGCTCAGAGAGCTATTTGAATTTTGTAGCAAGTTGTTACAAGATGATACACTGGGGAAAATGTATATCCTCCTGTCAGGAGCCTCCCTGGGTCTTGTGTCTAGACAAGCTTGGGAAAGGAATCCTATTCTCTCTGTTTCATAGCCCCCTTTTGTAGAAGGAAGTGATGCTGGGACTCATCTTACTAAATTGCTGTTAGGATAGAAATTACATTATGCAAATAAATAATTTAATATGGTACTTAAAGTAAAGGAAGCATTCAATAAAGGCCAAATTCAAATTGAAAAATCAACAATGTTTATAAAGAGCTAGATGCATTGATATTTTTTGCTCTGTTGTTTTGCTTTGTAAAGAGACAGGGTCTCATTGTACAGCCCTGGCTTGCCTAGGTCTTGCTGTGTAGACCAGGCTGGCCTCAAACTTACGAAGATCCTCTGCTCTTGCCTCCTGTGTTCTACTTTTAGAAGAGTGCACAGCTGTTCCCAGAAACATTATTTAAAATATTTTTTAAATAAGTGATAAAGAAAGCTAAGCAGGGGCATACTTTAAAACAAATGCTTTGATGCTTAGGTTTAGGAATACATAGGGAAGAACAAGCCAGAAAATCACTAAGAGGGGGAAGCTGTTTAAAAACAGGACATATGTTCACAGTGACAGAGATGAAGAGAAATTGATTTATTTGAGAAATATTTGTAAGCTATCAATCACTGAAGTGACGATAGCTTAGATATGGGATGTGAGGAGCAGCAGTTAAAAAGACACACAGAAATGGAGAATGACATTAGTTCTTCTGGAAACCTCTAGTAAACAATGGTGACACATAATTATATTAAGAAGATGAGATTCCTCATATATACTATCTGTCTATCTATCTATCTATCTATCTATCTATCATCTATTTATTTATCTATCTATCTATCTATCTATCTATCATCTACCTACCTACCTATCTATCTATCTATCTATCTATCATATATCTATCTATATCTATATGTAGTAACAAGGCATATTGACATCTGACCCTCAGAAAGGTGGAATGGAACATGAGAAGTTTTGATTACTCCACAGTATAGATGATGGAAGTTGGAAGAGGCCAGGAAGGTTTAGAAGGAAGATGACTTGGTATACGGACTGTTGAAATAAATGAGTGCAGATAAACCATTCAGAACAGATATTCATCCTGCCACGGTTCCTCAGTCCAGGAAGCAAAAACCAAGGTGTCAGTAGTACTTGGCTGAACCTCCCCACATCCAAGATAACCTTCTTCTGAAGTGCTGAATTGCCTCTTCAAAGACTTGAAGTATAGGTATAAGGACTTTGTAAAGCACATTTCAGTTTTCCCTACTATGGTAAACCATAGTAATTATGGAGCTGAAAGTTTATGGAGAAGAGAAACACACTGGTTACTAGATGTTTTTTTCTGAAGAGGAGGTATGTTGGGTAGTTTGGTGTCAATTTGACAGAAGCTGAAGTTATCTGAGAAGGGAGAAACACAATTAGAAAAATGCCTCCATAATTAGGACTGCAGGCAAGCCTGAGGGGAATTTTTTAATAGTGATTGAGGTGGAAGGGCCTGGCCCATTGTGGATGATGCTAACTCTGGGCTGGTGCCCTGAATTCTATAACAGAAAGCAGACTATAATGAGCAAGCCAGTGAGCAGCACGCCTCCATGGCCTCAACATCAGCTCCTGCCTCCAGGTTCCTGCCCTATTTGAGTTCCTGTCCTGACTTCCTTTGATAAAGAATGGTGCTGTGGAGGTATAAACCAAATAATCCCTCTCCTTCCCAATTTGGCTTTTGGTCATGGTTGTTTTGACTTGGAACTGATGATACCATCTGCCATGACAGAAAAGCCAAGTGAGTAAATAGTAGTTTGGAGAAAATGGTCACACTCAATCTACAGTTGAAAATAGACAACGAATACTTGGGATCCTCTTTTCCCTTTTTACACAGTTTGCAGTTCTATTTAAGGGAATTGAGCCCCCCACCATTGAAGGTGAGGGGATCTTTCCACCTCAATTAATCTAGTGCATGCAATCTCTTGTAGGCTTGCTCTGAGAAAAACCTAACCAGGTCACCCAGGTGTGATCAGAGACCTATTTCTTAGATGATTTCAGATCTTCTCAAATACCCAACACTAACAAAAGCATGCAAGTTCTCTTGCTGATTTTGCTGCTGTTGAGAAAGAAAAAAAGATAAGTATTTTCTAGAAATACAGTTTGGCCTAAATGAAAATTATTGTCATGGAAATATTTTGCTGCTAACCAATGATGCTTAAATAAACTTTAAAAATTGGTCATACCAAGCAATTTAATTCATATTGTCTTTATTGTAAATGGGAGATTCATTTGAAAGTCTGTTTTAGGATAGTTTTTGATATTTTAACTTGCATAAATGTAGCAAAATTTGCTTTTCAAGAGGATCAAATAAAGCTTTTGTGTATTAGAAAAATGCCTGAAGTGGTAGCAGAATCTCTCCTCTGATGAACACTAAGAAATAGTAATTTAAATTGCTCTTCTAAAGCATTTTTAATATATAAAATTAAGTAATTATAATAAAATATAACTATATAATAAGATAAAAATTAGACAAATGGAATATAGACTAGCATTGTAGACTAATGTAACAGTATACATGTATATAGAATATATAGGCACAAAATGAATGTGTGTGTGTGTGTGTGTGTGTGTGTGTGTGTGTGTGTGTGTGTGCGTGTATGTGTGATGGAGAGAAAAAGAGAGAGACAGAGAAACAGAGAGAGACTACTGGGTCATTTTGAATCTTTATTTTCTGAGTGATATTTGAAACCCAGTCTTTACTGTTGAAATTCTTAGCAATGTCTTTAAAGCTTAGGGGGAGCAGATTTCAAAAATTTTAAATGTCTTAAAAGAGGTTAGAATTTCCTTGAATTAATTCTATGTCCAATAGTTTAACTTGGTATGGATACACGGTCATTTATCATCTTGTCATTAGGATGCCCTGTAGAATTTAGACAATGCCAATGAATCAGAGTCCCCAAAGCATCTTAGACTAAGAAATATGATAGAGTCTAATTAGACATACTTTTATAGTAGTAAACTATATTGACCATAAAAGTACCCAAAGATATGTAAGTATGATATTTAATGCCTAAAAATTTACATTTTTAGTTGTGAGCCTAGCCTTTAATGGCTAAGCCATCCTCTAGAACATGTCAGAAAGATAGGATGGGGGAGGCTCCAGGGAATAACTCTAGATGAGACGCCTAGCAGTGGGGATATTGTACCTGAAGTGATCAGCTCCTGTCTGGACACCCAGTAAAGCAATAAAAATGGCAACTTACCCACAAAGTTGTCAATTCAAAATGCTTCCTGTGAAGCCAGTTAATGACTGGCCCAATGCCCTGATACCCAAGAAACAACTCATAAACCATATGAAGCTCAAAAAGAAAGAAAGAAAGAAAGAAAGAAAGAAAGAAAAGAAAAGAAAAAAAGAAAGCCCAAAAAGTGGAAGCCTCAATCCTTCTTAATAAAACAAAATAAGTGTATAGCAGCCTCTCAGAGTGGGGTGCATCTAGACCTTAAATAATTAATAATTCAAGAGCTAAGAATATATAGCCTTGTGGCAATTCTTGGTATTTAAAAATCATTATTTTTAATCTTTACACACCAAAAAAACTTAGATTATTTCCATGTTACATTTTGTTTTACATGTACTTTATGCTCATGGTACCTAGTAAATTTCAAAGCATATATCAAACCTTTAAAACAAATCAAGTAGTGACAAAAATATATTCATATAGTTTTATGCAAAAATGCTTTTAAATATTAGTACATGTATCTCTGGTTTTTATTTTTTTCTAAATAAAGTTGAAAAAAAAAAACCCGTTTTATTCCAGGGGCAAGAACAGATCCCCAGCAATGTTGATGACACTGTTTTGCTTTGCAGACAGGAGCCTGTCCTCTGACTGAAACAGGAACAGAGACACACCGCCAAACATTAGATGGAACTTGAGAAGTCTTGCGGGCAAGGAAGGGGGTGTACTCAGGAACAGAGTCAATCATCTTGGACCCTTATGGGTTCTCAGGGACTGAACCACTAATGAAAGAGCACACAAGGGCTGGACTTAGCCCCCAGCATGTGTAGCAGTTGTGCAGGTTGGTCTTCAAGCAGGTCCCCCAACAACTAGAGCAAGGCTTGCCCTGACTCTGTTACCTGCCTGTGGATCCTATTCGCCTGACTTGGCTAGTTTGTTTGTTTTCAGCGGCAGAGGATGTGCCTAGTCCTGCAGTGACAATAGGCATTAGGAACCTTTCTTGTCCCCAGCAGCTGTGCCACCCACAGGCGACAGGGACCTGAAGCATCCATTGCCATGAAAAAAGCCAACCATTCCCAGTATGCACTGGTTCAGATGCCCAGCATACCGTGAGCAAGTTATATTACAGCCCACATAAAGGCCTATACCTTTCTTGCCTGCTCTCTTTTCTCTCTTTTTCCGCCCTCTCTCTCCCTTCCCCCTTGTCCCTTCATTGCATTAAACCTCTCCCATGTGGAATCCTGTGGGCCTGCTGTGGTTTGTCCAGACTAGAGTTGCAATTTTTATCCTGACAGTGTCAGGGTGGGTTGGTACCCAGAGGGTACTGCCCCTCTTCAGAGGTGATGAGGAGGGTGGGATACAGGAGAGGCCATGTGAGGAGGAAATTAAGAGAGGAAGGCTTTGATCTGAAAGAAAAGTGAAAGGGAAAAGAATGTAAAACATAAAAAAAAAAACCTCGTATTTTTAAGGCTGGACACATACATGGAGGAAAGGGAGATCTTACGCTAATAGTTAAGATATATGTATATACATATATTCTCAGCTGAAAGTCAACAGGTTTTGAATCATAAATGATGAAAGTATTAAATATGGTATGAATAAATCAAATGGTTTGTATAGTTAAAGATGTATTTGTACGTATCCCAAATCCAAAGGAGTATTAAAAAAAAAGGTTTAAAAAGAATAGTAAAACTAACAAAGATCAAGGTTCACAGTTATTATGTCTGGGTCATGCTTGTACCACTCTGAAATAACCTTGACTTAGTTAACGAGAAGAAATGCTAGTCTACAATAGATATTAAGATTCTATTAATGAGTAATGGTCGTACATTTCTATGATCCCAATGCTTTGAGGGCTGAAGCAGGAAGATAAAATATTCACAGATCATCAGCGTTATATAAATATTGTCAGGTTAATGTGAATTTTGTGCTGAGACCCAGTGTTCAAACACCCTAAGTGTCCAGCTGAAGATGTACCTAAACAAAAGAGGGCAATTCTTTACCTTGCACAGGAGACTACTAAAATTCCCACTTCTAGAGTCAGGTTTCTAGATCCCAAACTGGGAGTTCCCCATTCAGTGATCTTTGAAGTGGAGTAATATCATCTTGGGTACTGGGCCACCCACTTTTGTACATAAACCAGCCACATTGTTCTCAAATTTGTAGAGTTAAGCACTCGCAACAATGGCTACAGCACATTCTGTGTTAGAGTCAGATTCTACCATATTAAAAACAATATGCTCTTGAAGTATACACATTTTGCCCCTGGTCTGTTTGGGATTATCTACATTTTAAACCAGTTAGGAGCAAAGCAAGACTGCTGGTCAGCCACCATGTAATAGTCCAAGGCAATGAATAAAATATCACATATTGTGCCTAGAGTACTCAGAATTTCTCTGGGGATGTTTTCTAACTAAATTCAAGCTTTTAATTTTATAGTTATTAAATATAAAGTATTGGAGCAAATAAAAATTGTAACTGCAAATTAAATCTTTCCTGTTCAATTTGTGTGCCTTTGGATGAACTGCTTCTACATTAACTAGGGATATGGAAGAAAGGCAAGATCTCAGCCCATCCCAGACTGACTGGATCAAAATCTACCTTTTAATCAACATCTACATAATTTTTTTGGAAGCCCTGGTAACAAAGAGCTAATTTCTAGGGTAACCCCAATCTCATTATGCTGTTTCTACTCTACTATCTGATGTCTTTAGGCTTTTACCTGGTTGTTTTTAATACTCACACTTTCAGAGTGATCTTGGTTAAAAAATATTTCCTCATATTTTTGCTGTAAATTAAGAATATTTAAATTTAAAACACACATGATTAAATACTATAAACCTAGTCTTCCTCTCAGCTGCTGCCCTTATCACTTGTTCCCTAAAAAAACTTTAAGGTATTTTTATGATAATATGCACATCATTCTATATTGGGGTATGTAGAAGGCTCCCATGTAAACACTAGCTGGAATGAAACTTTTTGGGCTCTACTTCTTGAGTTTGAGATTAGTAGACTAAACCTGGATATATTGTATACTCCATAGGAAGATTCAATTTTTTATTTCATTGACCATATTTTCAGAACCAGTCTAGAGACCGGACCGTGACATCAACTGATCTAAGACTGGATAAATAGTTCCACTTGCAAGCACAGTAGTTTTGGATTAACCTCCCTTTGTAACTAAATATGACATTCTTCACACATGGCAAACAAACTACAAACCAATAGGTATTTTCTTTAAATTACAGCGCTTGTCCTTTGACAATGTTCCTGAAAATAGCTATCAATTTCAATTTTCCAAGTAATAAGAAGTTCATTTTCAGAAATAATTAACATGTCCTTTTGCATGTTAGCCTTGGAATAATCTTATGTTACCAAAAGTAGGATTTATGGGATCCCATGCATTAAAACAAAAAAAGATCAGAGCAGCAATTAAGGACGAAGGAAAAGTGAGATGTGTAGCCAGCTCCTCTTTTGGGCAGTAACAAAGCCCCCTGAATATTTCTGAGAGTATAGATACAGGTTTAAACTGGCAGATCACACATTTGAATTTAGGATTAAATACTATCTAGAATCATCTCTGAGAGGCACAGCCTTTGTGACTTATTTCTGTGCTTTGATTTATCAATGCCAATAAATATTCCCACAAATTAATCAGTATTTCAGTGGAAAGGCTGTGTGCTCTCTAACAAAAACTTGTATGAGAATGGATGGAACAATGTCACACAATTGAAGGGGGGTTAAGAACAATGAACAAAAGACAATGTACTATTTGTGTACACAAGGCTAAATGAAAAATGGTGTAACCAGGTTTCTTGTAAAGTCCAGATAATGGGGCTATAACTCATTGCTTGAAGTTTGATGAGCCACAGAGAATGATTTCCAACCCATAAGACTACACGTTTTACAAGAATCTCAGAAAATAGATTGTAATGGCATTTTTTTTATTAGATGGCAGAAAACCACTGGGCCTAAATGGATCTAAGATATAAACTTTAATTTAGGAACTTATTAATAAAATAACTTTTTTCCACACAAACTACCATGATGATGCTTACTTCTGTTAATATTTTAAGACTGAAAATGTTATATTTAGGGAAAACACATACACACTAGCCCACTATGGTTTCAGGACTGAGAATTTCATACTAAATTACCAATTGGTCTCTGAGGAGGATCATTTCTTTTACTATCAGAATACAGTAGTGGCTTGCAGTTCTTTCTCTAAGGCTGAGGCCTCATGGGTTTCTACACAGACTTTGGCATGTGTATTGGTTTTGTCCTTGTTTAGCTCCCATTTAATTAGTCATGTTGGTGAGACTTTTGGGTATCAATTTTGAAATTCCAAAGAGACACCTTCCCATAGCAAATTCTTTGTTCCTTTGACTCTAACAATTTGTCTACCTACCTATTCCCAAATAAGCCCTGAGACTTAGGTGCAGGGGAGTTTTGTAGTTGGAGTGGATAATACAACTTGACATTTTGATTAGTTATGATTTTCTGGAGTGATCTTCAACTGTTACAAAAAGAAGTTGCTTTCATGAGGGGAGAGGACTTAACTTTTCTGTGGGTATAATAATACATGTTTAGATTGCTATTGGGGATTGTACTGATTTAATAAGTAGCTGGTTTTAGGTTTTCTTCTCAGACCCATGAATACACTACAGCTGAGTAGTTAACTACCTAGTTGGTGTTCATTCCCAATCATAGTTTCTCTCTTGTTGAACATGTATAAATTGGAGAGGTTCTGGTTACATTGTGGCATAGCTAACACTATTCCACACTTGGAATTGTTATGCCATGTTGTTTTTTAATGTGGTCCACAGGTATTATGTGTGGTAGAGATGCTAAGATTACCCTCTCTTGGAAACTGATATGGCACCTCACCTTCTGGTATTATAAAAATTATTTTTAGGTAGGAGGCATTCAGGGACCTTTTTTTATAACTTGACTAATTCCAGCCATTATTTTGATCCATCCTTGAGATATCAGTAAGACACTCACATTTAAATCATTTCAAATTGAAATTATGATATACCTAAACTCTACCATTTCATTTAAATTCTAAATTAATCTCAGACCATCTTTGCTCACCTGATAAACGCTGTCTTTATCCAATCACTTCCTGCCTTAAACACATTGCTATTTTTCCCTTATGATATCTCAACTTAAAGTCATTACTAAGTTTTATTAATTTCCTCTTAAGTATATTCAGAATTTGGTCTCAGCCAATAGTTCTCATCTTCATGGTCTAATTGAAAATACCATCAACCATTGCCTATGCTAGTATTTACATCTTCAAACCAATTTTCTTATTCCATCTTGATACTGTACATCTAGTCTCATGGTGAGAGCAGACCCACCTTAGCAGAAGTCAAAGCTCAACAGGAAAAATGTTGAAACACTAAAACAATATAAAACTTGCAACTATTGTGTGTGACTTCTATTGTCGTATCCGTTCGTTCCCCTCCTATCTCTGGCCTAGACTTCTTCCATTTCTGCTCCCTTCTTTGTTATTCATAAGCCTCTGACTGTCTGTCTTCCTCCTGCAATATATTAACATTGCTCACATTGAAATGTCTGTTTTCTGTGCTTGAAAGAAATTTCATCACATTTAGCGGCATGGCTCCTCTAACTTTCCTTAATGTTAACTTATAAGGATTTCATAATTATCTTTGAGTAAAAAATGGTTTGATTATCTAATCTATCCTTAACCTATATAGCATACACAGAAGTTAGCACTGCCTAATATGTGATTTTATTTCATTTATATATATATATATTTTCTCCCAAAGGTTTTGTAGTTATTTTTTTCATGAGAACAAAAATGAGCACATAGTAGGCATTAATGAATGCTTCTAGAGTGATTGGGTAACATACTCACTGTCTCCAAGCCTCCACATCAAATTTCATATACAATTCAGTTTCTACAAATCATCTTTTATTTACCAGTTGCTATTATTATGACTTAGTTACATTTCTAAGACGACTTGCCCCAATAAGCTTCCTTTTTATATATCTAAGTAAAGTTGAATCAATGGCAAATTTTATCAGCTGTTAGCAAAATATTTTTCTTTGGAACTAACTAGAAATGGATGACAATCCTCTTCTTAACATGTTACATGGTCACAAATGGAACACCAGAGGCAAGTGAGACACCTAGAAGGAAGGACTTGGCTACTGGGCTCACATGTTTAATTGCCATTTTATTTTATTTCCATTTGAAACTGGTGACACTCCATTCTATTCTACATCCATAATATGCTAGCCCCAATCTGTCTAGGAAAATTTAAAGCAAGGCCACAGAATGACAGTAAAATTGCCTGCTGCTAAAACAAAAGGCTATTGTTACTATATATTGCTGTTGCTTAAGGTATCTTCTATATTAATTGACTTCCATTCTCCTTAAGAGTCTCACAAAGGTGGCAGGTTGAAAATCTTGATGTATGATTAAAGAGAAAGGAAACTGTGTGAGCTAAGTCTAAAAATAGGCAAGTCTTGTTTTATTCTGACATTTCAGCCTGCAACTTCAGCCCTCTACTGGGAAAACAAGTATCAAACAGGAGGACAGGGGCTCTGGTGCTTGTTTATAGTCTATGGGGACCTGCTGATGGCTGACAACACTTGAACAATTTAAAGAGCCAGACCTCTATGCTCCAGAAGCATTTCAGTGAATATGTAAACGTCTCCGTGAGGACTCCAGTGTTTGGAAACAGAATGGCACGATTTTGATTGAGGCCCAGTATTGATTAACCTCTTGAAAGTTCTGCCAGCAACATTTCTCCCACTAAGCAGTTTGCCCATGCACTTAATACTTTGAGAGCTGAGCATCAGTGGTCAAGAGCTTCATCAGACAGAGTTCCTTTGCCTCTTTTACATTCCCCTTTAAGGAATATAGACTCTCTCATATTCATTCAAGCTACTCTCTGAAGAGCATGGTGGAGTTCAGGAACAAGGGGGGAAGTCTCTGGAAGAGCCGGAAAGGGAAGTCAAGAGATTAAACTCCTTTCTCTGCCTCTCCTAACTTTAACCTGCTACTTCATAAATCGCCAATGCTCTGTGATTTCATTTGTTATATGTATAATGTGAGAGATTAAGCCTACACCTGTTCTCAAAGGCATTGGCTCAGAATGAATAAGTCTGGCATTATGGAAAGAAATAGTCAGTTTGACTGTAACCAGGGAACAAAGGGAGATCCAGTCCAACATCTTGCATTTCCTAGACTCAAACTGGTCTAGTTTTGTAGCACATCTGGTAATAAGAAGAAACATTAGAAGAATAATTTTAAGACAACCTTTGTCAAATCGTAGATCACAGTAAGAAGTGACTAAAAAAATTTCTTATGTCACATTTTATATTTAAAAGGAATGAAACACCAAAGAGTTAAGCAGCCAGCCTCAATCAGTAATGTAATTAAGTGATAGAAATAAAATACTGCCATTGAAGCAGGGCTATTTCGTTGCCACATCAACCTATTTATATCTTGTCTCTGTTCAGCATATTCCTTGAGGTCTGGTGCCTTGATTTAATTTTCATGCCTTTTGGTATCTCTGTCTGCAGACAAATATGAACTAAGATGATTGAGAATGAACACACAAACCTTAATAAACTTTGGCCAGAGGTAGTCAGTGTCTCCTGGTTATAAATCTCATTTTCAAATGCGCATATCCCAGACCTTTATTTTCTTTTGTAACAACTGAATGAGTTCTTAGCCTGAAACTTAGACAGTGAATAATGAACCACAAAATAAATCTTAGTAGTATAAACAAAGAAAGAATTATATTGGAGCAAAGCTGTTTCAATCTTTGAGGATAGGAGAGTCATTGAGAAAGACTAGACAAAGGAAATGCTCTAGGGATGCTGATGGTAATATTATTTTGTTAGGAAGGGAACTTCTCCATCATTGGATATATTGACTTAAATATATTGGCCATTTCCTAAAGGAAAATATTTGACTATGATTTCACTAAGTGTTCATAATAATAAAACAACTCCTGCCTGCCTGTTGCTTTCCTCATAGATTCTCCCATCATAAGAATAGCTTCTTTTTCTGATATATGGTAATTAACACAGAAACCCACAACTGGATGATGACTTCGGGTCTGAGGAAGACTGAATTGTAAAAGGATGATGTCTGGATTACATTTTCCCATCACAGCTCAGGGATCTGAGTAAAACAGGTAGTACACAGGTTCTAAGAAAAGGAGGTTGCAGAAACTGCATTTTTTAAACTTTATTTTAAAAAGCAAGGATAAAAGAAAAAAAAATTTAAACATTTTTGCATAAATGTATACAAATACAATTGTGTCAGTGCTTGGCTTTCTTCTTCTTCTTCTTCTTCTTCTTCTTCTTCTTCTTCTTCTTCTTCTTCTTCTTCTTCTTCTTCTTTTTTTTTAAGGTTTTGATACTCTGCATTAAGGTCTTACTATTTACAATGAGCAAAAATTACATGTAAAACAGGGTGTAACCAGGAATTTGTCAATGTGTTCTTGGTGTGTAAGGATTGAGCATGACATTTTTTTTGGTTTTTTTTTTGTTTGTTTGTTTTGTTTTGTTTTGTTTTCTTTTTTTTTTCTTGAACTTTACGCAGTCTGTGAGTTGTTTCTGGGGGAGTCCAAGCCTCTGGGGTTAGCATCCCACTATCAGTGACTGCATATTATGTCTGTTCTTTTGTGACTGGGTTATCTCACTCAGGATGATATTCTCTAGATGCAGCCATTTTCTTAAGAATTTGGTTAAGTCATTGTTTCTGATGACTGAGTAGTATTCCATTGTGTAAATGTACCACAATTTATGTATCCATTCATTTACTGAAGGACATCTGGGTTCTTTCCAGCTTCTGGCTATTATAAATAGAGCTGCTATGAACATTGTGGTGCATGTATCTTTGTTGTATATTAAAGTGTCTCTGGGGTATATTCCCAGAAGTGGAATAGCTGGATCTTCAGGCAGTACTATGTCCAATTTTCTGAGGTATCACCAGACTGATTTCCAGAGTGGTTGTATCAGAAACTGCATTTTTGATATACAACAGGGCTGATGTATATGAGAATTCACAAAAATAGGGGGAGCATGCATTAGACCCAAGCCAAGAAAAATCCAAGGATGGTGAAAATAAGTAGATGCAAAGTGCCACTCCTAGCCAAGCTACTGTTTGTGATGGAGATCTCCTGTAAGAGTGATAATAAGGTGCCTGTCTCCCTCAAATGGTAGAATACTGGTTATATCAGTTACAGTTGAGATTAAGCCCTGTGCTCAGGGGATACAGACCATAACACATGGGACTTCACGGCTTTTTAAGATAGAGAAAGAATACAGTGTTAGGTGAAGAAGCAGGTGGGGTGAATCTGAGAGAATTTGGGGAAAAGGAAGGAATATGAACAAAATAAGGAATTTTCCTTTCATAATGGAATTCCATAATGGAATTATGGTATATGGTAGGAATTCTGAGGAAACAAAAACCTTTTTAAAATTTTCTTTATGTTTTCTGTTTATATGACATGATTCAATAAAAATTTTGTATATCTTATATTTTATGCATATAAATTCACTACTGCAAGTTTAATTTCTGGTATAAATGCCTGCAGAGTTAACTCTCATTTAAACTCATATAATCTATGTGTAAGCAAAACTAAAACAAGTCATGTGTTTACTTGGCAACCAACATTTTGATGCTCTTTGGACTTTAGGGAATCAGAGCAGAACATTCATTTCTAAGGTAGCATCCTTGAATATGACCTGTAAAGTATCGGAAACCTTTCAGGACAATGTCCCTGAAATGACTTTTTCTGATCCAGGCTGGTAGTGCTATGGAAGGTTCACATTTACCGAAGGGGATAAGTTCCCTAGATGCTAATCAAGATGGATTTTGTGTGATATGTCTAAGAGGAATACTAAGACTGACATTTCTTTGTCACTTAGGACACAACAGAACAGCCCTCAGATAGTACTTATTTCTGTCAGAGCCAAGTCTCCACAAACAGACAGCAAGAAGTGACTTATAGTTGAAAGGACCCATCTTCTGTCCCTAATTCCTGTCCCATTCTTGACAAATCAGATGTTTCATTCTTCACTGACACAGAACACAAAAGGGGTCTTCCACTTAAATTGGAAGTGATTCAGGTCAACAAATATAGAGACATTTCTTCAGAGATCCAAGCTAAAAGGGTTAATGTTTTTTTATAAACCTACTTTTTGTTCATTGTGTAGTAAATGGTCAGCTCATGGAAGAAACTAGAAGAGGGAAGGAAAATATACAGCTAAAACCAGAGAATGTTTATAAGCAATACACACGTTTGGATATAATTTAGTTCTCTTGGATACATGAATATTTTATAACCTGGTAATATCAGGGCATTTTTCCCTGTCCATAAATATCTGTCCAAAATATTTTATGTCATATGTTGGCAAGTGATTTCAACATTCACTTTTCACCTGATATATCTTTGCGCTTGTACAATTCATTTCACAGAAATAACTTGTTTTCTTTGCTAAGATTTCATTTCCTCCCATCTCAGAATTTGATGAAATCTATTTCTTAGTTCCTCGTCTCCCACTGAAAGCTGACAACGAGTATCGGGCCAAATGTAGCTGTCCCATGTGAAGTAATTCATTCCCATCAACGATTAGACATTATTTTTTTTTCCATGTCATAAGATGACTGTTTTTGTTCCCTTAGATCCCAGAGGTATAACTTAACCACTTAAGAACTAAAATTCATTTTAAGAAACGAGTCCTAGTTATAGGATTTAGTTTCTATTTCCAGGTCAGATGGAAAGTGCGGTGGAGAAAGTGAATAATAACACATATGTTAAAAGGAGACTGATTTAAAATTAATATGATCACAGGCTAGAAGCAGTTAAAGGCAGTTCTTGCCTTCAAAATGATTTTAATGACCTGTCCTGATGCTGTGGTCGGGAATTCATGGCGGTTTCTACAGGTGCCTCTAGTATCTCAGGCCACTGTAGATCTCTTTTAGGCTCATCCTAGGTAAAACCCAGGGATCTGTGACAGCACAGCCCAGTACATGGATGACCTGCTTTATTAGGTGGAAGGTAGATTTCAAAGACACGAATCCCAGATAAGGCAATGAGCCCCAGAAGCTGGGCCACATGCTCCTTCATAATTGACTTTCACAGCATGCTTAGCAGAGTTCATTACTTGAAAGAAAGAAAGAAAGAAAGAAGGAAAGAAGGAAAGAAAGAAAGAAAAAAAGAAAGAAAGAAAGAAAGAAAGAAAGAGAGGAAGAAAGAAAGAAAGAATTTAAGTGTTTAGCTGCTCTTGTTAGTTGGTGAACCCATCTCAGGAATTGAGAAATGGAAGCTCAGAAGACTGACCTCTTCTTCAGGGCTGTTGAGCACAACAGCTCTGTTTGTTTGCATTTAGAGGACACTATTCATTGTAATAGTTAATGGGCTCAAAGGTGTCCGAGTGCCCCAAACAAAACGAAGCTCTAGATCTGCAGGTATCTTGGGAAAATGACAAAATTTAAAAGTACCACAAAGGAAAATGATAACCTAGTCGAGAAGTCATTTGTCTGTGCATTCCTTGCTGTGTGGAGCCACATACTAGGTGGCAATCTCGTTCCTGTGTCAGTAGGCTGTTACTCTGGTCCCCTGGTGTCACTATCTGCTGCACTTCTTCCTTCCACACTACTCCAGGGAACTGCTGTCTTCTTGTACTGCTATCTGGCATTCCTCCCTCTCACCTGGACACATGGACATCAGCTAGTGTTCTCCTCCTTAGGTGGTACCACTATATGGTCCTCTCTTTGTCTTGTCAATGGCCAGTAGCAAAATAAAGGGAAACAGGCGCCCTCTGGACGTGGGAGTTGGAATGACCCTCTAGAACTTACCAGAGACCTGAGAGGTAAGAGAGTCAAGGGCTCAAAAACCTCACAAGAAATGTCCCACCTTGGGGAGAGGGAACTTGCAGAGTCCAGCTCCAGCAGAAAAACAGGGCACCAAGTGAACAGATGGCATTGCCAAACCACAGTCCAAAATTCGGACCCAGAATTGTTCCTGTATAAAGGCAATGCAGGAACAAAAATGGAGAAGAGATTGAGGGAAAGGAGGTGGAGTGACTGCCTCAAATTGGGATCCATTTCAAGGGCAGACTTCAGAGCCTGACACTATTACTAATGCTATGAGCAAGAGCCTAGCCTGGCAGCCCTCTGCAAGGCCCAACAAGCATCTGAGTGAGACAGATGCAGATACTTACACCCAGTCAATGGACTGAAGTTTGGGATCTCTGTGGTTGGATTAGAGAAAGGCTTAAAGAAGCTATGGGAGGAGGAGCAGTTTCAACTAGCCTGGACCCGGGACATTTCTTTGACACTGAGCCACCAACCAAAGAGTTCAATGCCCTCAACACATGTAGCAGAAGGCTGCCTGGTCTGGTCCCAGTGAGAGATGATGCCCTAAACCTGGAGAGACTTGAGGCCCCAGAGAGTGGAGAGGACTGGTGGGGTGGGGCATTGGGGGCATCCTCTTGGAGAAAGGTGGGAGGAGGAATGGGATGAGGAACTGTAGGATGGTGGACCAGAAGCAGAGTAATGACTAGGATGTAAGAAAAGGGGGGGGGGGCAGGGGAAGCCAAGTCCCAAAAGTTGCCCTCTGACATTTACATATGTGTTGTGGCATGTGTGTGGCAGCACTCACATATAAGGACGGACACAGAGACAGACAGGCATACACATAATAATAGTAATAATAATAATAATAATAATAATAATAATAATAATAATAATAATAATAATAATAATAATAATTTTTAAAACTCAAATTTCCACTCATCGATGTGAAATAAAATTCTATAATATGTCTAGGTTAAGGTATGAATCTTGGAAAAATTTAGAGCCTTAATTGGCTTTGTTCGGTTTTGATACATACAGTACGTGTTCTGACATTGGATCTGTTTCCTCATCTTCATGTCTTCCCGTTAACCAGTTCACTGCCTTTCAGCTTCTAGTTAGCTTACTGCTTTCTGAGATACTTATGCCTTGACATTCATACTCATTAGATTTTACATTTCAATTTTAAACTCTTTGTCCAAGAACCCCCTACACAACACAACTGTTTGTTGTTTTAGTGACACCGTTATTTTTATTTCCAACTACCAGTTGGTCAGCCTTCATTGCAACAGTGCCTGACTACCACATACTGCATAAACAATAGGCATCTGAACTTCAGTTCTCAACCCAAAGAACACATGGTTCATATCTAAAGAACAATTTACTCGAAACTCTAAAATTGCATGTAAATATTTTGAATATAAGTGTATATAGTTATGGTTTGTGGAAAAGCTGGTTGTCTGAATTTATTAAAGTCTAAAGGAACAAGTAATACTTTTACTCCCATGAATAAGTGCTCTGTGCAATGAAGTATACTACATACTAATTTAATATATATATATTAAATATATAATATAAATAAATATACATTAAATATAAATATATATATATATAAATATATATATATATATATATATATCACTGAGTCCTCTTTGATCATGTGGGAGACGCAATAAATTTTTCTTTATATTACAGCAACATCTAATTTTCAAATTCTTAATGATAATTATTGAAATGAGAGACATTGCCCTGTGTCTCTGATTCAGAGTGGCATTTTTTTCCACTAAGATTTAAAGACAGCAAAAAAAAAAAAAAAAACATTCTTTTTGTTGATTTATGAAGTTGAAAATTATGTTTTCTGGACATTTTAACTCTTCTCCAAATACACTAAAAAATCAATCTTAATCCTGTTCAGCTAGTGAAGATCCTGTGTTCCTTTTTCAAAACACATACATATATAATTTCATATCTTATCAACTAGAAAAAGAAGAAAGGCATAACCTATTTCTAAGTATAAAGGTGCCTGGGCACCAGGTTTAGATTTTTGTTAGAAATTGTTTATTAAATACTTTGGACTTATACTCTGAATTCAATATTTGTTTGTATCAGTTTTCATATTGCATGCTAATTGCAATATATTTCATTAATTCAAATGTGTTCAATACACTTGCTGGATTTCATTTTACAATGCTCTTAATTCTGAAGAAGTTCATTGTCCCTTGGAGGCTTTCCACGGAGTCATGGTTTACTAACAGTTGGGTTTAAAAATCTGCCACACATAAAAATATTTACACTTAGTTTATGTACACCTCCCTGGAGAGAGACTGGTACAAATGTACCTTAGCCCCCCTTGAGATGATGCCGCAGGCTATTACGTTCAGTCATCTTTAGTTTGATAGTTCTCTGGCTTGCTCAGTAGGCAGAAATGTGCCCTTCTCTACAAGCCTTATTAATTACTGATTTTCCTATAGCTATTCCCTTGTTTGTCCTTGTGTACAACCATGGTCACACCAAGGCACTGCCAAAGACTGTTGGGTGGACAATATTTACAGTAGGGTAGAATTTGTATAGACTAGTATAGACCCTAATTTTTTAGAGTTCTTGTTGAAAAGATGCTTAGATGTCTGGTCAAGAAAATTGAATGATTTTTTAGTACCATTATTTGAAGTTAGAAATTATAATGAATTTAAAAAGAAGCAATCTTGAAGCCTCATTCACCATCAGAGATAAATATCTGGAAATTTGTTTGCTAGTCATAAGCTCTTTTATGGTATTTGTACATCAAAGACTTTTACAGTTCAATTTGAACATATTTACATTGTTTAACGTGCCCACTCCAATTTGAGTTGGATTTTTTTCTTTTAGGATCACTTTGGCTCTTAATACTTGACATGTAAGTTGGCTGAATTAGCAATAACCATGGAATCATATGTAATATTCAAGCCTTTATAACTTTAAATAGCATTCTAGCTACATAACACAATTGGGAGCTATTACTACTCTGTACATATACAAGAGGAACCTACGTGCATTTGTTACTTGTTTTTGTTCTAATTAAATAGCCTGTTGGAAGGCAAATGGACAATCAATCTAAATCACCACATATTAATTTCTCACTATAAGCTTCTGAATCTAATAACGGAAGGGAGACAACTATACAGGTAGAATGGTTAACACGAAATCAATCTCTTATGTGTAATGAATCTCTGTTATACTGGCTGTGTGATCTAGAAAACAGCCTCTCTGGCTCCTGTATAATAAGTGCACTGATTCTGGAGAAGATGGCATGCTAAGTGTTCAATTTGTATAATGAACAATGGATACTTTGGAGAAAGTATAGGGGATTTGAGGAAATGATAAGTACTCTTCAAAAGAAGGATGCATTTCTTTGAAGACTGAGCTAATGTTCTTGCTGAACTAGCAGTGTTCTAAGAGAAGTGATGCTGTCCACATGTTTTAGTAGATTCAATGAAGTGTTATTAGTTTTCAAAAAATCATTTTGAAAAAAAAATCAAGATTTTAAAAAGATGATTTGTTTTTAATCCTGTAGGTGTATGTATGTTCAAGCTATGCTATGTGCATCCACATGAGCATACATGCCAACAGAGGCCCAGACAGTGTAGAGGATCTCCTGGGGCTGGAGTTTCCGGTTGTGGTGATCTGGCTGATAAAGATGTTAGGAAGCATGCTTATGTTCTCTTAAATAAGCATGCTTATTTAAGTAGTTCACTGCCCCATCCCAGAAGAATGAAGATTATTTTCTACCTACGTACATCAAGATCTGCTGTTCATATAAACATAAAGAGATTGTCCCTTGCTATGTCACTTTCTATGGTTCTTTTACTCCCCAGCATATTTTCCAGGAAGGGAAAACAGATACCAATGGAGAGGGAAGGCTACAAAAGAAAACAAGTAACAGACTTGACAATCATAAGTTGTCCGTGAAGTAGAAAAGATAATGAAATGAATATACCCTTGAAGAGCGTTTTTAAACAGGAACCTAACTACAATGTACACATTATACCTGCAGCACTGGGGGCTTATTTAGGATTCCCACTGGAACCTACAGGGAAGTGATTGCAGAGTCATATTGAGAGCAAGATTTGACATCCAAAGACATCTGACAGGGGACATGCCTTCGAGGAGGGTCCAGTGATCCTTGCTTTTTCACCCTCCTGCCTTTCTGTCATCTTTTCCCTGTAAAGGAATGTTGAACACCAACTCAGCAAAAGCTGGCAACAGTGACAAAATGGCACTTGCTGATCGAGACTTTTAAATGCTGTAGGGTCTGCCTCATGTATCCCTGATGTGTCCTCCCTTGCATTCTTTGCCTTGAAAGAAGCCACTTACCATGCTATAATCCAGCCTTCTGGTGACACTTGTGTGACAATGGAATAAAGCCCACTGACAGCCACATCTGTGGGTGCAGGAGCAGGACCCTCTGATTTCCTGTCAAACCCTTAGACACTGTTACAGCCTCAGCTGTTGGCTACCTCTAACAAAAGGGGAACCGTGAGCACCAAGTACTGACACCCCAGGATCTTTTTCTCACAGAAACCTGAGGTAAATGTTTATTGTTTCAGACTGCCATCATTTTAGATAACTATGCATGCAGTAATTCATAAATAATACATGAAGCATATTTATAGTAAAATCATACGTAATACAACAATTTAATACATTATTTCTGGATTTTTATTTTATTGCCTATAGCTTAATAAGGTAATGGAAAATAGTGGAAGAAACACTTTCAGAATCATCGAAGCTAAGGAAGTTTGAATAGTGTAGACACCAGTGGTGATTAGAGTCAACAGAAAAGAGCAATGAGGGTCAAATGTGTAGAAAGGCAATGTGAAAAAAATGTCCATTAAAAAAAAAAATAGTTCATAAGGGAGAGTCATTTGTAATGGGTTCTACAAAATTATATATGGTAGAAACCAATTTATTTATTATTCCTTTGATAATTTCTAAATAAATAGTATGCGAAATGCATCATTATAAGATTATCTTGTAACATAAAACCTGAAAATTTTCTACAGGAGGTTATGAGAAGACATTTTCAATTCTAATGTTCTGCAACACTCAAAATGCTTCCAAGTTCCTCTGACAAAAAATTATCTTTGTACTTAAACCATAAGTTAGTTCAAAATATTAGCAACAAGGCATGCAATGTGCACAAAAGTTCCTGGTGCACGTGCACACACACACACACACACACACACACACACACACACACACACATGCACATGTGATTGATTACTTTAGCAAAAGGCATTTAAAGCGATAAAGCAAGTAGCACATCAGAAGAATCTGTGACATATATTATTGTCACAAAGTACTTGCAGTACCCAGGTATCAGTAGTCTGTGGACAACGAATAACACTTGAGACATTTTTATCTATTCTTAGCAAATGCTCTTAAATTTTAACCCTGTATTTGTCTGCACTTGTGTATCTGTGTCTGTGCATGTCATATTTACATATGAATGTAAACCTATGGTTTGTGCACATGTCCATTAACATACATATTGGTCTATAGATGGCTCCAGAGGTAATCACTCTCCTTTTTACTTTTGAGGCAGAATCTCTGAGTAAACCTTCAGTTCATATTTTCTTTTTATTTTAATTCTTATTCAATTGTTTTTTTTTAAAATTTTATCGGATAATTTATGTATTTACATTTCAAATGCTCCTTGCTTTCCCAGTTCCCCCATCCCAATTGCCCCCCCCCTCTTTCTCTGAGTATATTCCTCCTTCCACTCACCCACTCTGTACCCCTGTCCTGGAATTTTCCTACACTGTGGCATTGAGCCTTCTCAGGACCAAGGGTCTCTCGTCTCAATGATGTCTGTCAAGGCCATCCTGTGCTACATATGCAACAGGAGCCATGGGTCCCTCAATGTGTACTCTTTGGTTAGTGCTCTGTTTCCAGGGAATTCTGGGGTGTCTGGTTGGTTGATATTGTTTTTCTTCCTATAGGGTTGCAAACCCCTTCAGCTCCTTCAGTCTTCTCTCTAACTCCTCCATTTGTGTCCTGGTTCAATGGTTAGCTGTGAGCATCTACCTCTGTATTTTTCAGGCTCTGGCAGAGCCTCTCAGGAGGCATCAGAATCAGGCTTCTGTCTGTAAGCACTTCTTGGCATCAGCAATAGTGACTGGGTTTGTTGGCTGCATATGGGATGGATCCCCAGGTGGGGCAGTTTCTGGATGGCTGTCCCTTCAGTCTTTGCTCCACTCTTGTTCCTGTATTTTCTCCCATGAGTATTTTGTTCCCTGTCTAAGAAGGACTGAAGCATCCACATTTTGGTATTTCTTCTTCTTGAGCTTCATATGGTTTATGAATCTTATCCTGGGTGTTCCAAACTTTTGTGCTAACATCCACTTATCAGTGAGTGCATACCATGTGTGTTTCTTTGTGTCTGAGTTGCTACATTAAGGACAATATTTTGTAGTTCCATCCATTTGCCCAAGAATTTCATGAAGTCATTGTTTTTAATAGCTCAGTAGTACTCCATTGTGTAAATGTACCTCATTTTCTGTATCCATTCTTTTGTTGAAGAAAACCTGTTTTTTTTCAGCTTCTGGATATTATAAGTAAGTCTGCTATGAACACAGTGGAAAATGTGTCTTTGTTATATGTTGGAGCATTTGGGGGTATATGCCTAGGAGTTGTATAAATGGGTTCTCAGGTAACACAAATTCCAATTTTCTGAGGAACCACCATACTGATTTATACAGTGGTTGTACCAGCTTGCAATTCCACCTACAATAGTAGAGTGTTCTTCCTTCTCCATATCCTTGCTAGCATCTGTTGTTATGTGAGTTTTTTTTTTTTTTTTTTTTTTTTTTTTTTTTTTTTTTTTTTAATCTTAACCACTCTGACTGGGTGGTGGTATCTCAAAGTTGTTTTGATTTGTATTCTCTTGATGACTAAGGCTGGTAAATATTTCTTTAGGTGCTTCTCAGTCATTCTTTGATTAGCTCTGTACCCCATTTTTGAATAGGGCTATTTGGTTCTTTGGATTCTAACTTCTTGAGTTCTTTGTATATATTAGATATTAGCTCTCTATTGGATGTAGGATAGATAAAGATATTCTCCCAATCTGCTGGTTGCTGTTTTGTCCTATTGACAGTGTCCTTTGCCTTACAGAAGCTTTTTCATTTTATGAGGCCCCATTTGTTGATTGTTTATATTAGAGCATAAGTCACGGGTGTTCTGTTCAGGAAGTTTCCCCCTGTGCCTATATTTTCAAGTGTATATGGTTTTATGTGGAGGTCTTGATCAACTTGGACTTGAGCTTTGTACAAGTTGATAATGGGTCAATTTGCATTCTTCTACATGCTGACCTCCAGTTGACCCAGCACCATTTGTTGAAAATGCTGTCTTTTTTCCCACTGGATGATTTTAGCTTCTTTATCTTCAGCTCACATTTTCATCTAGACTGAATATAATGAGATTTAGGTGCATGTGACTTTGTCTTGCAGGCTTGGATTATATATCCATGCTACTATAGGGGATAAAATTTGCCAACTGAGACAACTCACATTCCCTTGATATTTTTACCTCTTGCTATTTCTTCAACCTTGAGTTTCTTTGCCTTTACATGAAAAGCTAAGGCCCTTGGATATACATCATGTACTAATCAGAAGAGTATAAATTCATGTTGAATGTTGCCTGTGTAGCAACATTCCTATCTTCAGACATTCAGCTGTTTCCAACATCCTCTCATTCATTTCTCATTTCAGTAAGCCATAAGCTTGGAAAATGTTTCCATTGTTCAATCAAAAAAATCAACAGTGTTAAATAACATGCGCGAAGTCCCATAGCTTATATGCATCAAGTCAAAAAGATGAACTTTATGATTTCAAACACTTTCAATCAATGATAGCACCTTGTAAAGCAACTGAGACTTTTGTTCACCAGTTCTGGTGACGTAGCAAACTGCCATGAAAAGCAATCCTGTGCCATTGTCACAGAGACTGTTAACCTATACTTCACATAGTTTGAAATCATCTTGTCCTCACTTCATCTGTTGGAATCCTTTCCTCACCCAAGGAAATAACTTGGTTCTTGCAGTGGTGTCTAGAATCATTCTATTTTATACTAAGCAATAAGCTGTCAGTAAGCCAAGGTAATAGTTTCTTTTAAGAGGGGAGAGATAGCTCTGTAGAATGCAACCTCTTTCACCATGCCTATAGATGCAGAGAATCACGTGGTATGCCCTACAGACCACAGGAGTCCCTGACATTTGGACTGGTCTCCCACACTTCCACATAACAAGCAACCTTTTCTGAATTTCAAAGTGACCATTAACCATGTGGGCCTCACTAATACTTTTTCCTCTCTAAGCCATACGCTCTGTACTCCAAGCGCCCAGTATGCTGACCAAACAACCGGTGATCATCACCTTTCTGCCTTCATTAAGCTCAGACACACTCTGGGCACTTCCTGCCTAATTGCTCTCTCTTGCCTGATTACTGTCAGCTGGTGGTGTGCCTTTGCTAAGTACAGTATCAAAGGGCTCAAATATACTTTATTTTCTTACATAATCACTCTCTGCCCACGAGAATCAAGAACATAACAGGCCAAATTACTATGATTGTTGAGATATCATTTGGGAAATGCAGTCTAAAAAAGATGCTCGGTGGGCTACTACTGCCTAAATTGCATTTCCCCCTTTTCTTCTTTTTGTTTTAGCACGTAGCTATGCAAGAGAGTGGAAGAGTGAAAAGTCTAACTCTGCAACTTGGAGAAAACAAAGCCAATGGCTGACTTTAGCCTCATTCTTGCACAGAAATATGGAAGAGTACAAATCCCTCATGAAAGCCGGACTGGCATTCCAGAGATTCCTCCCTCTTAGAGATGTCCCAGCAAAAGGAAAACTTCAACACTCATGAATACATCATTCTCTCCAAACAAAAGTCTTTCTGAATGCAGCTATGAGAGATCATGTCCATTCTGTGTCTTATCACATAAAACCTGTGATCCAGTGGTCGAGTTAATATTCTTAACTACTGTACTGTTTTATGTTCCTGGGAGGATCAAGGAATAATAAAGAGACTCTGATTCTTGTTCGCCAGTCAGGCAGTGAAGGCAGACAATAAACAATAGGCAGAATACATCTACAAAGCGGACAATTTTGAGCATAATGAGTTGTAATAATGACAGTAATCATGCACGTGAATCAGTCAGAGATTTGAATGTCTGATGACAGCAGGTGGGCGTTTTCCATGAGACCACATTCAAGGGAGGGCCCACTGCAAACATCAGATAAGAAATAGGAGGTGAGAAACAATGATTATTAGGAGATAAAGGCTCTTGTTTGGGGCAACTAGATTATTTGAGGACCTGAAGGGGAACAGTGGGCTACAGAATAGAAAGGGACAGGGTGTGGCTGTGAAATAGGAAGGCTAAAATGACATAGCTTCATGGCAGAAATTTAGCTTTTTAGCACCCAGTTGCTCTCTGATTATTTTCTATAAAGGAGCAATGCTATTTCACTTGCTTTGGTAATAATAACAGACTGTATAAAGGCCCTGCCACGTAACGTAGCCCTTGGAAAGGAAAGGACTGTAGGTCATATCTAATAGCAGTGGAAAGATCAATGCACAAAGAGAAAACCCTGGCTCCAGTAAGAGCAAGAGAAGAGACCATCCTTGAAATCCAGGAGAGAAGATGGATGAAAATAAACACCACAAGTAAAGCTGAAGAAAGATTAATAGGCATGGGCTGTAAACCTTGATCCAGATGTCTGTTTATTTAGAGACCTGGTGCTCAGGGGAGGATAAGGATTGTGGCCTAAATGTGTACCTTCCATGGTGGAGAGCTGCCTACCACTTGGGAGATCTGACTACCGTGGGAGATGTCTGCCCTCAATGGGGGATGGCTAACTACCATGGGGTAGGGCTGTCTACCATGAAAGGGGAGATATCATTAATTTATCCCAGCCAGTTTATGCTACTATGCAAAATCTCAGTATCACCAAAGCTTCGAGTCTCAAAAACAACAAACAACAAACAGACAGACAGACAAACAAACAAAAAACAAGAAACTCAAAAAAGAACAAACAAATAACAATAAAACCCTGAGAAACTGGGCTTATCAAAAGACATTGCTCAAGCTTTAAATCATTGGCTGAGGACATATGTCAGACAAGACATACCTACATGTATTCTATAAACAATGGGGCAAACTTTGGCGTGTGAAACTTCTGAATTAGCAGTAAGCACACCAAAGAGGAGCTCAGACCCTCTTTGAATTCAGGATTAATTTTTGCATAACTATTTTTCTTTTCAAGTTCTCCAATAATACCTCTTTTGCTTAGGCCACTATTAAATTTCTGAGAAATCTGTGACAATCCAAATTGATCAAGTATTTATTGTTGGGTCATTTGCACAAGGAGAAAGACCAACTGCATAACAAAAAGACCAAGTGAGAATTAAGCAGTCTATTGTGTTTTTACTACAGTGTGATTTTTTTTTAAAGGATGGGAGACAGATTTCGAGATAAATTCCTCTGACACTGAGGTTCTTTCTAGAAGGAACATATTACAATGTCTATGCTGTCCACGCACAAAAGCTAGAGCCATAGTGATGTCATGCTTTTGAATTCAGCGTCTGCTTCCCGTGATCATACCTCTAATTACCACTGGGGAAAAGAGTCCCCTTAATTGAGTTCCTATTTTCTTTTCAGCTGGAAAGTTGAGGGATGACATCTCCAGTTTGCCAGAAGCCAAAAGGAAGAAGCAGCCAACTAGAAGTCTGTCGGGGTATGGAAGCCCACCCCTGTCCTGGCTCCCTTAAAAAATCATTAAAGGAACTCTAAGAAATCATATCCTTTGAAATGGAAATTATATAATGTCTATACTCAGTCCTTAGCAAGTGTATTTTTTTCCTCATAGATGATATGTTCTCAATATGATTTCTCCTAGACCTCACTTTCTTTCCTTTTACCTCTAGGTTTAATCCCAATCAAAGCCAGCCAGTCCCATCCCTGTGAGGCACTAGAGAGAATTGTCTCCCATTGTTACTGGGAGGATTTGTGGCTTTAATTATTTTTGCAATTATTTGCTACTATTCAACTGTGATTTTCTTCTATAATCACAGTTTTACTTCCTGATCAATTATTTGATGCCTCTTCAAAACAACTCGGCTAATCTAAGTTCGGTCTTGCACACTGCGTTGCTTCTTAAAATGTTCATGTCTTGCTTTCCTAGACTACTTCAGAAAAGCAATAAACCTTCCGACAGGGCACACACCCACACACACACATACACACACACACACACACACACACACACAAAACACTATTGCAACATTTTGGTAAGGCTTTAGCAAAAATTCTTCAAAAAGACACTTCACACTGTCTTGATGGTTCAGCTCAATTTATGTATCAGCCAAGAACACACACCCTTTTGCTGCCACACGTCTATTCACACATGATATCTTGACCATGATCACGTTATCTCATGGAAGGGGCCATTTCTTCACAAGTGTACAGACTATGGTAATTTTTAAGTTTGCAATGAAAAATGTCTCTTGGACTATCTTTAAATACTTTCATTAAAAAATGTCCATTACTACATTTCTCTCCAACCCACTGTTATATTTTAAATAATCAGTAATTTGTCTCAAAAAACATGCAACCTATCTTCTCAGAAAAGAATGAAGATTTTTAAAAATGAGACAAAATCATCTTGTGTATGTCGAAGTTCATGAACACAGCACAGCTAAGCCTATGTCCCATTATTTATATTTAAAATGGAATATGTGTACACTCGTAGATCATGCACATATGTATATGAGTTAAGTTTTATGTTAGTTTATTAGGTATTGAACTGAATTTCCAAACACAAGAATTTCTCCTTTAAACCATCAGTGTCATCATTCAGGATTATCATCAAAGAACTACTTGGCATTGAATTTACGCTGATCTTTTCAGTCTCATAAAACACCCACTGCTACTTATAACAGAGATATAATTTGGCCAGGACAAAGAAGCCAACTCTGACATCAAATCTGGTCAGTCAACTTGATTATTTATCTCTACAATTTTTGACCTCCGGCCTTAAGTCATTTCATTACACATCTGTACCAAGGCTGGTAACAAACAAAACAAAGCAAGGAGCTGTTAGAAGCTACAAAACCTTTAATGAGTGTCTTTTCTTTCTATTGCTGCTGAAAAAAATGAAAAGAATTCCATAAATCCAGGAGCTTAAATCAACAGGCGTTCATTATCCTTTCGTTATTCAGGTAAAGAAGGCAAAATGGTTTCTACTTGGCTGAAATCCAAATGTCAGCATGCCTAAATTTCTCAATAGGAATTATAATGTATATATTTTTTTCTCAGCTTGAAGAGGCTTGTATTTCTTCCTTTTTTTTGTTTTTGTTCTGTTTTATACATTCTTTACTCCATCTTTAAAACCAGACACAGATTTTCATCCAACAGCAGGTTACTCTCTAACACTAACTCTCTGACTCAGCACCGTCTCATTCCTTCAAAGGAGGTTGTGAGTATGACAGACATGCTTGGGTGATCAGGGTACTATGAGAA
This sequence comes from Micromys minutus, assembly GCF_963924665.1. Lineage (NCBI taxonomy): Eukaryota > Metazoa > Chordata > Mammalia > Rodentia > Muridae > Micromys > Micromys minutus. The sequence goes on along the minus strand of NC_137966.1, from coordinate 7,209,406 downwards.
TCTTGTTAATTATGAATAACGATGTCTTCTCTAGCTTCAGGTTCCTATACAATGTAATATATTTCTTCATTATGAAGCCTACAGTATGGCTGAGTCTTAGTGGTTAGTTTTTTTTTTCCTACCCAGTGAGAAATAACCATATGCTTGTAAGTATAGTCTTCAAAGACACAAAACTTGCCTATCCAAAATGGACAAATGCCTAGCACTGGTGCATTTTATAGACCTTTTGAAAGTTACTTGCATTCCATACTCTTATTTGTTTCATTTCGGATAAGACAATACCAGAATGAATGCTTTGAGCCATACATAAATCTTTGTAATTATAAAATCACCATTTTGAAAGCACAACATATATTTATGATCTGAACCATACCTTGCCTAAATTCAACTGAACACTGCACTGGGAAGTACTTTCTTACTGATGCAATGATACTACCTGTGGAAACCTGTGTATAAGGTGGAAATACAGATGTGTAATTTTTTCAACAGGCAGCTGCATCATATGCTGATGGGCAATGCAATTGCTTTCAGAACATCAATGAATACATTGAGGTAAGTCTAGATTGTACATTTTATTACACATGCAGACTGCATGGCACATCGTGTCATGTTTTTAGACCGTCCTTTCAGAGTCCTGTTTAATTAGTTAATAACTTTATAATTGGAACACTCGGGGGGGGGGGGTGGTGAACTTAAACTAAGAACAGAATATACCCACAGCCATTTTGTTATTTACTATTTGTATATATGTATACCCGAATAGGTCTTCATGATTAAAAACTAAAATATCACAATATAAGAGAGATAAATCTGCCAACCCACCTGTTTCTGTTCCATGTCACTTCCAAACCACACACTCACTGTCATCAGCAATTCCTTCCCTAAAACAAACAGCAAGAACAACAACCGATTCCACGACATAACAAGAAAAAAACAACTGAGGAACTGATCTTATGAAAAGACATTTTTTTTCAAAGTTTAAAACAAGGTGTAAGAACAATCTCTACATATTTCAGGCAAGGCTATTTTTCCTTTAACCATTTGATATTTATTTTGTTTAACATTTCAGGAAAATGATATTTTATGTTAAGTTTTGAGTAGCTCTTATGCACATATGGCATGCAAGTAATTCTTTAACTCCTCCCACATCACTCTCAATTCAACTTCCTTAATGATTATTGAATATGTATACACAAAGTAGTGTGGACAAACACACAGACACATGAGCACACAATCAACCTACTGAATCTGTCTAATGCTGTCCATTATATTCAAAGCTCCCTACTCAATAGCTCATATGTTCCAAAGATACCTACTTGAGATTGGACAGCCTACATGCAGATTGTCCTTGTAAGAAATGGATTCTACCTAACTCAGTGACCATAGGCCACCTTTAGCATACTACGTAAGGGTATATATTTTGTGAAATGTGTTATAAGAACAGATCTTAAATGAGAAACAAGAAAAAGCATATTTATTTGGGTGATGAACTAGGAACATAAACCAAGTGCCTACCTCTTCATGCAGGAAATACCAGGCACAGTACTTCTGGAAGACTTCCAATGCAGGCTAGTATTGGAATGATTTACCAATCTTAGATTTCACTTTGCTAGACCAATAAACACACCCCATTCCTCACAATGCCCCTAGTAACTTAATAGCAACTTGGGATTCTAAGTAGTAACAGGATGGAAGATATGTCTTCAATAAATAAAAATGTTATAATTTTTAGGAATCCCTTTTCCATGTAGAAAAATTTGTTTCCTTTTAAGCATATCCTAGTACAAGTCCTAAAAGCAAGCAAGGATCAATCAAGCCCTGTCAGGGATTGGGTGCATATGTAATAAGCTAAACCATGTGCTCTAAGTAAAATCTTGAGAGAATTTACTTTTGTATATACACTTATACATAGTTGGGTATATGGAGGATTAACCACAGGAATCAAGGGAAGAGATGTGTACAATAAAAAAGGCTCACATAGACTGAAGTGTATCAACCAGAATAGAAAATCACACCTACAACAATCTGGTCTTGTCTTGGAGTCAATCAAAGGAAGCCACAGAAGACCATCAAAGTTTGGAATACTCTATCAGATACAACTGATTTTCTTAGCAGTGTTTCTACAATATACACTTTCAGATTCTTCCCAATAAAACTTCTGTTTTTATATTTTCTTTTCTTTTTTGCCTGCCTCTTTTCCAACTGTTGGAACAAGTACCCAGAACCTGGAAATGCCCATAGAGACCACCAATAAAATTTCTACCCAAATTGATGCAGGTAATTGCAAAAGTATAAAACTATCTTCACAGAATTAAGAAGAGAACATCATTCACATGCTTTCTACAGAGCATAAAACTTTAAATGATTAAACACATACAGAAAAATTTAAAAAAGATGGACCACTCTCATACATCCATATTTATAAAATTCAGCAAACAAAATTTTCTGGCATGAAATCCTGTAACAAAGGAAATACATCATAAACAAGATTTGTTCCTGGAATTCAAAGAAGGTTCTATTGCAATGTGATGAAACACATTAATGTGTCCTCATATTAATGTTGCATGAGAATAAAAACCTTTGCAAATGTCCAAACCTAAGTTAAAGCATGTTATGTTCCCAAGTCATTTTTTCAAATCTAACAAGATTAAGGCAACTTGTGGCTACCCACCTGGCCTCACAGTACTGAAGAAGCTAGGAGGAGCTTGGGACTGAGACCCCATAGGACTCAGATTAAGACTAGACTAGACAGTGAGAGCTGTCTCCCAACAAATATGCAATTACAGTTAAAACTGTTACATCCATTATATGAAAGTAACATACATTTCAGTCCAATGATAGAGCTAAAAGTAATGGAAAACCCTTAGTAGTAACAAAGATTTTTAAAGACTATCACTGAGGCCTGAATAGTGGCTCAGCAGGTTGAAATATGTTATACTACTAACTTGTTGACCAGAGTCTGATTCCCAGGGCAAACGCATATGAGAGACTGATAATTATGTTATCCTATAACCAACCTCTCCTTCTCCCTCTCCTTTTCCCCTCCCTCACTCTGTTTCTCTGTCTCTCTCTCTCTTTCTCTTTCTCTCTCTCTCTCTCTTTCTCCCTATATATGTGTGTGTATGTGTGAGTGCATGTGAGTGTGCATATATGCTATAGCATGTGGTCTCTCTCTATAAAAAGTAAGTAATCAAATCCAATCAAAATTTAATGGATATAAAAATTGTGGTATATTCACACAATGGATTACTTCTCAGCTATCAGAAACAATGACTTTATGAAATTCTTAAGAAAATGGATGCATCTAGAGAATATCATCCTGAATGAGGTAACCCAGTCACAAAAGAACAGACATAATATGCAGTCACTGATAATTGGATACTAATCTCAGAAAGCTCTGAATACCCCAGAAACAACTATATGAAGTTCAAGAAAAACAAAGGCCAAAAAAAAAAAAAAGAAAAAGAAAATGAAAAACCATTATGCTTACTTTTTACACACCAAGAAAACTTTGACTATTTCCAGGTTACATCTTGTTTTACATGTACTTTATGCTCATTGTAACAAGTAAGATTTTAATGTACACTATCAAACCCTTAAAAAAAATCAAGTACGGACAAAAATATATTCATATACTTTTATGCAAAAATGCTTAAAATCTATACATTTATCTTTGTTTTTAAAAATAAAGTTGTTCAATTTAATAAACAAACCAAAATTTAAAACTATAATGACTGCTACTTGATAGATCATTTCTCAGAGATGCATTAGAAGGTGTAGTGTTAATTCATACCTATTTCTTAGATATAAACAATCATGCAAAACTGAAAGAGTAAGAAAGAAAGAAGCAGATGAGATGCATATTTACAGAAGTATTTGCACAGTGTACTTAACCCCCCCCCAAAACAACTTAAAAACTGCTACAAATAAGGAAACATCTTATGTACTCTAAAATTTTGTAAAGGAGTTAATTAATATTGTGTAAGGAATGGAATACAAAATAAGTTAATATAAGTCATCAAATTAGACAGTGAAATTAAAATAATGTAAGATAATAACCAGAACACATAGGAAAAATATACGACACTTGAAGAACATTTTGTTTATTTGTTTGTTTATTTATTTATTTATTTATTTATTGAATATTTTCTTTACTTACATTCAAATGTTATCCCCTGTATCACTTTCCCCTCTGGAATACCCCTATCCTGTGTGCCCTTCCGCTTCTATGAGAGTGTTCCCCCACCCACCCACTCCCTCCCATCTCATTTTAAAATACCACTGATGGCTATTTAGGATTTGACCAGGTAAAAGAACACGCTATGCAACCTGTAAATGAGGTTCCCAATGTACGCTTTATCAATTTAACTGGTTCTTTATGAAATGATCCATACTTTTTAAACCAACTAAGATATAAAATATATTTATATTTTATATTTATATTTATATTCAAAATATAAAAAGGGGAGACTTTAATATGTATAAATACATAACTGAAGTTTCTGTGAACTTATATGCCCAGTACCATATAAATTGGGCATGGTTGAACACGCCTGTAACCTCTCATTTGTGAGTTAGCAAAAGCAGTATCAAAAAAATTAAGGATTGCCTCAGCTACATAAGCCAGCCTGAGATATATGAGATTCTTACTTCATAAAATGTGCAAGACAAAATGAGTTAGACATTCGAATACATGATTTCCAGAAATGTAAAATAGGATTTAACAAATGAAAGATATTTGATATTAATATTAATAAAATAAAAGTTTGATACTACACTGACCACTGTTTATTACCTATCATTTCAGTTGTCAATGAAAATTTAATAATAAATTCTATTGAGAATGCTTTGTGGAAACAGATACTTTCATAAATAGCTGGAAGAAATAAAATATTAATGAAATATCAATATAAAGTAATTTAGCAACAGCTATTAGCATTGTAAGTACATAATTTGACATAGCAATTATAATATTACACACATGTCCTAGAGATGTACCTTCATGTGGCAGGTGACCTGTGCACAAATCTATTCATTGTAACAGCTGCAATCATTTGTCTATGAATAAAAGCTGTTTTAATGTATCTCTGTATTCATGACATGTAAAAAATAGAAGGGCAAGAAAAATGTGCAACTTGAATCAATATAGGAGATAAACTGAAAAATCTGTGTTTGAAGCCATGCAACTTTGAAGAGACTTAGGAAGGATACAGTGTGTGTGTGTGTGTGTGTGTGTGTGTGTGTATACAATGGAATGGGAACACAGGTGAGAAGAAATCCCAAGAAAAGAAAAAATAAGAAAAGTAAGGGGACATTTACATTAGATAGAGCTTTGCATGGTGTCTTAGAAGAATATGAATATGGTTTTCATCCAAAAAACAGAATGAAAAAGAACAAAGAAAATTTTCCAGTATCCTCTTCTCTTTCAAGTATTAATTAGTACTGAATTTTGCCACAGATACTGCTTGCCCCAATAATAGAATTTGAAGATGCTTTAATACCTAAGTGAAAGCATAAAAGCATTTACTAGATGCAGAGCCAAATACTAATAAGAAAAAGTTATCACTCTATTCAGATTCGTGTATTACAGGTGAAGACAAACATATATTAGTCATTGACCAAAAGATGCTGCTGTAACACTCAGACCTCCCCTCTTTGTTATAAAAGAAAGCATCTTTCTCTGTTTTGATAGGACAAGGCATCAGAGCTGCAGTCTAAAGTTGATTCAGAAGTTTTGTTTGTTTTCTTAGCCTGACAATAAGAGAGGAGGCGCTTTCTTCCTGGTCATCAGCAATCTTGTCTGTGATACATTGTAACTTAGGAACATGAAGGCACGCCACACAGGAAGGAACGTGTAATGCAAGTCCACCTGCCAGTCAGTACACTAATCCTCTGAACATCTCCACTGTCAAGGAACAGATACTTGGGTACAGCTGTGCAGCAGATAAGAAAAGTTACTGGGCAAAGAAATGAAAGTCCAGAGAAAAGCTAGATATACTTGTCTTCATATAAGGTTTTCATTTCAAGTGCTAAAATGAAAAATGCAGTAGTCGCTAAACCTTATGTAGCAAAAACATGTACACAGATGTGATATCCACCAACTCTATAAACCACTTCATAGTGAGTCATTTAAAACTATTAGTGAGTACAAATAGTAGACACTGTATGATATTTTTTTTTTTTTTTTTTTTTTTTTTTTTTTTTTTTTTTTTTTTTTTTTTACAATTTGTACTGTTTATTTTGGGACGCACAAAATCAAGCCTGGAAAAACACCAGCATGGAGGGAAAAAATTACAGATGGAACTCACCTGTCACCAAAAGGTGACAGCTGGAGAGGGCAAGTTACTCTCCCCCATCTTCCCCATCAAAGTGTTTATCAGCCACAGTTCAGGGAAGGACTAGAAGGTGACAGCTTACCCAAAATGGAATGCTGCTTTTGAAACGGTGAAAATGATGCTGAGATAGAGGGTGGACATAGGTCAAGGATGAATGTGTTAGAATGGAGGTTCAAATCCAAGCTGGCTTGGGACACACTTCCCTTGATTTTGTGCTCTGCAGAGCATCACATGACATTTGGTTCTAACTTTACTCATTACTTAAGGACACACAGTCAGAATTGTTTAAGGAGACAACTTGTTCAATGAAAAGAGCAGTGGTTGATTACTTCAGAGATGAGTTTGTTTTCCATTAGTTAAGTATTATAGTGTACACACACACACACACACACACACACACACACACACACACACACACACAAACACGATCAATGGTAATTGAATACCCAGAAAGACAAAAACGAAGTGATTCATTACTTCTGCTCTGCTTGCCCTTTTATTTATTTGTTTTTCCTATTTTACTCGTGGTTTAGGAAAATCCAAACTGCTTCAAACTTTGTTGGAAAGAAATGACTCAAACTACTCTGAGAGGCAATTCCATTACTGAAGTCAATAAAATATAGATCATCATTTTACATAATTACATATCCTGATTATGTCTGTTAGAAGTTGTCTTGGCTACAGATGGTTTTTATTTACACGAAAGTATTGTATTTTGTAAAGACATAATGGATAACTTATTAGACAGAGATTTGTACTTTGACAAAAAGCAGCAATATCTCTCTTGTGTTTTCTATTTCTGCCCGACTTTTAATGCCACTTAAATCTTCGACTCACCGAAAAGCAAATGCAGTTAACTAGATTCTATTCACCCAGCCACCAAGTAGAGAGTCTTCTGATACATTTTCAGAGATAAGCTATGTTCTGCAGCTATTTTTGTCCTTAAAGAGACTCATCGTTTGGATTATACTCTCACATTACCCTGAATAGTAGCCATGGGCTAACATGCAATTCCATATTCTATGTAAGAAAAATGAATCAGCACACAAGCAAATTTAAGGCCAATGGTTTTTGAATTGTACCAAATTGAGTCAGAAATAACTGTGGGCTCTGAGTGACTGCATCCTTTTCCCTCCATTTTCTTCTTTTGCCTTACCTTACATCCTTCTTTCTGTGTTTCTGACAATTGCAGGTCTAACTATGGAACCTCATGCAAAGAACAGACTACCTTCCTATATTACCTATGTACTTCCTTCTTGGAGACCTTGGCCCCAAATATGCCCCATGTGTGATCCCACAGTAGTTAATTTTGTTGGTGTTACGACATGGTGCTTGACATAAACAACTTTAGAGAAAGGTTCATCTTATATCTTGGTTTCAGAAGTATCATTCTATGATGCAGGAGATGTGTTCCAGGATTCAGTTTTTCCTACCATGGAATCCAGAAATACAGCGAAGTGGAAAACAGGAAGCAGCCAGGACAAGGCGTTTTCCCAATTGACAACTTTGGCTGAGCCATTTACTTCCTCCATTCAGGCTCTACCTTGCACATTTCGTCACCTCCAGAACTGAGAGCACATTTTGAATACAGAGGAAGATCAAGTCATTGATTACATCACAGCTTGCATGAGCTAATAATGATCTTGTGAAATGCTCTCAGAGACCCAGGCCCAAAAGATATGTGCTATACTCTATTCCTAGATAGGTCTTAATCCAATTGATCGACATCAGAATCAAATACCAGTCTCACTGAATTCTTCAGTTGGGACCCTTTAATGTACTTAATGCTTCAGAGATTTTAATATGACCACACATGCAGTTTAGAAACCTTTACCAATCAAGGCACTGTCTATTGTATATGACTACCTTGTTTTCAATTTACAATTAGAAAATACTCTGTAACATATACCTACACATATATCATTGTATGTATGTACACACATATTATTAATTTGTTTATAGCATGTGTGGAGGTCAGATGACAATTTTCTTGGGGATAGTTCTATCATTTCACCAGGCAGAAGAGTGAATCATAAGGCTTGGCATCAAATGCTATTAACCAATTAAGCTCTCTTACATATAGATCGATTGATATGCAGACAGACAGACAGACAGACAGACAGACAGACAGATTAATAGATATGGATATATAACATAGATGTATATCTGTAGTGCATATTATGTTTTAAAATATCCATTACAATGTAAATGCCTTTTCTTGTCCATTACAGTATTACAAAATAGGGAATAGGTATTTCTTACATCAACATTTTTAAATGACTCCTTAAAAATAATGTGTGGAAAATCAGAACAGAAAGAAAATGAGGGTGTTCTCATTAGTTGTATACACATTATAATCACAGGCATGTGTTCACAGAAAGAAATAATCTGACCTGTTCATGATCACATATTCATCTCTGAACATGTCTTCTGGAGTCTATTTTATAGTGTAATGGGAGAGGTGTCATTGGCTTCCTCCAGGTACCGCCAAGCTCAGTGATCCTCTAGCTACCAATTTAATTCCCTTGCACTTAACATTGACTCTCTTTTATTTGTGGATGAGCCTACAAAGTCTTTATAGTTCCATGTGCCTTCATTTTGTTTTGAAAAAGTTATAGTATTCCCCTTATAGTATTGACACATCTCAGTGAACCTACACATCAGACCTTCCCTTTGAAAGAGAGGAATTCCAGCTCTCAGGAGACAATGAGAGAACAAGGAGAAGATTAATGTCATTCTTGGCTATTTAAGCAGTGCACGGCTAGATAAAATGCATAAGACCATTAAAAAAAAAAAACAGAATCAGAAAATAGGTTGGCATGTTTCGGATAAAACGCAAGGACTACAGCACATATTTAAGTTGAATTTTTATTAGGAAAGTACTTGCAACATCAAAGCTGCTGTAGTCAAATTTTTTTTTTTTTTTGCACATTTTCTGAAAGTCCCTAGAGCAACAGACATGTTTTTAATGACTCAAAAAGTAGAAACTGCCAATTTATTTTTCCTCAAATAATTAAATCTTTAATTATTTTCATATATAGTTAGTAATAAGCATCATCCCAGTTTTGAACTTTCAAGGATCCCCGGTTTGCTTTTAGCATGCTTCTGTGCTTGCTGAGACTACTTAAGTCTTATGATCAGTTGGAGGGTAGCTCTCAAACTTTCACTTCTTAAAAAAAAAAAATAAAACACATTCCAAATGATACAGGGAACTGTTGAGTCAAGAGATACAAATTATATGAAACCATAAAGTAGCATAATTGAGCAAAGCAATTTTGGTGAGAAACTAAAAAGGAGGGGAAATCATGTAAATGTGATTATTTCTAATTAGAAACAATGACTAACTAAATCAAATTATACAATGAGGATTTGATTTAGATCCCTGGAGGAAAGCAGGGCATGCATTTGCATTCGTCTTCAGCTTTTGCTCTCCCCTTATTCTCAATGCTTTCGTAGACCCTTAATTGTAAGTAAGATGGCTGTTAGTCTCAATCTTTAAAATGACTCTGCATATGTAGTTTCATTCCAGCAAAGATTTCTGACAGTTGAGCATGCTCTTCAACAGAAGCTCCCTGGGTACTTGCAATACATGGAGGCAGGAAACCAGGTGCTCTGAAGTGACATTGAAAAAGCACAAAGCTGTGATATATTCATTTCCCTCATGTCTCTACATGAACCAGGAATCCTGCAATTTATATTAAGACTAGGAATTGCTCCTAATTTGTGATCACTAGCTCTATAACCCTGGATAAATTATTTAAGTGCTAACTCCATCCCAGTGGGTATGTGTGGATGAGCATCAGGCAAATTTAGGACAACTCTACTGACAAGAATCCTTGGTGAGTACTTAGAGAAGATGCAGCTTAGGTTTTTGGGAGTCCATCAAAGCCCAAGCAGAGCATACTGGAGTAGACCTCAGAGACTGAGTCTAGACTACTATAAAGAAAAAAAAAAACCACCAAGTGCTGGCAAGGAGGCTTAGAGGGTGCAGATGTGTTTCACTAAATTTGAGAGCTGAAATTCTATCTGCAGAAACTATATGAAGAAAGAACCAACACCCACCAACTGTCCACAACCTCATCAAATACACACCAAAACACATACACTCACACAGACACATACCCTCACACATACCACACACACACACACACATGCAAATACATACATGCAAGCACACATACATGCACACATGTACACATGCATGTACATACAGACATAGACTCAACAAATAAATAGATACAAAATTTTAAAGCAAAATTAAAAGAGTTTTTTGTGTTTATTTTTTTCCTTTGTTTTTATTTGAGAAAGGGTGTCTTGTGAGATTTTTTTTTTTTTGATATCTCAGCTGACCTGTAACTTAGTATATAGACCAAGCTGACTATTTCACAAAGGTCTCTTGGTCTATTCAATAAAGGTGCTTACCTCCCCACTCAGATTTCTTAGAGACTATTTTGAATAATATGTACATATATATGTGTATGCATGTCTGTGTGTGTGACCTCTTTTTTCCCTGATTGTTAAGCATGACCTTATTCAAATTAACCTCTGTAATCAAGTACAATACACAATGTTGACCCCTGAGACTGGAAAATGCAAACTCTACATGAACCATTCTTATCCCGACTCCAGTAGGCTTTACTAACTTTTCCCATGCCACTTTGCTTTTACCTATTAAATTGTGACCCTGGACACTGTCCTACATACTGATTTGCCTACTCACTTATTGTCTTACTCTTACTATCATACCAATAAAACAATAATAGAAATAATACTGTGATTTCTATGTCTATCGCTACATCTCCTTTGTCTATCACAGTTCTTCACTATTGTATTAAAATCAACAACAGATAACAGTTAACATAGTTATATATGTTAATTTGAAAAAGTCTGTCATATTATTTAGCATGAGGAACCAAGAAAACAGAGATACAATCCTTACTTCCCACTGCAGAATGATGCTATCCCCTCTAAATATTCTTTGCATGGATAAGCCCAAGTCATGCTAGAATAACTATCCTTTCACAATTTTCCTATCAGATAGTCTTTAGATAGAGAGAAACTCCAACACTGTTAGACTCCAACACTCCAAAAGTGTAGTTTATAAACAAACAAACAAATAAACAAAACAGGGAAGACTTGGTAAGAAACAGATACTCAAAAATCAACATGGTAAGTTTGTAGATTTTATACAAGTTATCTTTTTCATAGGCAAATGGGTGGCCTTCTTCATCCTGTAATTATCCTGTCCTGGGGTATGGAAGCACAAAATCATACTACCATTTCCCAGGGGTGACTTATACTGTTGTCTTATTGATAGCGCAAATCATATGCTTATACAGAACATCCTACAGAACATTCTATTGGAAAGTCAAATGCTGTGTAATTTATACAACTTCTGAAAAATATGTAGAAAAGAAATATTAATGATTCAAAAATCTACTTCATTGCTTTAGGGTACCAGTTTTCATCTTTTCAAACAAGCTCTTTTTTCCAGGAGCTATGCTCTGAAAGGCACTATCCTTGAAGGCACAAACTAGTTTTACTTTAGAATCTACAACTTGCTCCATGTAGGAATCATTAATAGAATGTTGAATAGATGAACACGAATAACCTTGCATCACCTTTTCCTGGAGCCAAAGACACAGATACGATGCTCAAGGGCTAAGAAGAAACTACCACATGAAGATCAATGCATTGTCAAGTTCTGTCTCCAAGGCTTGGGTCTGGCATATCAAGCCCAGAAGGCACACATTTTAATAACCAGTTGGGAGTAATATCTTTAACATGAAAGGAATGTAGAAGATTGATAGTTCTAATGTAGTCTTTTATTTTCATAAACTTACCACATGATGTCCCAATTTGTCTAGACATTGTATCCACTAAACTACTGAAGTCACTATGACTGCCTATTTATTTATTTTTTTGTTTTGGTTCAGGTTTTTTAAACAAGGTCACTCTTTGTATCCTTGGCTCGCCTAGAATTCACTATGTAGAAGATCCTGGCCTTGTGCTTACTCAGATCTTCTTCTCAAGTGCTGGGTTAAAGGTGAATGTACCACCACATTTAGTCTTACACCCAATTATTTAAATGATGGTGAAAGGGGTTGTGGATTTTTCTATGAGTCATGGCTGACATCTTGACTCCCAAGGAGAATGTGACTGTTCCCTGTTTATTAGACTTGGTTCATAAAAATAAAATCTATATGGAAACTACCATTTCTCTCTAGCATTCTGCATATTGAAAGCCAAGCAAATACATCAATTAATCACCAGTTACATGTTAATTATATAAACTTATCAGACCTTGAAATTTTAATAGTCTCTAAAATGACTTTAAAGACAAACATGAGGTAGAAACTTTAATCTCAGCTAAATGATATGGCTTATAATATTTAGAGAAATGATAGAAGGAAAGTATCTTTCATTTATTAAGAAATGCCTAAGTACTAATGATCTGTTAATATATTCCTTTTATGACACTTTTAACTATAAACTAATTCCATTCATTCCTAGATAAGGAAAACAAATATCTAAAGCTGAAGCTTCAAAAACAGTGTAAGTGGTTTTTTTACAAGTTATTTTCATCTTAATGCTTAGATCCCAAGCACTCTGTCTACTCTCTCTGTTGTTGCAATGTAACATTGTGATCATGAGCAGAGCAACTTATAAATGAAAACGTTTAATTTTGCTTACGGGTTTGGAGAGTGAAACTCCATGAAGGAATAGTGAACAGACAGATGAGTGCTCATATCTTGATTCACAACCACAAGGCAGAGAGAGAGACGACTGAGAATTTGTGAATGTTTTACAGCTGCAAAGCCTGGCCTAGTGATACACTTCCTCCAACAAGGCCACACCCCCTAATCCTTCCCAATGAGTTCCACCAACTGGGGACTAATTATTCAAACTTATGGTCCTGTAGAGACCATTCTCACTCAATCCACCATGACCACGGAGCATAACAGAGAAAAGACACAACAGACATAGGGTTGTTAAGTAAGGAAGTTTTAAATAGAAAACCATGGTGAGACCACAGATACTTTTGTGCTCTAGTTACATAAGACAATCATCTGGACACAGGTAAACCTTATAGGGTTTGCCACAGTAATCAATATATGCTTCCTTTTCCTGATCACACATCACCTTTTAGAGCTAAAATGTAGGTATTAAAATAATGTTTCACTGATTAAAGTCAAAATTCAAAGTAATATATGTCTTTTCTTTTTTATCCAAGCCGTATGAGGTTCATTCAATTTGTGGAGTTAGAAGCTCTAGCCTCAACAAAAAAAGGGGGGGGGAGCAAAGAATGAAGAATAAAATCCAACCAACTAGTCAACCAAACAAATAAGACAAAACCACACACACACTCTGAATATTTTCCCTAACTTCAACTGTTTTACCCTGTAATTTGACTTATGGCTACTTATGGCTACTTTTTTCCCCCCAGTTAACAAGGTAGCACTCTCTGTTCCTGGTTTGTGTACTTCTAGTTTTTTCCTGAGTTAAATTTAACATACAAGCCAGAGATTTTTGCAAAGCCTGTTGCAAGTGGTAGTGTGTCCTCTGTATGGAATAGGTGGTCTTTGTCTATTCGGAAAGAGATACTAGCTAAGTACCTTGAATCCTTTCCCTTGCTTTGTGAAATTCCAACTTTAGAACCTCCACCAGGATTCTGTCTGGTAAAGACCCCACTTACTAAATTCTGTAAGTATTACCATAATCCCGCTTCTAAGTGTAGCTGTCCTGCTTATCAAATTTGACACTGCCCCCCCCACTCTGTTCCCCCAGCAATCACTAGCCTTTCTTGTGTTTTTCAAGGTGCATCAATTGCTTCTTTTTTGCTGATTACCTCTGTAAAGCTGACAAATTACTCGATTTAATTTTTAGCCTTGTCTGTGTGAAAAAAAAAGTATGTAATAATTAGTTGTGAAGCTCAAATTACTTAATTTCGGGAAAGGGTTTCCCCCAAATGCTAGTTATCATTTTAAGTCTTTTCTGATCCAAATTAAAGACTAATTTTAATTAAAGTACAATCTGCCAGACACTGTTTACTGCTCTAAATGTTATCATCACTCATCCTTAGTACTCGTTGACTTTTGGTAATTTTTTATACACACTATGCTTTGTTTTGTGCACAGCCATAAACATGAACCTACTAAGAAATTATCTACTTGACGAGAAATGAGCACAGGATCAGTGACCTGGCTTTAGTTAATGGCTGTGTCTAATGGCCTCACAGACTTGAGTAAGCCTTTGGGGGAACATGGAAACAATTATTTTATTTCCTTGATTATGAAGGTTTGAGCATTGTGTGTGCAGAGTCTATATCAGATGGTTACCTGCATGCTGATATCCAGTAGATTGAAATTTGTCTATCTATTCTTAACCCACCAATTTGTTCTGTATCCTCTGCTCTAAGTCACTATAAAGTTTTGAATATTGTTTTTATTTAAAAAATGTTCTAACTCAAATACTTAGAAAACAAAAGGAACAGTAACTGGGGCAGTTTTCAAATAGTAAAGCTGAGAATAGCAGTGCTCCACCTTTGATGACATTCATAGTTGATGCTTTCATTTCTTCATCAAATATAAGATGTCCCCACTGCAAACAGAGGAGTCAAAGCAAGGCTGTATTACTATAAGACATATTTGCATTCACTGAGTTTTTGTTGTTATTGTTTTGTTTGCTTCACATGGTATTTGAAAGGAGAGGATCATTTCCTGGAAATTGATCTGACAGTTCTCTGGTGACACAATGCATCCACATGTTTAGAGCTACTGATTATTTTGAAAGTGACAGTCCCTCAATGAAGTTTCCCATCCTTCATTACAGCCAGTGTCAGAGATACAGGGACTCCGGAGAGCCTGTGTGTAAGAAGTGAGAAACAAGGTTTCTGAGACACTGGAGATGTACTGGCACTTAGGTGTTTTGGTGGCTGGCATTAGGAAAAATGGTTGCAGAGGCCCTAAAACTCAGAGTTAATTTTACTTTGGAAAAGAAATCACAGGATTTCATTTAGCTGTGTGGCAGCCTCAAATACCTGAAATGTGGGTTTTAGCATTTTTTTCCCTCAACAGTTCATGCTGAATTCAACTGATAAAATGAGCTCAAAGGAAGAAAAAATGTCACCCACTTATAAAGAGAAATGAAAACTGTTTTCAGCTGTCAGAAAATTCTTGTCAGCTGTACCAACTATAATTAACCCGATATATGTATATAGGAATTGTTATAAAAGGTGTGATTACACTGTGGATGAATTATGTTGTTTTGCAAGTCAGGAAAACATCAAAATTAAATTTATAACACCACATACATTATTCCATGTTTTGTGATTTATTATCTAGTATTTACAGAATTTATGCCGAGGAGTCAAGCAAAAAAAATGAAGTTATTTTCCTGTTTCATAAAAATCTTATCTCTTTTAACGTATGAAAACTGTTTGGCACTTGAAAAAAAAAAAAAGAAAGAGGAATGCAAACAGAGAAGAAAAGCAGGCCCTCAATACATGTGGAGTGGTTTCATAAGCTACAATTGATCGCCAGGGCAACAAAAGAGGTCTTGATAAGTTCCTCTTCATTAATCTCTTTCTCCTGCTTGTGCATAATCTATATGAACAGTGACAGGTAGAAGGGATTTGTGTGGCAAGCAATAGGTCACATTTCCCAAAAACCAAACCTTCCATGCATGTGGGTGTCTTCCTCTCTACAACACAATACTTTTTCTCTTCTTTCTTTTTCTTTGGTCAATATGTACAACTGTATGACCCTGACCAACAACATATTTAATTTAAAGATTTCAGTATCTGTAAATGAGATGTTCATAGGAAGAGGCTCACAATAGAGGAACTTCATTTGGGTTTACCTGACATAGACAAATTTTCCAATCCATTCTCTGCTCTGGAGGCATTGTGGCTTTTTTATAACACAAATGTGAGAATGGGCTCTTTTTAAAAGAGTCTGTGTGTGCCTATTGGATAACATTGAGAATATGTATGTCAAATAAACTGTTCCCTCCACAATAGGTTTTGTTCATGGAATTTCTGAATAGCAAAAGTATCCCTAACTGAAACTAACACTCCTATGATTTAAATGTTTATAACACACACACACACACACACACACACACACACACACACACACATTGTAGACAACTGAGAGAAGTCAAGTACAGAATTCAAATCTTGTGGAACCTGGAGGCAGAAGCTAGTGAAGATGCCATGGAGGATTGCTTCTTACTCGTTCGTTCCTCAATGGTTGTTCATACACATACATACACATATATACTCTTTATCCTCCAATATTCAATAATTTAGGCCTTCATCCCTGCTACAATGTCTCCTAAAACTAGATTTATAAGGGCTCAATAACCAATATACAGTGCTGTTGTGAACTCAGTTAAAGGAATTTAATTTGCTGGAGGCGATCTATTAAAAGACTTGTTAATAAGAATAAGTTTCTAAAAAAGAAGAGAGAACAAAAAAAAAAAAGAAAAGAAAAATTAGAGATGTTGTAGCACTTCTAGCACTCCTGTGGCCTTATAAGATACCATAAGGTTACCCTTTCTTCCCCCGCATGTTCTATTCCCAAGTATTGAGCATACCATCAGCCCAGAGAAGAATCAGGCCAGTCATCATGGACTAATGACTCTGAAACCCTGAGACAAAATAACGTGTTTCCTTCTTCACGGGTACTGATCTCAAGAACTGTGTCACAGTGAGTGAAACCTGGCTACCAGTGGCTCTGGGGTCTGCTTTATACAGTCAGCTCTTCTATTGCCCTGTGACAGCTCTTTCCCATAGTATTTGAATTAAACAATGGTAATGCATCACTGGTTCACTAAAATGTCCTTTGTTAATAGTGATAATAATAATAATAATAATAATAATAATAATAATAATGATGATGATGATGATGATGATGATGATGATGATGATGAATAGGTACAATAAATAAGTGATAGGCCTAGGCCCATGTTCTATGATTAATAACAACTATATACTATCTTAGAACTAAGGAGCAATAGTGAGTGACAGCAAATTGCTAGCCTACTGTAATATATAATAAAATATAAAAATATAAAAAATAATTTGGCTATGCAGAATGCAAACATTGAGAGATGATCAGGCTTGAGTGTCACTCACACACTCCAAGTAACCATACCCGTGACTGTAACTACCGATTACTGATGGGCACTAGTAACATCATTACCTAAATTCTTGCTCTAGGTCTCTGTGCTCTCTAGCACAATGTTCATCACTACTGTATGCACATGCGTTTTATAACACTATATTTTTTTCATCTTCAAGGAAGAGAGAAATGTACTCTGTGTGTACAACTGAATCAAATTGTCCCTGAATACTAGAATACAAGCAGTTTTTGCCCAAACATCTCTGTATATATTTTTGTAGAAGCAGTTCAATGCATCTAAGTAGTGTATTGTCACCGTAAACTGTCTTCTCTTTTACTTAAGATGCTGACATTAACCTCAGTGGACTCATTTATTTCTCACTCAATGTACCTACTCTACCATGTATAAGCTAAATATGTAACTTAACAAAAACGGTAACATGTTTCAGATGTGCAATTAGACCCATTCAAGATTTGTGGGTGTTGGTCTGGGGTTACTGTGCATTCAAATGCTAAGTACTGGCCTCCCAGATCTGGTTAACTGCACTAGGAAATTGTCACATATATAGGTTTTTGTTGTGTGAACCCTGCTCCCTAAGTAAATTGGTCGGTAAAAGGTTAGTACCGGTGATTGGGCAATAGATCGAGGTGGGCGGGTTTTCAGTTATGTGATATATTGGCTGCATTTCAGTAGGCTAATCAACAGTTCACATTACACTTGCCACCAATAAAGATGTAAGCAGAAATGACAGGGAAAGATCCGAACACAATGTGGTTCTCTCTGTTATCCAAGTGAATTAAATAAAGAGAAATGTAGAAGGACGGATTTCATTATCAGAATTTTCAGCCAGAAAAAGATATCACCCTCATTCCAACTCAGTGTCTTTTAATGTACAGAAAATGTATTAATGTGTTGAAAAGGAAAAGATTTATTCAAGGATTAAATTTTATCTCAAAATCTCTGCTTTTATCTTTGTGAGACTACATTTGCAGCCTCGGTTGATTGTGAGTGGAAATATGCTGGCCATCCAGGCCCCTCCACCATTTCAGGGACAAAAGGTCACTGCCATTCTCTACAAGTTCTTCCTTCTGACTAAATCTGCTTATAATTAGTAATACTAGACAATAGTTTCTTTTTAAATTATATGTCATTCTTAATCCTCCCCACTTTCAAAGGTTTGAAAGTTCATAGCATTGGGATTGTGCAGAACAAAGACTTTCACAATATTCCAAGAGCTCTTAAGTTTTAGTCTACAGAAACTTCGCTCAATACAGCTTTGTACTAGAAATACTCTGTAAGGAGTGTATTTTGACGGAAATATTACAATGGCACAGTTTCAGGTATGCTTCTTTTTCTCTGTGCAGTTATATTACTAAAGGTGTGATGAATGAGTTAGGTAAATAATAAAGCGGTAACAATGTGTAACCAATTACAAGAGGCAAATATAATATGCTGGAATACAAGCTGTCACTGGAGTCCACATAAAAGAAGGTATTCATAATCATCCTTTCAGATTCGCCCATTTGACAGAAGAGACTCCAGAATTAAAAGAAAAAAATTAACACGGTTACCATTAAGAATTGGAAAGAAACTGTAATCAAACAGTGCTTCCTAAAAGACATGTTAACCTTGGAACACTGTAGTTGCTTACTATTTCTGCAGTGGTAACAAATCACTAAATATTAGCTATAGATGTGTTACTGAAAATATATATTCACGGGAGCATTCCTAATTATGTGGGAGAAATGTGGCAGTGGTCCTAGGGCTTAGCACTCATTTGATGAGTAAGCATTTGTTATTATTGTCATGACGACGAACCTCACTATTACTTTGTTCTATGTCATTCAGACTTCAGTGCCCCTTCTAGTGTACCATGGAAATGCTGAGACTTTATGCTTTGGTATGGCTAAACCTGAACTGATGAAAAGATTTAAATCCAGTCCATGCCAAATAATGGTTAGAAATAATGATGATGATGATGATTCTGACTGGAAGTATGAAGGAAAGGGAACGACGTGAAAACCGTGTTAGGCTGGAATGTGATAATTCAGTGGCAGAGAGCAGACCTAACATGTGCAAACCTTGGATAGATACCCAACATATATATCTCTCCTCTTTCTCCTCCTCCTCCTCCTCCTCCTCCTCCTCCTTTTTCTTCTTCTTCTTCTTCTTCTTCTTCTTCTTCTTCTTCTTCTTCTTCTTCTTCTTCTTCTTCTTCTTCTTCTTCTTCTTCTTCTTCTTCTCTCTCTCTCTCTCTCTCTCTCTCTCTCTCTCTCTCTCTCTCTCTCTCACACACACACACACACACACAAACACACATACTGAGCGACAGAGACAGAGAGACAGAGAGAGCCCGTAGCCCACATCAGATGTAGACAGTGGCTCTAGAGAAAACAGGAGGTACTCAGGTGTCTGTTGGCCTTTTTCATGTCCTGACTCAGGAAGATAGAAGCTTGTTCTATCTCTTTTGATCTTATTTGCTTTTGGATGCTGGCCAGACCTAAGTATCTATTTTCTGATATTATGGACTGTCTTATTTTTTTTCTGAAGCAGCCCCTTTCCACTAAGTATCTGCCTGCTTGCTAACCATGGACCCTACATCCATGGTCTGGTTAACTCAAATAATATGACTTTTCTATTTCTTTTCTATCTTTCTTTTCTCAGTAGCTGCAGAGTTTTATATTGTTTTTGGTGTGAGTTTTTTTTTTCTTTCAAGTCCTGATGAAATTGTCCTCAAGCATTATAAAAAAAACTAAAAGAAAAGAATTGCAAAATTATTTGACTTCAGTTTGGATGTTTCTATCACATAGATGGCTGGGGAGAGAAGAAAGAAAAATCTTTGCCTCCTGAGATTTTGAAAAATAAAAACTAGTCTATCATCTAACACAAAATACCTATACTATCAGGGGCATGAATGAAATAAAGCAAAGCTGTAGGAAAAGTAAAGAAAAAAAAAATCAGGTTCAAATATAAACTTGGCTTCATGCCCTTTTGAGAGCAATCTGCCCATGGAGGATTATTGGACATCTTGGTGGGGGCTGAATTTGAACCAGGTTCCAAGGATGAAAGCCCACAGTCTAATCTGCTGAGCTACGGAGCCCAGTGCTGTGCTGGTTTATAGAAATCCTATTAACTGAGAGATTGAAGGGAAGCAGATAAGATAGAGAGGTGTTGGAAATCAGGCTTCAGTAGTTTTAACAGAAAAGGTACTTTTGAGCTCTGCTACTCTATCCAGATAGGAGTTAAAAACAGCACATGCATTTTGTGTGTGCATGTGTTTCCAACTGCTCATGTACACACCTGTGCATGAAAATTGCGTGTTTTGTGGGTATTTATTTTTATGTATTCATGGCACATAAAAATGTACAGTGCATTTAACACGGAAATCATTTTACCTGAGAGTCTTCTTGAAACTTACTGATTTACTTTACATATTCTAAGAAAGTCAAAGTGATTTTAACCAAATTTTTTATCTGTCTTGTGCTATCCGTCATGTTCAACGGTGTAAGGTCAAGGATAATGGAGAATCTTAATAGCGTCATTCACCCACGTTTATTTCTCCTCTAGGAATAGCTGCCACAAACAATACTTGCATGCCAATACCATAACAAAAGTAGAATACCCGGAAAACCTCTACAACCATGAAGTCAGATTTGGATTACAAATAAATCCGATAACTTAGATCATTACAAAGGGAACTGACCACACCTTTCAGGCTAGGACTGGGCCGTACTGCGAAGGCTGAAGCTTCAAACTGGGCTCCATCCTCTTTGCGGCAAAATAACGCCATTGAATTAGATGTTATACCAGCGTGATTCTTCACCATTCACATAATCCAAGACCATGATGACAAAAGTAATCGTGACTGAGGAAAGCATTTGATAAAATTTCAAAATATGAAAATGGGAAGCTTCCTAAGAGACAAGGACAAGCAAGCATACCAGCAAGCAAGCAAAAACAACCGAGCCCCAACAATAAAACACAAGCTGAACTGGGATGAATGAATAGGGAAAATGGCTGAATATCTAAACCTTTGTGTTCTTCTACCTGCCAGATAACAGCTACATGCCTTCTAGCACTGAGAAATAATAATTTACATGCCTAAGCAACTATTTGTGTCTCTTTTCTATAGAGAGTAAGGTTGGAATTCTCCCGGTGCCTGACCCTGGATAGATTCTGGCATTTTCTGAGCTGCAATTATTTTTATCTATAAAAAGAGAACACCCTTGGTGACTTCTCATACAAGGTGTGTGAAGAATTAATAATTAATGAAAGGCCATGATTGCACTTTCTCTCTTATAAGGTATGTCACTAATAAAGATTGGAATATAACCCTAGCACATTAAGCAGACTGCTGACCAATGGCTCTAGATATGCTAAGCCTATAACCTATTTCAAACTTAATTACTTAAATGATGAACTATTTAAGGGGAGTGCATTCAGTTAGCTCCTTCTGAATTTAAGGTGACTGATTTCTGTCAAATATACATTAAACTTTTGGGAAAGAAATATTTTTATTTTTTTTCTAAATATAATATTTTTAAATGATATGACAGTACGATTTTTGAATTTTATGGTCAAAAGTAAACAAAGTTCATGAGTTTCCATGCAGAAATGAAACTATACAAAGAAAATTAACACAAAAACTAAAAATAGTTTTCAAATTTCATTTCTAAGCTGTTGCTTAAGGGAAGAAAAAAATTGAATATTTACTATATGTTCTTTTTGTTACCTAAATTGTATAATAAAGTTTACCTAATACCTGTTGATAGGTTTCTGAGAATTTTCATAATAGTATGCCAAGGAATATAAGCAAGTGAGAAGATACAAATCTATTTTATAATATTATTAATGTTCAAGTTATCACAATCTCCTGATCATGATTACTTACTGCACATATCAGGGTGACACTTAATACCAGAAAAGCAATGCTCAATTAATTAAAAAAATGAAACTGAACCTCAGATAATATGAAAAGTCTATTCCAAGCCCTTCATTGATAATGTGTAAAATACAGGAAAAGGGCAGGTTTACTCATTCACCTTCCTGTCTCTAAGTTCACTGTTGATTTTAGTCACTGAATTCAGACAGATGATTACATGGGTCACCCTCAAGTCTTCAGCCAATGCCAGTGGTGCAGATTCATACCGACAACAAACACTTTTCTTCATTTTGTCCTAACTGCACAGAACCTTCTCGTGACTGTGACCCCTGTTTTATCACCCAACTGTGTTTCTGAGTTTAGCATTTTGAGACATCATTGCACCACACGAGGGATTTTCCTTCAGAGCCCCGTCTTGCTTTAACATCTTACTTTCAAGAAAAGAATTTCAAATCTGAAAAAAAAATTATGCACACACTCTAGTGTGTTTCATTGGGGCAGAGATTTTCGAGTTCTTTCTCCAAGGACCATCTGGTTCCATCTTTGAATAGTCTTGGAATCCAAAGCCAGGTTGCAAACCTCCTGGCGAACTGATTTGATTCAAACTATATTAGTGATCATGCTTTGTCTGCCTTTCATTGATTTGTATCATTCATATTGGAATAATATAAACACAGCATAACTATTCCATTGGAGACACATAATGTTAAATATCTAAGGGGAAATATTTTGAGGATTGATTTGTTTATCTATTTCATGGGTATGAGTGTTCTGTCTTTACACATGCCTGCATGCCAGAGAGGACATCGGATTCATTTGAGATGATCATGGGTCACCATGTAGTTTTTTTGGATTTGAACACAGGACCAATGGGAGAGCAGACAGTGTTCTCAGCCACTGAGTCATCTCTTCAGCCCAAGAGATAATTTTTAATGTGTGCTACTCTTGTGAAAATAGTTTCTCAGACTATGGATCATATACTATTACCAATATCTTAAATATTCAGAAACAAAAACAAAATATTTTAATGGAATAAAAATATTAAATTGCAAAATAAGCCTTAATGATTATCCTGTGATAACAAATATTTATACAAAAATACTACCATTATTCCATAAATCAGCCTTCTATGTTTCACCCCATGTTTTCCAAACCATGCAACTATATGTGCAGTCATGTGGAGTACAGGAACATTAAGGTCATGAGGGTTTCTTTCAGAATTTTAAGACAAGTCTGAGAGGCCAGGCAATGCTTGAAAGGTAGGCTGTCATCAGGGAGCCAGGAAGAATGCCAAACCTAAACTTCCTTGGAGAATTCAAGAAGTCAGAGGTGCCAGGAACATTAGATTGTCCCCTAATGACAATTCTGGGGAGAGAGGGGTAATGTGAGCAGCAGTAGAAAAGGCCTTAAGAGCAGGATTAACTGAGTCCATTAGAACCAACCTCACAATACCATGTGCCCGGGATGCCAGAGAAGGAGTACAAGATTTACTGTTTCCTTTAATAGAATTTTGTTTTACCTTGGTCTGATTTTTCCTTGCTACTCTGTGATTTCTTCCTTTGGGGACCGAAAGTTTTGTTTTGGATCTTAAATGAATGTAATTTTCTTCTGGTCTACAGAAGCTCACAGCAAGAATTGGTCTTGAAGCTCTGAGCCAACTTTGATCTTTGATACTGAACTGTGCTGTAGTAGGATTTTGGAACCAGTTCTCTTAGAGAAGAACTAACCACGTTTCTTTCTTTCTTTCTTTCTTTCTTTCTTTCTTTCTTTCTTTCTTTCTTTCTTTCTTTCTTTCTTTCTTTCGTCCTTCCTTCCTTCCTTCCTTCCTTCTTCTTTCTTTCTTTCTTTTTTTTTTTTTTTTTTTTTTTTTTTCTGCATGTGAGATGCCCATGAGCCTCGATTGTTGAGTTGATTGTTGTGGTTTTAACAGTGAATGCAACACTAGTATCACTGTTTGAGGGGTTTCTGGAAAGGTGGAGCTGAGTCTACTGAACTAATTAGATTATGTCTAATTTCTACTCCCATCGTTTCATTATAAATTGTTACTATGTTTGTGTGGGTGTGTGTACTCATGTGTATTTGTGTGTATATGTGTGTTTGTGTACTTTTGTGTGTCTGTGTTTGTATGCATGTGTATGTGCGCTTATATGTAAGTATGTATGTGTGTTTGTATGTGTGTGTATGTGTATGTGTACTTATGTATGTAGCCTGCCTTGTTGGAATCACTTCTCTATTTTCCCTATTGTCAGTTAAGAATTTAAATCAGCTGTTGAAGGGATTTAGAAAAGATCTGGGAAAACCCAGGTTGGATAAAGACCAATTTCCCTTCCAGTCCTGGTTCCCTAATCCATTCTTATACTGCAGGGGTACTGCTGCTTTTATGTTTAGCTCTTCCTCACATTGCTCTTTCCATATTTCCTCTTACAAAAGAGAAGTTCTAAATATCCTGAAGCCCAGGGCCTCTCCTATTCTTTCCATAAAATCATATTCATTCTTCCTCCCTTTGCTTGTGTCCTATGTTTCATCTACCACTGACCTTACAGTAATCCATGAAATAACCTTTGTGCGATCTTTAGGTAAAAGAGGGCATCTTTCCCTTTCTTTAGGCCTCTGGTTGTCTGTTTTCTGACAAATCCAGTTCCATCTTTTGAATTCACTAGATGGTAACATCATTCCAGACCTAATTGACCTATAATCCCTCTAAAAGATTTACATTTTATATACTTCTTACATTGACTAACATCTCAGACCTAACTTTTTGGAGTACCTTTTTATTGATTGAGAATTCCATATATACATATAATGTGCTTTGATAGAATCTACCTCTCATCTTCTCCTTTAACTTCTTTAAGTCCTTCCCTGCACTTTCTTCTCAACTTTATGGGCCCTATTGTAATAACCATTGGACACACTTAACATTGACCATGTTTGTGTAGGTGTGGACCCATCTACAGGTCAATTTATAAAGGGCTTCATCCATGAAATAAATTGGTTGCCCCTTGCCTAGCATCGTTTAATGTTGAGGTTTGGTCTTTTGTTATCTATTGTAATGCTTAATGCAGAACTTGGTTGACTCAGAGAACAGAGAGTCCTTGTAGGCATTGGCCCCAAGTTATTTCTGATTGGTAAATAAGGATGCCAACAGCTAGTAGCTGGGCAGGAGAGACACAGATGGGGTTGTGTTTTCCTGGGCTTGGGGTTGGAGGAGAAGCACAAGGGAGAAGAAGTTCTAGGAAAAGGAAGGAAAAGCGACCATAGATCTAAAGGCCTGGTCCCAAGGGCTGGCTAAATGGAGTTGAGAGCAGCCCAGATGAAACTATGGATTTACTCAGGAAAGTAGACTCTCACAGTATAGAGGGTAGGTGCCCAGCTCTTCTTCAGTTTAAGGCTTATTGTAAAGATAAGTTGGTGTGTATTTGATCTGGGAACTAAATGGTCTAAAGGGAGCTTATACTTCCTTTGTGCAGTAATTCCTTTGTTGACTACTTGTAAAAGAATGCTGAAGGATCAACTTGAACATTTCTGAGAATGAAAACCTAACTCAGGACTATGTATTGGAGTATCAGCTCTGTCATGGGAAAGAAGTATTAACTGGAAAATATAGAAAACATTTTTTCTGGAATATTTTGTTATGAAATGCATGATAGTTAAATCGATGTGTGCACAGGCAATAAGCCATCAAGTTGACAAAAGTATTCAACAAAATTGCTATTCATTGCACAGCATTTTAAAACAAACAATAGATCTGTCTGTCTTCCAGTTCCTGTGTAACTTGGGAACAGAGGAATTTCTATTCATCTTTTCTTTTTCAGAGCTTATCAGGGTACCTAGCAAAATTACACTTATTAGATTTAAAAATGTGTATGATTGGATAGTATGGATATTCTATGGATCATATATTTTATAAGTGCGTCCTTAGCTCAAGAGAAGGAAACCTTGCCAGAAGAGAAAGATTGCTTCATTGGCTATTGTGTGACCAATTCTAAAACAGAAAGATGAAAGCACCTAGTAAAATTGTAGAAGACAATGGAATTTGCAACCCAATTAAGGATTCCAAACAAAACCTGAGTAGGTGGCAATGCCTCAGTAATGTAGTTCACTGAACAGCTCAGAAAGTACCTGCAGCCATATGCATTTGATGTTCTCTAACACTTAAGACATGTCCCCAAAGACTAATAAACAAAGACCGCATCCCTACAGAGTGCCAAACTATACGTAAGTACCAGCTGTATATTTGCTTTTGAGAGTTATGTTTAAAAGCAAAACTTATAATCTTAAAAGACATAAAAATCAAAAGAAAAATAGAAGTGAGTATCGTACTGGGTAAGTTTTTCTGTACTTCGCTGGAATACATATGCAGTGGTTACTGTTTGTTAGAGGATGAATACTTAATTCTGAGGAAAAAATATGAGAAATGACATCTTTACTTCCACGAAGCTTAGACTCAGCAAAATAGATATAATTGTAGTCTCAAATAATAAAATAGTGGTTATGGAAAGCAGAAACAGTAAATTAACATGTTACAGACTCAAAATGGATTTCAATGTAAGAGCACTGATGAAAATCTGGGAAACTAATTTGTTCAATGTCTTCAGCTAATTATTTCCTTTACAAAATATTTTAAAGTATGAATCACATCTACTATATCCTCATAATAACACCTTAGATTATTGTTTAACCAAAAAACTAGGAAATGTGCCTAGCATGTATCATTAATCTTCATTAGAAGTTAGGTTGGTACAGTGACTATCCAGAACTTGAAAAGACCACACATGCATATATATAGAAATAGACCTAGAGGTATAGATTAGATATAAATATATGATAGATAATATAGTTATAGATTAGATATAGATATAGATATATGATAGTTATATAATAGATATATGATAGATAATGTAGGTATAGATAAGATATAGATATATAATAAATAGACAATATAGGTATAGATTAGATAGATTTGATACAGATATATGATAGATAATGTGACTATAAGTTATCCAAGTACTTTATTGTGATGTCAGAGTAGAAACCTGACTGACACATGGAGTCTGTAAGCTTTTACTGTGTGTTTTTCCTGCTAGTGTGTTTATAAGGCTCTTACTACTGGAAAAAAATGTCTTTCTCTTTTTGATAAGATGAAAATTCTCCTCCTTTGTTTTTGGTTCTGGTTTTACAAATGCTGTGATAGTGCTCGGCCTATTAAATAATCTTTGAAAATATATCAACAAACTTTACCATTTCTGCTTCTTAACAATAGTAACAGAAGCCCAAGAACAAAAATAAGAGTATCAGAAAAGGGGACCAGAGCAGGAGAACACATACCACTCTCAGACGTATAATTGGCCTAAACTTCTTCTCCCCTAAACCTTGCTTTGTCTTCTACCTTGGAATCTCCGCAGGAACATTTCATGGTGCATTAAATACTGTTTAATATGGACCCACTTTTGGCATTTCTATTTCAGTTTTTTTCACAGACTTTCCACACAATACACCTCCTTCCTTATCATGTGTGATTTAAAAGTAACTACGTGAGCTCATTTCTCTGATTAGGAAATGGTATTGCACAAACACACAAAGGATGTGACCAGCATGACTCAAACAGCTAATGAATCTTGCTGTTTTCAGCTCATTCTCACTAAATCGAGCTCCACAGATCACTTTAAAAAAAATGTGTTCTGTACTCCAAGAACCATAATTGTTCCACATTTACAATTCATATCCAATGACTGCAGGGTGCTTACTCTAGTTAATCCTCACAGAATAGTGGATATTGATTCTGTGGAGATGGGGTACAGCAAAGTCATCTGTCATTTGAAATACTCCTTTGGGAAGCCCCTCACACAAATAATGCTCTGAAAGGCAGCCCTGTAAGGCTGGATATGGCCTTCCTCCCAAACCGTTAGACATGAAAAAGGTAAAGGTTTGAGAAGCCTTGATGCCTTTCCTGGCACACCTCATCTTATTTCTGCTCACTTCCTTCAAAATGGTAATGATGAAGCAAATGGCTGTATCTGGGGAGGGTTATTGGTCAAGCTTCCTCCCTATGTTGACTTGTAAATATAAGCATTAAAGAAGTGTGAGATCCAAGAAACCTCTGTATTTTAATTAATTGGTTTAGACAGCAACTGGCTTATGGCAAATTTCCTGGTGCCCCAGCTATATTAATGACTGAGTTTTAAAGTTAAAATACTAAATAGTAATATAAATATTAACATAAAGATAATATTTATACATACATATATATATATACACACATATATGTGTATATATGTATATATGTGTCTGTATACACACACACACACACACACACACACACACACACACACACACACACAAACATTTTGTTTTACTGATTCTCTTCCCTTTCTGCCCTACCTCCTACTGGTGGCCCCTAGGCACTTCTGACTTCTAGATCTCTTTCCCTTTCACTACATATATCTTCTTCTTCTTCTTCTTCTTCTTCTTCTTCTTCTTCTTCTTCTTCTTCTTCTTCTTCTTCTTCTTCTTCTTCTTCTTCTTCTTCTTCTTCTTCTTCTTCTTTTTCTTCTTCTTCTTCTTTCCTTTCTTTTCCTCCTTTAGCACTTCCTCAGAGCCTCATTTCCTTTCTCATGATCCTTTGTTTATATTTTCATGATCTGTGATACACATTCACACACACACACACACACACACACACACACACACACACACACAAGAATCAAGAATCACAATCCTTACAGCCAAAAACAATTTCAGTTTGTATATTATCACATCTTTAAAAAAATGCATTCAGCCTCTGATAAAAAATCTCAGCTGGTACCATAGGCTACTGCTATTGTTACATCAAAAGTATGACACATTAGAACCTCCAGGTTGGACAGAAAGTCTTGGAAACACACCTCAAAGTTCTAAGTAGTTGTAAATATTTTCTTGCTTGCTTGCTTCCTTCCTTCCTTCCTTTCTTCCTTCCTTTCATTTTTACAGAAAATGCCATACTAATTTTCATAATGGCTACTTCAATTTATCCTTCCACAACCTTGAATAATTGTCCCTTTTGCCCTTGATTTTAACTTGCATTTGCTACTTTTTGGTCTTCTAACTTCTTGAGTGTCATGAAGTCTGTGGATTGTATCTTTGGTAGTTTGAGCTTTTGGGTTATTATCCACTTTGGGGAGTGCACAGTATGTGTGTTATTTTATGATTGGGTTACCTCACTCAGGATGATATTTTCTAGCTCCATTCATGTGTCATAGAATTTCATAAAGTCATTGTTTTTAATAGCTGAGTAGTACTCCATTGTGTAAATGTACCACATTTTCTGTATTCATTCTTCTGTTGAAGGACATCTGGTTTCTTTCCAAGTTTGGCTTTTACAAACAAGGCTGCTATGAACATAGTGAAGCATGGGTTCTTGTTATATGTTGGAGCATCTTTTGGGTATATACCCAGGACTGGTATACCTGGGTCCTCAGGTAGTCCAGTTTTCTTAGGAACCACCAGACTGATTTCCGGAGTGGTTGTACCAGCTTTCAATCCTACCAACAATGCAAAAGTGTTCTGCTTTCTCCTTGTGCTTGTCAGCATCTGCTGTCACCTGAATTTTTGATCTTAGCCATTCTGACTGGTATGAGGTAGAATCTCAGGGTTGTTTAGAATTGCATTTACCTGATGACTAAGGATGTTGAACATTTCTTTAGGTGCTTCTCAGTCATTCAGTATCCTTCAGGTGAGAATCTTTGTCTAGCTCTGTTCCCATTTTTTTTAATAGAGTTATTTGATTCTCTGGAGTTTAACTTCTTCAGTTCTTGTTATATTGGATATTAGCCCTCTATTGGATGAAGGATTGGTAAAGATATTTTCCCAATCTGTTGGTTGCCATTTTGTCCTATTGACAATGTCCTTTGTTGGACAGAAGCTTTGCAATTTTATGAGGTTTCATTTGTCAATTCTAGATCTTATAGCATAAGCCATTGGTCTTGCCTTCAGATAAATTTCCCCTGTGCCTGTGTGTTTGAGATTCTTCCCTACTTTCTCCTCTATTAGTTTCAGTGTGTTGGGTTTTATGTGGGGGTTCCTGATCCCCCTGGACTTGAGCTTTGTAAAAGGTGATAAGAATGGCTGGATTTGCATTCTTCTACATGTTGACCTCCAGTTGAATCAACACCATTTGTTGAAGATGCTGTGTTTTTTCTACTGGATGGTTTTAGCTCCTTTCTCAAAATCAAGTGACCATAGGTGTGTGGTTTCATTTTTGGATCTCAATTCTATTTCTTTAATCTACCTCTTGTCTCTGTACTAGTACAGTATGTTTTTTATTACTATGGTTCTGTAATACAGCTTGAGGTCAGTGATAGTGAATCCCCCAGACATATTTTCATTGTTGAGAACAGTTTCTGATGGCCTGTGTTTTTTGTTATTCCAAATGAATGTGCAAATTTCTCTTTCCAACTCTATGACGAATTAATTAAGAATTTTGATGGGGATAGCATTAAATCTGTACTTTACTTTCATGTGTGATGAGATTCAATGATGGTAGAATGCACCAAGTTCCCTCACCACAATTCCTGATTTCTTATGTAATTTCTTCAGTTAGTTGCATAGATGGGACCATGTGGGAAAACATAAGAAACTGTCAGACTCAAGCTTCTTTAAGATACTTCTCCTGAGTCTTCAGCTTGTTTGCCTTGCATGCTAATAACTCTTAATGATCATTTTAAATATATTTATAATTCTTTCAGTGTGACAAAAAATATGCAGTGGTTGATTTACAGTGTGTTACTCATCTTTTAAACAGCAGGATTTTTTTTTTTTTGCATTACATGACTTAAACGAGCTTCCATGACATGTGTTAAATTGTTAGAGCTGCTCTTCTAACTACAATCTTCTACATGTAGATGATTTAATAATTCTTCTTATTACCTGCCCCTGGGGACCCAATATTGTATTTGCTTCCATAAGTTTTACCTTTTAGGTTTTCCATAAATGTAGTTCTGTAGTGTAATAGTCCATCCTTGTGTTGTACTATGCATCTCTGGT
Source organism: Micromys minutus (assembly GCF_963924665.1). Taxonomy (NCBI): domain Eukaryota; kingdom Metazoa; phylum Chordata; class Mammalia; order Rodentia; family Muridae; genus Micromys; species Micromys minutus. The sequence goes on along the minus strand of NC_137966.1, from coordinate 7,178,044 downwards.
ATGCTCCAAAGTTCTTTATAAGGAATGCATCTTTCCTTCTTCCTCTTCTCCTCCTCCCTTCTCCTTCTCCATTCTCTTTCTCCCTTCTTCCTTTCTCCTCCTCCCTTCTCCTCTTCCCTTCTCCTTCCTTCTCCTCTCTTCTGTCCTCTTCTCATCACTTTCCTTCCTTCTCTTCTCTTCTTTTCTCTTCCTTCCCTGCCTTCTTTTCCCTTCCTTCCTTCTCTTTCTTCCCATCCCTTCTCTTCCCTCTCTTCTCTTCTCCTCCCTCCCTTCTCTTCCCTCCCTTCCCCTTCCCTTTCCTTATATATTTCTTTTCTCCCTTCTATTCCTTTTCACTTTCTCCCCTTTTATTTCTTTCTTTTTCGTTTTTTTTCTTTTTTTCAGTTATTAAGTAGTTCAATGGGACTTTTAGTTTCATTTCAAAAATTCTTTTTCGAGAGGCTGGAGAGATAGCTCAGCAGTTAAAAGCACTGTCAACTGTTGTTCTGCCCCCACATGGCCATTCACCACTGTCTATAATTCCAAATCCAGGACAATGGACACCTTCACACAGATATTTATGCAGGTTAAATATCAACACACATAAAATGAAATAAATCATTAAAAATCAAATCTAACCATCTGAACTGCAAAGGATCCTCAGAGTTATTTGAAGAGAAGCAAAATACCTTGGCTGTCTGCTTTTTGTTTACTTGTTTGTTTGGATTTCTGGTTTTGTTTTGTTTTGCTTTTCTAATTCTTAGAGTTGAGCTTTCAAGTCATTTAATCACCTAACAAGGGCACCTAAATGTTTGGTCACGTGTATCAAATCAGCCTCTTCCTCTTTGACTCTCACAAAATACAGACCTTTTCTTACCTTTTTACTTCGTTGCCACTGTTTTCTCGACATGCATCTCTCACCTCAGACTATTTCTATAATTTTTGATGCAAAATAATGATCTCTTGCCCTTTGTATTTGTAATTGTTACTACACAAGCTTCCAAAGACCAAGTAGCAAAACCAAACCAAAACAAAACCCACAATAAACAAAACAACCAACCAAAACCACAAACAAAAATATGTGTATCCTATATTACAAGAAACAGGAATGTGAAAAGGCTCCCAAAGTTTCATGATTGCTATGTGTTTTCATGTTTGTGAGAAGATGGAGACTCTACTGAGAACAGAGACTGGAAAGGCTGAATCCTGTTGATGGTACCCAGTGATGTGTGGAAAGGGATGTTTGAATGAAACACAGATAGAAACCATGATGTCCACGTTGACACCAACTTCAGCATGTTTTCCTTTTCTAGGTCTTACATTAATTACAATGATCACATTTTTAGATATATTGGGTTTTAATTGTATGTATGCATGCAAATAATGAGCTCAAGCTGAGTCCTTTGGATCTGAGATTACAAGCAGATGTCAACATTATGACCTGGCTCCTGGAATCTAAATTCTTCATCTTTACAAATGTAGGGAATATTTGTAACAAATAAGCCTAGTGCTACAAGATTTGATTCACGGCAAAAACAGTTTTCCTTTTACAGTGATTTTTCTCTTCAATAAAAATAACAGAAAGACCATAGTTATTATGGAAACAACAGGAAAGATTTTTAAGATTCTATTCAAATTTTCCAAATACACAATGTATTTTGGCCATATTCTTTCTCCTCCTACATCTCTTCCATTTGCTGTTGACTGTGCTAGCCATTTTCAACATCTTTATCCTTTAATAACATGGACGCAATATTTACAATGATAAATGTATATACATAAGTCTTGAAAAATGAAGTGTTCTTTAAACAGTATTATAATTACATTTATGTTAAAAGAAATTATACTGCTTATTTACATTATATAATAATAAACAGTAACTAATTTAATCCTGAGGAAAAAGATCTCTAAATGGATTTAGAATAAAATAGACAAAGGGATACTAGTTTTGTTACAATCACATTGAAGTTGCCCTAAAATACAAGCATTCCTTCTTTTATTAAAATAATAAAGAAAATAATATCTTTCAAAAGTTACTGAGTAATTTCATAACATAAAAGTGACTTAGAGAGTAAATTTCAAATGATATTTTCCAGAATACTTCAATGATCTCTTTTCTCACAGCACTTTGAAGTCTAGGTAAACCTAACAGGAAAAAAAAAAATGTAACCAAACTGGGAGATAGAACTATAATAATTTAAAATTAGTATATTATAATGAGCAAACAAAAAATTTTGTATCTATGAGATGTCCAGAGACATCTCTGAAACAGTTTACAAAGAGAAAAATCTCTTGAGAGAAGAAATGAACACATCACGTATTAATCTTTGGGTGAGTGATGGGAAAATCAAGCTTAAGCAAGCACCAGGAAGATAATCCTATAGTAGTATCAGAATTTTCACAGCCCCCCTGTGCTAAGCAAAGAGTATACGGACAGTGAAATGTGCGTGGGGTATGTGCACTGGGGCATGGAAGCAAGCCTCCAATTTAGTAATTAATTCAAGTAAAATAGGAATCTCATGTCAATCTGGGATGCTTTAGATTCAGTCTCCTAGCAGCTCCTATTGGAGTATGGATTGTATCAAAAGCAGGAATTCTTAAATACAGCCACAAATAAAAACCTGAGAAGTCTGAAATATTTCAGGACATCCAGACGCATGAAATGTATATAGAAATATATCTTCAGATTGTATTTGAGCATGGTAACATATGCTTGTATTGCCCACAGTGCAGATTCTGAGGCTCAGGACAGAGACAACTCTACTTTGCTTTCCATTCTAACACAGCAGGTGGACTCATAATTAACAAGGACAATCAAAGACATGAGCATGGTTCTCTTAGAATACAGGCCATTCTTCACTAAGTATGGGAAATCAAGTCACAGTCATTTCTACTTAAGATGCCCTCCTACCATTGTAAAACAGGGACGTGGCTCCACCACTTCCGTTATCCAGAACCTTCTTTTTCTAGGTTCTGTCTTACTTGAAGGACTTTCGGGTGCTCTTCTTCCTGAACTCTGTCAGGTTTTCCTTGCAACCAGAACCATTGTGGGTCACGGTCAATGGTTCTGTTGAAAACCACCATACAATGCTAAATCTAATGTAAGCTTTCAAACCCTCCTCTTACATAAATACATTACTTTGATGCTTGAAATGTCTTATCTCTGAAAAACAGCCCAGGGCTATTCAGCGTGATGGTTCTGTCAATAGATATATTCTTGATAGAAGAGAAAGAGTAACAGGGTAAAAGTAAGTCAGGTCTAAGTGTTGGAAAACACTGTTTTTGATGTCTACATGAGGAATGTTTCCTTCAAGGAGGCAAGAAGGTTGTAGGTGAACTATAAACTAAGTACAAAGCAGGTGATGAACTGGGTGGGGTTAAGGGAACTCTACCTCTCTGCTTCTCCACCTTGCTCTCCAAGATCTCATGCTAATTACAACTAAGAGGGGTTAAGATAAGCACTGGCAATTTATTTTCAGTTCTTAGAATTTGCTCAACTCCCGTTTCAATTATCCTGGATTTCAAGAGACAGGGTGAGTTTTAGCTTCTTTCAACTTCTAGAGGTACAGGGTTCTTTTTTTGTGTGGTATTTTTGACTTTGCCTGAATTCCTGTGTCTGACACACCTCCCCAGTGAAGTTTAAAAGAAGTCAGGGATAATTTCATTAGACGTGTAGGAAGTTTCTGGGTTTAATGAAATTACTTCTCAAGTCTGTGTTTCAAAGATAGGTTACCAACTCTGTGACGGGAGATTTGATGTTCAGCATTTGCAAGTCCTTGTAGGAACAGGAGTATATTTGACAAGCATAAGGGGAATGACTGGATTTGGAAGTTGTCATTGAAATTAGAAATGATGCAAAGTAAATATAAGGTAGGACTGAAACAAAACTGGCTGACACTGTCCTGTTCTCCCTTCTAGGACAGTATTCCTGTCAGATTTCTGCATAAATGACTTCTTTGCCGTCCACTGCTTCTTTCCATTGCATACACTGTAAATCTCCATAGCCTCTAGATTCTGACTTTAAACCTCTTTACTTCTATCCACACACCCATTATTTTCATAGATTCATTTAGCTGTGTGGCTATCAGTGATCCAGTCAATATATTTAACATTTGTGTAATCACCCGTAGTATTTTCCCTAAGATTCAGACTCATACAACAAATCATTAATTTGATATGAGTATATGCAATATAATTCGACTTTTACCTTAAAGTATTAGTATTAATTATGAAAAATCATGGGCTTTATAATTAACCTCTTTGGTTGATACATTTCTCTTTACATTTATTTTCTTTTTTCTCTAATAATTTCATACAGCTATTTTTTCACTAATATATCTTTCCACCTTTATCTATTGGTATAGATTTAGATAATACATATCCATATATGTACAGATAAATGCATATATTAATCTAAATCATCAATATGAGAGTAAATATATTTGTCTTTCTGTGTGTGGCATATTTTATATAAAATGATCTTCAGTTACATCTACTTTCCTTTAAATGTTATGATTAAATTATATAGGACTAACTAATGAAATGAATAGGATTAAAAAAAAAAACTCGTGTCTGGAGAGATGGCTCAGCAGTTAAAGAGCACTTGTTGCTCTTTGGGAGGATATTCATTTACTTCTTAGGGCTCAACTTTCTATAGATTCGGTTCCAAAGGATCTAAAGTCACTGACATGCATAGGCACCTGCACTCACTTAGGTGTATCTACCTGTACACCTACACTCTATAGTTCAAACACAAAAATAAATCCCTGTTTAAAATTAAAAGGAATAAAACAAAACGAAAGAACACTGGATGGTTGAGAGTCCAGTTCTCTGTCAGTCATTGGCAGGTACAATGATGCTCAGATGGCTGACTGTGGGTCTTTTGACATCATAATGTTAGATTGATCCCTATTGTCCCCTTCAAAATCATGGGCTTGCATCGTGGTCATACTTGTCTACTCAGTAAACGCCCAAACCTGTTTTCTTTTATAACTTTAATATATTCAATATATTTTGTATACTTTAGTAAGGTCTTAAGTGGTACCCTCTTAGCTTAATGCATACAGTATTTATCTGTCTATGTGTCTCAGATGATATTGAATAGGGAGCAGTATGCATGTGTACAATAAGGTGGGAAAACTCCTATTATCCAGGGTAAAGTACAGTCTGAGAATTATTGATTACATAATATGGAAAAGTTTATCGTAAGAAACAATCTGATTTCAACAATCCCCAGTAACTAATTTGGGACAAAGATGAACAAATTTTTAAATCTATTTACAGTTTTTATAATGGCAATCATATTTTAGTATACCCCATATCTCATGTTCAATGTGGAGATGGCATTCAGGAGCCATTGTTAAATGAATATTATGACTTCATGTGAATAGCAAGCCTTTTGGCAATACTACCTACATTCTATTATGTCAATATTTAAGAATGAAATGATACGAGTCTCTCATTCTAGGTGTAAAGTTCTGTTGGTTCCCGGGTGAATTGCTCACTTCAGTTGATGTGGAAGAAACATTGGGAATGGCCATCCTATGCTCAGTTTAGGAAGTTTGGATGTGGAAACTTGGTAACTCAAGAAACTTGGCTTGTGGGAAGTGCCAAGTGCTCACCTCACTATGGTCTTTCTACTATAGGTGCAATGAGAAGTGTGGGATGAATGGGCAGAAAAGGTGTATCCTGATCTCATCACCTAACTGGAAATAGGCTCCACATATAGATACTTACTCAATGAATACTACTTAATTGTAAATGGTAAAAGGTCATGCAACAGTCACATCCCTCCGAGGATGTTCAAATAGGTTGTTACAAAAAAATATCAGAAGGGTCGCAATATTAAGAGTTTATATTTGTGTAGGATCTATAAATACTTAATCCTCTGAAATCTAAAGTGATGTCCTCAACATCTTTCACTAACGCCTCTGCAGTTCAGTTTGTTTTCATTTCAGAGAGGAAAGGTGGCTTCCGTTGTCACATGACTCTAGAACCAGGGATATGCTGCACTTAAACTCTCTGATGTCAACATTTTACAAATTCTCTCTATCCTCTTTTACACCTTCTGGACATTACACACAGATAACCCCAAACATTTGCAAATTCAGCAATGGTATCTTATTGTACCCCCTGACTCCCTACTTAATAAAACTTCCCAGGCCTGATGCATCCTATGAAGTTGCTCTCAAGACTTTGCTCTTATTCTGGTAACTTAATCTTCTTTCCTCTTCTTCATAATTCAATTTTGTCGACCTTTTCTTCATGGGAATTTAAAATTTACTATCACAACTACTTAATAGGCTGCTTCTTGTGATAAGGGGATAAGAAATTTACTTTTGGGGACATGTGCTGACTTCCTCGTGGGGACCATTTAGCCTGCTTACTGCTGACCTCAGGATTCTATAACTTCAGAATGTTAATGGCTTCTAAAATGTAAGGAATTCTTATATCCACTGAAAATTCACCTGTGTGTACATTACAGGGGTGAACATTTAAAAAACACAACTCAGAATTTCTTAAAAATTAATGGTATTTTCAATTTTAAAAATAATTGGTTTTTATTGTTTTGTATTAAGTTAAATACTACTATATATAATGATTGTCTAGTATATAGTTATAACCAAGAAATAGTAATATGCACTATGATTACCTATCATAAAACAAAAATTTTTTTTGGGTAGATTTGAGTATAAGGAACACTTTTAAGTATATCTTTTGTTATGTACATGATGCATATCAGCGATTATATTAACAGGGAAAATTGAGGGATTTATAGTTTCTAATAAAGATAAGTATATTATTATATAAAATTGATGTTAGATAACTATTAGGGTCTGAGATAAAAGTCAAATCCTTATTGTATTATGAGAAAAAAAGTAGTATTTGTGGAAAAATATTTTAGAATTAGAAATAAAATTGAAAATTATTATTTAAAATAAATACTTGAAACTATTATTAAAACCAAGGACACCATATCAATATGCACCATATGCCTAAAGTCCAAGTGGTTGATTTTCAGAACACATATTCCTTTTCACTGTCACACTCTAGGAAGGGCTCCATAGAAATTACTTCTCTAATATGTCCTTGGAAGCTTTCTCTGTACCACACAAAGTGTATTCCATGTGAAAATGTCACCTGTCTCTACCTAAGGAATCTGGAACCTTTCTTTGGAATCTAGCAGGTTACTTCTATAACCTAATAAGTGATGCGGCATATATGCTACTTGGCCAGTGTGGAGAGCCTGCATGTAGAGATGCTTTACATCATTTTCACTTTATTGTCTTTTGGTTGAAACCCAAAGTATTACCTCATTTAACACTGTAGAGGACATAGGATGCTGGGAGTGTGGACAATAAAAACATGTAAAGGGGAAAACCATCACCTACCATGGTGGATTCACACAGAAAGTATGTATTTTAAAGAGTAAGAACACAAGTTTTAATCAGTTTTAATATAATGAAAAAGATTTATGATTTATTTTTGAGATAAAAAGAAACTCTGGTTGTATAAAAGTCTAAGAATACTGCTAAATTCACATCTTTCAATTACTGTTAATGATTTCTTCCTACTTCCCTTTAGACAACAAGATGAAAGGCAAGAATCAAAGCTATTTTAGGTCAGCATCAAATGTATATAAACACCTTACAGATTTGCATATATAAAGTATTCATGTCATTAGAGAGAAGGCATTGAAATATAAAGATCACCAATGGAAGAGCCTGGTGATTGGATTCCAAGGTGATTTATATTCATTCTCTTTGGACCAGTTGGTGATGGCAAGTATAGCGTAGAGCACTTCAGCTCTCCTGCAAGTGGGTTCAGAAACCACTGTATTGAAATTGGGCTATTAATTGCAAGATTCAACTTAAAGGCAGCAAACTCCATTTCACTGGCGGGGGCTATTCATCTGGCTTGTTTAGCTTAGCATAAAAGAACTCCTAGATAATCACACAACACAGATCCTATAGCAGGATAGGCCCTTTCATACTCAGAACAAAAGTCACTTTAAGGTGTATAGGGACAAGAAAGGTGAGGTGATATAAAAGGGATCTAGAAAGGAAGAAGAAAAACATATCATGAGAAAATGCTTTCCATTTATTTACTTCGGTTTTTATTACCTCTCTTCTGATGCTTAGCATGTAAGGAAAGTATCAGTTTGTAACAAGGTTATTGAATGAATCAGACACTTTAAGGTCTAAAACAAGAAAAATAGATTTATTTTTCCTTCATTCAGGGATAGAACCATAGGATGAACCGTGCATGCGTACATGCGTGTACTTACGCCTGCGCATGTGTGTGTTTGTGTGTGTGTGCATGTGTGTGAGAGAGAGACAGAGACAGAGACACATACATACAGACAGAGAGACATACAGGAGACAAAAAGACAGAGACAGGGAGATGTGACGGAGACACAGAAACAGAGATATGAAGAGAGTTAAGAATTTAGCTTAAAGGATTGATTCAGAAGAGCAAACATCCTAACTTACAGATGCAAACGGTTTCATAGTCTGGATACAAAAAACAATGTTACAGTCAAAATCTGAGGTCACGGGCTTAGAGACACAGGGGAGAGCATCTGAGAGTTCAAACCCAAGAAGTGCATGAGATATCATTTTGCATACTCAGGAAGTGAGCATTCTCTTGTCCTGTTGCCTTGTTTCAGAAGCCTCACTTACCTAATAGAGAGTAATGTACTTTACTACAAGAATGGTGCTGTGGAGGGTGTAGAGGGAGGAAAGCAAGGAAAGGAAGGAAAATGAGAAAGTATGCTATTGTATTATCATCTCAAAGGCAAGGAAAGTGTCCCATGCAGTTAGAAAGGTGAGCAAAGCCTGAAGATGCACGGTGGCTCCATAATCTGAACACCCAGACATCACTTTAGAGTACCAGACTGAGGCTACTAAACTCAACCTACTCCTTGAGTTTTAATCATGATGATTTGCATGTCCCAGAGACAGCATGTAGGTCATTTGAGAGTCTTGATGCTGCAACAGCTATTCCTGGATTGGATTCTTAGGACTTGTTTATTAGTTGCAGATGTTCTAGCGTACCATGTGTGTCTACTCAGCAGACCTCTGCACAAGCCGGGAATCATACAGAGACTATGACATGTGTCAAAATAGAAAAACTTCTTATGGCAATGTTTTAAATAAATATCATACTTATAATTATGTAGTTTTTAATGTCACTGGGGATTAAACCCAGAGCCTTTTACATCCTCAAAACACCACGTACCATAGACAGGTGCCATAACCTGGGATGTTGCACAGATTAAGTGTGACCTCACTAAGTAAGCCTGTCTAGCTTTGAATTTGCTACCTTTCAGCATCTACCTCTTAAGTGTTGAGATTATAGGTACCCAGCACTTTAAACAGCTAAGTAACTACGATGTATCATCTTCAGTGATATAAAATTCATGTCTCTAAGAAAAATGACATTAATTATTACAGTACAATTATTCTTTGCCACTATGTTCATAGTGGACTTATTTGTGATAGCCAGAACCTTGAAACAACCCAGATGTTCTACAACAGAAGAATGAATACAGGAAATTGGGTTCATTTACACAATGGAATACTACTCAGCTGTTAAGAAGGAATACATCCTGAGTTTGACAGGCAAATGGATGGAACTAGAAACTATCATCTTGAGTGAGGTAACTTACCTAAAGCAACATGCAAGGTATGCACTCACTAATAAATGGATAATAGCAAAAAAAGAACAAAACAAAACAATAAAGTACAGACTACCCAAGATACAGAATTTAAAAAGATCAACAAGATGAAGGGCCCTTTCAGTCCTACTTGGGAGGGGAAAGAAAGCAACCACAAGGTAGGGAGGGTTCAGCGAGGGAAAGGGGACAGGTCAGGGGGAGCATGACACATGATTTGGTATTGGGCAGGGGAAAAGAACTGAATCTCAGAGTGAAGAAACCAGCAGAAAGAATGGAAACAGGCAACCTCATGAAGTAGGTTTTGGTAGGACCCTTCAGAATGTACCAGAGACATGAGAGATTAGAGATACTCAGGCCTTCAGGCAGGGGTTGAGTGGCAAGACAAAATATGCTACAGTGGGGAGAAGGAACTTGTAAAGCCCACCTCAAGCAGAAAGACGGGGCATCAAGTGAGGGATGGGGTTGCTATCCCATAGTCAGTACTCTGACCCATAATTGTTCCCATCTGAAAGAACTGCAGGGATGAAAATGAAGAAGAGCCTGAGGAGAGGAATGTCCAGCTACAGGCCTAAAGTGGGAAATAGCTCAAGGTGAGGCCCCAAGGCCTGGCACTATCACTGAGGCTATGGTATGCTCACAAAAAGGGACCTGTCATGACTGCCCTCTGAAAGACCCAACAAGCAGCTGAAAGAGTCAGATGCAGATATTTACACCCATCCAATCAACAGAAGCTGCTGACCCCTCTAGTTGAATAAGGGAAAAGCTGGCAAAAGCTGAGGAGGAGGGCAACCCTGTCAGAGGACCAACAGTCTCAATTTAACCTGGACCCCTGAAATTTCTCAGACACTGGATCACCCACCAGCCAGGCAGCACCCACCAGCTGATATGAGGCCCCCAACACAGCAGAAAACTGCCTGGTCTGTGTTCAGTCAGAGAAGAAGCACCTAACCCTCAAGAGACTGGAGGCCGCAGGGAGCTTAGTGGACTGATGGGGTGGTGTGGTGTACTGTGGTAGTGTAGTTTGGATATACTTGTGGAGACTGGGCAGGGGTGAGGAGGTGTGGGACATGGAACAATCAGAGGGTGGACCAGAAGAAGAAAACATTTGGAGAGTTAAAAAAAAATGTAAAAGGAAAGAAAGAAGAAAGGAAAGGAAGAAGATAAAGGCATGCTATCTCATACTTCACTCAAAAATATTTATTTAATGTATATGAGTTCTCCTGGAGCTCTCTTCAGACACATCAGAAGGCATAGAATCCCATTACAGATGGTTATGAGCCACCATATGTTTGCTGGGAATTGTATTTGAGACCTTTGGAAGAGTAATCAGTACTCTTAACTGCTGAGCCATCTCTCCAGCCTAATACTTCATTCTTTTAACCTCAAGTATTTGTATAGCTTTCCACATTAGTGTATACAAATGGAAACAAGGGAAGGCAAACATCGATTTCCTAAAAGAAATGTTTACTATAACACTTCCATATAAATGTTTAAATTCACTGGATATCATAATTTCAACGTCTACCCCTGAATCTATGAGGAATTAAATAACATTAGAATTCATTTCACAGGAATGAGGGAGATTTAGGTGATGAGAAAATGGCCTCTAGAATCAAGGTGATGGGTAGGTATACCTGGCCTCCTACACTGGAACTTAGATTGGGAGACGAACACTAACTTCTGAAAGCTGACCTCTGACCTCCACATGAGCTCTATGGGACATGCACAGATCACATAGCACCACACGAAATATAATTAAATTAATTAGATAGGTAATGAACATTAATGATAGAGAATTTTGGACTGAGTAAAAAATGCCTAATTGTGCCACCCTAAGGCTCTCATGAAAATCTATATTCCAGTGAAAATAAATGAGGTGAAAAGCACAGAGACAGTGAAGAAAAAAACAGGTAGGGAAAGAAACCTGCAAGGAATTGAAATGCACTAAGAGACCACAATAGTTAAGAAGCAGGTTGGTTAGTAGAGGGAGAAATAAAAGAAAAAAAATCAGGGGATCAATTTCACAGTATGTGAGTAAATGCATTGAAGATTATATATTTATATATGTCAAAACTAGCAATAACACAACACTTCCAAATGATGCCAATGTTTGAGATTAAAAAACATGCTATGGGTCAAAATGATAAATATATCCAGTACCACAAAAGTAAATTGCTAAGATCAACGTAACCATACCAACATCAAACAGGACAAACTGGAGTCGTAAATAACAAGAGAAAATGAGCTTCTGAATAATTTGTAGTCTATAACAGAGAAAGATTACATCATTGTAAAAATATGAAAAAGTTGCAATGGAATTTGAAAGAATCACAAATAACCTGAAAAATCATGAAATAAATGCAAAAGGAGATACACAGCAAGCAGTTTCGAGATTTAGAAAGATCACTGGTCATTCACAGACCATGTGATTCTAAGTCTGCAATATTGATTATTGCAGAGAAAACACACGTAAACATCAAGACAGCAGGCTGAGTTCAACATGAAAATCTCAGCTACTGGGGAGTGTCGTGTGAAAGCAAGTCATTATTAGTAGTATATAATGTTAGTGGCTGAATTCTTAACCTTGTCCTCAAATAACTAAAATGACCCAAATTTCTTAATCAGCTCACTAAAATACTGAAATTATAATAGAAACTATCAAACTATCAAAGTTTTCTTGGTGTGTAAAGATTAAGCATAGTGAATTTTCTTTTCTTTTTTTTTTTTTTTTTTAGCCTTTATTTTTCTTGAACTTCATATAGGCTGTGAGTTGTTTCTGGGGTGTTCAGAGATATCTTGGGTTAGTATCCAATTATCAGTGACTGGTTATTATGTCTGTTGTTTTGTGACTGGGTTACCTCACTCAGGATGATATTCTCTAGATGCATCCATTTTCTTGAGAATTTTGTTAGACCATTGTTTCTGATAGCTGAGTAGTAATCTATTGTATAAATATACCACTATTTTTGTATACATTCATCTACTGAGGGACATCTGGGTTCTTTCCAGCTTCTGGCTATTATAAATAGGGCTGCTATGAACATTGTGATACATGTATCTTTGTTGTATGTTGGAGCATCTCTGGGGTATATGCCCAGAAGTTAAATAACTGAGTCTTCATACAGTACTGTGTCCAATTTTCTGAGGAACTGCCAGAATGATTTCCAGAGTGGTTGTACCAGTTTAGAACCCCACCAAGAGTGGAAAAATGTTCCTCTTTATCTGTACTGTCGCCAGCATATGCTGTCATCTGAATTTTTGATCTTAGCCATTGTGAATGGTGTGAGGTGGAATCTCAGGGTTGTTGTGATTTGCATTTCCCTGATGACTAAGGATGTCCAGCACTTCCTTAGATGCTTCTCAGCCATTTGATATTCCTCAATGGAGAACTTTTTGTTTAGATCTGTACCCCATTTTTTAATAGGCTTGCTTGATTCTCTGGTGTCTAATTTCTTGAGTTCCTTGTATATATTGGATATTAGGCCTCAATCAGATGTGGGGTTGGTAAAGATCTTTTCTCAATCTGTTGGCTGCTGTTTTGTTTTCTTGACAGTTGTCCTTAGCTTTACAGAAACTTTGCAATCTCATTAAGTCCCATTTGTCAATATTTGATCTTATAGCACAAGCGATTGGTGTTCTGTTCAGGTAATTTTCTCTTGTGTCTATATGTTCTAAGGTCTTTCCTACTTTTTCTTTTAATAGTTTCAGTGTACCTGGTTTAATGTGGAGATCTTTGATCCACTTGTACTTGAGCTTTGTACAAGGAGATAAGAAAGAGTCTATTTTCATTCTTCTGCATGCTGAGTGCTAGTTGGACCAACACCATTTGTTGAATAGACTTTCCTTTTTTCACTGAATGTTTACAGCTTCTTTGTCAAAAATCAAGTGACCATATATGAGAGGGTGCAATTCTGGATCTTCTATTCTATTCCATTCATCTATGTGCCTATCTTTGTACCAACACAATGCATTTTTTTTAGCACAATTGCCTTGTGATATTGCTTGAGGTCAGGAATAGTGATTCCTGGAGATGTTTTCTTGTTGTTGAGGATGGATTTAATATTCTAGGTCTTTTGTTATTCCAGATGAAATTGCACATTGCTCTTTCCAACTCTATGAATAATTGGGTTGGAATTTTGATGAGGATTGCATTGAATCTGTAGATTGCTTTTGGTAAGATGGCCATGTTGATCCTTTCAATCCATGAGCATGGAATAACTTTCCATTTTCTGAAATCTTCTTGATTTCCTTCTTTAGAGATTTGAAGTACTTGTTATATAGGTCCTTTACTTGCTTAGTTAGAGTCACACCAAGGTATTTTATATTGTTTGTGACTATTGTGAAGGGTATCTTTCCCTAATTTCTTTCTCTACATGTTTGTCCTTTGAAGACAGGAAGGCTACTGATTTGTTCGAGTTAATTTTATATCCAGTCACTTTTCTGAACTTCTTTATCAGCTGTAGAAGTTCCCTGGTTAGATATTTGGGTCACTTACATACACTATCATGTCATCTGCAAACAGTGATGCTTTTACTTCTTCCTTTCCAATTTGTATCCCTTTGATGTCCTTTTGTCGTCTAATTGCTCTGGCCAGGACTTCCAGTTCTATGTTGAATAGGTAGGGGGAGAGTGGGCAGCCTTGTCAAGTCCCTGATTTTAGTGGGATTGCTTCAAGTTTGTCACCGTTAAGTTTGAAGTTGGCTATTGGTTTCCTGTATATTGCTTTTATTATGTTTAGGTATGGGCCTTGGATTCCCGTTCTTTCTAAGACTTTTAACATGAAGAGGTGTTGAATTTTGTCAAATGTTTCCTCAGCCTCTAGTGAGATGACCATGTGGTTTTTTTCTTTGAGTTTGTTTATATGGTGGATTACGTTGATGGATTTTCCTATATTAAACCATTCCTGCATCCCAGGGATGAAGCCTACTTGATCTTGGTGAATGATAATTTTGATGCGTTCTTAGATTCGGTTTGCAATGAATTTGTTGTGTATTTTTTCATCAATGTTCATAAGTGAGATTAGTCTGAAGTTCTCTTTCCTTGTAGGGTCTTTGTGTGGTTTAGGAAGGAGGGTTATTGTAGCCTCAAAAAATGAGTAAGGTAGTGTTCCATCTGACTCTGTTTTGTGGAATAGTTAGGAGAGTATTGGTATTAGATTGTCAATAAATATCTGATAGAATTCTGCACTGAACCCATCTGGTCCTGGGCTTTTTTTGGTTGGGAGGCTTTTGATGACTTCTTCTATGTCTTTAGGTGTTATGGGATTATTTAGATGGTTTACCTGGTCCTGGTTTAACTTTAGGATCTTGTATCTGTCTAGGAATCCATCCATTTCCTCCAGATTTTCCAACTTTGTGGAGTATAGGGTTAGGGTTAGGGTTTGTAGTAGGATCTGATGATTTCTTGAATTTCTTCAGTTTCAGTTGTTATTTCTCCACTTTCCTTTCTGATTTTGTTAATTTGGATACTCTGTCTTTTCCCTCTAGTTAGTCTGGCTAAGGGTTTATCAATCCTGTTAATTTTCTCAAAGAACCAGCTCTTGGTTTTGTTGATTCTTTCAATGGTTCTTCTTGTTTCTATTTGGTCAATTTCTGCTCTGAGTTTGATTATTTCCTGCTGTCTACTCCTCTTGGGTGTATCTGCTTCCTTTTGTTCTAGAGCTGTCAACTGTGCTGTCAAGTTGCTATTATATGCTCTCTCCAGTTTCCTTTTGGAAGCACTCAGAGCTATGAGTTTTCCTCTCAGTCTTGCTTTCATTGCATCCCATAGGATGTTGTGTTTTGGGTATGTTGTGTTTTCATCTTCATTAAATTTTAGAAATTTTTTAATTTCTTTCTTTATTTCTTCTTTGATAATGCTATTGTTTAATAGAGCATTGTTTAGTTTCCATGAGTATGTGGGGTTTTTGTTGTCTTTGTTGTTATTAAAGACCAGCCTTAGACCATAGTGATCTGATAGGATGCATGGGAGTGTTTCAATCTTCTTATATCTATTGAGGCTTGCTTTGTGACCGATTATATGGTCAGTTTTGAGGAAGGTGCTGTGAGGTGGTGAGAAGAATGTGTATTCTGTTGTTTTAGGATGGAATGTTTTATAGATGTCTACTAATTTCAATTGGTTCATAACCTCTGCTAGTTTCACTGCATCCTTGTTCAGTTTCTGTTTCTATTATCTGTCCATTAATGAGAGTGGGGTGTTGAGGTGTCTCACTATTATTGTGTGGGGTGCAATATATTTTTTGAGCTTTAGTAGAGTTTCTTTTATGAATATGGGTGCTCTTGTATTTGGAGCATATATGTTAAGGATTGGAAGTTCCTCCTGACAAATTTTCCCTGTAATGAGTAAAAAGCGTCCTTCCTTATCTCTTTTTGATAACTTTTGGTAGAAAAATCTTCCTTATTCAACATTAGAATGGCTACTCCTGGTTGCTTCATGGGGCTGTTTGCTTGGAAGGTTTTTTTTCCCAACATTTTACTCTGAGATATTGTCTGTCTTTGTCTCTGAGATGAGTTTCCTTTGTGCAGCAAAATGCTGAATTCTGTTTATATATCCAGTCTGATAGCTTATGTCTTTTTATTGGGGAATTGAGTTAATTTATGTTAACAGATATTAAGGAATAGTAGTTTCTGTTTCCTGCTAATTTTGCTTTTTATAAGTAGAATTGTGCCTATGTGTCTTTCTTCTTTTGGTTTTCTTGCTTAGATATTTTCTTGTTTTTACTAGGATGTTTTTACTAGCATGCCATCTTATTGTCTGTGATTATACATTGTCTTGTTGTCAATCATTGGTTCCCGTCTCTCCCGTGTACCTGGCTTTTGTCCCTGGATCTCTGCTGTTCTTGGTGGCAAATGGTCTGAGCATTTGGTCTGCATGCAAGGGCCTTCCAGGTAAAAACCGAGATCCTATGGCAGAGCTCCTGCTCTCCTGAAACAATTGGGGGGCTGCGCTTTTGAGCGCAAAGTCTAGCCCTCCTGTGCCCTGGCTACTCACAGAGCAATCTCACCAGGCTTGTGTCCATGGATCTCTGCTGTTCCTGGGGGCCAAAATTTATGTTCTTTACTAGGTTCATTGCTATAGTAAATGATCAAATTCTATTTACATAATCATTTTCTGTTGCTTGGTAAGCGTGTGTGTGCATGTGTGTGTGTGTGTGTGTGTGTGTGTGTGTGTGTATAACTATTAAGAAGTTAGTGATGTCAGTTGTCTTTCTCTATCATCCTTTGTCTCTTGAGGTAAGATGTCTGACTGTACTGTTGTCAAGAAACCTAAGGATTCCTCCTGTCTATGACCTATGTCCTGCTGGTACATGTGTGAAAATAATCAGGTCCAGATTTTATGTTGGTCCTGAGATCCTGACATTCTTGCTTGTGTTAAATACTCCTACAAACTGAGCTGCCACCCTGCATTCATTATAGAAAAGCATTGATACCAAGGTGGCTGGTCTTAAAATGTATTTTAAAATAAAAAGTATCCTAAAGAGCAATTATGCATGTAAATAAATAATTTTTAGAATTATTCCTCAAATATTACATTTTATTATGATATTGGAATAATATAATTATGAACACCCCTGTTATCCTTACCCACAGTTTAATGGAGATAATTTAAAAAATCGATAAGTTGAAAAAAGACGTCCTTAAGAAAAAGAAAATCAACTCATTTCTTCTAAAATGAGATACCATCAGAAATAAAACTCTCAACATTAAATCTTTAAGCTTTGTTCTTAGATTTTTTTCATTACTGCACATCATATTTTGAAGACCCTACAGGAGTAGAAAGCTTGAATCAGCTTTTATGGAATGGAATGTGTCAAACTGAGATGATCTCAGTGGGAAGATGATTTGAAGCTGATTCTGACAGAGGAGACATGGGTCTTTTTATAAACGTTCGCATTTTAGAGAAACTCTTTCCCCACCTGACCACCAAGAAATCGGGAAGTCTTCAAAACTTACATCTGTCAGAGGAAAAGAAATAGCTGCTGTGTATTTTTTAGTTCTTTTGTATATAAGTGGTGGGAGAAATCGCTGGTGGCTATGTGTATATGGCTTAAAATATACTATGTGTAAAGCATCCTTTTTCAACAAAAATGTTTATAATAAAGCCTCTAGAAGAATGGCATTCTCTTGTAGACTAATGCAAGAGTTATCATTCGTTGTCTCTTTCTTTCTTTCTTTCCTTCCTTCCTTCCTTCCTTCCTCCCTTCCTTTCCTTTTGGTAAGGTATGTTATTTGAGTCATTTGTATTGTAAATCGTATTGCTTATACTACAAATGAAATGATAATTTTTAAGAAATATGGTATGTTTGAAAGACTTCAGGCAAGACTCCTGAGAAATTTCTAATTTACTATGTACGTAAAGGTTGTAGTTTAATGCACTCAGTAGCAATTGCTGCCATATATCGAATTGCTACTGAACACAGCCGGTGTTCACCATCTGCAGGGATGATATTTACTCTCAGGAAGCTAGAGGGAGAGGAGTTGTGGATGTAGCCCAGGTTCATCACCAGGATGCGAGATAGGCTAAATTCAATATTAACAGCATCTTCCAGTCATGTCTGAAGATTCTCTGAATGGTGACCAGCACATTGTTTACTTGTACTTCTTTGTTTAAAAGAATTTCATCTACCTTTGGGTAATCTGTGAAATTATCAGGTGACCTTTTGGCATTCCAACTAGGAGATCCATCCTTTGGGAATTCAGTTTCTCCTTATAGAAAATAAAGTTTACTGTGTGACTTCATCTAAGAATTTTTAACCCTGTCACTACTTTTAGGAGGGTCACTTGGATAAGAACGTGCATTTATATATCATTTAGCATTTACAGTAGCATCTATTAGCACATATGTCTCTCATCCAGTACTGCAAAATATTGTTCTACCCATCCTATTGCTTGCTCATATGATAAAAACATTCTTAGTCCAGAAAGAATAAAAAGCATAGAATATAATATTCCTTAAAGCACACGCTTGGCAGGAACATGCTTTTATCCACTCCTATCTTGACAAGGGTGCCTAAAACTCAAACGGCCTTCTGTCTAACTTTTAAAAATAATTAGTCCGCAGAGGATACTTGGCTGTGTGGTTGAATACTGGCTGTGTTTTACAGCGGTGTGTTGTATAGTTTAAGTGTTATGATTGCTTTAGAGTGGTCATGTCGAATGACCTTGCTACTTTACATCTTTGGCAATCCTAATAGTTAGTTCTTCTTAGAGATGTGCTAAGTGTTATGCCCCAGAGGATGAGAATCTGTTTGCTGTTTAAGAATACCTTCATTTAGGAAGTGTGTGTTTTTCTTTCCATGTTCTTCCTTCTTGTTTATTTTTTCTGACCCTGAAGCTTTATCATTTTAGTCCCAGTCTCAGCTCATCTCACCCAAGAGACTTAAAAAAGGGAGCCTATTATCAGATGTCCAGCTTTGTCATTTAATGGCTATGTGAATGTTCTTAACTTCTTAGTTTAGAAAAGATTAGCCAGAAATCATTCCTTGCATGTTCACACCTTCCTGGTTGCAGAAGTCAGAAATTTATGCAGGTATGGTCATTGTTTAAAAGAAGGCAAAAACAAAGACACATTAAGAATACTGATTGATTGATTTCATGGTAAGAAACACAAAAGGCAAAGAGAGCCTACACAGAATGAGGAGCTCCATGAAGAAGAAAAAGAAGAAGAAGAAGAAGAAGAAGAAGAAGAAGAAGAAGAAGAAGAAGAAGAAGAAGAAGAAGAAGAAGAAGAAGAAGAAGAAGAAGAAGAAGAAAGAGAGAGAGAGAGAGAGAGACAGAGACAGACAGAGACATAGAGACACAGAGACACAGAGAGACAGAGAGACAGAAAGAAGAAGAAGAAGAAGAAGAAGAAGAAGAAGAAGAAGAAGAAGAAGAAGAAGAAGAAGAAGAAGAAGAAGAAGAAGAAGAAGAAGAGAGAAGAGAGAAGAGAGAAAAGAGAGGAGAAAGAGAGAGGGACACACAGAGAGAGGCTTGTGATATGATTTAGCAGATAAAGGTACCAAAAAAATACACAAGATACTTTCTATTTATGGAAACCTAAGTTTGCTCTCAAGGACCCTTGTGGTAGAAAGAGTGAGTTAACTTCAGCAAGTTATATCCTCTGACCTACACATAGTGTTCTCAACACACTTATATATGTCCATGCATATAATAAATGTTGTTTTCATGGCTGCTCTATTTACAGAAACATAAAAGGAGTCATTTTGTTTACAAACTGAACAGTGGGTAACAGAAACATAACTACAGACAATTAAATTGTATTTATCAGTAAAGAAAAATGGAATTTTCACGTAAATAGAGAGAACTGTAAAAGATTATACTGTGAACGTTTTGGGGGTTATTCAAAGTTTTCTGGGGATAGTATCCAATTTCCAGCGACTGCATATTATGCCTGTTCTTTTGTGACTGGGTTACCTCACTCAGGATGATATTCTCTACTTTCATTTGCGTAGGAATTCTGTAAAGTCATTTTTTCGAATAGCAGAGTTTTACTTCATTATGTAAATATATCATAATTTCTGTATCCATTCTTCTACTGAAGGACATCTGGGTTCTTTTCATCTTCTGGCTATTATAAATGAGGCTGCTATGAGCATGGAGGAGAATATGCCCTTGTTATATGTTGGAGCATTTCTGGGGTATATGTCCAGATGTGAAATCATTGGGGCCAATTTTTTGAGGAACTGCCAGACTGACTTCCAGAGTGCTTGCTCCAGTTTACAACCCCACCAACAGTGAAGGACTGTATATTTATCTCTGGTTACTTTTTAAATAAAGTTGTTTATTTAAAAATCAGATTATAGTGAATCAGGTCATCCAGCTCATATATCCAGATCCATATAGATTTTATATGAAATATTATGATTGGGGTTACCATGTACTCAGGATAACGTTCTCAGAAAATGCCAAATGAAAGGCCATGTGACAGGTAGGTGACACTTCCATGTAACTTAAGTGTGTTCTGTAGACCCCCAAGCAACAGTCCCTTGCTATTGTTTTTGATGGCTCAAAGAAACAAGTGGTAAGAGGCAATTGCTGAGGGTTCCACACACTTTCATCACAGGACCAGGTGGTATCGTGTTGATCCCGTCTACAAAGTTTTCATATTGCCAGAGAGTATGTCGGATTGCTGAGGGAATGTGTCAATGACAATTTGAACTAGCTGTAAACTCTCTGAGCTACAACAATGTCTGGCGTGGCATGAATGATTTTTTTTTTTATACAGCTAGGCAGAGTGGCCTTTAATCCCAGCACTTGGGAGGTAGGGACAGGTGAATCTCTATGAATTGGAAGATGGCCATGGATGTTACTCAGAGAAAATTTGCTAAAACAAAACAAAACAAAGTAACAGTGATAGTTTGAATAGATACATTCCCATAGACTCAGAGGGACAAGTATTTTGGAGTAGATGTGGCTTCGCTGGAAAAAGTATGTCACTAGGGACAGGCTATGAGCTAGGTCTCAGATCCTCAAGAAGCCAGTGTTGCCTGCTGATCTTATGAAGAAGTCTGAGCCCCTTCTCCAGAAGTATGCCTGCCTATTCCATATCATGTTTTCCAACAAGACAAAAATGGGCTAAACCTATACGCTATAAGCCAACCCAAATTAAATTATTTCCTTTATAGGAACTGTCATGTCATGGTGTCTCTTCACAGTAACAGAAACCCTAAAATGCCAACCAAACAAAAAAGCTGTATTTATAGGAGCAGTAAAGGCTAAATAGAATCAGTAGGTTTAATGGGGCTCATGAGCTCTGGGACATGGGTTCTTAGCCATGTTTACTGTACAAAACATGCATTTCTTTCTGAGAAGTGGGCTTTAAATACATATAGAAAATAAATATCACTGCTGTAACATTTATAGATAGATAGATAGATAGATAGATAGATAGATAGATAGATAGATAGATAGATAGATGCAGACAGACAGACAGACAGACAGACAGACATTTTCTCCTAGGCAACTATAGCCTCCAAATTGTCAAAGAAAGCATCCAGAAAAGACAGAATAATCCACAGGACCCTGTGTTTTGACTCTGGTTCTTGATGGACAAGCTGCAGCTGATACCATAGTGCTTGGGTCTATGTTTCTATTCATTTAGTTAATCCATTATGTTTCTAATACCCTATCAGTGCAAAGACAATCTTGTAGATGTTAGTTAGTGAAATACAATCCTACACTATATTGGTAATGCATGTTTTACTTCATACTTTAATTATTTTAAATAAAAATCTTATGCTGAAGTGTATCATTTGATGGCTGATTAACTTGTCTTTATCTTTTTATAAGCTGTTATGTTTGAAAGTATTGATTCAAGACTTTGACTACACAATAAAATTGTCAGAAAAATAAAACTTGAATAAATTTTCAGTCACAGGAATAGACCCCAGATAAGTTAATAAAATTAGTTCATATTGTGTGTGTGTGTGTGTTTTTTTTTTTTTTTTTTTTTTTTTTTTTTTTGCAAGAATCCCAGGTAACTATATTGTACAACAATGTTAAAAAGCAATGGATTAATCCTTGTAGAAGAGGGTCTACAAAAAGTGCTTAATAAAAGCTTGTGAGAAATATCAAGACAAAGCTTCTTGAAAATTTCAAGGGGGGATGTTGCTAATTGCTTCACATTTTCTAAATATTCTTCATTAAAAAAATCACTGGGTAGAATTGTAACCCATAAAGAAGTTATAAATTTGGATATTATCATTATTATTGTGTATTATTATCGAGCTATTTGACAAATATAATTATTGTATTATATACTATATAGGATAAATATTATATTATATATAATATGTTGAAAATATAATACTAGATAATAAAAACATGCTACTATAAATCACAATAAACCTATCATTAATGCATCTGCCATAATATTATATAACATTGTTTCAATATGGAGGGAAAATTGGCTATACAGGGGGAAAAATAATTCAGAAAAGCAAAGTAATAGAAGTCTGTAATTTTCTCATTATTAAAATTCCACAGTGATGTGCTGACCCGTGTTCTGTTACCACAATGTCATTGGATCATTTTAATAGTATGACCATTGCAATCAGCTTATTACTATTTCTTAAAAAAACTGAACTGAAGCTTATACTACTGAGACTAATAATATTATTAGCAAGGTTTAGAATTGATTATTTGGGGCTGCACAGAGATTTCTTAGGAACAGTGTCAACTACAGTTGAGATAGAGTCATCACTGAGACACAGAATAAATACAGTAGAACATGACATTACCATGTACTTTCTAGCTAATCTGAGTCAGGGGTAATTTATAACACCGTAATGAGACTTTTAATTCTCATGGTTTCTCACGTCTCTGCTCCTATGGAAGGACAAAATGTTTCTACATAAGTATGTCATATGAATTACTAGATTTGTGCAAAAATTATGTCTCCTCTTTAGTGAACATACATGTATATTCATTAATGGGAGAAGGACACAAATGTTGATATATAAAATAATACATAATTTATTATGTTTTGACTTATATAATTATAATAAAATAAAACTAATTTTTATTTATATATTGTATATATTTTCTGTAATAAACATAAAATGTATGTATAATAGTAAAATTCAAATCCAGTTACTAACTTCCCTTAAATACTATTTTTACCACAATGTCTGTTTCTACCACAATGGGGCCATTCCATTTGTAGTGGTAAAACTTAAATTTTTTTAAGAGCATATCATTTTATTTGCTCTAAGAAAACTGTAAACAGGATGGGAAACATAACAAAAGCAAGTAAACATATCACCAAGTTTACTGTTCTGCAAAATCTGCTTGCTTTCTTTTGCTCATTTTATTTCTTTTTCTTCGCTCAATTTATTATAAATTAGAAAACAACACAAAACAAAACAAAACAAAACAAAAACAAAAGAACCCTAAGGTTGATGGGAAACGGCTTGCTGGAATCCCCACTTCTGGTAGTGGATTCCTAACACATCTAGTATTATTTCCCTGATGATGACATGCATTCGTTTTCCTTCCCTGGCGTTTCATATGGTACTTTGTGCTCCATTTGGGTTTTTGTCAATGTATTTCAATATGACCTCATGTTGTTATTTAGCCTTCACCATAGTTTTTCAATTATTCCACAGGCTACGAGGTGGGAAGGACAAAGAACATGTGACCAAAAATGCTTTACAGATGCTCCCATTGTCTGCCATCAGTGGAAGGAGAGGCATTTGGTCCAAGGCACTGAGGTGAGAGTGGGTGGTTGGGAGAGGGAGTAAGGGGTGGGGTTGAAGTAGGGAAAAGGAGATAACATTTGAAATGTAAATATAGAGAATATTCAGCAAAAATGAAAAAAAAATAAAAATAAATCTCCCTGCATTAGAATTTCTCCTTCTACCCTAATTGTGCCAGTAGAAAGAGATGAAGGGCTGTGTTCAACAACGTTATTAGGAATGCCATCAGATGTCTGCTGTTCCCTCTCCTGCCATGAATCCAGCTAATTTGCCAGCTCACATTTCTATCACTTGCTTCCCAATCAGCATTTGCTCTGTCTCCACATCCTTGTTACACCGATTTCTTTCCCATTTGTTTGTCTCTTATCAAAGCGCCATTTCTGTCTTTTATTGTCATGTCTCAAATATCGTTTTAATTAAAATTTCATAGTTTATAAGAACAATGAGTTGGTTTTGGTGTTCTGGGGCTACAGAATCCAATGTAACCTTTATTTATTTATTTATAATAGTAATAGATTTTTCAGTAAACCATTGGTTGAACCATCAGTTGGTTTTTATTATGACAAGAATTATATCTTGGAAGTCTGAGCTTTTTTACCTATCCACAGGTGTTCAACAGATGTTTAACCCCTCTCACACAGTTAAATAATCTGTTATAAACCCATATTTAAAAAACTCGTTGCCATTCATCAAAATTTTTGAATGAGAGGGAATGTTTCTGAAACAAAGTATGGATCTTGTAGGAAAATAGGAAAAACACAGACTTTGAAGGTTAGAATATTCTTCATTTATAATATACTCAATAAGTAATTGACATTTTTAGTACCTATGCACATAAATCAGGCATTAACATCTGGCCCAACTCAGTACAGGGTTTTCTAGTTTCTTTTTATTGCTGCCTACCAGACTTTGTTCAGTTATGAGAACACATCCTCCTCCTTATGCGAACTTGGCAGTTGTGCCTAATCTTCTCCTGCCTGTATATAGTAGGGGGATATTTTCTCCCTGAAGTAGGCAGTGTACCAAAAAACACAGTCTAATAAATCTGTAGGCAAGATGCCATTGAACTAAAGATAAAGAATTCCTTAATGATCTTAATCGAGAGAGCTTATCTGTGATGCTCAGTGAACTTTAATGTAAAACCCATAATTGCAAGCTGTAGATGTGATGATTTGGGATGTTTCTATCCAGATGAAGCCCGAAGCCAATTTTCCCAGATTGGCAGCCTGCTACATTTTACTTTCCACAAACTCAGTAGAGAGTTCGACATGGTCCAAAAAAGGGTTCAAAGTGAATGGGCACAGAGGTGAGCTCTAAATAATTTAGGCAATTTATAGGAAGTGTTTGTGAACTTACAATAAATGATAGGAATTAACAAACACACCTATATTCATTTTCACCAAAATTAAACAAATAATTCGTATTGACTGTTAACTATGTTGTATTTAAAGACAGCATACTGAAATTATGTGTATATTTTTTAGTGGATTTATCTTTCCAAAAGCAGCTGAAATAAAATGCTGCCTGATAAATTAAATGTTTCTTTGTTAAACCCCCTTTCTAAAGTGACTTTTTTTCTGACTTTGTTTTGAAACTGTGGGAGAATAAAATACTCCCATGTTTTGTTTGTTTGGGGATTGAAATAGCTCAACTCCTGTGTTAATAATGCTAGTCTTCGACCCATTGGTAGTACTTATTTACAATCAGTTTGACACAGTCTATCTTTTCTGAGTCTCATTACAGTGCACATGCATGATGTGGGAATTTTAAAATTCTTTATCATTCTGTAATATCAAAAGCCTGGGTTCAGAAGGACTACATTCTCTGCTCAGGGGCTCATGTGAAGTGATTACCCCCAATTTGTACACATTCCCAAAAGTTCTTCAGAAATAATCTACATCAATTTGCCTTTGTACCAATTTAATTTTTGTAGTTGTGAACGTAAGGTTTGGTGTCACATAGGCAGATCTGAAAATGTAATATTTTTAGTATTTCTATTGGTCACGTCCCACCTCTGGTGACTCCTTTGTGTTTTGTGACATGTCTGCCTATTTCTCCTCAACGCAAGATTCTAGGTTGTCTCAACAATTTCCCCTCTGACTCTCTCAAGTTCTGTCACCTCTGCCTTTTGGATCCTTCAATGAACTGTTCACGAGGCTAAGCGAGGCTCCTTCAGATAACTTTTCTCTGCCCTGTGTCACATCATCTCACCTGATCATTGGAATCCAGCCCTGTCACCATCTTAGTCACAAAGCTATCAAACAAGGTGCTTCCCTAGTCTTCTGTCAAACATAACTACCACGACTCAACCTGCTGGATAACGAATGCCATGATGGTAATTCAGTAATCTGGTGGCATATTGGTAGTTTTATTGACAATTGGTAAGGAGACCAGGGCAACATTGCAGGCTTTAGGTCAAGCTTGGGCCTATGAGCTAAACTTATATATATCACTGTTTCCTAGCAGATATTTTACAGCTCTCTGTGTGCTAAGAATTATTTCCCATCCTCACAGAACAACATATTCCATCTAGGATTATTTTGTCAGAATGGACCCTGGAATAAAATAGATGCATGAGGAAGACCTACCTCAGACTTTCAGAATCCATCATAAGGTATTTGCTCTCTAGTTGTAAACTTACATAAAGGTTGCTGATAGAGAAAGCAGTACTTAAGAATGAAGTATTGCTGCACATTATATATCAGTAACATAGTCAGAAAGGGGGAAAAAAGGTTGATGAGGACTTGAGGTTCTTGCATTGGAGACAGATAGCAAGACATGTCACAAAGCACACTGTATATGTGTATCTATATGTTTATGTGTATATATAAACTGCTGATATAACATGAGTCTCAAATTTCCCACAGTGAGCTCTGGATGGCATCTCTATTTCAATGACTGCTTAGGGACTAGAGAGAAGGATCAAGGATCATCATTTTTTTTTTTTTTTTGTAGCTCAGTCTCCAGAATATGCATCTAGGAGCTCACAACTACCTAATTCCAAGTTTAATGGAATCTGATGCTAACTTCTGGTCCACACAGGTAACCACACAGATGTGCTGCACATACTCAGAAACACAAGCATACACACACACACACACACACACACACACACACATACTGAATAAAATACAAAGACCTTAATTTCTGGATTAAAATGTCTTAAAATATTTAGAGCATAGCTCTACATTTAGAGACTTTACTCCAGATATTTCTGTAACAAAAGCACTAAATCACCTTTTTCCTGAATGACAGTTATAGTAAGCATAACAGTAATAATAATAATACACATAAATTATTTCCATTGTGATCAATATCCCCATACAGAATTGAGAGTGATTTCTGGTATTGATCTCCACAAGTCTATAAATACTTTCCCATGCCTATAGATTATGTTTGTATATAAAATTGATTTTATTTTCCTGATTTAATTATCATGTCTGAAGCATACTGGCTCAGTCTGCTAACCTGAAATCTTCTACTCTCCATATAATCTAATCTAGGCCTAGAATGTTTTCTTCCTCTGAGACTCTTTGCTGAATAAGCTCAGTCATTCCTGGTCCTCTTTCAATCCTGGCTGGCTGGTCACTGTAGACATGCTCAGAACTCATCTGCATACTGATTGATTCAATCTGGCTTTTCTCTTTCAACATCTCCTGAACTGCTTTGTTTGGCCTCATACTAAGTTTACCAATATGTTCAAATATTCTGGCTCCTTTCTCTTTCAGGCTCTTTCTGTCTTTACCTGTGTCTACCTTGTTCTCCCAATATAGTCTGTCTCTGTACAACTGCCCCAGTAAAGCTGTCCCCTTTCTTCTCTCTCTTCACTGTTCTCTTAAGTTGTTTCCCTTTCTTCTCTCTTCTCTGGAGAGTTGGAAATGTCCTACTCTGTCAAACCTTCTCTGATTCTTCACTTTGCCTGCCACTCAATTAGATATCACTTTTAAACTCGGGTGCTTCCCTCAAAACTAACTTTGCCTTTATCATTAGGGATTAAACATGTATACTACGGGAGTGTCTATATTCCAGCCAAAAGGATTCTAGGTGTGTGCTAAGGGCTTAGTCACACCAGAACATAATCTCTGGGTTCAAGGTGTGATCAAATATGCTGCACTCATTATATTTCAGCCGCTTGACTTTATACAAAATCCCACCTACACATTCAACATTTTACTTAATGCTTCTCGACCTTCCTATCTTTATTACCAGAGATTTATTAATAAACACTTTTCAAACACAGCATATAAAATGCAGATTACATTTTTGCCAGTGATCTAAACCATGATTTGTAAGTTGACAAAGAGTGGTTTTAAAGAAGTAATTTCTTTCCCCCTAGCAATAGTCATTACTTAGGGCCATATATGGATTCAGAGAGGAAGGTTTCTGTGTCATGCCCCGTTTTTCCTCTCAGGTATGTTTTATTTAAATGAACTCTTAAATTCTTGCCTCATTCATCACTCAAGTCAGACATACTAACTTGTCATGATACATCTCCCTGCCCCTTTCCTCTTTATTACAAAGAGTTCCTTTATATGTATCTCTTTCTGTTGGAATCTGAAGTATCTCTTGACACTCACGTCCCCAGTCCTCTCTATCTAAATCTCTAAACACACTTCAGTTTCCTTTGAGCTTCATACCTTGGGGTTTTTCTTTTTGACACCCTCCTTGATGCTTCTCCTCGATACTTCTCAAGACATATGGTTAAGGGGATAAGTAAACATCCAGAACCTCACATCACCAATCCCCCTTATTGCCTAATTAACAAGGTGCCTCAGGGTCCAATCCATACTATCTCTAGTCTTACCATCTGATTGTCAAGAGACAAAATCTCTGAGACTGTTTGGTGCCCCCAGGTCTAAAAAGCATAGAATGATTGCCTCTTGCAATGCTCAATTTAGTTTGGAATTAACCGTCCTTCTACTTTGCTTCGTCTTGATTCTGAGACCTGATCTCCTTGGAACTTCTTTCTACATATGTCCTTTCGTCACTCCTTGACTTCAAGAATTCTGTCACTAGATACAGGCTTGAAGGACAATTTTATTTATCTCTGTTCTTTCTTTGCACTCCAGTCCCCTTTTCTCCTGTAGTCCACACTTTAAATCGAAAGTTCTAGCATAAAAAATAAATTGCAGGGCATACCACCTGATGCAGTGTCACAGAATCTCAAAGCTACTCTACTCTTTCAAGTCCTCAAATTTTAATATTAATTTTTGCAAAGCTTATGCACACTGACTACCCTGAGTAGCTATAAATTAGCAGTTCCTTTAATCTTCAGCAGGACTGTACCAGTACCATAGTGTTTGTGCCCAAGTAACACTAATTCATCCTCCAAGATCATCCAAACAAGTCAGAGAGTTCATAAATGGAGGTGGGGAACTACAAAATACCATTTGGAAAGGGAGAAAGAGGCAAAGCCTAAACTTTAATGAAATTTTATGCCTATTCATGTTTTACTTATTAGCTATTGATGTTACTCTGTCCGACACCTAACAAACTATTGGAGGTGTATACATACAAAAAACACATAGCACATGCTAGTTTGGAAAGGCATTCTTAGGCAAGTATGAAACATAGATCCACAGGACCAGGTGCAGGCAATTATTGCAATTACTCTTTTTCACAGTTGACTCAGACTCTCTCCCACAGGTGGCATTTATCCAACACACACTACCTACATTAGAAACATGGTACAAATGAGGATCCCCACTTACTCGATGTCTCCTCAACATTAAAATGCACAAAATTCCTCAACTGAGAGATTTTTGCTTACCTCTGTACTCCATTTTTAAATAGGATTGTTTGATTCTCTGGCGTCTAACTTCTTGAGTTCTTTGTATATATTGGATATTAGGCCTCTATCAGATGTGGGGTTGGTAAAGATCTTTTCCCAATCTATTGGCTGCCGTTTTGTTTTCTTGACAGTGTCCTTAGCCTTACAGAAACACTGCAATCTCATTAAGTTCCATTTCTCGATCCATGGTCTTAGAGCACAAGCCATTGGTGTTCTGCTCGGGAAAATTTCCCTCTCCCCTATGTGTTCTAAGGTTTTCCCTACCTTCTCTTCTAATAGTTTCAGTGTACCTGGTTTAATGTGGAGATCTTTGATCCACTTGCCCTTGAGCTTTTACAAGGAGATAAGAAAGAGTCTATTTTCATTCTTCTGTATAGCACCCTCTCAGAGTGGGATACACCTAGACCTCAAATCATTTATAATCCAAAAGCTAGGAATATAGCCTTGTGGCAATTTTTGGTATTCAAAGATCATTATGCTTAATCTATACTCACCAAGAAAACTCTGACTGCTTCCATGTTTTCTTCTGTTCTACATGTACTTTATGCTTATTGTAACTATTGGGATTTCAATGCATGCTATCAAATCACTAACAGAATTAAGTACTGACAAAAATATATTCATATAGTGTTATGTCAAAACACTTTTAAAAATCTGTACATGTATCTCTCTTTTTTAAATAAAGTTATAAGAAAAAAAAAGAAATTTCACAAAACTCTGTTGGTGCAATCTTGAGGACTGATAATACACATGTCAAACTTTTAGCTCAGAGTGCTCTCCACATCGGGAAGGCTCATTAAATGGAAGCTGTTTGTGAGCCCTTCTTCCAGCCTTCATTGAAATTATTTGTTTCATATGATCCTCATCATCTGCCCATCTCCCATATGTCTCCCATCATGCAAAAAAAATTACTTTAAATGCTTTGAAAGTAGACTTAGATTTATCACTTTCACTATGTGGCCTGGTGTTTCATATTCTCAGATTAAAATTTCGGAATAAATGTAATAAGACCTTTGTGTATGTGTGTATGTATGTATGTATATATGTCTATGTGTGTATACATGTATATAGGTGCATATATATGTGTGTGTGTATATGTATGTATGTGTATATATCTATGAGTGTGTATCTGTACATATGTGCATATTAGTCTTTGTGTATGTATAAGTATTTATTTGTGTGTGTGTGTGTGTGTGTGTGTGTGTGTGTGTGTGTGTGTGTGTGTAGGTGAATAAGACCTGAATGACACCATCTTAAACAATGTGGCATTATTAGGATTGCATTACAATAATAAATATTTAAAGTGTCATGGACTCGGTTAAGAGATAGAGCTCTCCCTACATCCCAGGGCCCTGAAATGTCCCACAGACTGGCTGTCTCCTGCAGGTTTCTGTTCTCTCTCCCCTGTTCTCCCTATTCCTCATCCTCTTCACACCAATCCCTTCCCCATCCCCTCACCAGCCCAGTTCTCTCCCTCCACCCATCTCTGCTATCCATTTTATTTTCCCTTCTGAGAAAGATTCAACCTTAGCCCCTTTTTGTTATTTGGGTTCTTTGGTTCATTGGGTTAGAGTATTGTTGTCACGTACATTATGACTAATATTTACTTATCAGTGGGTATATACCATGGATATCCTTTTGCATCTAAGTTACCTCACTTAGGATGATATTGTCTAGATCTATTAATTTGCCTAAAATATTTATTTCCTTGTTTTAAATAGCAGTGTAGTTAGTATTCCATTGTGTAAATGAACCTTGTTTTCTTTGTCTATTCTTCAGCTGAGGGACATCTATGAATTTGTTTTCTAGTTTCTGGATGTTTCAGAAAAAGCTGCTGTGAACATAGCTGAGCAGTTCTTCTTGTGGAATATGCCCAGATTGTCTATGGGGACAACTGTAGTGGAAACTCCTACCAGTGATTAAAATGGATTCTGAAGTGGCCACTTCCTGTACTCAGACAGGACACCCAGTTGAGGGTTAAGGACAGCAACTTACCCACAAAACATTGAACCAAATGTATCCTGCCTACAAGATGTGCAGAAACAAATGATCAGAGACAGAGATGAAGAGGTCAACCAATGACTGGGCCAAATTGAATCCCATCTGATAGGCAAGATCCAATCTCTGACACCATTAATGATACTTTGTTATGCTTGCAGACTGCAGCCGAAAATAAATGTCCTCTGAGAGGCTCCACCCAGCAACCAATGGAAAGAGATTTAGAGACCCACATCTAAACATCAGATGGAACTCAAGGAGTATTATCAAAGAGCTGGGGTAAGGATTGAGGTACCTGATGAGAATAGGAACTCCACAAGAAGACCAACAGAATCAAAATAACCTAGACCCATGTGGGTTCCCAGAGACTGAACAAAGAGAAAACATGGGCTGGACCTAAACCCTGTCATTCCCCATCCCACACACATGTACAACATATACAGCTTGGTCTTCATGCAGGCCTTCCAAGAACTGAAGAGGCGATTGTCCCTTATTCTGTTTCCTGCCAGTGGATCCCATACTCTTAACTGGGCTGCCTTGTCCAGCTTCAGTAAAGAAAGATCCACCAGTGACTTGTACCTGGGAGAAGAGGGTTATACCTAGAGGGGGGAATCCCCCTTCTCAGAGAAGGGGGAAGGGTAATAAAGAGAGTATCTATGTGAGGGGGTACTGGTAAGAAACAAGGGGTGATATTGGAATATAATGTGAATATTTTTAAAGGACAAGGAGGTTCATTAAAGTACAAAGCAAAGACATTGCCAAAGAATGATGCTTTTTAATAAAATGAATCGGAATCTGGATGAATGATATGAGTTGAACATGAGTTTACAGTGCACAGGCCTCGTCATCTTGTTCCTTTCCCCTCATGTTCTCAGATCATGAAACCATAGAAATGTGTAGTCAAACTGGAACATTACTTCTGAGAATCAACAGCACTTCAGAAGCAATGGAGATTCATGTGAGGAAAGCTATGGGGTACTAGTTTCATTGACCATTTGTAACTAGAACTATGTTTGCTTCTGATGTGGTTCAATCTAGGATGTCTATTATCTTACGAAGTATACTTTTTATGACTATCATTGACCCTGAGTGAATTTACCATTGCAAGGGAGTTTCCAAATTGCAGGAGATATTAGCAGAAGGTAAACTACCATGCCAGAAAGAAAAATATTTTTTTGATAATGCCACTATCTTTGGGGTGAAGTTGGTGATTGATGCAGAGCTGGTTCCAGTTACATCTCTGAAAGGATTCCAGTTATCAGAGGGAGGCAGGGTGCCGGGGCCATCTGTCTGAACTAGGAGTTATATCGAGGCACATCTTGACCACATGATCAGATGTGCCCATGTGCTGAGAGCTGTTAGGAAAGATGTAAAGACAAAACTTATTTTTCTATCACTTAAGGTTCTCTAATTCATCCCAAAGACTAGATAACACCAAGAATGGCATTTTTTTTTGTGTGTGAAAATATTAGAAACTCACTAAATGACCAAATTCTATACAGCTGAATAAAAACTTACTCTGAAGGTAAATCAGGCAGAATTCAGGTAAGATGACTCAGTGGGTAACAGCCTTGCCTAGGAATGATAAGGACCTTAGTTCCCACTGTATGTATAAAAAAATCCCAACTATATATGGTCAAATATGCTGGCAACCCAATGATATGATAGGTAAAGATAAAGGGTCTTTGGAGCTGTCAGGCAATCAGCCTACCTCCAGGTGCAATAAGAAATATTCCTTACTTACAGTAATAACACAGGGAGACATAGAACAGGAAGCCCAACATCCTTTTGCAGGATCCTTCAATGAGTGCACAAATCTGAGCTTCTGTACAACTCGGCACATAAACCATACATACATATAATTACATCCACATACATACATATATACTCAAATACTTTCACAAAAGGATTTTTAATCTCATTTTTCACTATATTTATAGTTTGGTTTTGGCCACAATATTTAATATCTAGAAATTTGGTTTGTGTGTAGGTTAGGAATAAAAATCAGAATAATAGTCATTTAAGTAAGATATTACTCCTCTCCACACAGGTTTTCTCCAGCCTCCCATTATTTTTAATTACCAGCACTGAAACTTTTAATCTAGGGCACTGTTTAATCTAAATAGGAGGTTGTCCTCAGAATATACAACCTCATCTTTCCTTCTGGTGGTTGCTGAGTATTTGGAAATATATAGGACACAGAACAAATGGAGGATTATTATCATAACTCAGACTTAGCTTTTTTTTTTTTCTATAAAACTTTAACTGGAATCCTTACATGCTACCCTTTGGTAGAAACCAGAAAGTAAAGGAAGAAAAGTGTATAATTTGGTTCCCATGACTCAATATGCCATTACATTCACAGATCGCCATATGTTCATAATCTATACAAATCTATTTTCGACTCAATTTGCTGCGAGCTCCTAATTCATTTCATGTTATATATGTAAATGGAATTTAGATTGAAGGCAAATCATTTGTAGGGGTAGTTTTCAAACATGTACTATTCTAAGAATTAGCTCACTGGTGATTTATTTTGAATACATTTCTTATTAAAGGTGGTTTGATGCTTTTAAAGCAACCTAGAACGATGGCTCACGATAATCATTTTTACCATTTTTTTTTTTGTGAACAAACGTTTAAACATTTTATACACTTAACAATTTGAAAGAAATGAATGTGACAACCAGAAAGAGTTAAGAGATGGTGGCTGTCATTGCGAAGAAAATATTGACTGTCATAATTAAAAGCACAGAATTTCTCAAGTGAATTATTTTCTCCTTCCTAAACAATTTTAATTTAAATTTTTATTATTTTTTTTCTAACTTCTGGAGCTTATATACCTCTTAGCTTACTCGGGATTCTCTTTGAATATAGGGAAAATAGATATCTACACTGAAAACATTGTTTATATCAACACAACCAAATGTTTGTCATAAAGGACATATGTCCCTTTAAAACAATGATTTTATTATTTTCATGGTACAGGCTTGATGTTTTTCAGAACTGTAGAATCCTCATAGCATCCTACCATAATTACCCTCAATCCAGCCAGTTATAACATTCTTTCAAAGGAAAACTTTTCAAATCATGCGATAAAACTGTTGAATTCTCTCCTCATAATCTATGCAAGTTTAATTTAAATCTCATAAACACAAAGCTCGCTAAGCCAGACATCCCCAATGCAAGGCCAGATCATGTTCATTTCAGAAGGTCACAGAATCTCATTTTGGTAGACACGCATCATCTGCGATAATGCCTTGATTAAAGTGACCCCAGAGGGGCAAATGTGCAGTTGGGCCTTGGAAAGGAGCATTATCATCTCTTCCAAAGACATGAGGTAGTCGGGGCTTCAGACACTTCTTCTCTCTCCCTTACACTGTTCGTCAGAGGACAAACTGAGTTTGCTGATATTCATTCTTAGTCAAAAAGATAAGGGAGGGAGAAAGTCTGCCAGAAGAAAGAAAAACCCTATTTAGCTGGCATTTTAGGAACCCTAATAGGAAGCAGGATCACTTAGACCTCATAAACATAAGAGAATGTTGTTTCGAAAGAAAATTCATGTAAATTACCTCATTTAAGTTTTATCAAGAAGACAGAAAAGTAGATAAACTTAAAGAAAATATTAGCTACTGGTCTAGTTACTTTTTGTTGAACTGCCAAACATCATGACTTTAAAAATGTTACCTGAGACAACTTCAATCGTTACTATAGGCAGGTTGCTATAAATGGCTCCCTTCCTCTTTCTCCCATCACATAATGAATTAGTGCCCTCGTAGGAGAGCTGATAGAAAGACTAGAGGAGCTGAGGGAGATTGCAACCCCATAGGAAGAACAATGTAAGCTGCCGGACCATCCATTGCTCCCAGCGACTATACAAGTAACCAAGTATCTACAGGGAGGGATCCATGGGCCAGTCACTTGTGTAGCAGAGGATGGCCTTGTTTGACATCAGTGAAAGGGAAGACCCTTGGTCCTGTGGAAGTTTGATGCCCCAGCCTAAGAAGATGCTAGAAGGATGGGGTTCGCGGGAGTGGGTGGGTGGGCTGGAGAACATCCTCATAAAGACAAAGGGGAGGGAGGAGAAAAAGGGTGTGGGACAGCGGGCTTGTGGATGGGGTAACCATGAAGTGAGATATCATTTGAGATGTAAATGAGTGGAATGATTCATACAAAAATGAATGTGTGCGTTTGGTTGTATAGGGCAGCCTGTGAGAAACGTTTAAAAATCAGTTGTGGGAAAGAACACAGTACACCAAATTTGAGGCTGCTTTGTTAGAACTTGCTTTTGGTGGGAACAATGAGTCCACTTTGAACACAGCAGGCAAAGGTGGAACTCAATGTGTCCGTGCTCCTGTAGCCAGAGAAAGCTTTTCTTTTATCTCATTATGTTTGTTGTCTCAAATCCCCCCATTCCCAACAGTTACCTGGTCCACTTCCTACTGGCCTGCTAAGGCAGCCCGTATTTAATGTAATCGTCACTACCTAAAATGGCATGCAAAATCACATTACATCTTAGGTCATAAGTTAGGAGTGCAATTAATTATGAATGAGACTCAGTGAAGGACAAACCCCGAGAATCTGCAATAACAGTGACATTTTAAACAGATCCTTTGATTATGATGCATTCTTTTTGTACTAGAGATGGAATTATAGATCACTTCTAAGTCCTTAACATGGTAATACTTAAAACAACCAGCTTTGAAGGGCTAACAATAGATTTTAGTTTTACCTCTGTAACATCACAGCAAAGTCTCTCTCTCTCTCTCTCTCTCTCTCTCTCTCTCACACACACACACACACACACACACAAACACACACACACCAAATAATAAGCCAGAGACCCCCATTGAAATATATGTATCTCAGATACCCTCTAAAAAGCTTTATGGGTGCAAAAGATGCCACTGCTTCTCCAACACAGGGGCCTTTGATGTTTCCTCATCTTTACATCATAGAAGGAGCTCA
This sequence comes from Micromys minutus, assembly GCF_963924665.1. Classification (NCBI taxonomy): domain Eukaryota; kingdom Metazoa; phylum Chordata; class Mammalia; order Rodentia; family Muridae; genus Micromys; species Micromys minutus. The sequence goes on along the minus strand of NC_137966.1, from coordinate 7,141,432 downwards.
AAGGGTTAATTAAAATTTAATGATATCGGCAGTACTTTGAAAAAGTTATGAACTTGGGTGAGATCAATCATTTTCTTGGACTGCCTGACTTCAAAGCAGACATTATGCAGAAGGAGGCAGGGGGGGGGGTGCATACTGCTCCCATTCTGAACCGAATTCATAAGCAAGGATTTTCTCATTAGTGGTCTATACATGGAGGAGATTCCAAGTTCAAACTAAAAGGAGGTGAGATGCCAAAAAGTGGTTAATGTCAGTGTTAATCCTTTGATGCTGATCAGTTTCATCTCGCGATGAACACATCGCAAGGAACATTGCAACTCTGACAGGCCCCAGATCAAGACATGTGGGATTAAGAGAGATAAACAGATGCTTTTCTCTTCTTCTCCTTCTTTATTTCTACTGTTAGAATCACAGTTTGCCTGTACTTGGGAGAACAATAAAATCATGCTAATTAACTTGTTTACTCATATTCGAGGCTGTTCTGTAGCCTGACATTTAAAATGTCAAATTTAAACTTCTGTCAAATGTAAAATCTTCATTGCCTCTTAAGTCCTTCCTCTGCTTGGAATGTTCCTAACCTCTAGGTCTGCTTTCAGTGACACTCGTATTTATAAAAGGATACTTTTCTCCCAGTGAACAGCAAGTCTTTGTCTTTCTCCCACCTTGCCATGCTTCTGGTGGACTGTGAGAGTTTTATCACTTTGACCGAAGCCACAGAGGCAGAGTTTTCTTTTACAAGAATTAAAATTTGTCACTGGGCACCAATTGTGACATAAATCATGGCCTGGCTCCAGCCATTCAACTCAGTGCATTGCTCTGTCACTACCTGGCTGTAGAGTCTTCAAGGGAGTATCTGACATATCACATATATTTGAAAGGTACAGTTGTTGTTACATACGAGGCAAATCTATAAAAATAAAAAAAAATCTTAGTATCTATCTATATACATGATGCTCATGTATGCTATAATGTCAGCAAAGTAAAGTTATCAAGCATCCATTTTAGGGAAATAGAAATTTTTTTTATCATAATTCCATCTTTCCAAATAAAGAATAGGGCTTCCTACAGACCCTAAATTCACATGACTTGGTGTACTTTGTTAAAGAAGCGGTGACATGCTCATGGGTGATCTCTAGCAAGATCCTCAGTATATTTTGGTTAACCAATTCAAAATATTCTTAGTGTTTGTAATATTCAATACTTGAAATCTGTGGGATAGAGCCCAGGACTGAAACAGACTGAGTAATTAACACCAAACAGTCTGTTGTGTCATTGCTAGCTTAAATGATACAGGGACTATTTACAGGCTCTATGATGCTGATTCCTAAGTGTTGCTCGGATGCTCAGTGCAAAAAGGCTGCATTGCGTGGCAACAAGAGCAGAGTCCTAGCACAAGCAGGATTCTGTAAGGGGTTCATACGAACAAGAGGTCAAGTACAGTATACCTGCAGATACACAGAACACTGCTCAATTCATTGAAGGCTTCTACATGTTCTAACTGTAAAATTCCCATCTTCACCTAATAAAACACATCTGGTGGGAAGATGGAGCCAGGCGCCATCTGCTCAGAGCACCACAACTGCATGTAATTTTCTGAGTTAAAAAACGGTATTTGCGGGAGACACAAACCTTGATGTTCTCTCCATGTTTTCAGTGACTAAAGCAAATACTTCGCAGTTATTGTTTATTTACGGATATTCTCTGACTCATTAAAAGTCAGTACAGTATATTCTTTCAAATCTCTCTCCATAAACCCTATGATTCCTTTCCAGAAAAATTTCTATTTTTTATTTTAAAATTTTAAACTATTCTTTAAATCTTCCCCCATTTGTGCCTGAATAAACGTTTTTAATGGCTTTTTAATTCTTCTTATTATAAGAAGTTTAATTTTATATCAATGAATGCAAAATGTTTTAGTTTCTCAGATAGTATTGGTAAGTGAGAAAATAGGCAAAACACACAAACAAATCAGAAACTCCAGAGGCACTGGCTCTGAAATTTGATATTTCCAGGGATGGAGAGAATATATATATATTCAAGTTGATATTTTTTCAAAAATCTGAAGGAAGTAGAAAAACAAACAAAATGGGATTCAAGGACAAGAGCATTCTGTAACAAAACAGCCACACAGAGCTTCAAAGGATTCTGGTAACTTCTCCTGAGCTCCCAGGGACTAAACCACTAACTAAAGAGTACACGTGGAGGGACCTGTGGCTCCAACCGCCTATGTAACAGCATTGTCTGGCATCAGTGGGAGGTGAGGCCCTTGGTCATATGAAGGCTCCTTTCTGCGGTGTAGGGGAATGTCAGGGTGCTGAGAGGTGGGAGTGAGTGGGTGAGGGGGAACATCTTCACTGAAGCAGTGGGGAGGGGGTGAGAGAAGAGGGAACTGGGAAAGGGGATAACATTTGAAATGTAAAGACATAAACTATCAAAAAAAAAAAGGAAATTAAAAAACAAATTCCTGCAGGATAAGAAGTAAAAGTAGTAAACTAGCAGTGTTCACCCACAAACCGTAGTTCAGGTACTGATGGGGAATGTGGGCTACTAGTCCCTCTTCATCCCTTTAAAATCCCCCTATCTTCATACAGCTAATAGAGTTTTAGGTGCCTACTTGACTTCGAATTCCCCTTTTCTTACATAGTTTCATTATATTTTTCTCAAGTCCAGTGAAACGTTCTAAGAATAGCTTTTAACTCTTTCTTCTTGCAGAATATCAACAAAAAACAAGGCCAACATCCAAAAAATTCAAGCAGGAGCATTTGCTAATGATGGAGATGTTAACAAATCTCTCATCCTGAGATTTGGTGGTTCATTTCAAAGTCTACTAGATTATTTTTTACATTAAAAAGTATTACGCTGGCAGTCGAAGTGGTACCAGATTCATGATCTAGATGTGGGAGACTTTAGATTTAACTATTCTTACATGTTTGGTTTAATTGTGTGTCAAAACTGATCTACTAGAATCACCTGCTTTTCCCCTGACCAGCAGATAGTAAGAACCTCTAAGTCTTGAACTTTAACAAACAGAGCACTTAAAAATGGAACTTACTTTTCACTCAAAATAATGAGTTCTTTTAAAGCAACTTTGTTAATACTACTTGACAGTGCATATTTTATGAAAAAATAGGACACTTCAGTTCTGACTGTTTTTGATTCTCTTCCAATTTCATAGTATGGTACTTTTGTAGTACCTATAAATCTTTCCCCATGATTAAGAAAACAATATGTGGGTTTTATTTTATCGTCATTACTTGAAAGGGAAAAATGATAAATTTATTCCACTTGAGATAGACCAAATTGAATCTATACCTTAAATGTCTATTTTTGGAATAGGGGGACAGATTCTTGTGCCCAATACCCACTGACAAGGACATGCAAAAAGGTCACTGGTTTTCAAAATAAAGATTCTAGTCAAAGATGAAATGTATCTCAATCCTGAAACCTGACGGCCTGGTAAGACTCCTGAAGGTGATCATTAGAGGCAGGTCCTATGATTGAAGCATGGGGCTTAGTGAGACAGTACCAGGGATGATGAGAGCGCAATCAGGGGAGGAAAGATCAATCAGGAGAGACAGAGGAAATGAGGTGCAAAAAGTCCTACTAAAGGAAATAAGGGCTTTAAATTTATCAGTCTCAATGAGAAGTTAAAAAAAATAGAAAGGGGTGATTAAAAAGAGCAAGAAGGAAAGACAAAAGAAGGGCTTTAGAGAGAGAAAGAGATAGAAGAAGCAGAATGTAAATCTGTCCCAGTACTGGCTTATGGCCATATATAAAAGGATACATTATTACAAAGTACACCTCTATTGGATGCAGTAGGTAGTGTATCTTGATGGATTCAAATCCTGTTTCTACCATGTATCGGTGAAGCTCTGGGTCAATGCTCATATGTTTGTACAGTGGGATGCATGTGCTTAGCCTGTTAGCTTGTGCTGAGAATTCATGTCTGCAGTGTATTGATTATGGATCCTAGAACACACCAAGCCATGTGAGTGGCGTCACCAAGCATATTTCAAGTTAAACATCTATTTAAAGGTTTTCATGCTTTCAGTTTTTGTAATTCACTTCCAGTTCAAAGTTAGCCATCATCAGGATGAGCATACAACGTCATGGGGTAAGTTTACCACATTAGCAGAAAACACACTTCTTTTGCATATTACTTCTTAGAATAATTACCTATAATTATACTCTAAAGAAAAAAAAACTCCTAAAATATGCTATGATGTCACTGAATTCAAGCATGAACCATTTAAGAACAGACATATTGGGAAGATTAAGTTACACATAAATGTATAATTCATACATATATATGTTATATGATATCTCTGCATATGTAGTTTTCCTAGGTAAAGCATTAAAGCTTTATCTAAAGGGTTTCAGGATCAAAAAGCATATCATTGAACCTCTACTCATGCTAATCTATCTCAACTGATTGTTTCCTCTTTCTTCTTTTCTTGCTAATTCTGATCCTAATCACATCATGCCTCAGACTGAAGCCCTACAGTTAGGTTCTTCAGGCCTTTAGGAACAAAACCATTATCAATTGTCACTTTATCAGTATAATTTTTAAAAAAGTTTGCAAACAGATTTTGTTTGGCAGTGCAACTATTCAGATGACTGCCCCTAACTGTCTAGCATTCTTATTGCAGTGAACCTATAGATTCTACAAATTACTCATAAGACTCGCCTATACCCATCGTTTTAGATAATTTAGATGTCTTCTAAATGCTAAATTGCTGCTTAAAATCTTACTTACACTTATGCTTGCTTGCATGTGTGTGCATGTGTGTTCATGTGTGTGGTAGGTATCCATGTACCACACCCTGTGCTCACTCTGAGGTTAGAGGACAACTTGCATAATTTTTCTTTCTCATCCATGAGGGCCCCAAAGATCAAGCTCAGTTGTCAGACTTGGACTAAAAGTCCCTTTACCCTCTGAGACTTCTTGCTGCTACTAAAACTCTATTATGTTATCTACCTGGTACCCAGTAGATAGTGGCAACACTGAGAGGTTAAAGAATCATTAATAATCCAAAGAAGACTTTGGGTCCCTTGAGGAGTTCCCCAAGAGTGTAATTAAGACCACAGATTCTTTACTTTGTCTTTCACCTTGGCATGAAGTGAATAGCTTTACCCCATCACACAGTCACTGTCATAAGGTACTCCTCACCATAAACTTAAATAAACCAAAAGCTGGTAAGTCTGCAATTGTGTTTTAGAACCTCTGGGACTTTCTACCCACAGACATACAGTAGTGGTACAGAAAGCTTACTAAAGCTGTATCAGTGAGAGCATGCTATAAAGAGAAACAAAGTGCATGCACATTTTTGTTTGTTTTGCTTTGGTTGGCTAGCTGGGTTTTTCCAGGATAGGGAAGCTTTACCAACATGCATCTTGGACAATATAATAGTACTGCTCAGTCATAGTCTGTCATCTCTCTGAAGCAGGGGAAACTGGGACATGGAACAGGATCTTCCATACTCAGTAAGAGGAGCTCCTGCCTCCCCAGTGGTATAGCAGATGCTGGTGTTTCCTATTTAGGAAGGAAAACAATCATCCCCCACATATCACTGAGGCAGAAACTGCAGATTCTCAAATGGCAGTGACTTGAAAAAATGATCCTTTCATTCCCTAAAAGGAACTAACTAGAAATATCATAATCTCTGTTTGTCTCCTTCTATAATTTCAGAAAAATAAAATATAACACTTAAATACACACCTAACATCTCTTTCTCAAAGTAGAAAATCAGGCTTTGGACTGAGATGAAACTGAATGACGTATTGGAGTTTGGCTAGTTCAGTCAATATGGAGGGCATCAAACTGAAAGCTCTGTAATCAGAGATGCCTATAGCTTCAGGCATGTGAAAATGTGAATGTTGACACAACTTTTGTCAATATACCTATTTTTTAACACAATGGAGAAGTCATCCCCCATGTTCTTGCAGCCTCTAGTGTTATGTATTTACTGGGATTTCGACATGCCATAGTTTCTATAGAAGTCACACTGAAGCATCCTTTGCAATGTGATGATAAACAAATCAGAAGCATAATGGCTCAGTGTACAAATGCCAGCCTTTGACTATGTGTAGCATGATTCTGTGTTTCCATTATAGTTCGTATATTAATTATAAAACAAAAAGACCATTGTGTGTATGTGTGTACATGTATGTGCACATATGTGTACTTGCATACACAAAATGCCTATATTTGTGTTGGTGCGTATGTGTTGGTGTATGTGTGTGCGTTTGCGTGTGTGTGTGTGTGTGTGTGTGTGTGTGTGTGTCTGTGTGTGTGTGTGTGTTTGTGCATATACACTGGCTAGTTTTATGTCAACTTGACCTAAATTATTGTCAATTTGGAAGATGTAAACTTAAAAAAAAATCTTTACAGATTGGTCTATTGGCAAAACTATGATGCATTTTGTGGATTTATGATTGATATTGGAGGGCCTAATTCAATGAACATCATACTATGCCTGGGATGGCTGTCCTGGGTGCTATAGGGAAGTAGAGAAAAGGAGCCAATGAGCATTATTGTTCAGTGCAGCTACTTTCGGCTTTTACTTTCATGGCTGATGAACTGTAATCTGTAGAATGAAATAAAACTTAATAATAAACATTTACTTCTCAAGTTGTATTTAGTCACAGTACTTAGTCATAGCAATAGAAAGCAAAGTTAAGACTATGTGTCTAATTTGTATGTGTGTGTGCATGTGTGTATTTATGTATAAAATTTGTCCTTATCAGTCTATGCTGATGCCATAGTCTGGCGGTAAACAAGTTATCTCTACACCACTCTTGACTTATCTCTGGTGCACTGCCAATGTTATTTCATCTGCCTGAAAGTCACATCTTACCAAGGAATGACACCGACAGTCCGCAAAGTCTCACTAAGTAATAGAATCTGTGTGTGAACACCTCTATTCGAAGACAGAGTAGCATAGATTCACAGTGTTTACTTCTACAACTTATGCTACATAGAAAATGTTAAATAGAGGATTGTTTGCTCCTCCGAAAAACTTCTATTTTTTTTAAAGGGGCCAAAATAGGCCATCTATAAATCGCAATTGTCTTCTCTGCCCTTCAAAGATCTTACCTTTAGTTTCCACGTTTTTTTCCCCTTTGCTTTCCTACAAATCAGAAGTCAATAAAGATCTTTCTGTTGCTTGCAGAATTTGAACAAAAGTATGGCACATGGTTGTAAGAATTTTCCTCCTTGTTTTCACAAAGAGAAATATGAGATTGTACTCCAATTAAACCACTTGCTGGGTTTCGTGTTATTGTTAAGGTGCTATTAGCAAGGAGTTCTCAATATTCACCATATCAAGGGGGGTTAGATTATGTATATCTGATGTAGGAGCTCACAATAAAAAGATGGTCTCTACACTATAAAATGAATATAGAGCCTCGGATTAAGACACGCCTTCCTTACTTACTATAATCATCAAAAAGAGTTTACAAATACAGACAAGAATATTGATGATTATATGTTAGCCCATTCTGAATAATTGTCTTTTTCTGTTTCTTAAAATTAGTAGCAAATATATTTGTAAAATATATCAGTGGTTCAGCCTTTGTATTTTCAGCCACTTCCTGCCTTTGAAAGTTTTTATGATATAACATTGTTGTAAAAGAATGTCTTTTGCCGAGGGTGGACTGTGAGTGTGTAGAGCCACACTCTACTTCCAATGTACTCTCTTGTTCATCCTTCCAGGAAAATATGTGATCTCTCAGCTTCCGGATTCTTCCTTCATCACTGATGCTTGCTCCCATGCTTTCTGGCCACAACGGACTCATCCCTCCAAAGCTATAAGCTCCTCAACTACTCGTACAAATTATTTTCAGTTATGATCCTATAGCACAGCAATTGAAACCTAACTACTACAGGTAACAGTGACTGCCGAGAAAGCTCCAGTGTCTCTGGATGCTCTTGTTACCCTGTGTCCTTTGTCTACTTTTCCCATTCTCCATCTTCCTTGGTGCTGATGCAATTTTTCTCCATAGCAAAGAAACATGGCGTTCATTTTATTATGGATATCAGTATCTAGCTTTTTCTCACATGGCACTATCCATTCATAAGTAGATTGGAGGTCTTTCCATCTGAATCCAGACTTCAGATAATTCAGTCCTTCTTAGAAGGGGAGACAAATACCCACAGAAGGAAATACAAAGACAACATGTGGAAAAGAGACTGAAGGAAAGGTTATCCATAGATTGCCCCACTTGGGAATCCATCTCATATACAGTCATTAAGCCATACAATCTTGTGAATGCTAAGAAGTTCATGCTGACAGAAGCCTGATATAGCTGTCTCCTGACATGCTTTGACAGAGCCTGATAAAGAGGCTCACAGACAACCATTAGACTAAGCACAGGGTCCCTGATGGAAGAGTTAGAGAAAAGACTGAAGGAGCTGAAGGGGTTTGTGACCACAATATCAAACAACCAGATCCCCAGAGCTCCCAGTGATTAAACCACCAACCAAGGAATACTCATGGTCCTGTGAAGGCTTAATGCCCCAGTGTGGGGAAGTGCCAGGGTGAAGAGGTGGGAGGAAATTGGTGGATGGAGAAGCTCCCTCATAGAAGGTGTGGGATAGGAACTTTCCTGAGGGGAAACCAGAAAAGGGGAAAACATTTGAAATGTAAATTAAAAAATCCAGTAAAAGAAATGAAAACAAAAACAAAGACAAAAAGTGCCACTTTCCCAAAGAATTATAATCTTAACAGCAAACACTGACTTCTTTTTTCCTACTTGTGATTCTAAATGTGATTTCTAATTTGGTTTTATAAAGTTGGTTGCTGGGTCACTCTACAGTTTTCAAGAATAATTTAATAATCACTAAACACTTCAAGTTTAGGTCTGTGATAAGGACTTGAATTCACTGATAGTCACCCTCAGAAAACCTCAGTAGAAGTTGATAGCCTAGGCAATATTCTTAGTGCGGTTTAGAGATAGGACTGATCATAAACATGGAAGATGTTAGCTCAGGAGACACTGATGATATAATCATTTTGACGACCTAAAGTTCCATCTGGGCTGTATCCTGCCAAGAAACATGGACAGTTTCACCAAGCCTCCACCCATAAGTAAGTATTCCCAGCAAACAGCTATAGTTTAGTTCCAACCCACCTTCTCTATCTCCCTTAGCCAAATGTATTTCCATCAGCACACTACCTATCTATCATTGAGGCCTAAGCTGGCGAAGAAAAAGGTGGATTAAATGCTTATATGCAGGTCTATTGATTCTTACAGGTTTCAGTTTACTTTTGTAGGACGCCATTTTATTGTGCCATCTAAATTAAGCCTTTCTCTTTCAATGCTTAACCAGCTTGCTGCAAGTCTTGTGTAGTGTGTTCCCTAATATCAGGTCTGACCCCCGAAGAAGCCTCTTCCACCTCCCTTGTGATGTTTCTGCTAAGAAAGCCTCAGCTGCCATAGCCTAACCTCAGCAGAGGAAACTGAGGGCAGAGAAGTAGTTTACACATTTGAACTCAAAAGCAGAGTGTCTTGCCGTGTTGAATTATAGTTGTATGATTTATATGTCTGCTTAGCATCACCACAGGGGTGCAGTGTGGAAGACTTACATCACAGAGACAAAGACTGGAGTTAATATTGGTGCTGTATAAGCCAGAGTCTCTGCACTGCAGGGGCCATATTTATCGTGCTAGTCCTCTAAATGTATTGGAATATAAATGTTCTTCTTGGTGAGCAACAGGGTAGAAGAGGCAATTCACTGTTGCCATAGTTTGTTTCTACTCCAGCATCCTCAGAGGAATGAAACGAAAGCAGAAACAAAAAAACAACAATAACAAAAAACCCCCAAGAAAACTCACATCTATCATTTTTCTTTTTAGAAAAAGAAAAAAAAAAAAAAAAAAAAAAAAAAAAAAGCAAAAAGCCAAAGTTATTGGAGAAAGGAAGCATTTAGGGAAGGAAGGGGAAAAAATGCCATGACTCATCTCAACATTAGCATGAGCAATAAAGAAATAACATAATATCCATCAACAAATATCAATTATTCACAGTAAGCCAGGGAAGAAAAGCATTTACAAATGAAATAGGCATTGACAAAGACACAGTTGTAAACATGAGTAAGTATCTTCTTTCCCAGTGGCCATTGTCATCAATGAATTCATGGTTCTATTTGGTGATAATATTCCTGATATATTGCCATTTTAAACAGTACCTTTGAGGAAATATGTATAAGAATGTCCAATGAATACTAACTGGAATTTGTATATTGATGAAAATTTGGAGCCTCACTCGAATCAAGGTATAGTTGTCACTTAGTGTTGGGCATCTCTGTATGCAGCAAGGTTTTCTACTTTTTTCTCTGGTTGTCTGATTTCGAATTTAGGAGAATAGAATTTCCTCGCAGATATCAATATTTGTTGGATGTCATTATCACCAACCTCATCTATGTAGTCTTTCTTGTGTTGTTGCTTAACCTCTACCCTTTGTTTAAAATTTTAATGCAATGTCAATCAACAAGCCTATATTCACAGATAGTATTACACCATTTTAATATTAAAATATATTAATATTAAAGGACTCTAACAACTTTTCCCAGATTTTAACATTAATATAAATGTAAACTCTAACATGAATGTGTATTTCACCTGGCTTCAAAATCTCTGTGCATGAGTATCAAACAACAGTAATTAGAGAAAAAGAAAAAATAAAGCTTAGACAAAAGGTTGGTAACAAAATCCATAGATTTTCAAAATTGATGTGTTCAGGTCCTGAGTGAAATATGAAGACAGAAGAGAGACAGCTCAGAATCTCTACCGGATGTCCCAGGACAGAAAAGGATGATGGTTTAAAAATAGCCAATAGCATTTGGGAAACCATTTGATTTCTAGGCTGGGAATGCAATCAATGAGCCAGGAATCTAAATTTAGATTGATCTGGAAAATATCCTTTAATGTTAATATAATCAAGCCAATGGAGTCTTTGACGGTCATATAGAAACTTTAAGATCCTATATGTAAGGGCAGTGACGTCAGAGGGACAGAAACTGAGACGCTTTCTTGATGTCCATTACACTATATCTAGATATTCATAATATAACTGGTTTTTATATAATATAATATACTGTGCTATAGTGACCACAGACATCATACAGTTTACAAAACTATGTACAACAGCTCTTTATTTTTCTTTAAAGATGAATGGTCAATATTACTCAAACTTCTTTACAACATTTTAGTATCGGTACTTGGGGGAAAAACAAGCAGGTTTTTCCTCCAAGGTATAATTTTAAAAATGTAGACAAATTCAAATGTCCTTTTAGATAGATGATTGTATGAAGACACACGTAACGTATAAATCTTTGGCTAGAATCATCCTTCTGGTCCATGAGTAGCAATATAATTTCCTTGCAGCTCTGCTCTCTTTGGAGCCACAGCCAAAGCTTAGCCATTCTGCAATTACCTTCGTATTTAATGCTTACAGGTTAAATTACACATTTAATTTACAATCTATTGATGACTTTTAAATTGCTTACCTTATGTTCCTATAGAAAACTCGCATCAATCCCACCTCCACATTCTGCTTAGCAATGGCAGTGACTGAAAGATGGCAAGCAATATTATAGTAGAATTTTAGAAAGCTTTTGTTTAAAATATGGAAGATGAAAAACATTATATAAATGTGGGTATTCTATTTAAAATTTCCTCCAATCTGTCACCAACTGAGAGGCAAATGCATAGCCGACCAGGTAATTAGAGATCATTAGACTTGCATCTGTGTGTAGCTGTTGCTCAGGGATAAACTTTGGTGGCAGATCCAGATGTTGTGGAAGAGATTATCTAAGATGTTGGCAGTGGGAACCTGAAACAAGTATACAGCATGAAACTGACAAGAAGGATGTGCCAAAAACTTGAAGGATCAAGGAAAAAATGGTGATATTATCCAGGTAAATTCCTAGACTGCAATGCTTATAGTAAATTGAGGTTCCTTTTTTTTGAGTCTGTTGAAAACCTGCTTGTGAGAGAATTTAAGTATATTCTTCATTATCTGCATTGGAAAGTATGTTCTAGTTATAAGAACTGCATGCAAATGCATGCTCTATCTAGTTATAGTTTTATAAACAATGATGAAGCTATCCTTATTCTGTGGTCATAGATATGCTTTTACATACAACTCTCAATAATGTTTCAGTTTTGTGTATGTGAGGTCACATGGATGAAGTCATTTAGTTCAAAAGTGGCAAAGTCCTTTGACAAGACTCCAAAGCTTGTAAATTGGTTACTCGCAGACTATGGGTATTAAGAGTACAGCCTTCTAAATAAAATGTAAATCAACATCTCAAGAGCTAGTAATATGTAAAGTTGAGTGTGGTTCTTTTGGAAAATAATTTATTTAATTTTATTCTTTATGTGTTCTGGTGAAAGGGTGCCAGATTCCAGACATGGAGCTATAGATAGTCCTGAGATGATATATGGATGTCAGGAATTGAACCTGGGTCTTTGGAAGAACATCCAGAGTCTTAAACACTGAACCATCCCACCAGCTTCCAAGTATGAGTCTTAATGGAAATTTCAAGAATGGAGTAAACTAGAAGGAAAAGGTATTTCTGGGAGTATAGAAAGGAAACCAAGGAGAGGAATAAAGAGAGAGCATGGCCAGTGTTTATGTGCTTACTTCAAACACAGGTTGATAGGAGTTTGAATCCCAAAAACAATTTGAAAAACATATATGGCCATTACCAATAACATATTACTGTACAAAGGAACATAAATATCATTGCTGGACCTTGGGGGCCACCAGCTTGACTCCAGGCTCAAGGAGAGAAACCACTACAGCTTCATAAGTATAAAGTGAGAAAAATAATGTCTCCCTTGGCTTTCCTAGGTTACATATATTATGTGTACATATACCACAATCTATGCCTACATGCACACACCACACACACAAACATACATACGACATACACCATACACATCACACACACAAACACATACCACACACATACCACACACACCACATAAACACACCCACACCACACACACATGACACACACCACACACACCACATAAACCAACACACATATGACATATACCACACACACACCACACATACCACATAAACACACACAACACAAAACACACACACACACACACCACAGGACACACACACAGCACATACACACATACCACACACACACATGACACACACACACACACGCACACACACACTTATTCTATCATAGACATATTAGCACACAAATCAAGAAGGAATTAAAATAAAACTTGTTGGTAAATAATATTTTAGTAATATCTATGGTTTATTTAATATGGGCAGTGTGTTAGGCAGTTTAGGACCGGGGCTTCACCACTTTCTCCCCTTGGATGCAGGGCTGTGTAAATGTCTGAAACAGCCTAGGACCAAGTCCATTGTGGATTGGAGTATAAAGCATCGCGCATCTAACTGCCTGTCCCCTATTACCGAAGTAACCCTTCTGCCTTCTTGGCTACCTGCTGTGATGAAGCAAGCCTGGTGTGCCTACCTGGAAAGGGACAAAGTAGCATTTGTTTGATTATACTCACAATTCACAAAGCAACATTCCCAAAACATTTGGCAAATGGCCTAGGCTGAAAAACATCCTACAGTCTGTTTCGTTACTTGTATATTTTAGATTTACACCTCAGAGCCTAGGGAAGTTCTACTTATTCTTTCGATAACGCTAATGAGGACATTCTATGACAGCCACCTGCTTTGTCATAACATCACGTAAATCGCCCCCCCCCCTTTTTTTTGCCTGTGACGAGACTCATTGCCTTGGCAATTTAATTTAGTTTTTACAACTCTAAATAGCATTTCTGTGTTAGTTACTTTAAATTTTGTGTTTGTAATTTAGATTTTGCTCTAAATATCAAATTGCCTTTCTGTCTCCTAAACCATACCACCTGAGTGTCCAATGATGCACCCCCCTGTCACTCTTGTCACCTGCTTTGCTCATGTGAGCTGTCTAGAGTATTCTGTAAACTCAGTAGACTTTTAGGCTTATTTTTGTATCTTTGTGAACACTATGGTGATTCCAGTGCTTTTCTAGATCACACTGTGAAGGAGGGATATTTGTTCCAATATTTAATTAGTGCAATCTATGAATATCTGATACTTTCATTTGCATCTTCTGAGATGGCTTTGATCAGTGTCTCAACACCGTTTCTGATATGTCATCCTCCTTGGCCTTGATCACTTCAAAAGGTGTCTAGTTTAATCTTCAGCTTCCACCAGATCCTGCCCCTTTTCCTATTTTATCCTATTACATCAGAGTATCATCTCACTCCTCGAGCTGAAGCTAGACACGGAGCCCAGAGCAACAGCTGCTACATCATCAGTAGCCTGTGTGACCCTCATTACTCCTCTTTCTTTGATACCATTTATTCTTCCTCTAGTCATTGTCAGTAACAGCAACCTCCTTGCCATTCTGCTGACATCGATAATTTAAAACAACACAGGTATAGCTGTGGTTCATTGATACTCTAACACAACACAGGGTGGCTGTTGTTTAGAAAGGTATCTTCAAAGCATCTCTCAGCCACTGTCTTTAGAATGGCCCAGTCTAACATAAAGTTCTTATTCTTTAATCCTGGTTCTCACAAATTCACCTACTTTGCAATTTTTTCAAAAGAAACTGAATTCTATTTAATGCCTTATGTAATTTGTACATGCATCTTGCCTTTTTCTTGTTGGCTTGTCTTTTTTATTGCTGAGCCATGAAGGCAGAACTTTGTTTTGTACACTTTATGTGAAATGATGGAGAAGTTCTTGCTACGTCTGTACTAAATGATTGGAAACTGAATACCTAAATGAGCCAGGAAGTAATGCCATTTTTTCCCAGGATGGTCCATTCCTGTTTCTGCGGATTCTCTCCAGTTCTCTGCTCACACACAAGACTGCTATCCTCTCCTGAATTTTCCTCTTTGTGTTTAATGTTTGCATCTCTTACTCCCTATGCCTAGTATGTTCTTGTGGACTATATTTCTCTAATTTTCCAGACTCTACACTCTCCTCATTGTGTTGACCTTGAATTTAGGTATAATTATTAGGCAAAAAGATGGAAGAAGAAAATATTATCCTGTATGAGCTAACCCAATCACAAAAGAACACATATGATATGCATTCACTGATAAGTGGGTATTAGCCCAAAAGCTTGGAATACTCAAGATATAATTTACAGACCACATGAAGCTCAAGAAGAAGGAAAACCAAAATGTGGATGCTTCAGTCCTACTTAGAAGGAGGAACAAAATACTGTCCGGGGAAAAATACAGGGACAAAAGTGGTGCAGAGACTGAAGGAAAGGCTATCCAGAGACTTCCCCACCTGAGGATCTATCCCATATACAGTCACCAAACCAAAACACCATTGAGGATACGAAGAAGTGTTTGCTGACAGGACGCTGCTATAGCTGTTTCCTGAGAGGCTCTGTCAGAGCCTGACAAATACAGAGGCAGATGCTCAAAGACAACCACTGGATGCAGAGCAGGGTTCCCAATGGAGGACTAAAGTAGCTGAAGCGGTTTGCAACCACAAAGGAAGAACAATAATATCAACCAACCAGATCCCCAAGAGCTCCCAGTGACTAAACCACCAATCAAAGAGTACACATGGAGGAACCTATGGCTCCAGCTGCATATGGAGCAGAGGATGGCCTTGTAGGACATCAATGGGAGGAGAGGCCCTTGGTCCTGTGGAGGCTTTATGCCCCAGTGTAAGGGAATGCCAGGGCAGGAAGGCAGAAGGCAGGCGGCAGCACCCTCATAGAAGCAGGGGGAGGGAGGATGGGATAAGGGTTTTCTGGAGGGGAAATCAAAGAAGAGGATAACATTTGAATTTTAAGTAAAGAAAATATTCAATTAAAAATAAAGAATATTTTGATATGTAGCCACCAACTACTGCTCCCACTCTCTACCAAATTTAACTTTCATAGCCACTTGTCATACCTGAAAATCTTTAAGTTACCTCTCATATTGTAATAGTTGGATAATAGCCTTTCAGAATATGCTCAAACTCCTCGAAATGTTTTAACAGACATGATTTTTTCCCCTAAGTTTCCTGAAATATGTACAAAAAATGTTACACACTAGAAATAACTGATACATCACTGATGCCACCCTTTCCTGGCCGTTTCTTGCTTTATGTGTGGTCATACCACGTCTTGGGTGTAATTTTCTCTTCAATAAAATTAACTGTGAATTGATGGCCAGTGACTCCTCGGGTTCTCAGGGATGTCTATCTACAGTGTTAAACCCAGTTTGAATTTTGTTTTCTGCTACAGGAAATGATTATTTAATAACTGGCCAGACAACTGTAATAAGCAGGTACAAGAGCTGAGCTGAAGCGGAGGACTCTTAGAGCTCATATCAACAAAATATCCTAGAAAGGACACCCCTCTGCTGGACAGAACTTTAGGTTTCATTCTACAAGCCTTACCTATGTATCACTAATGCCTTAAAACTGCATAAAGAGAAATATAAAATATTGTACTTAACAAGGTTGAGGAAACAAATCAGACTCTGTATTGAAAACAGAGATTTAAATCACGGAGCATAAGGATTTTATAGACACACACATAAAGGCTTTCCAATAAATGTTAAAAATATTAAAAATGAAATCCTACAGAAGGGTTAATCACCTTCCATTAATAATGCAGTTCAAATTGGGAATATTCATTTAAAAAAAACTTGAAATTTTGTGGTTTGGATATGGAATTATTTTAAATCGTGGAATATTTTCATCCACAGAATCTTAGGGATGTGACTCAAATTTATAAATAACATGTAAGTATCATGTACTACTTGTCTAAATTGTTTGAAAGAAAGATCATGTACTATTTTAGCAGACTTATTTACAAAACAAAGGTGAAGAGTATGAAACACAGCAATAGGTCAGGCCATGGGGAAGGTGGATTTCAGATAGCTAAATCAAGACTCTGCCAGGCACACTGCTTCACATTGTCTCTAATCCTTGAGCTGCTTGGTTTTATTTAGTAATAGTAAAGACAGTGAAATTGTACAGAATGAAATGAAAGTAATCATTTTCCCCTGAGAGAAAATTGCATCTGTGTATACCATTGAAAAAAATGAAATCATCTGTGACATGACTAATGTACTTTAATACAATAAATGCGTTTAACTGACTCATTAGTTCTGTGTCAGGCAAGGTTCTATGGGAACAGCTTATACAGTTAATATCAGCAATACATGCATAATTTTGAGCTCCTTTATATTGACTATGTTAGGCAGTCACATCAACTATAAGAACAATTTTCATGACAATACCTTCTTTGAAAAGAATCTTATTGTTTTGAATTTCATTTAATGTTTCAAAACTGCAACTTTTCATCAGCTGTAAAATCATTCCAGTGAATCTTTATATTGTTCTGTCCCTTTAATGGGAGTATATAAAATACTTTAATTTCAAATGAAATATATCTACCTTAAGGGGAGCTTAATCCTTTATAATTCATGTCTCAAAGATATAAAGGAGAAGTAATAAATAAACTGGCTAACATTCTTTCAAAATAATGCTATTGTTCGTCCCTACAATGATATCACTTGCATTCGGCAGCCATTTATTCTTAAATCTTTCACTTAATGGCAATAGCTTTTAATGTTTGCCTAAGGGAAATGTTAAAATATTAATAAACAGGTCACCTATCTTTTGACAGTCACCTGTTTGAACTTTCCGTTCAATCACGTACCAAAAAAGAAACACCCTAAGATTTAATATAAATATAGAGGTTGAAGTAGATGTGTTCTAAGAAGAGATATATCTAGACATATCATTTTTAGTCAGTGTTGCCAGTTCCAAGTGTAACATAAAAGTGGCTCTTGTAAAAATCAAATTGAGAAATTTAAAATAGATGAGAAAATTCTCATGGAAAACCTTCAGTGGTCTCCCCCCCCCCCTTTTTTCCCTTGGAGCTTGTATTTTTTCCAATGACCACATGTGTAAAATGAGTTCCTTTGAATCAAACAAACACAGAGCACTTTTAGAAAATTTTATTACAGAAAGAACATATAGTATTTATTAGAACATATTGGAAATCTTTAAGTCTTTCTTTGGACCTATATATATATATTACTCAGTATATAATCATTACTCAGGAGAGCTTTAGGAGTCCAACCAACAAATTTAAAGGTAAAACACAAATCTCATTCTCACTGGCGCTTGTAATCACATAACTGAGATATTTCACATAATTTATTTAACAGTCAGTGAAACAATCTATTTCATAAAAAATTATATATAACTAACATTTATATATGGGTAATCATGAAATTTCTGGGCAGTGGAGATATCTTTGCTTCTTTTTATTTCTGTCCTCTAAAAGACTATGTAATTTAAAATAATAAAAACAAATATTTAAAAATAAGTGTTAGGTTGAGATTTATCCTTGATTGTACTGCATTTCTAGACACTAATGGCTGAAAATATCCTACATGTCTCATACAGACATGTAGATTGTTAGTTTACATAAATTGTTTTCTGTATCTATAAATTCTTAACTACTTCCTCCCACTGTCTGATCTCAGTACACACTTAAGGTTTTTTACCTGTATAGAGGCTTGATCCGCAAAAGACTTTCTGTCTTCTATTTGCAAGTTGAAGTTTAAGGGAGAGTCAACTCTTCAGCCCTAAAGATGACTTTTCCCAACCCCTCTGAGGAATATCACAGAATGGTAGCAAAATAAAAGGGAGAAGCTGGAGGAACAAACAGAAAATAGCTCCCAAGTGAAGTAAGTGTGGCATAACCATTGTAATCATGATTTCAGGGCTGTTACTGGTTTTGGGTTTACACTAGACTAGACACCTCTATACCTAATCACAAACTAGGAAGGACTCATAGAATTCTGCCTCTTCTTGTGAGTCTACTGTTGATATGTGATTTTCAGGAGGGGAGAGTTGTCATTTTAAGATGTGGACACACAGGTGTGGACACAATAGGCTCAACTGGATAGTTCCACAAGTAGGAATGTCACGGTAGGAAGTCCGGTTTGCAGGCTTGGAAGGGAAGCAGGAGAGATTGGAACAAGAGTAATCAGAATGTGTTACATGCATATGTGAAATTGCCAAAGATCAAGTCTAGTGAGTAATAAATTCATATTCAAATAGCCAGTTAGATAAATCATCCTGGTCAATCCTATGCTACTTATAGAGTATATGATTTTTTTCTACTTAAACAACTGAGTTGTTTATTATTATTGTTGTTGTTGTTGTTATAGTCTCTACTGTGTCCCTCATTTTTAATATTTCTTTTGTTTTTGAAATTATAATTTGTGTACATAAACACCTTTCTTTTCCTATTTTTTTCTTTCAAATTTGGGACCTTTTCCTCATTAATGTTATATGCATATTTGTATGTGTGTAAATAATTGTGCTAGAATAAACAGAAATATAAGTAAAATTCAAAAATAACAAGATCTCAAACAGAATATATAAAACAATACCGTTAATATCAAATATCATGAACATTCTGAAAATAAACACAGGACGAAAAATTTGAAAACTACCCCCCCAAAAAAAAATCAATCACGATATTAAAGAGAACAATGAATCAAAGGTGACTGACATTTCCTCAGCCCATGGCCTTCAGAAAACAATAAAATGACTCTAATAAACAGAGTGAAAGGAACAAACTCTCTTTTGCAAACTTTATGTTCAGCAATTATACTCTGGAAAAGTAAAACTAATGTGACAAAGTGGATATAAGCCCCAAAGCTCGGAATACCCACAAAATAACCAATAAAACATACAAAGCTTAAGAAGAAGGAACACCAAAGTATGGATGCTTAAATCCTGTGTAGAAGGAGGAACAAAATAATCACAGATGGTAGAGGGAGGAAAGAAAGGGGAGGGAGAAAAAAGGGGGAGCAGGATCAGGTGTTGGACGGGACGGGAGAGAAGTACAGAGCGTCAAGAAATAGAATAAAAATATGCAACAGTGGGAGATAAGGAACTGTGGATACCAAGAGAAAGTTCCAGAAACGAGTGATACAAGAGTCTCCCAGGACCCAATAGGGATGGCATTAGTTGAAATACCCTCAAAAGAGAAGACAAAGCCTGTAGAGACCACCTCTAGTAGATTGGCATGGGCCCCAGATGAGGGATTTTAATTTTAATCTAGAAATGTTCCGGCCTGAAGGAAAGACAGACAAAAAATGAGGGAAAGAGGCTGAAGGAAGGTGATCCAAAGACTACCCCACCTAGGGATCTATCCTATCTGCAGACACCAAACTCAACACTATTGCAGACACCAAGAAGTGCTTGCTGACAGGAGGCTGATATGGCTGTTCCCTAAGAGCTTCTACCAACATGTGACAATACAGATGCAGTTACTCACACCAACCATCAGACTGAGCCCAGGGATTTAATGAAAGACCTAGAGGCAGAACTGAGGACCTGAGGGGGATTAAAACCCCACAGGAAGAACAATATTAACTAACTGGACTACCCAGAGCTCCTATATACCAAACCACAAACCAAAAACTATACAAAGAACAGATACACACGTAGGAGAGGATGGCCTTCTCTGACATCAAGCCCTTGGTCCTGTGGAACGAAGGGGGTCCTGTGATGCCACAGTGAAGGGGGAAGGTAAAGCAGCGAGGTGGGAGTGGTTGAGTGGGTAGAAGAACACCCTCATAGAAGCAAAGGGAAGAGGGTAGAGGGGGATGGGATGTAGAAATTGTAGCGGGTACCAGGTAAGGGGATATCATTTGAAATATAAATGAAGGAAATGATCAATAAAAATGTTCAGTTTTTAAGAAAGAATATGAAATAAGAATGACAGATAAATAGGTAGACATTTTTAAACAATGAAAATTGTTTAGAATGAGAAATGTAATATTGTATAAAATTATAACATAAACATTAAAACTAACGTAATTTCAAATACATATTTGGAAAGTATTCTAATTTTTGTTAAAATATTTATGCCATAGACCTTAAAACATTAAAGAAGTATTTTGTTATGGTTTGAAACTTCAAATATTGATTTCACAGGAGGATGTATTAAAATAAAATTATAAATAGTTAATTCAAACTATAGGTAAGAAAAAAACTAGATAAACATTTTTCTATAAATAAATTATAATTCTGTGAATAACTTTAACTATAAATACAGATAACATTATGGGAAATTGTGACTAAATAAAAAAAATTATAATAGATAAAAATGTTCTAATTCAGTTCTATCCAAAAAAAAATGAAATTCATTACATTAAAACAGAGATAGGCTAACCTTCAAATCAGAAGTAAGTGCACATACAGGTGGTAATCACTAGAAGACATTTCCAATAACAGTATGTAATAATTATACTCAGGGCTTCAAATAAACACGATGAACAGGAATGTATAGATATTCATAACAGTAAATGTTTTATTCTAAAGTAAATATGGCCATCTAAAATTGTGTTCATAATGGAAATTAAAGTTACATAAGTAAAAATAGCCAAAGCTAAGTCAATAAGTAATTCCATAATTATAGACTTTAGTAGTTATCTCTGAAACATTAACAGATCTATTAGATAAAACTCAGAAGGTTTATTGATTTGAACAAATGTTATCAAACTGCTTGAGTTAAGGTCTTTGGAAGAAAATGCCAACAAAATTTTTTATAATACACAAAATTAATTTTCATGCTGAGGGATAACTAATATGACCATATTCTGAGCTATAAGACATTCTCAGTAAAATGGATAGAATTTAACGCATATAGGACCTATTATTCATGGAAGTGAAACATAACACAAACAAAAATAGTTTTAAAGTTTAGAATACTTTAAAATTAGAAAGCAGAGATCCAGAGACACAGGCCTGGTGAGACTGTGCTGCGAGTAGCTTGGGCACAGAGAGGTCTGGGCGGAGCGCCTGGAAAGCACCACACCCCCATTGGTTCAGGGGAGCATGAACTCTGCTATAGGGACTCGGTCTCCAACCAGAGGGCCCATGCGTGCAGAACAGGTGCTCTGGTCATCGGCCACCAGGAACAACAAAGATCCAGGGACACAGGCCTGGTGAGACTGTTTTTTTGAGTAGCCAGGGTGCAGAGAGATCTGGGCCGAATGCCCAGAAAGCATGTACCCCCTGATTGGTTAAGGGGAGAAAGAAATCTGCCTTAGGGACTGAGTTTCCATGAGGAGGGCTCTTGCTTGCAGAAGAAACAGTCAAGGCATCTGCCACCTGGAACAGCTGAGATCCAGGGACACAGGCCAGGTACACAAGACAGAGGGGAAACAATCACTGACAACAAGACCATGTATAATCACAGACAACAAGATGGCAAGAGGAAAGTGAAAGAACTTACCCAAGGGAAACCAAGACAACCTGGCAACACCAGTACCCAGCTCTCCCATCACAGCAAACAGCAGAATGCCAAACACTGCAGAAAAAGAAAACTCAGTCCTGAAATCATACCTCAAGATGATGATAGAGATCCTTAAACAAGAACAAAAGGAAAAGCATAAAGAAATAGAAGCTTTAAAAGAGGAAACAAGAAAAACACTCAAATAAATCAAAGAACTAGAGGAAAACAGAACAAAAGAGATGAAGGAATTGAAGAAATTTAAAATGGAAATGGAAACAATAAAGAAAACACTAAAAGAGACAACCCTGGAGGTAGAAAACCTAAAAAAAGAAATCAGGAGTCACAGATGCTAGCATCTCCAACAGACTACAGGAGATGGAAGAGAGAAGGGAGAATCTCGGGGGCCAAAGACAATAATTAAAACATAGACAAAACAGTCAAAGAAGATGCAAAAGCCAAAAAGCTCCTAAAGCAAAATGTCCAGGAGATCCAGGACAGCATGAGAAGACCAAACCTAAGGATAATAGGAATAGAAGAGGGAGAAGAATATCAACTAAGAGGCACAGTAAATTTCTTCAACAAAATCATAAAAGAAAACCTCCCTATCCTTAAGAATGAGATGACCATGAGCATAAAAGAAGTCTACAGAACTCCAAATAGAGTGGACCAGAAAAGAAATTTTTTCCTGGCACATAATAGTCAAAATGCCAAGTGACCAAAGCAAAGAAAGAATACTAAAAGCAGTAATGAAAAAAGGTCATATAACATATAAAGACAGACCAATCAGTGTCACAGCAGACTTCTCAACAGAGACTATGAATGCTAGAAGATCTTGGACAGACATCAAGCAGACACTAAGATAACAGAAGTGTCAGCCCAAGCTGCTATACCCAGCAAAACTCTCAATCACCATAGATGGAGAGACCAATATACTCAAGGATAAAACAAAATTTACACAATATCTGACCACAAAGCCAGCACTACAATGAATTATAGGTAGAATTCCTAATACAAGGAGGGAAACTACATCCTAGTAAAAGCAAGAAAGTACCTAAGCAAGAAAGCTAAAAGAAGAAAGACACACAGGCACAATTCTACCTCTAAAAGCAAAAATAGCAGGAAACAGCAACCACTATTTCTTAATATCTGTTAGCACCAAGTGGACTCAATTGCCCAATAAAAAGATATAGGCTATCAGACTGGATACATAAACAGAATCCAGCATTTTGCTGCATATAGGAAACTAATCAGAGAGACAAAGATAAACACTATCTCAGAGTAAAATGTTGGGAAAAAAAACTTCCAAGCAAATGCCCCTAAGAAATAAGCTGCAATAGATATTCTAATAACGAATAAACTAGATTTTCAAACAAAAGTTATCAAAAAAGATAAGGAAAAACACTTTTTACTCATTACAGGGAAAAATTATCAGGAGGAACTCTCAATCGTTAACATATATGGTCCAAATACAAGAACACCTATATTCATAAATGAAACCCTATAAAAGTTCAAAAAATACATAGCACCTCACACAATAGTAGTGGGAGACCTCAACACTGCACTCTCATCCAAAGACAGATCATGGAAACAGAAAATGAACAAAGATGGAATGAAATAGCAGAGGTTATGAACCAATTGGAAATAAGAGACATCTACAGAACTTTCATCCTAAAGCAAATGAATACACATTCTTCTCAGCACCTCATGGCACCTTCTCCAAAATTGACAATATAATTGGTCACAAAAGAAGCCTCAATAGTTATGAGATGGAAATACCCCCATGCATCTTATCAGATCACAATGATCTAAGGCTGGTCTTTAATAACAATAAAGAAAACAAAAGGCCCATATACACATGGAAACTAAACAATGCTCTATGAAATGATAGCATGGTCAAAGAAGAAATAAAGAAAGAAATTAAGGATTTTCTAGAAATTAATGAAAATAAACACACAACATACCCAAACCTATGGGATACAATGAAAGCAGTACTGGCTGGAAAATGCATAGCTCTGAGTGCTTCCAAAAAGAAACTGGAGAGAACATACACTAGCAACTTCACAGTACAGTTGAGAGCTCTAGAACAAAATAAGCAGATACACCCAAGCATAGTAGACAGCAAGAAGTAATCAAACTCAGAGCAGAAATTGATCAAATTGAAACAAAAAGAACCATTCAAAGAATCAACAAAACCAAGAGCTGGTTCTTTGAGAAAATTAACAAGATTGATATACCCTTAGCCAGACTAACTACAGGGCAAAGAGAAAGTATCGAAATTAACAAAATGAAAAAGGAAAGTATAGATATAAACCCGAAACTGAGGAAATTCAAGAAATCAACAGATCCTACTACAAAAGCCTATTCTCAACAAAGCTAGAAATTTTGGAGAAAATGGAAGAATTCCTAGACAGATACCAGACACCAAAGTTAAACTAGGACCAGGTAAACCATCAAAATAATCCCATAACACCTAAAGAAATAGAACCAATCATCAAAAGCCTCCCAACCAAAAAAAGCCCAGGTACAGGTGGATTCAGTGCAGAATTCTCCAGACATTTATTGACAGCCTAATACCAATACTCTCCAAACTATTCCACAAAATAGAGTTAGATGGAACATTACCTAACTCATTTTTTGAGGACACAATAACCCTCATTCCTAAACCAAATAAGCACCCCACAAGGAAGAGAACTTCAGACCAATCTCACTTATGAACATTGATGCAAAAATATTCCACAATATCCTTGCAAACTGAATCCAAGAACACATCCAATGATCATTTCAAGTTAGCTTCATCCCTGGAATGCAGGGATGGCTTAATATACAGAAGTCTGTCAACGTAATCCACCATATAAACAAACTCAAAGAAAAAAAAAAAACACAAGTTCATCTCACTAGATACTGAAAAGGCATTTGACAAAATTCAGTATCCCTTTATGTTAGAAGTCTTGGAAAGAAGAGGAATCCAAGGCACATACCTAAACTTAATAAAAGCAATATAGAGCAAAACAATAGACAACATTAAACTTAATGGTGGGAAATTTGAAGAAATCCCACTGAAATCAGGGACTAGACAAGGCTGCCCATTCTCCCCCTACCTATTGAACATAGTATGGAAAGTTCTGGCTGGAGCAATCAGACAGCAAATGGAAATCAAAGGGATACAAATTAAAAAGGAAAAAGTAAAAGCATCACTGTTTGTAGATGACATGATAGTGTATTTAAGTGATTCCAAAGATTCCACCAGAGAACTTCTCCAGCTGATAATCAAGTTCACCAAAGGGGCTGGATATAAAATTAACTCAAACAAATCAGTAGCCTTTTTCTACTCCAAATGGCAAACATGCTGAGAAAAAATATGGAAATATACCCTTCACAATAGTCACAAACAATATGAAATATCTTGGTGTGATTCTAACTATGCAAGGGAAGGACCTGTAGGACAAGAACTTCAAATCTCTAAAGAAGGAAATTGAGGAAGATCTCAAAAAATGGAAAGCTCTTCCATGATGATGGATTGGAAGGATCACATTGTAAAAAAGGTCATCTCACCAAAAGCAATCAAGACTCAATGCAATTCCAATCAAAATACCAACCCAGTTCTTCATACAGTTGGAAAGAGCAATGTGCACTTTCATCTGGAATAACAAAAGACCTAGAATATCGATATCTATCCTCAACAACAAGAAAACATCTTTGTGAATCACCATCCTTGACCTCAAGCTATATTACAAGGCAATTGTGCTAAAAACTTCATGGTACTGGTACAGCGATAGGTACATGGATCAATGGAATAGAATAGAAGATCCAGAAATGAGCGCTCACATAGATGGTCACTTGATTTTTGACAGAGGAGCTGTAAACATTCAATGGAAAAAAGGCAGTCTCTTCCACAAATGGTGTTGGTTCAACTGTCACTCAGCATGCAAAAGAATAAAAATAGAACCTTTCTTATCTTATTGTACAAAGCTCAAGTGCAAGTGGATCAAGGATCTTCACATTAAACCATATAAACTAAAACTATTAGATGAGAAAGTAGGGAAAACCTTAGAACACATAGGCACAGGAAAAAATTTCCTGAACTGAACACAAGTGGCTCATGCTCTAAAGGCAAAGATTGACAAATGGGACTTAATGAGACTGCAAAGTTTCTGTAAGGCTAAGGACACTGTCAAGAAAACAAAATGGCAGCCAACAGATTGGGAAAAAATCTTTACCAACCTCACATCAGATAGAGGCCTAATATCCAAGTATACAAAGAACTCAAGAAGCTATCCACTAAAGAATCAAACAACCCTACTAAAAAATGGGGTACAGAGCTAAACAAAACGTTCTCAATTGAGGAATATCAAATGGCTAAGAAACATCTAAGGAAGTGCTTGACATCCTTAGCCATCAGGGAAATGCAAATAAAAACAACCCTGAGATTCCACCTCACACCAGTCAGATTGGAGAAGATCCAAAACTCAGATGACAGCAGGTACTGGCAAGGTTGTGGAGAAAGAGGAACACTTCTCCACTGTTGGTGGGGTTGTAAACTGGTACAACCACTCTGGAAATCATTCTGGCAGTTCCTCAGAAAATTGGATATATTACTACCTGAAGATCCAGTTATTCCACTTCTGGGCATATACCCCAGAGACAGTCCAACATACAACAAAGACACATGCACCACAATGTTCATAGTAGGCATATTTATAATAGCCAGAAGCTTGAAGGAACCCAAATGTTCTTCAGTAGATGAATGGATACAAAAATTGTGGTATATTTACACAATGAATTACTACTCAGCTATCAGAAACAATGACTTTACCAGATTCTTAAGAAAATGGATTCATCTAGAAAATATCATCCTCAGTGAGATAACCCAGTCACAAAAGAACAGACATATTATTATGCAGTCACTGATAATTGGATATTAACCCCAGAAAGCTAAGAAAACCCCAGAAACAACTCTCAGACTATATGAAGTTCAAGAAAAAACAAAGGCCAAAAAAAAAAAAAAAAAAAAAAAAAGGAAAAGAAAATGAAAAGCCATTATGGTTAATCTTTACACACCAAGAAAACTTTGACTATTTCCAGGTTACATACTGTTTTACATGTATTTTTTGCTCATTGTAACTAGTAAGATTTTAATGCATACTCTCAAACCTTTAAAAAATCAAGTACTGACAAAAATGTATTAGTATACTTTTATGCAAAAATGCTTGAAATCTGTACATTTATCTTAATTTTTAAAAATATATTGTTCAATTTATATAAAAAAATAGAAAGCACAATTCTCAAAATGCTGAATGTTAAACCACATGAGCTTTTATAAAATATTTCTCAGTGGTTGATCATTTAGGGTTGTCAATAAACATAGACGACAATTAAAACAGAATTTAAAAGTAAATTTTCTAGTTTTAAATTCTAATCTTAGCAGCTAAAGTAAGGCCTAAAGTCAATAACTTGAGATGAACTTTTAGAATGGTGACATATTAAAATAAATTACACCTTAAGCAGTTAATGCAGAGTTAAAATTACAGTGAAAAATCATTTAAGTTAAATTGACTGATCACTAATTACTAAGCAATTTTCATAGTCTGAAGTTGGTTGATTGAAATGATGGTTAAGCACTTACCCATCTCTTGCCATAAGAGAATGTCAGGGCCAACATCAAAATTGAAAAAGTTCCCTTATTACATGGTAGTAGAAAACACTATCCCCAATTACAGTGTGCTGACAGATTTGACTGCTTCCATAAAAAGAGCAAAGAGTCAACTGCAAACATGACAACACACTGAAACAAACACTCTGAAGGACAGAATTTGGAAGTCTTTTATATATTTAACAAGTTGCATTCTTAGTGAACACTTGACTGTACTAAAAGCTCCTTAGCTACATGATTAATATAGTCTAGATAAGTGTATATTTTTATATTTCCATGATTATATGGTGGGATATGCCTTTTAAACTTAATCATCATAATTAAGCAGAAGGACATGATAACTGGGAAATTGCAAAGCTTCTGTAAAGCCAAGGACACTGTCAAAGGAACAAAACAGTAACCAACAGATTGGGGAAAGATCTCTACCAGTCCTACATCTGATGAGGGCTAGTATCCAACATATACAGAGAACTCAGTAAGTTAATCTCTAGAAAATCAAATAATCCTATTAAAAATAGGTACAGAGCTACACAGAGACTTCTCAACAGAGAAATATTGAGTGGCTGAGAAGTGCCTAAAGAAATGCTCAACATCCCTAGTCATCAGAGAAATGCAAATCAAAATCCACCTCACACCAGTCAGAATGGTTAAGATAAAAAACTCAGAAGACAGTAGATGCTGGCAAGGATGTAGAGAACGAGGAACACTTCTTCACTGTTGGTGGGATTGTAAACTGGTACACCCACTCTGGAAATCAGTCTGGAGGTTCCTCAGAATATTGAACATAGAGCTACCTGAGGAACCAAGTATAACAGTCCTGGGCATATACCTTAAGTAACTCCAACATCTAACAAGGACACATTTTTAACAATGTTCCTAGCAGCCTTATTTATAATATCCAGAAGCTAATAAGAGCCCACATGTCCTTCAACAGAGGAATGGATACAGAAATTATGATACATATACAGAATAAATTACTACTCAGCTATCAAAAACAATGAGTTCATGAGATTCCTAGGCAACTGGATGGAACTTGAAGCTATCATCCTGAGTGAGGTAACCAAGTCACAAAAGAATACTCATGGTATGCACTCACTTATAGGCAGATACTACTCCCCCCCCCAAAAAAAAAGCTAGGAATACACAAGAAACTATCCACAGAATTTATGAAGCTCAAAAAGAAGGAAGACCAGATGTGGATGCCTCAGTCTTTCTTAGAAGGGAGAACAAAACAGAGGAGAAAATACAAGGCAAAATGGAGGAGCAGAGAATAAAGAAAACATTTATAGAAACTGCCTCACCTGGAGAATCACCCCATATACAGCCACCAAACCCAAGTCCTATTGCTGATGCCAAGAAGTGTTTACTGGCAAGAACCAGACATGGGTGTCTCCTCAGAGGCTCTCCCAGAGTCATATAGGATGAGGATGCTTGCAGTTAAACATTAGTCAGAACGGGGGCATCCAAATGAAAGAGCTAGAGAAAGGACTAAAAGAGTTGAAGGGTTTGCTCCCCCCTGGGAAGGAAAACACTATAAACAGTCAAGGCACTAAAATGGAGAGGGTAATTGAGAGAGGGACCCCCTTAATGGAAGCAAGTTGAGAGGGATAAAGGAGGGGGATTGGGGGAGGGTATAACATTTGAAGTGTAAATAAAGAGAATATACAATAAAATTTTAAAAAAATTTAAAAATTAAAAAAAAAAAACATTAAAAAGATATAATAAAAGGAGAACCTGCACACCTTATAATTGTGCATTTATTTAAAACAATATGTAAATGCCTTTGAATATGAATCTGCTTTTGAAATAGAGCTGTTAGACCACCTCTAGAAGAGACTTCAGGAGTGACAATTATTCATATTTGTTCAGTGCGTTAGAAAACAAGTTTCAGCAGAGTCAGAAAAGCAGAAAGGTGGGTCCAGTCCAACACTAGTTACATAGAGAACGCATTTTTCTCTTTTGTAACAATTATTGTGTGCATAGGTTACTTCGAATTAATACATACACACACAAATATATATATATATATATATATATATATATATATATATATATATATATATATAACACTCTTGATTTTATCTCCCTCTTGCTCCACTCTCTGACTGTTCCACATCCCATACCTGTTCCCACTCCAGTTTCCATGAGGATGTTCCCATCCTCCAAACCCCACTCCACTTGTCCTCCCCACTTCCTGGGACCTCCAGTCTCTTGAGGGTTAGGTGCATCATCTCTGATTGAACCCAGACCAGGCAGTCCTCTGCTGTGTATGTGTTGGGGGCCTCATATCAGCTGGTGTACGCTGCTTGGTTGGTAGTCCAGTGTCTCAGGGATCTTGAAAATCTAGGTTAACTGAGACTGTTACTTTTCCTTAGTGAGTATGTGCTCTTAAATCCAGAACCAATCTTGAATGTCTTGTTTTATACCAGAGTTCAGTATTGTACTGGTAGATCTTCAATAAATTAAATACAGTATCCAACAGGAACTAAAATGGTTTAAACATGTTAAGCACAGTGCCTATAAAAAGAGCCTTAAGACTTCTACAACTTTTTAGACTTTATTAAATTAGGTGTTAGCAAAGCTATAGTATGTGAAGTTAACATAAGGAGTAAGATTTTTACATTTAACTAGTACAAAACCAGAAAGTAAAGCTCACAACAACATTTTACCTATGGCAACATTCAAGACAAAAATGCATAGAAATAAATTAAATAAGTAAATATACACTAAAGTTCCACAATGAAATCTCCAGGGGTTAAGACACATTTTTTTTTTTATCTCATTCAGGACTAGAGGTTTGAACCCATAATCTCTTGCATGCCCAGCACTGTGCTGCTGAGCTACAATCTTGGACCTTTTTCACTTTTCTTTTTGGATTCATAGTTTTCATAAATAATTGAAGCTAGTCTTGGGCTTACTCTGTAACTTAGGCAGTCCTTCAACATGTAATGTTTTTATCTCAGTTCACAGGCCTGTTCCTGAAGCCCAACACAGAAATATGTTGGAAGGTTAATGAAGAAAGACGTCTACTTGATTTGTGGGTATAAAAGATTATGATGGTACTTTTTTTAACATTTCATTTTGGCCTTGAGAATTTCATACATCTATAACATGAATGTGAACCTACCTAGCTCTGGTTGCTGCTTTCTCCTTCAAACTCCCTCCATATGCAATGCAATACATACTTCTCTTCTCTCCATATCATTTTTCTCATATAACACATTGGTTCAGTAAGTATTGGCATTATGTGTATAGGAGCAAGGATATTCCTTCATCTTTTAGAGCATGAAAAGCCATAATTAAAAATTAATTTTCCTAACCAAAAAATCTAGAGTATTTAGTATAATAAAGCTTTGGGTAGTCTTTACTTTTAGTTAGAAATATCTTTATAAGTCATTTTATGCCCTATTAATTTTGTTACCCAGGACTATAAAATTAAGTTAAATTAAATTAATTTTTAAAATATGAAAATTAATGATTCTGAATCAAAGGTTAAATTTTAAAATTCACTGCACCCCAATTTATTTCCAGGATTTGAGAACTTTCAGACAGGATCCCAGGAAATGTTCAGAAAAAACTGACATGATTGCTCTTGAAGTAATAAGTATATCTAAATCAAAACTGGGATATAAGGAGAGGAAAGGTTACTAAGCATTGGTAAGGTAGGTTCACCAGAATACTGTTGGCAAATCTACACATTATTTTTACTGACAAAGTTCTGATATACTAACTCTGGAATATAAGATAGGTTTACAAAGATTCCTTGCTCAATTAAATTTAAAGATGTTATAATATCAGAGTAGACATTAAAGACGTCTTTTTCTCTATCACTCTTCAACTGCTGTCCTGCCAATACTTTTTGTTCCCAATGCCAACCATTAACTATTCACAAGAAAGTTACAAATGTCCCTCTTTGTCCTTTGCTCTTCCCCCTTTCCTGTTAGGTTACTCTTCCAGACACCAGCCTGCATCACCCTGAAACATCACTGTCACAGAGCCTCTATGTTCCCCATTTCCCAACTCTTCTCTTGTATGATAAAATCCTAAGTCCCTATGCTAACTCCTCTCTCTAAGGTTTCTGTACCCCTTCAATGACTACCACACAGGTCTCACTATATGAGTCTAAAGAAATTGCCTCCCAGCTAAGAGAGGAACCAAGAGAGGGAGAGATCTTCATCTCCCAGTTTGTCAGATTCCTGCTTTTAGATTTGGCTGGACCATCTCAGCAGTGCAAACAGGCCCCTGGGATAGCCTTAGCTCACACATGGCACATGCCAGACAACATTCAGGATAAGCTTGACCAAGCAACAGGCTCTACCTCAGTCCCTCAGGCTGCAGATAATCATCATAGGTGTTGCCTTACAAAAAAAAAAAGAAAAAAAAAAAGAGCTCTCCACTTGCTGACAGGGTGGGATGTGTGTTGTACGAAAGGAGAAAAGATGTTTCTATATTAATGAATTTGGGCCACGAGAACAAAGCACACAGGTATTTAAGGATCTCCGGTGAGATCTCCAAGCCTGTTATGCCCTAGGAACCACCATACCATGGCACCTCAAACCCTTTGGTAGTTTTCCCTCTTTGAATACGTTTGTCATTTGGACCTACCTCCTACTGGCTCCGTGTTTAGTTCGATATCTAAATCAGTAAGTAACTGAGTGTTGCCATAGCAACTACCAATCAAGATTTTGTTCATTATCATACCATAACCAACCAACAAGCTCGGGATTATCCACCCACCCCTGGCCTTCGACTGCATGTCACAGTGCATTTACTTAGCCCTGTGTTGCCACCTTTCCCCATCCTGGTTGTTAGGTTAAACTTCCTCTCCCATTAGAAGGTCATATACACCTGCACCTGGAATTTCCCCTCTTGTAAATGAGGTCCTAGCCATTGCTGATTCCCAAATCACTTGCCCATTCCCCAAAGTTTAACTGATTCCAATCAAAGAAGGATATTTCACCAAAGCTTCCTCCTGAGAGTCTGTTAGTACCACACTCACCACTGTTTTGCAGTCTTTCCAACTCCAGGTCTCCAGCCTCACTTCCCCCCTCAGGATACACCAGGTACACCCTTGGACCCATTACACAGTTGTTGGCAAGGAAGTAGAACCAGACTGCCAGAGTCATTGGGATGGCCACTCTTGGCTGTCAACTCGACTGCATCTGGAATTAGCTGAAACTCCCAAATAGAGGACATGCATGTGAGGAACTGTTTGCTGAACTTGAAGTGGGGAGATATAATTTTAATCTGAAGGCTTGTGCAGTAATACATTATTGGATATTTGGATTTCTCATTCATATCCAGCCAATATTGGATGAGCTGGACTTGTGGACTACAGCCTGTAACTCATTCAAATAAATTATAAATAGATAGATAATAGATAGACAGATAGATAGATAGATAGATAGATAGATAGATAGATAGATAGACAGACAGAAAGATAGATAGATTGATTGATAGATGGACAGACAGACAGATAGAGAGATGACCAGATAGATGTTTGTTCTATAAATAATGTTACTCTAGGGCACAGGTTTTTGACCTATGTGTCACAACCCTCCCAGGGGTCACATATCAGATATCCTGCATATCAGATATTTGCATTATGATTTACAACAGTAGCACAACCATTATAAAGTAAAAACAAAATAATTTTAGGATTGGGGGATACCACAAAATGAGGAATGGTATTAAAGTGTAGAAAATGGTGTCAAGGTGTAGCAGCAGGAGGAATTACTGCTTTAGAACATCCTGACTAATAGGCACCTAACTTACTAGTATAGGTGCTATGGCTTTCCCCCAAAGCAGAGATGGTTTGAAGAGAGGAGAAGGACCAGAGTTTAAACTGATAATTGAAAATGATTAAATCTGATGAGACTGAACTATAGAAATGAATAACCAAACAAATAGAACTGGAGATATAATGCATATTAAGATACACAAACCATCCTACTACAAAAGCCTATACTCAACAAAGCTGGAAAATCTGGAGGAAATGGATGAATTCCTAGACAGATACCAGATACTAAAATAAAACCAGGACCAGGACCATCTAAAAAAATCCCATAACACCTAAAAAAATAGAAGCAGTCATCAAAAGCCTTCCAACAAAAAAAAGCCGAGGTCCAGATAGGTTCAGTGCAGAATTTTACCAGATATTTATTGATGACCTAATATTAATACTCTCCAAATTATTACACAAAAAAGAATCAGATGGAAAACTATCTGACTCATTTTTTGAAGCCACAATAACCCTCTTTCCTAAACCACACAAAGACCCTACAAGGAAAGAGAACTTCAGACCAATCTCACTTATGAACAATGATGCAAAAATACTCAACAAAATCCTTGCAAACAGAATCCAAGAACACATCAAAATTATCATTCACCATGTTCAAGTAGGCTTCATCCCTGGATGCAGGGATGGTATAATATACAGAAATCTATCAACATAATCCACCATATAAACAAGCTCAAAGGAAAAAAACCACATGGTTATCTCAGTAGATGCTGAGAAAGCATTTGACAAAATTCAACACCCCTTCATGTTAAAAGTCTTGAAAAGAATCCAAGGCCCATAATTAAACTTAATAAAATCAATATACAGCAAAAAAAAAAAAAAATAGCCAAAATCAAACTTAACAGTGAGAAACTTGAAGCAATCCCACTAAAATCAGGGACTCGACAAGGCTGCCCACACTCTCCCTACCTATTCAACATAGTACTGGAAGTCCTGGCCAGAGAAA
The DNA here is from genome assembly GCF_963924665.1 of Micromys minutus. NCBI lineage: Eukaryota > Metazoa > Chordata > Mammalia > Rodentia > Muridae > Micromys > Micromys minutus. The sequence goes on along the minus strand of NC_137966.1, from coordinate 7,106,712 downwards.
TTAGACAGCACAAGAAAATAAAAGGGATACAAATTGGAAAGGAAGAAGAAAAAACATCATTGTTTGCAGATGACATGATAGTGTACTTATGTGACTCCAAAAATTGCATGAGAACTTCTAGAGCTGATAAACAATTTCAGCAAAGTGGCTTGATATAAAATTAACTCAAACAAATTAGTAGCCTTCTTCTACGCAAAAGCAAAACAGGCCAAGAAAGATATTAGAGAAAATATACCCTTCACAATAGTCACAAACTATATGAATTACCTTAGTGTGACTCTAACTAAGCAAGTGAAGGAAGTGTATGACAAGAACTTCAAACCTCTAAAGAAGGAAATCAAGGAATATCTCAGAAAATAGAAAGATCACCCATGCTAATGCATTGAAAGGATCAACATTGTAAAAATGGCCATCTTACCAACAGCAATCTACAGTGTCAATGCAATCCCCATCAAAATACCAACCCAGGTATTCGTAGAGTTGGAAAGAGCAATGTGCAATTTCATCTGGAATAACAGAAGATCTAGAATAGCGAAATTCATTCTCAACAACAAGAAATCATCTTAGGGAATCACTAACCCTGACCTCAAGCTATATTACAAGGCAATTGTGCTGAAAACTGCATGGTACTGGTACAAAGATAGGCATATGGATCAAAGGAATAGAATAGAAGATCCAGAAATGAGCCCTCACATATACGGTCATTTGATTTATGTCAAAGGAGCTGTAATCATTCAATGGAAAAAGGACAGTCTCTTCAACAAATGGTGTTGGTCCAACTGGCATTCAAGAATGAAAATAGACCCTTTCTAATCTCCTTGTACAAAGCTCAAGTGCTAGTTGATTAAATATCTCCCCATTGAACCAGGTACACTGAAATTTTTAGAAGAAAAAGTAGGGGAAATCTTAGAACACATAGGCACAGGAGAAAATTTCCTGAACAGAACACCAATGGCTCGTGCTCTAAGGTCAAATATGGACAAATGGGACTTAATTAGATTGCAAAGTTTCTGTAAGGGTAAGAACACTGTCAAGAAAACAAAGCAGCAGCCAACAGATTGGGAAAAGATCTTTACCAACCCCATATCTGACAGAGGCCTAATATCCAAGGTATACAAAGAACTCAAGAATCCTGAGAATCAAACAACCCTATTAAAAAATAGGGTACAGAACTAAACAAAAATTTCTCAACTGAGGAATATTGACTGGCTGAGAAGCATCTAACAAAGTGCTGGACATCATGAGCCATCGGGTAAATGCAAATCAAAGCAACCCTGAGATTCCAACTCACACCAACCAGAATGGCTAAAATCAATAATTCAGATGACAGCAGATGCTGGCGAGGCTATGGTGAATGTGGAACACTTCTCAACTCTTGGTGGTGTTGTAAACTGGTACAACCACTCTGGAAATCAGTCTGGTGATTCCTCAGAAAATTGGACATAGTAGTACCTGAAAACCCTGTTATTCCACTTCTGGGCATATACCCCAGAGATGTTCCAACATACAACAAAAACACATGTAGCACAATGTCCACAGCAACCCTATTTATAATAGTCAGAAGCTGAAAAGCACCCATATGTCCTTCAGTAGATGAATCTATACAGAAATTGTGCTATATTTACACAATGGAGTACTACTCAGCTATCAGAAACAATGACTTTATGAAATTCTTAAGAAAATGGATGCATCTAGAGAATATCATCCTGAGTGAGACAACCCAGTCACAAAAGAACAGACATAATATGCAGTCACTGATAATTGGATAATAACCCCAGAAAGCTCTGAACTTCCCAGCAAAAACTCTCAGACTACATGAAGTTCAAGAAAAATCAAAGGCCAATAAAAAATTAAAATGAAAAAAGTAACATAAATGAAAAACCATTATGCTTAATCTTTCCACACCAAGAAAACTTTGACTGACTATTTCCACGTTACATCTTGTTTTACATGTACTTTATGCTCATTGTAACTAGTAAGATTTTAATGCATACTATCAATCCTTTAAAAAAATCAAGTAGTGACATAAATGTATTCATATACTTTTATGCAAAAATGCTTAAAATCTTTACATTTATCTTCATTTTTAAAATAAAGTTGTTCAATTAAAAAAAAGATACACAAATCAGGACACATCAAGAGAAAACAATTCACACTGAAGACAAAACTTGGTCAGCAGTAAGGCACATCTATTTTTAGACAAAAGTACTCACAAGGATTTCAACAGATTTATTATCAGATCCTTGAGGATGCAAAGGAAATGGTTGACATATACAGATCAGAGCAAGAGGAAGAAATCCATTGGTAAAAAAAAATCTTATACAAGATAAAAGTACCATTCCAAAGTAAATGAGACATATAGACATTCTCAAACAATCAGAGACATCTTGTTCATAATACATTTAACATACAGAGACAAAATAACAAAAGCAAACATGGTCTTCAGAATAAAATGAAATTACTTTGCATAGGATGTTCAGTGATGATATAGACATTTCTGTAAACATAAACCCATGATGAATTAATTTCTACCAAAATGGCATATAATTCCAGTTTTATTTCATATATGATTGTGAGATACATTTAAAAGTGAGTTATAAATGTAAACATTTCAGCTGTTGTAATCAAATCTTAGTTTTCTACAAAACTTAGTGATAAATTAAATAAATTATCAGTTTAATATTCAGCATGTATGAGATAATTATATAATTTTGTGAAATAAATTTTAAAAGAGCTTTTAGAAAAGAAGATATTAAATTTATATTCTATAAACCCATAGTGTAGCACTATAATTTTAAGATGTTAAATATAGTTCCTATGGAAACTTCAAAGCAAGTGGCAAAAGGTCCCAAACAAATGAGAACAAGAATGAGATACACACATTTTGACTCAAATACTAGTAAACATGAAGACAGTAAAAATGCATGAAATATACATTAGCACAGACACATGCAATTTTAATGAATGTAAAAAACAAAATAAGTTCCTTAATATACTGAAATATATTAAGTATAAACAGTCTAATTTTATCAACCAAGATAAAGAGACTTGATAAATAGATAGAAAAGCATTGAGAAAATATATACTTTCCAGAAAAGAAAAATAAATTTGGCATATAAAACATGATTAATTTTGATGTGAAAGGATTAAAAAGTTATATCATGATAATAGTTATTCAAAGAGAATACATGTGATCCTACTAATGTCAGCTTACATGTGTCATGGAAATGTAGACATGAGAGAACAATGGAAAACTATATGTATATAAAGATGTATGATATGAGGGAACACACAGTAATAAACATTAGCATGCCTAATAATTGTTATCAATATATAAAAATTATTGCTCCCTGAAAGTCTCACAGGGAGCAATCCACTATTTTACAATAATAGGAGACCTCATTCCATTCTCGATAATGGCTAGGAGAATCAGGGATAGGATAAGTAATAAAAGGGGGGATATAAAGGTGGCAATCGGATAGAAGCAACAAACACAGAGACAATAACTTCTCCAAACAACAGCATCCACTGCTTTACTCAGTTTACATAAAAGATCCTACAGATCAAATTAAATTTCAATCTGCAATTTGGTCTCAATATATGAAACTATATATGTTATATGAATCATCTTCTTCATATACAGTAGTAAAATGAAATATCAGTAATGGGAGAATTCTCAAAGAACACTAAATTGTGGTAAATGTTAACAATTATGAAAAAGACCAAAGAAAATAAATATGTTACCAACAAATGTTAGATGGAAATAAATCTTAACAAACACAAATGTTGGATTCACTTTTACAATATACCTATTAATCTACAGGATAAAAATCAAGAAGAACAAATCAAGTGCAATCAAAGGGAATAAAAAACAAAGTGCTGGCAGGCACTGACAAGCAGCTATGGGTGTAGATTACAGAAAAGTATGTTTTCAGAGACATAGCCTCATAAGTGAAGTCAAATAATTTTGGCAAATGTATCACTCAGTAATTTCAAAATTAGTTTTTCCAACAGTGACTCTGGGAAAAAGTAGATTTATTTGTAAATTAAATAAATTTAGTCACAAATATAATACTTCATTAAAGGTTGACTTAAAAATGGATCCATGACTAAAAGCTAAGAGCTAAATATTTTACTCTTAGTGGAAAATAAAGTACAATTTTTTAAACAACTAAATTTGAAATGATTTTTTTGGATATGACTTTAATTGCACAGGCAACATAATTTCAAGACAGACAGATTAGACTACAAACATAGAAATGTTTAATATTGAAAATCATTATTCATAAAATCATTAACTCATGGAATAGAATAATATTTATAAATTAGTTTGCTCATAAGGAAATAATACATAGGTAATATTTTTTAAAAAGTCTTTAGATTCAACAACAAAACTGAAATCAAAATGAAGTAAGCAGACAAGATTCTTAAATATATATCATCCAAGAAAGATACATAGATAGACAAAAGCACAAGAAAGATAAAAGGTTGTTCAATGTCACTAATCCTTAGATAGTGTAGGCATTACATTATGGTTAGGGTTATAAAGTTTATCTTTGTGCTCTTCAAATGCTGACTTTTCTGCTCATTTCCTCTTTCAATCCAGACACGCCACTGCAATGCTGTGTCAATAATCTCCTGTCTCAGGTTTGTGTAAGCAAAGGTTATGATTTGTTTCTACCTTGTCAATAAAAGCTGATAGTTAGGCAGAAGAGAGGCTATGCAGGACTTCATGCAGCAAGGAGAGAAGGCGGGGCACAGGGGAAAAGGGAGAGGGAGAGGGAGGAGATTAAGAAAAGGAGAGGTAGGGAGCGGGAAAGGAAGATGGAGAGACTGAGGCATGATGAAGGAGCAGAAGAGACATCAGTAGGATTCAGCTGGAGCATGGAAAACCATAATTGCAAGTGTCATGGGGATTCAGGCTGGGAGTTAGCCACATTAGTTTAAAGAATTACAATAGATCATTAGCAGCCCAGGTACTATGGTCTAATTGAGAGGGCTATACTACACATCCTGCATGAGGACCAGGAAGCAGAGGGAAGAATAGGCTCAAATAATATAAATAGAAACAACAGAGAGCTTCAAAGGAACACTGTTCAATACACAGGGCAGTTTCATATATTGACTCAAAACAGTTATGCAGTATGAAGTGTCTGCATCTACTAGGCAAAAATAATAAGTTACTGCAGTGGGGCTGGCACAAAGACCCACTCCTAGATCAGGAGTTATGGGCATTGGATAGTTCCCAGGGAAATGAAAGATTAGGAGTGTGACACTTTCTGAGGAGACTTTATACCTGAGTACTTGGGAAAAACAAATTGAACTGAGTGATCTTTTTTATTCTATTATGCAATAAGTAGACCCGGAAACTCAGTTATCTTGTGGAAAGGGCAGCAGACAAGTTTCAAGTATACTGCAGTATTGCATCAAATTATTATGATACAAGTTTTAAAACATGTTTCATTGTATTTCCCTCCTCTCTCTCATTTCTCCAATCCACAAATACAGTTGTCATTATTACAATGTGTTTTACTGATCATTTTGTAATTAGATTGTACTATTGGTAGAGAAGTGGTTAATGATATGTCAGTGTGTAAAGCTGTGCCTGACTTAACAACCTAGATTCAAACCGTGGCACATGGCAGAGAGGTTTCCCACAAGGTGTCCTCTGATCTTTAAAATATGGCATGTCCATGCATTACTGGGCACACGCATGCACAGCAAAATCACAAACAAAATATGCTTTTAAAGTAATTGAGATATTATTAATGGAATTTAACATACATCTTACATAAGTATATGAATTTTTGATTTTATTATTTTTTATAATAATATGATTCTACCCTTATGAACAATTTACAAAACCTCCTTTCTCCAAAGCCCCAAAGCCCATCAGAAGTGCCATTAGTCTACCCTCAGGCACAAATAAACATTAGTTTATTCATTCTATAAAAAATACTCATATGATACTTTTAAAAAAATATTGCTTGATTTGCAAACTACCCTGTGATTTACTTTGAATGCTTTGTATATCTCAACAATATTTCTTGGTGTAACCTGTGCAAGCATTTCATTTTCTACAAATACTTTTCCACCACATGAATAAATTATGTTGTTTTAGTCATTCTTGAGTTAAATGACACAATCAAATACACACTAGCTAATATTAACGAAGATATGCAAAAGTTGATTTTCAAACAATGCTGGTGGCAAATGTAACTACTACAGGGGACAGTTCAGCCATTCCTTCAAAAGTTGAAGAGAATTTCTACTCAATCCAGTGGGTCCTTTCTAGAAACACATTCAAAACAACAGATTTCATCTGCTAGCCTAAAATCATACACAAAGAGTCACAGTGCTATACTTTGTCAACAAGTGGAATCAACTCAACGCCCACTCTCTAATTAGCTAGTGGGTGCTAAAACTAAAGCTTAATATGTGGTTTGCATCGACTTTACTTATTGGTGGGGATGGGATGAAATCCAGGATTCCCATTAGTGTGAGGCAGGTGCTCTTTCCCGAATCTACCCTTTCCTCCTCTTTAAAAATAATTTAAAAAGCTAGAGGTGGTGACATACGCTTTCAATTCCAACAGCCAGGAAGAAGGTAGGTGAATGTCTATGAGTTTGAGGTCACCTAATTACCATAGTTCCATGAAGACAGAGTTACATCGGGAGACCCTGTCTCAAAAGTAAAACTACTACCACTACACTCCTCCTCCTCCTCCTCCACTTTCTCCTCCTCCTCCTCCTCCTCCTCCTCCCCCTCATACTACTACTACTAGAATTACTTTAGGAAAAAGAGTCCAGCATGATTTCCATATGGCAGGACCACATTAGAAAGCATGAGTAAGGATATATTTTTTGGATACTAGCTTCAAGGTTGAACCAACCCTCTGAGAATTAGACAGGAAAAGGCAGCTATGTGCACCAATGTGTGCATACAAAGTAGTTTCCCTGGAAATTTTTCTGAGTGACTTAATAATGTTGTGTTTCAAGTATTAAGTTTGTTCTACAGAAAAAAGAGGAAAATCATTAAGTTTGTTTATAAGCCCATGAATGCATATAATAATTGCTTAGTGCATTTTAAATATATTATAATAACTACTTAGTCTCATTACCACTGTATATATTATTACCCACTCAAAAGATGTATGTCACTAAGAATCCCATTAAGGAGTTTGATCAGTGGTGTTCTTGGTTCTTTTACACTGACCAGAACTGTTTACAATTCAAAATGTCAAATTCATTTTTGAAATTCATGGTATTTTCTGACATAGACCTTTTCAGAAGAGAGCAAAATGTAATGTTGAGGCCAGGATATGGTGAGAAAACAAATTTCCCTGAGGCAAACAAAATTAAAACCTGTGCACATCTCCAGGTGGCCTAGCACCACTCCATCCCAGGATGCTCTAATTATCCACAAGGCTGAATACTTATTACGGTTTTCTTGGAAGGAGCTATTATCAACATCAGTGGGGTTACTTATGAGCAAGGACTCTTGGCTATCAATCTTAATTTTGGCATTATTATTGCATGGGAAACTAAAAATTCCAGAAAAGTGTGTGTTCTTTAAAGGTACTTATACACCAGCATTGTAGAATTTTGCACAGAAATATGGGGAAGAAGGAAAAACTAAAGACAGTATTTTTCAAGCTCCAGGGTTATTTTTATTTTCACACACAGTTTGATTTGGCATTAGAAAATGTATTCTTTATAGAGAGTTGAAAATAATAACCTCCCTTTTAATACTAGCTACAAGAAATTAAATTCCTATGAAACTGTCAGTACACTTACAAGAGCAGGAAAGAAAAAGTGGACAGATAAATAAATTCCACATGTGGAATTCTGTTGACAGCAGCTAGCATGCATACTTTTATCACATTTTAAAACATTTTTTAAATCTTTTAAAAAACATTTAGCTTTTTCCATGACACATATGATGTCTGATCCTACATACAAATCACACCCATTCTATGTACGATAGAAAAGCAGCCAACCTTTTAGTGGTTCCTCCTAGAAGAACACTGAAAATTTAACTAATTGTTGCTTTGTTATTTAGACCAGAACTTCTAGTTCTTACATTTATCCATAGGATAGGCTGCTTGAACTACATTTCAACTTGAAATCTAACAACATTTAAAAATTTTAAAAAATGAACTACAAATATAACTTTCATTGGGGTTATATCAAACCAATGTGTATCAAACTGAATAATATAAATACAAATATTGAATAATATATAAATAATAAATATATCTTAAATAAAATTAATAATATGCACACTGTTATTTATTTAGGTTAACTCTTGCTACTGGAAATACTAAAAAAAAAAACAAGATGTGTGATATTAGTGTTGATTTTTGTTTGAGACCCTCAATTTTAGGAGAAAACCCTGCATTCATTTATATATATACTCAAAACACATCTCCATTATTTAGAGCATTCTTATTGTAATGAAGGTCATATAATGTTATTGTCCTCAACATGATTGATCAATACTCAGCTCTATTATCTGTAGCATATGGAGTATCTTTAAAATATAGTCCACAAAAGTATCTTGTACATGTATTGAATTAATAATCTAAACTTCTTTCTATTGTTTTCCTTTTGTTGCACAATTCCCTTTTAGCTGTGAGAGTTTTAACTAGTTACTTTTCCTTATTTAAATCGTTTGTTTCACATCCCAGCAACCCCTCTCTCCATTCCTCCTAGTCCCTCCTCTCTACCCTTCATCCATTTCTCCTCTATTTCTCTTCAGAAAAGAGCAGACCTTGATGGAGGTCAACCAGCAATGGCATATCAAGTTGCAGTAAGCACAGCCTTTTCTTCTTGTAAGGCTAAATAAGGCAACCCAGTAGGGAGAAAGGGTTTCAAATGCAAGCAACAGAGTAAGAGACAGCAACTTCTCCACTGTTAGCATTCTCATGAGAAGAATATGCTATACAATTTTAACATATGTAGAGATGTCTAGGTCAGGCCAATACAGGCTTCCTGGTCAGTAGTTCAGGAATAATACATTTTAAAACTTTTTTTTGCATTAGTAATTATTATGATAATAATATAATAATTTTACACTTTAAACATAATCACACACTTTAAACTCTATTAAAAAAAAAAACAAAAACCCTTCTTCCTGGTACATCCCACATCTCCACCTGCCTCCCAGGTGTCCTGCTCCAAATCCAGACATTGGTAAGGTATCTATGCCTCAATTCTTCTTCCTACTGGGTTTCCGGCAAGACCACAACCTTGAGCTCTGCCCTGCCCTATTGGAGCTCCATCTCTCCAGCAATTAAGGATCTGTAACCCATACTTCAACACTTAGCTCTACCTGCCTTTTGGGAAGCCTGGGACAACCAGTTCCAGAAACTTGATACTTCCAGTGACTACCAGGTACCAAGCCAGACAACAGCAGAGTCAACAAGGTGGGAAATAAGGAGTAGAAGAACATAATCAACAAGTCAGAGCAATGTGGTGCCATCAGAACCCAGTTGTTAAGGCAAGCCACAGATACCCTAACAAACCCGAACAGCAAGACTGACCTTAAATCCCATATCACAAATTTGATAGAGACCTTAACTGAGGATATAAAAACATCCCTTAAACAAATACAGGAAAATAAAAACCAGTAGAAGTTCCTAAAGAGGAAACAGATAAATCCCTTAAAGAAATATGGAAATATACAATCAGCAGTTTAAGGACATGGATGAAGCTTTCCAACACATAAAAATGGAAATAGAAGCAATGAAGAAAGCATAACTAAAGGCAACCCTGGCGATAAAAAAAAATGTAGGCAAGAGAACAGGAACTACAGACATAAGCATCACCAGTGAAATATAAGAGATGGAAGAGAAAATCTCAGACATTGAAGATGCCATGGAAGAGGCTGATTGACCAGCCAAAGAAAATGCCAATTCTAAATTGTTTCTAACTCCAAAGATATCCAGGAAATTCACACACCTTGAAAAGAACCCATCTAAGAATAATAAGAATAGAAGAGGTCAAAAATTATCAGTTTAAATGGCCAAAAATATCTTCAACAAAATCATAGGGAATGCTTCCATAACCTGAAGAGAGATGGCTATAAACATACAAAAATCTCACAGAACTTCAAATAGATTGGACCACAAAAAAAGATATCCTGACACATAATTAACAAAACACTAAATTGATGAAACAAGGAAAGAATATTAATAGCTGCAAGTAATGTTAAATGCAGACTCATCAGAATTATACAAGACATTTCAATAGAAATTCTAAAAGCCAGAAGATCCTGGATAGATGTCTGTCAGACTTTACAAGACCACAGATACCAGCATAGATAACTATACCCAGCTAAACTTTCAATCACAATAGCTCAATAATACAAGCTATTCCATAAAAACAATAAAACAAAATAAACAATATCTTCCTGGTAATTCAGCCTTACGGGGGGGGGAACACCCCTCTAACATAAGGAGGGTAACTACACCCAAGAAAACACAAGAAATTAATCATCTCACAATAAAACAACAAAAACGAATCACACTCATAGAGTACAATCACAACCATCAGAAAAGCAGCTACTAGCAACCATTGGTCATTGATATCTCTTAAAATCAACACACACAATTTACTAATAAAAATACAGGTAAAGAGACTAGATACATAAACAGTGGCTGGATTATCCAGGATGGATGTGGGATTCATTAATTCTGCTGCATGCAAGGAACATACCTCAGCAACAATTATAGACAGTAGCTCAGAATAACGGCTGGGAATATTTTTCAAGCCAACAGACCCAAGAAACAAGCTAGTGTACTCATGCCAATATATACTAAAATAAATATTCAACCAAAATTAATTTTAAAAGATTGGGGAAGACATTTCATAATCATCAAAGAAACAATACACCAAAATACCTCTTACCTGAAAACCTGTGCTCCTAATTCACGAAACTCTGATGGGAATAGGAACACCCACATGACCATGTCAACTAACCTGAACCCCTAGGAGCTCTCAGAGTATGAGTCACCAACCAAAGAGAACATAAAACCTGGACCGAGTCTCATGGTACATAGCTAGCAGATGTGCAACTTGGTGTCCATGTAAGTTTCTCAGCAACTGGAGCAGAGGTTGTTCCTAAGCTGTAACCTGTCTGTGGAATTCATTTTGAAAGAAGGCTGACTTGTCTGGTGTCAGTAGGCAAGGATGTGCCTAACCCAGCAGAGATTTAATGTGTCAGGGAGAAGAATTCTCTGGGGAGGGGGTGTAAGGATAACATTTGAGAGGAGAAGGGGAGGCAAATGGAGAGAGGGATGCTGTGAGGGGGTACTAGGTGATGGGACAGCGTTGGAGTATTAATAAATAAAACCTTTTTCCTATACATTAACATCTTATATGATTATACTGTCAAGCTAAGACAAAGGTCTGACAATAACACATAATAGCTACATTAAAAATAAATGGCAAAAATAATTTATTCATTTAGAAGGTATTCTTTGAATTTTTTTGTAGTATGTTATAGGTCTAAACGAGCTACTTGCTCTAAAAATGTGGGTACGACTAAGTCATATACCTTGAGTAATACTTGATGACTGTTATTTCCATGTAACTATATGAATATCTATATATTTTACCATAATTTTAACATGTTTTTCTCATCTATTATTTTTGTAATTAGTTATGAGTTATGACAAATTTGAAATACATAAAATAAGCATTTCTCCTGTATAACACATATACTGCTCTGGCATGTTCAGTACTGGCCAGTGAAAACGCCATGTGATGTAAACAGACAGTCATAGCTCTTCTGGACAAGTATCTAATAAGGAGTCATTCTGAGATATTAGTGCTGAAAACAATGTCTTAATGTATTACAGAAACATGTGCATAATTATCTTCCAGTAAAGAAGTGTCACTGTCAGCTAAATTGCATTAAATAGTTCCCTAGACAAAAATATTTTGTATCTTTATTTTAATAGGTAAGAAAATAATGATTCTTATTTTCTTTTTTCTTTTTTTCTTTTTTCTCAGAGAAACTGGGAAGGATAACAACCCAAAAAAGGGCACCAAATTGGCTTCCTCAATTTCTATCTTCTATCAATTCCACACTTCTTCTTTAATTTCTATCTGTGTCTGCGGGGTTTGTGCTTTCTAAGACTATGTAAGGTACAGAGAAGCTGTCTTTTGGTCATGTATTTTTTGATAAGTGACCTTGCTTTGTATTTCATAGGAGTTTACTTATTCCACAAGTTTTCTGCTGTCTGATCAGTTTTTAATCACTCAGAAAGGATCTTAAAATGGTCGGTACAATGTCTTGAAAAACTATGGTTTTAAAGCCATGAGATTTAAATGCTTTAGAATAAAAATGTAATTTTTCTATTATTTAATATAACATATCCCACAATATATTTAATAAGCATATTAACAAAACTATATACATTGAATGATCACATTGGTTTATATGTAAACTAAATAAAACTTCAATTATTGGACTTTTTAAACATACTCTGTAACAGTAGAATATAAATCAAACTTAATGATAGTGCTCACCTACTTTTATTTTTGGTGTGTGTGTGCATTTGTGTGTTCTTCGCCTTTAGAACTAGGTAAAAAAAACAACAACGTATAAAAATCATTGATAATAACAGATAAAAGACTTGCAAAATGGCAGAATAGAACTCCGCAATTTGCCTATTCAAGGTTGTAATGGAAAAACTGTCTTCTCTCATGTGACCCACTACAAACCTGGAAAAATTACTTATCAGAAAAATCAAACAATGTTTGTTTACTTTATAGTTAAATACTGGGTTAGATCACAGGATGTTTATAGTTTGTTTCTATAGACAAAAAGTATTAATAGAATATTGATCTATTATAGGACCCTGTGTTGTAATAGTCCTGCCTCTTACTCTCTTCTTTGATTTAAAAAGGATGATGTTAAAATTGAAAAAACAGCTTAGCAAGAGTCATTATCATGAGGTCTCTCTACTAGCTGTTCCTTCTAAGTTAATTGCAACTGCAGTAACATAGCCCTCTCTACAATATAATTTCTTGGAAACCATGTTTGGAGAGGGACCATCTGGAAATTTTGTCAGTGGCTTGTAAAAACTTAGTTAAGTTTGACAAGACGACACGTTGTTAATACTGACAAGAGGAGTCTGACTCTGTGTCCTTCATTCAAAAAGAACACCACCACTCAAATGGGTCTTTGAAAATCAGATCATTCAATTGACACTGAAGAATATATATAGGTAAAACTAACAAAATGAGCCAAGTATTACAGTGAGTTAACTAGACCATCTTCATGTTTTTTTTCCTCTACAAATAATTGATTAGACCATGTTTTTGGTCTTCTGTTTCGGCAGTTTGCCCCTTCTTGTCTTCTGAAGTCCACAACAGCTTTATCTCCTACCATGTTCTGTAAAATTAATGTGATATTAACTAGTTATCTGAGCTCAGGAGAGGACATCACATTTTAGGGTCTAAAATGAGTATTCTACTCCCCGTAAAAGCAAACATAAGAAGACAAGGGCCTTTATGCTTTTGAAGGCTGACTGATGGCTCCTGTGTTATATGAAACATTCTCACTCCTGAAGCCTACAACTTGGATGTTGGATCTTTATGGAAATAATCTGGTGGATAAATCGAAGAAAGAAGCCTTCTGAGGCTTGCTCCATCAGTTTCTTTAGGTGTGTGCATCCTGACTCTGCGAAAACATAAGCTGAGGAATTCTTACCACCCTTCTTGTTCTCAATTCTCAGACTGGTTGGTAACAACAGCCACAAGACAGACAATAAGATTATAAAAGTGGGAGGGAAAAGGATGGGCAGTTTTTATTTGTTTTCTTGCATCTTTAAGGGAGGAAAACAAAAGAGAGAAAAGAAAATCTGTGATCTCTGCCATATGGGAGAGGAAGAGCTACCACAAAAGGATTGGGGACACATGTACATGTTGTATCTGAAATAGTGTCGACTTCAGAATGGCGAATATATCAAATATTAAAACCAACAAAGCAAAAAGGATTTTATGGCAGCTCAAAGGTCAAAACAAGTAACACAGTGTATATTTTATTTATAAAAAATATTTCATGCTATGTGTGTTCCTTTAAGTCACCAAATGAATAAATAACATACAGTTTTATAGCAATTACTGGATTCCAATATTTATAGAAAACTGACCACCATGAATATGTAATTATTCTATTATGTCCACTCTAATGAATAGAAAAACTATTTATTCATTTACCGTGACACAACACAAAACCCTTATTTTCTTCCTTGCCATGCGGAAATGAACTCAAACACTCGGTGAGCAAATATGTGTGTAGAATTTCTATTTTAGGAAAATTATACTTACGCCAGATTACTGCACAGAATTCAGATGAAAATGTGCAGAAATGTACTATTTCCTCAGGATGAACAGGTTTTTTTTTTTTTTTTTTTTTTTTTTTTTTTTTTTTTTACCTGCAACAGAAATACTTCCTCATAGACCTTGAGGAGAAGCAACTTTGTGAGTACTAATGTTTACTTATGTAGCCACTTCTTTTACAAAGTATTATCATCATTTGCCATGATGGATTCTTAGGAGACATTCAGAGTGTAGTAAACTCCCCTTATCTGCAATATTGCTACTCACTACCCTACTTATTCTGCATTTTACTGACAGTTCAATAACATAAAAAAACATGAAACTACCAGAAATATTAAATAAGTTCTGTACTCTTTGGGAAAATGCTTTGGGTTATTTTTATGTCAATTCGATGAAAGCTGCAGATACCATATGAGAGGCAAGAACTTCAAAAGCATTCAGAAGACCTTGCTATGGGTGAGACTTTGGGGCATAAAACTTTATGTTCCCAATTAACGGAAGAACTATTGCTAATGCCAAGTAGTGCTTACTGGCAGAAACCTCCTCAGTGGCTCTGCCAGAGCCATACTGATAGAGAGGAGGATGCTTGCAGCTTACCATCAGACTGAACAGGAGAACCCCAATGAAGGAGCTAGAGAAAGGACTGAGGGACCTGAAAAGTTTTGCAACTCCATGGGAAAAACAAAATGATCAACAAACTAAACCAATCGTAGCTCCCTGGGACTAAAACACCAACTGATGAGTTTGCATGGAAAGAAATATGACCTGAGGTATACATGCAGCAGAGGATGTCATTCTCTGACATCAGTGGGAGGAGAGGCCTGAGGTCAAGCAAAGGCTTGTTTTCCCAGTGTAGGGGAATGCCAAGGTACAGAGGTGGGAGAGGGTAGTTGGGAGAGGGAGCACCTTCATGGAGGCAATGGGAGGGGAGGAGGATGTGATTGTGGGAAAGGGATAACATCTGAAATGCAAATTCAGAGAATTTCCAATAAAAATATTCGTCATGGTGTCTTCTCGACCTCATGTCATAATCTGTAACCCTCATTGACCTTTATGATACAATTAATTCCATATAAATGTCATGCTAAATACTGTACAATGTAACCATTTTGGAAGGGGGATACTCATTTTACTTGTCCCAATATGCTTCTAAAACATTTATATGGTTGTAAATTTAAAGATTTTAAGAACCCCATAGGCGATCTCTTTCCTTCTTTCTTTCTTTCTTTCTTTCTTTCTTTCTTTCTTTCTTTTTTTCTTTCTTTCTTTCATTTCTACTTTATGCTCATTGTAACTAGTAAGATCTTAATGCGCACTATCAAACCTTTTAAAAAAAAGCCAAGCACTGACAAAAATGTATTTGTATACTTTTGTGCAAAAATACTTAAAATTGTACATTTATCTTTTTTTAAATAAAGTTGTTCAATTAAAAAATTTATTTCTGCTGGTATAGCAACTTGAAAAATGCTTACTTCAATGGTGATAGTTAAAATGTGAACATTATAAAACTTGATCATTCATTTCTTTAAACATGAAATACTATCCATTTCACAACTTAAAGATTTTTAATGATAGGTAGCAGATCACTGATGCAAAATGAAATGAAATTCTACTTTTATGCAAAGATTTTCCTGCTTACTTACTCAATTTTGATCTAAAAACTTGGACAAATAAATGACCTCTACCTTTGACTCTTGTTTTACTCTTTATTGTATTTTTGAGTTGGATGTTTGTTTGTTTTAAGATAGGGTCTCACTCTGTAGACTAATTGGGTCTTCTTTATATAGCCAATATTGGCCTCGAACTCAGAATGATCTTCTTTCTCTCTTTTTGAACTACATAAGCATTTGCTTACAGACATGAGAAGCTGTATATCACTTGGGTCCTTGACTGCTTCACTATTTCTCTCTCTGTTTTCCTCACACTCCTTGTAACTTATTATAGAGCATTCAGACAGAAGGTCAAGAATGAGATCTACTTTTCCATTTTTCTAAAACCAATATGAAATGTGCTGAATTCCTTAGAGGAAAAAAAGAATAAATGCATAAAAGCAAGGGCTATTACATCCCTAAGCATATAATTTACGTTACAAATGTAAGCATACACATGCCTCCCCCATCCTATGGGAATGAACAAGAGCAAGGACACTAGGGAATTCTGTTTCATTTCAGTGGAAGAGCAGAATATTGCTATGTATTAAAATTATTCACTGCAGAAATAAACTGTCTCCAAACAGGGGCTTGGAACTCATGTATCCCTTGCACTTAAAGCTGAGGGAAGCATTTCAAGTTCACACATTATCCGGCATACAGTGTCCTTCTTTGTTCTTTGTAGCATATTAGAATGTTATTAAACCAAAATTTTCCAAAAGGTTAATAAAGTCATTCCCATGTTGTCTGTTAATTTGGCAGACATATATTTTGTTTGCATACTTCTTCACTTACTTACTTTATGGACCTCCTTACCAACAAAACAGCCACACCACCTTGAACCCTTGTGTTTTAAGGTTTTCCATTTTAATGTTCCAGAGCTGCTTAGCCACCCACTTCTTGGCTGTCAATCATAACCGCAAGTGCAAATATTGAGTTATATAAAGGAAGGAAAGTCATGTTCCTTGCTGTTTACCCAAAATGAATATGAACACATAAAACTCTGCTGATGAAAGTAAATATAACATGCTTTTATAATGTGTGATTTGCACAATGCTGAAACCCAGCTGAAGTAATGTCCTTGAGAAGAAATCTCTGGATATGACAACCTTCAAAGAACAGTTTATGCATTTAAAACTATAGAATAAAAATAAATTTAAATGCCACCCAAAAGATATTTGTGCTATATATTAAAAGCCCATTAACACTTTATTACAGGATAACTTTTAACCTTCACAGAAACCCAATAGTCATTGATTCATATTTAGAAAAACCATTTACAAAAACAAGCCAACACCTGAAGAGCAGTTGGTAACTTGTGTCAAGTCACATGGCTTTAAAACATAGGACTTATGATCTAAATTTGACTCTGACTTCAAACACAAAGCTCTTAATATATTTCATTTTAGTCGACCATGCATGAAATTTAAATAAGCATTTTAATTACCTACGAAGTGTTCTGAGCTTCTCTGAGAGCTGTTGTAAGCTGAAAAAGGAATGGTTGCCAGTGTTTATTCCTTAACCACAGCACTGTTATTTTAAAGTAATGTAATGATACATGGTTAACCTTAAAACTCAGTAAGAACTATAAAACTACTTAAAACGGCCCCTAGATCATAGCAGTTTACTAAATGGGAGGGGGTGTAAAATTTTAAGTGACCATGAAAAGTCTCAAGTGGAAAATAAATTAGTAGTATCTGTAAATCCTCAAAGCACATGTAATCCTTGTAATATAAAATGCATTTAATGACTAATGACACTCCTATTCAGCTAATTATTATATGATACCTTTTTTAACAACTATTTTCTGATTCAGTCTAAGTATTATTGGGAAATGTAACCCCGCAACCAAGGCCTGTTTCTAATCACATTGCAAAGTGTGAGTTTTCTTTCTATTTCATCTTAGTGTCAGCCTTTTTATTTCATCCTCTAAATTCAACAGGATTTGCAGAATTCAGTTTAACAAGAGCATTTGCCAAGGCTTCTGGAACCTGGTTGAAGGACTGAAAATCTGTAGAGTAATAACTCTCTTCTTCTATGTATTCTTCTTTTTAAACAAAATTATCAAATTTTGATTAAAGAGAATATGAAAAATGGACAAAATAAAAATTGCATAACACACAAGACAGAGAGAGAGACAGAGACAGAGAGAGACAGAGACAGAGACAGAGACAGAGGCAGGGACAAAGAGAGAGACAGTAAGAGACAGACAGACAGACAGCCAGACACAGAGAGAGAGAGAGAGAGAGATAGAGACAGACAGACAGACAGAGAAAGAAACAAAGAGAGAGACAGACAGACAGACAGAGACAGACAAACAGACACACACACACAGAGATAGATAGATAGATAGATAGATAGATAGAGAGAGAGAGAGAGAGAGAGAGAGAGAGAGAGAGAGAGAGAGAGAAGAAATCAAAGCCAATCTTTATGATTGATGGCTTATGTAGAGTAGATATGTGTGATGTAGATATTGGAAGATGCCAAATGAGCAGTGGGAGATAAATGTTCTGAGAAAGATAAACGTCGGCTCTAGAGAATACGAGGAAACTAGAAAGACTCCTTATACTAGAGTAGTAATACTTGTTTAAGTCCTACTGAAAAGTAACTTGAATGCTTAGATATAAGGTGACATTTTAATTTAAAACAGACAGACAACAAAACAAACAAACAAACAAAAACAAACCCTCAAGCTAAATCCAGACAAACTGGGAAAATTTTAAAATACGTACATATTGATGGGGAGAGAAATCACGGAACTGAGTTACCAGCAAGACAAAGGGATAAAACATCAGGTGAAGCAAACAAGAGATGGGACTTACATACATCAAAGATGGCTGTCTAATAGGAAACAAAGAGTATGACTTAGTCAAGTTCACAAGACATGAAAGACAATCACTTCCTTCACTGGACCCAAGAAGAAACTAGAGATGAGGTCTTCAACCAGAGATGCCTTCAATTAGGCTGACATATTTAGTAAAGCAAGTTATAAAGTGCTTCATTGAACTGTAATTTCAAGTACATAGCAACATGCTTTATTATAAACACGAATCATATATGTTTTACCTGGTGCTTATAAAACATAGTAATTTTACATAATAAAAAACTGCTGCTTATCTGAAGTTCAGTTTTACTGGTTTTCCTCAAATTTATCTAGGAAGTATAGACTCTAATTCTTAGTGGATCCTGAATTTTTCTATTTCCGTGTTGCCTCCCCCGATAATCTTGGACACTATGCTGCAACAGTATTGGCATTTACCAAAGCCTGTAGATGTGAAGTTTTGATGGGAGATTTGCAAGCCTGTGTTACAGTATTATTTCCCATTGGATGACCTCATGGGAAAACTGAAGTCAGATATCACAACAAGAGCTGAAACAAATGCGTAGTGATCATAAGGGCATGTAAAAGCTACATGACAAACTTACATAGTTTTAGTGAAGTATGTAAAAATATTATTATAATTGCCTTCCCAATTAAAGTAAAAGAATTTAATAGCAAATGGATTTAAAAAGTTGGCCAAATAATATTTCTTAACATTATTTGACTATTATACACAGACAAACAACACCGTAAGCAAGTATTTCACTAATATATATTAACTAATTCAGAGTTCTGGAAGATCATTTATCATGCTGTAATTGAAATACTAATAAAATTTTACTTAAGTTTCAATGTGATTTGAGCATTAATTCACAACTAATGTGAGTGTCATCTCACTTAATATTGTAATATTTTGTGTGAATGCAAATATTTTCCAAAATGGTTGTAGCAAGTTGCCCATATTTATTCAAAGAAGAAAGAGTTTAGAGGAAAAGTATATGTCACTTTTCAAATATGCTTGATAAAAATTCATTTCTGTTATTTTATTAGTATGAAAATGTTAGTGTGCTACGAAAAACACCAAACATTCTCTGGTGAAAATAACATATACATGAATTCATTGTGCTGTTATGCACAAAATATTAGTGTGTCAGTACCATATGAAGGCCATGTCTGATAGGGTCCCTTTTACCAGCAGCCTTACTATAAAGTACATGAAAATATTGTAAAAAAGTATATACTAATGTATGAAAAGAATTGCCCTTTGTAGAGAAAAACCATCTCAATTAAGACTCTAAATTCACATACACATGAAAAGATTGCTTATTGAACCAAGAAATTTGCTAGTCAGTAAAGTAATTGCTACCCAGAAATGAGGACCTGAGTTTGAACTTGGGACATAGATAGACACATGAGGCTGGCAATGTGTCCTTGTAACCTCAGGGCTGGAAAGACAGAGACAATGAATTCCTAGGGATTACTTTCTAGTGAGACTAGACAAAAGGCTATGTTTCAGGCCAAGGAAGAGAGCATATCTCAAAATAAATCCTTAAAGATGAAACAGAGAGAAAGAGCTTGAGAGAAGGGGAAAGTAGTTTGCAAACATATATAGACATTTACATAAATATACACACATTTTCTTTCAAATGAAGTTACACCGAAGAAGGGTAATAATGTTCCTACTTTAAGGCCTTGATCACTGTAACAATTATGGTAAATAGTGGTATTCACACAAAATCTTAGGAGAAAATTACTCTAAGTAGTAGCAGAGGATGGAGAGAGCAGCCTCATCCTCATCAATACAGAATTATTCTTAAGCAAAAAGATGAGAATAAGTAAACTGGTAACAGATCAAATAAAGGTATTAGTTATGCAGAATTTTAAAACCTTGAAATCACAGTAAATGCGGAGGAGTGATTACCTGAAACAGGCTGCTAGGAAGAATAGGAAACTAGTGATCACATGAAACATGCTTCAGGTTTCCAGAATAGAAGTTCTGGACACATGAGGCCAACCTATATTTAACTACATGTTTAAGATGTGCCCCCGGGGACCAGATTTTATGGGACTGGAAATTGTTATGCAAGCTTCCCAGGGAATGAAGCAAACTATAACCCTAATATTTATACTACCCTATTATTTATGAAACAAAATGAGCAAAGGGGCAAGATACTACAAACAATAGGGGCATTTGCATCTTTGGAGTAACCTAAATTATATAATTGTACATAAGTCCTGCTCAATAACAATGAATGCATGTGTGGTACTGTCATCCTATTCTGGAAACCTGGTACTGTAAACTCCCGATTGGCAAGAACATGGGATATAGAAAGCATACTACTGCTACTTCCTAAACAAATGATAACTTCTAACTGCATCTTTTTAGTAACCCAGAAGTGGTCAAAATTATGAGAACCACTGATACTGGGAAACTCATCCCTACTTGATACATCTATAACACCACTCCTACATCAAAAACGCAGAGAACTTACAGAGAAGAGGCAGAGCGATGTTAGAGCCAAAGGACCAGGTTGTCTGCTGAGAGAGTGCATTTGTATTAGAAACTGGGATGTTTAGGCTATGAAATCTTGATATGGTAGCTTTTACAAGACATCACTATTTGACATGCCAGTGTAGACAAGGGAAATCTCACCCATCCCTAGACACAACAATGTATAAACAGTATTCCAATTTCCTGAGGAACCACCAGACTGATTTCCAGAGTAGTTGTACCAGCTTACAACCCCAGCAACAGTGGAGGAGTGTTCCTCTTTCTCTGCATCCTTGCCAGCCTCTACTGTCATCTGAATTTTTGATATTAGCCATTATGACTGGTGTGAGATGGAATCTCAGGGTTGTTTTGATTTGCATTTTCCTGATGAATAGGAATGTTGAGCATTTCTTTAGGTTTTTCTTGGCCATTCTGTATTTCTCAGTTGAGAATTATTTGTTTAGCTCTATATCCCATTTTTAATAGGAATATTTGTTTCTCTGGAGTCTAACTTCTCAAGTTCTTTGTATATATTGGATATTAGACCTCTATCAGATGTGGGATTGGTAAAGATCCTTTCCCAGTCTGTTGGCTGCTGTTTTGTTTTCTTGACAGTGTCCTTTGCCTTATAGAAAATTTGCACTCTCATGAGGTCCTATTTGTTAATTCTTGAACAATGGCTGCCAAAGAGGAAGATTCAGACTTTCCTGGAAAAGAAGCCTTTTGGTGTTTATCCAGTGTATTCAGTCTGAATATCATAAACACATGCACAAAATTAAAGGGTGCTAGCAAATTCATATACCTATATACATATATTACATTACTTATAATATATATTTTATTATTTTATATTTATATATGTAGATACATATACTGATAAAACAGAAATTAAAAGAAAACAACAGAGGTAATTGGTGTATGTAGGGGAAGGGCTTGGAGGCAGAGGAGAGGAGCAGGAGGGCAGAGAAGGAGAAGCTAATAGGGTGTTGAAGTTGATTAAAATATATTATAAATATTTTGGGGATGTTAAAATGAATACAAGTAGGTTGTTGACCCAATAAATAGCACTAAAATGAAAGTAATTGATGTGGCAAAGAAGTGAGGGATGGCATTCAACATTTATTTCTGACCTAAACACCACACACACACACACACACACACACACACAAACACACACACACACACACTCACATACACATACAAACAAATACACAGACACACACACACATACAAACACACACACACTCACATACACATACAAACACACACACAAACACACACACACATACAAACCCACACACACACTCACATACACATACAAACACACACACACATACAAACACACACAGACACACACACACACACACACACACACACTTGTCTGTAAATGTACTCGCTATAGAACCTACAAACTAGGAACATACAGTAATCAACCATGGTTCTAGAAGTCTATAAAACTTGAACAAAGAGTACAGTGTCATTGTGTTACCAAATGGAGTTAAATAGAGTGGCTAGAAAAGGACACATTGCCATTAGCATTTTGTGTGAGTCAGAACCATATTTTACTGGACAGTTTCTTCAATAGAGTATCCATAGATTCTTGATAATTAATATTAGAAAACAATGAATTTGAATTCAAAATTCTTACCATATAGGCAATCTATCGATACATAAGTTCTTGGCAATGTTAAGTAAACAGACATTGAAACTGTTCAGATATGCAAACCACAAAACTACAAAAACACTGGACAACATCTAAAATGCAAGTAATTCTCAAGCAAATCCTCAGAAGAACAATAAAAACTAAATATATATAATCCCTGCTAAATGTAAAGCACATACATTACATAAACCTATGAAACTGTCTGTTCCTCAAAATTTCCCATAAAAATGTAAGGAGACACAAAATTACATGAAAACTCCTGGTGGTAAAATATTTCAACAATAAAAATACTGAGCAAAGCTGTATTTTTAAGAATGTAAATGAGACAATATTGCAAAGAAGAAAATCTTATTTACAACTCACCATAACATACACTCAAATTAAAGACAAAATGATTTTTTTTTTACCTCTTATGTTGCTGAAAATTTCGAACTGTCACAAACCAGATACAGGGAAGATTGCATGTTGTCACAAGTTTTACATAGGTACTGGAGACAGCATAGAAGTTGGCATTAGCACTCTGAGGACTAATTAGATATTATTTTGAAAAATTAAACATGCTTACTACTCTAACACTCAAATTCCATCATCGAATCATACCAAAACAGTTTTCATTTACACTAAGTTTTCTTGTGGTCTATGAGATTTTTTTCTTCTTCTGTGGTTTTTGTCTTCCTTAATAAAACCAAAAAAAATAAAGAATAATAAGCAAACTTCATCAGAAACACCTCTTTTAGGTCCCTGCATTTCTAATTCCCTGTCTTCTCTTTAGTCCTACTGTTTTCTTCCATTCCTTCCCTGTGCACAAAGTGTGTCGATTCAAACAGCTTAGTCATACAGGAAGCACACATTCATCATTCAACAAATAATTACTAAGTAGTCAAGTTTTAAGAACACAACAGTGAACCAGATAACCACGTATCCTACCATGGGCTTTTGTTTGGTAAAGTGACTAACCCATTGTTGTTCAGATTGACAATAGAAAAGCAGGGGTTGATTTTTCTGAAGACAGAAACTGGATTTGCAAATCACTTTTGTAAAAAAGATACAAAATGATGGAAGTCGCTGTAGCTATGAAACTCTTGAAATATATTGAGCATTTCCTTTTTTAGGGCATGGGATTTCCATTGTGTACAATGGAAATATATTAATATTATATTTTATATAATTTATAAGAAAACATTTTATGTACTTATATGTATAAAGCTACTATTTATATCTCAGTTTCAATACAAAACAACCCATCATATTTATCATGGCTTTGTGATGATGAGATCAAACACATGGCCTTAAACATGCTGGGAAAGCACTTTACCCTTGAGCTATATTCCTTTGATTCTTTATTCTATCATCCAAATTTATGTCCAGCTTTACTTGTATTCCTCGTAGGGTCTCCTTATACCCACTGAGCACACATGGACAGTATCCTCTTGTATTACAAAGGCTATTCTACTTCAACAGGGCTTGAGCTGAGTGTCCACTGCCTCATTTTCCATTCTCTTCTTGCACAAAAGTCTGGCTATCTCTTTGTATTTCCCTGTAATGAATGATTGAAAGACATGGACATTATTCTTAACAGAATTTCTGGGACACTTACACAGACCTTGAGAATTGAAGGCAGGAGATAAATCAAGGCTTGAGACCAGAAAATTTTACTCCATATAAATACAAAGACATAGAATATTACACTGGAACATTTTTTGTCTATTAATATGAATTGTGAAAAATTCTTAGAGTAAGTAGAATTAAAGTTTTATTTTACAACAGTCATTTTTGTATTAATAAATTCCTGAAAGCCTAATCAGTTATAGAGATAAGGATTAGTATTATGTTTTAAACCAATAGTTGATTTTCTGTAAAAATTTTAGAAGTTGATATTCATGTATATTTATGTTTATGAGACTGCGTAATTTTTTTCTCTACACAAAATAGATTATTTTACCCTTAAATGTTGCTTGTGTTGGAGAACAAAAGAGAGTTAGATCAAAACCACCAACAAAAGGACAAAAGGCATGTTTTATATTTTTTAATCAGTGAGATTTCAAACATTGTATTTTGATAATAAATATTACCCTCCGTCCTCTCTTCCCAGAGCCCTCTTCAATATGTGCCCACCCAATTGTGAGTCTTTATTTAAGAAACTAGGAACAAAACTTAACAAGACATTATTAATTGCCATTAATGTTGTTTATATAGATTCCAGGGATGTAGACATCTACTGAAACCTGTAATACTGACCAGAGGTAATTCCCTTTAAAAAAGCTATATCCCTAGGCAAATCATCCTCAGTAAGGTAATCAATCCAGTCACAAAAGAACACACATTGTATGCACTCACTGATAAGCAGATACTAGCTCAAAAGCTAGGAATACCCAAGAAATAATTAACAGATCTTATGAAGATTAAAAAGAAGAAAGGCCAGAATGTGGATGCCTCAGTCCTTCTTAGAAGGGAGAACAAAACACTCATGGAAGGAAAACAAGGTCAAATAGAGTAACAGAGATTGAAGAAGAGATCATTTAGAGATGGCCTCACCTGGGGATCCACCCCACATGCAGCCACCAAACCCAGTCATTATTGCTGATGCCAAGAAGTGCTTACTGGCAGGAACCAGATATGGATGTCTCCTCAGAGGCTCTGCCAGAGTACTACCTACAGATACAGTTGAAGATGCTTGCAGCCGACTATCAGAGTAAACATGGTGACCCCAATGAAGGAGCTGGAGAAAGAACTGAAGGAACTGAAAGAGTTTGCAACCCAATGGGAAAAATCTATTTTGTGTAGAGAAAAAAAATTACCCAGTCTCATAAGCATTAATATACATGAATATCAACTTCTAAAATTTTTACAGAACATTATCAACCAACCAAACCCTGCAGAGCTCCCAGGGACTAAAACATCAACCAATGATTTTGCATGGAGAGACCCATGGCTCCAGTTGTATATGTAGCAAGAGGACAGCATTATCTGGTACCAATGGGAGGAGAGGCCTTTGGTCCAGTGTAGGCATGTTTTCCCAGTGTAGGACAATGCCAAGGGACTGAGGTGGAGACAGTGGTTGTGAGGGTGGTTGTGAGAGGGAGCACCTTCATGGAACCAAGGGGAAAGGGAGGAGAAATGAGCTGGGTGGGGGGGGGAGGTGATAACCTTTGAAATGTAAATACAGAGACTATCCAATAGAAAAAATATTCTTAGAAAGAGAAAGAAGAAAGAAAGACAGGCAGACAAAACAGAAAAGCAGAAAGATGACAGAAAGACAGAAAGAAAAAGGAAAGAAAGAGAAAGGAAGGAAGGAAGGAAGGAAGGAAGGAAGGAAGGAAGGAAAAAAGGAAGGAAAGAAGGACGGAAGGAAGAAAAATATCTACCCATCTTTCAGAACCTACCAGTTGCCAATGCTCATCATGTAAGGGTGGCTCTTCTACCTACCTGATTCCCTGTTGGGATACTTATCTGGCTTGAGCTTCCACAGGCCTTGGTCCTGAGATCAAAAATGACTGTGAACCCATATGTACAAATGCCCTATTGTATCCAGAGAACACTCCTTGAAGTTATCCACTATTTCTGGCTCTTACAGTTTTCTGCTTCCTCTTCTAATCGCTGAACTTTGGGAAGGAGTATATTTATGATTTTTCTTTTCTCTTGCAATGGAAGCTGAGTATTTTAATGGGCTACCTAGATTTTATTCTTTGATTCTGTCATTGTTTACTATTTTAAGAAAAATGCACCACAGAAATTTTATGGATTTTTGAAAGGTAATTTTTATGTTATTTAAATTAACTGACAATGTTTTTTCATTTTATACATGTTATCAAATATTAATTCAGGTACATTCAAGTCTCTGTTAATAACTGACACTATTACTTAATGTCTTCAAAACCCTAAAGGAGGTACTTAAGCTAAGAAGTATGGAGATGTCCCAGATAATCATTAACATGTCATAAACAATTAAAATATTTTAAGTTTATATTTATTCTACATTGATTCTCACTCATCTGTAATTTTAGCTTTGGTTCCCATCTAAATTTCATTTGGCTATTCTATGGAAATTAAAATTATATACTTGTCCCTTTCCCAAAAGAGCCAATATCAGCCTTATTTATTGGTTAAAATAGTACTGGGTTAAACAAATGATTTCTGATAATTCCCTAATTCCAAATACACTGAATTTATGGATTTGAACACACAAATAGATTTCGGATTTTTACCAATCCTATTTAGATATTACTTTAGATCCTAGTAATTAATGTTTTATATGTTTATAATGTTTTAAAATATTTTATCATACTTCAAATATAGTCCAAAATATGTTTTAAAACATGTGTGTAACAAATTAAACTATTATTCTGTTTTTTACCACATTGGTTTGCTTTTATAGGGCAGTTTGGGAAGACAGATTTTTGATCATTTAATTTTTAATTTATGTCTCAATAAAATTATTTATTAACATTATGACTAAGGGTCATAAGCAAATAAAAAACTTGTTCCTATGGCAATTACTACAATAAGTACTATCGCCAAAAAATAATGTATGGCCATAATAATAAACCCCCTTCAACAATGAACTACGAAATTGTATTTGTGTTGTCTTCTACATAAAGGACTCGTTTTACCATCCAACAGATCTATCTTCTTCAAGGCATGTGACTGGAAGCCCCTGTTAAGTACTGTGATGACCTGGTGCTTAGTCCCAGAATACGTTTAAAGCTACAAATCGCCACTACATCCCAAGTACAATGACTGCCTGAAGGTGCATGGGGGACATGAAGGAAATTACAGGGTCACTGAGTAAAATGAGACACTGTTACATTGTAGCAGTCTTCGTTTCCTAGTGTGTTGGTAGAAATAAGGCAAAGGCAGGTAGTGGGTGGAGCTGCTAGGGAATTTTGGCAGTCGGAAGACAGGAGAGCAATACTGCTGTGCAGGCACGTTCTGAATCACAGCTGCGCGCATGCCATTTACCATTTTTTCTCTGCCTCTCAGGTATCTATACCTGAAAGAGAGAGAAGGCATAAGCATGTGGAAATCCTGCTAGGTAGATGTTTTACTCTAACAAAGGGTGTTGCATTTAAATATAATGGTGTTTAGTTTGTGTGAAACTGAAACATTTGTAAAGATTTCTTTGTGCTGTTTCTAATCTATAATTTAACAGATTTGTTCCGCCAGAACAAACATTTGCTGAATGTCATGGAAATGGCTCTGCGAAGTGTAAGTGTCAGCGAGATTGCCTCTGAACACAGTCTTCCTATGAGGCAGCAGGCACCTGGATGCCCCGCCCCCAAACTGACTTCCACATTGTCAGAACCTCGGCCATAGCTGTGACTCTCTATTCAATTTCTTTTTCTTGTCTGAGCTTAAGACGTGCCTCACATACTTCTTTATATTCCGCACAAACAAGAGACATTAATCACACCCATCCCCATGCTTCTTCCTTCAGTGTCGTTGCTTATGATCTAGCCTGTGAATAGCTTTTACTCCCGACCTTTCTGATCAATAAGATGGATGACAAAGAAGGCCAAAGCATGTGGTTTACATCTTCATAGAAACTGCTACCTCTTCAGAATAGATAAAATGAATAATTCCCTTAGTGTGAGCCTCCTGCGAGTGATACTGGAGTGTTAGACTGAGCTGAACTCTGGCTTCTTACCTTTGATGTGTGGTCTTGTTTGGGGGCTGCTCTTTTGATAAGCTTTCAAAAGCCCTCTACTTCCAAGTGTCAAATTAAGTACCCTTATGAATATGCATGAGTAAAACCTTCCCATATTCATTTTGGTGGCTACTTACTGTTCTGGGTTGCCCTGGAAGCCATTCCAAATGGTTTTGATTTTGCGTTTGAGATTCTTAATGGTAGTAATTATCTGTTGCAGCCATGCAGTACCAAATATGATGCGTGTTAGCGATACTTTAAAAATAATGATAAAAATGA
Organism: Micromys minutus; assembly: GCF_963924665.1. Classification (NCBI taxonomy): domain Eukaryota; kingdom Metazoa; phylum Chordata; class Mammalia; order Rodentia; family Muridae; genus Micromys; species Micromys minutus. The sequence goes on along the minus strand of NC_137966.1, from coordinate 7,077,811 downwards.
CTAAAGATGCTAATTCCCACATTTTAGTTCCTACAGGGCAATTAGCCCCTAGTAATGATGTTTATATTTATATGCAAATGTTCAAGGAAAAAAATGAATCTTAACAGAAACTTCATATCAATACTATTGGGAGATGAGAGAATTCCATCTGTCTGTAAAAAACGCCTGCCATTAGCCATTCATGCAGTCTATTCCTGCAATAGAAACTATTTAATCTTAAGTAATTCATTCTTCATCTTATGTTATTTTCCATCCCTTCTGTTCTTTCATTAAGACTCTTAACTACCATACAGCATGTACAGACCTCCAGGGCTGATGCTTAGGTGTCTCACCACATTCTCTTCTGAGGATCATCCGTTCTTTGAGTTACTTCCTAATATCATTACCATGCCTAATTTTTGAATAATAATCGAGCAACCAAAGCAGTCTTCTTGGGGAGACATGTACTGGCTAATATCTTCTGTTTCCGGGAATTCCACCAAGTGAAATAACTGAACTAGGATGAAAGAGGGAGGTACTGTCTTTCCGGTGTTGATTGTGATTACGTTTTTGCTAGAAAAGGAGAAGGGGGGAAAGAAAGCAAAGTGAAGATAAAGCTCCCTAGAGGAGAGGAGAAAGAAGCTTCCAGACAGCTCATGTGACCTTGCATAGTCTCAGTTAGAGAAATTTAGGAGCGTGAATATAGAATCAGCCTCATTTTGCAGAACAATCTATACCAAGACTTTATTACATGAAAGATTTTCTCCTCACTACTTATTCCATTTGCACTCCCTTTGTCTCTACAAGACATGTACAAGTATTTATCAGCAATTAATTCATCTTAGCAGTACCATCATTGGAGTCATGTGTTGAAGAGGACAGAAAGGGGCATCCACAGCTTCACGTAAGACCTGTTACTAGTTATTTACCTCCGAGTACAGAAAGAACCATTTCTTTATAGGTATCAGAAGTAGAGCGGTGCTAAATCCATGATTAAGTTCAACAAAACTATTATCTGATCAGAGCTTAATAGAGGTCAGCCCAATCATGGTTTCCAATCTTATTTAAGACATTTGGAGAAAGAAGGGAAGCAACATAGTAATAACTGTGTGTCCTATTTGTCCCAGCTCCACAGTAAATATCTTCCTAAGAATAGAAACACTCACAGGCAAGTTTAGGCTTGCTGAAAGTACTTCATTAACCACACCCAGGTATGGTGTAATTATCCACAGCTTCCATGGTGAAAAAAAACTTACCATGACATCTGTATAGACTCCTTTTCCAATTTAACCTAGAGAAAAGATGGAAGCAAGCTGCCCCCAAATTTCTAAATAAGAACCAGAAACCTCCAATAACACCACATTTCAAAAGGCAGATGTTCCCTGTCACTCACTGTCAGCGCCTGGGATGAAGGAGTCAGGGAGAGGAGAATTTCTGCACCCTGACAGTGCGAAATCTAATTAGAAACTCTTGAGATTTATCTGTCACTCTGACAGGATAATTTGATTTTAAATTCCATCACTGCTAGCCCTAATTTTTAAAATTAAATAGAAAAAAAAAAGGTGACTTATCTTCCCCCTTGCAATGAGTAATAGTATCGTATAAATCAAAATCAAGGGTTCCATTAATCAGAAATCACATGAAAAAAAAATTTTTTTTGAAAATTTTAGGGTTTGAGGGAAGCTGAATACTCACTTTCATCCCTCAATTTGCATCCAGTCCTTGTGGCACTGGATTGTAGATGAGTTAAGAGATTCCTGACAGGCTCAAGTTAGTAAGTCTGCAGGTTTCATATCAATAGAAAATTGTAAGATTTCTCACAATGACTAATCTCCTCCTAGGAGAAGCAGAGTCAGACCCCACAGGTAGCAGGTTTATTGCATAATTATCATTACCATGCCTGGATCTGAATCTTGCTGACAGGATGAAAACATCCTAAAGTGTCATACACACCTTCTCATTCCAGCCGTGCATATATCAGAAGACTCACAAACCCAGCCCATCTTCCCTTTCTCAACAAAGGCTCAAACACACAATTTAACACAAATAGTAGCTACGTTCTCCGGGGTCCCGAGGCCCATGGACTTGAAGACTGCGGCTTACGTTTTATCATTGTCTGTGGAGTCACTCAAGTAGTCTCAGTTCCCTGGTGATAAGGCAACAATTCATAAAAGGAAACGAATTCTATCTAGGAAAGAGAGGAAGAGGGCGAGGCTTCGTGTGGAGAACAGCTTCATACATCTGCTTGCTGCACAGATCACACATTTTCCCAGTATGAAATCTTTCCCAAACTGAAAGGAGGACTTAACGTCAACTGGCTTGTTAAGGAACCGGGAGCAAGAAAAGCCAAAACAGGAGTGTGTTCCTAGGAGGAGTCAGGAAGGCACAGACTTTTAATCTCTTTAATTTAGCATAATCAACTCTGATTTGCGCATCTTCTGACAAATGTTATCAGATGATTTCTCCTTAAAAAACAACAAAACAAAACAAAGAACAAAACCACCCAAACAACTCCCACCCTACCATTTCTCACCCAGCACCTGACAGTGTTTCACAATTTGTCTTTGGCACATTTCTCCTCAGTGCATGGAAAAGAAGATAAAGTGTGTTTCTATTACTAACATGTCACAATAGTTCCTAGAAAACAGATCTAAGGACAATAGCCTTTTCTTTCTATGAAACTCAGAACCAACACAACCCATCCAATGTCTTTCATGTTATAAGATCCAGATTGGACAATATCAGTCATCAAGATATTAAAAGTATTGAATATATTTATATTTTTTAAAGCCATACTTTCTACTTGGCGTGTGGAAGTTCATGTGCAAATGTTTATATCTCTGTGTCTTATAGAATAGCAGTAGTCTTACCACGAAGACTAGATTAAGGAAATTTGGCTGAGCAATGTGAATTAACTTTATTCATGCTTACCTGAATATTCCAACAATAATAATTTTAAATGATAGCTTTGCATAATACTCAGAATTTTAGGATAAAGCAATAAACTTCATTGCATTAATAATTAAAACATCATTATGTTTTCACGGGAAATAGGCCAAGTAAGAAATAAGAACACACTTACCTTATGAATTTTTGAATTTTTGCTTGATCAGGTGGTTATTGAAGATATCTGCCTGGGTTCTCAAGTATTGTGGCTTCCAAAGCAATCTTCAAAATGCTTGAAAAAAATACAACAATTTTTGTAAAAAGCAAAATGATTTTTTTGAAATTTCAAATTGTATATTCATAATCAATGGATTATCAGAATAATAAATGTGTGTGTGGAGGATTCCCTATAACCTTACCCAAGTCTTCTTGCTGATTATTTGTCAAATTAACAAAACAAAAGTCATGGAAAAGTAGTATGAACATAAAATGCCTTCATTGTAGATATTCAGTTCTAACTTTTATGATAAAGCATCTCAAAATTTTCTCTTTCACCTCGAACATTGCTGTGACAAGCCAGTCAAGGTCCACCGAATCCAATTAGAGCAGTTTCTGGGAAAGGAGCTATGTTTCTTGACAATATTAGGGCAAAATACTGTGCAAGCTATTTTAACTTTAAGGAGGGCTGTGGTAGTTACAATCATCTTTCGACTGTGGCTAAAACGCTGTCGTAAATCAATGACAGGGCGAAGGTACCTGCCAAGCTCTGCTGGAAGTAGCCATTGGTTTCTCAGCCTCAAACATCTATGGATTTTCCATGCTCCATTGCATAGAATCAGAAGAATGTGAAGGGGTTAGAAATTTTCGGTGAAGAGGACAAAAATGTCACCACTGTCTACCATAATTTTAGGAGTGTTCCCTTATGAAAGGGAAACAAAACACAGTTACAACTCCAGAGATCTGTTGTTCAGTCTCCCTCACACCAGTGAGCCTCAACAAGTAGGCTTTCTGGGCATTTTATTCTCCCATTCCGCAAATTCTATGCTTTTGCTCATTATTTGGGCTTACACTGCCTAATTTTTGTGGCTGGTTGCTCTTGCTCACGCCTCTTTCTTTCATACTTCACTATATCAGAGCCACATTCAGAAATGCAAATACACACACAGCAACCTTTGGCTTATTGTATTTCAATCCTGCTTGATTTCAGAATGTTAGAAAACAGATCTGTCATGATCTTTGGTCTATTTTGCAAACTCATCTTCTGAATGTTCCATACTTTACCAAAACAAGTTCCAAAATTACCAAGCTGTGAATAGTTGCAAACATGTTTCACACACATTATCCTCAGTGCTTATTAGTTGACCCAGGAAAGCTCTGATTGCATTGTTGGCTGAGTTCAGAGATGCAGAATACATTCCACCCTTTTCCGTTTACTTCCTGACCATCACCATCCCCTTGAAGATTCTTCTGTAGCTCTATAACATGCACTAATTACTTTAGATGAGATAATATTTAGGTTAATAATTTCCAAGCTAATACTTGGTAAATGAAATCAATGGTTTTGTTTGTCTGTGTTAAAAGAAGTGCAAGTAGCCTGGAGCCATGTAATTACATATGTTCCTTCATTTTTTCATGCATGCTGGTTTTCCTTACTTGAATGAAATATATTTTTATTTGAATCCTGCATTATTCAACTGCTGCTCTGCCTAACACAATGCCAGGTCTATAGAACAACTTCATGTTGATTTAGAGTTCAAAACTAGCTTTGTATTTCCCATAAACTCATGGGGGTTAAATTTATTTCAAGTGACCATCTAATTGTATTTCCAGTGCTTCAAGATGCTTTCTACTTTAGTCCAAATATGGGGTGACACATATCTGACTAGACATTACCATTTTCATTCTTCATTCATTAACATAAAAATGTGTCTTTAAGTTAACAATTCAATATCATCACCACAGAAGGTACCCTGGCTCTTCAAAATATGCACAACAGTCTTAATATTAACACTCTGTTCTCTAATGTTACCTAAGAGAATTTGCAAATATGAGGTGGACCCCATTTTCAACAATTTATCTGTAACTGACACGTGCCTGTAAAACATAATGTTTTTAAAAACAGTTCATTGGAGAAAAAGAAAACATAAGCTACTGATTTCATCCCCAGGTCCACTGGTCACTCACTGACTCAAAGCAAGTGTAATATATATACTTCTTCCTCTGTGTGTGATTTCCATAGGTATGGCAGGATAGATATTTGCTTCTATTAGGTTAATATTTTCCTAGCTAATATTTGGTAAATGAAATCAACGGGACAACAATAAAGGGTTCTGTTTGTCTATGTTAAAGGAGGCCAAATGGAGTGAAGCCATGCAATTATATCCATTCCTTCATTTGCTCTAGTATGCTGGACACGGAGTGGTATTATCAATACAAACCACATTTGATCAACATTGCAGGGGAATTGCGAAGGTACTCTCTCAATTCTGTTAGGCTCTTTTTCTACCTTTCAAAATTGAGAGGCTTGAAATAATCCCCCTGAAACTTCCCTTCAAAGCCCCATGTTCACACATGGTAGCATTAGAGGAAAGATTATTAAAGACCCCATTGGAACTGGGGCCTATTCATTTTCTGTGTAAACCATGGGGTTCCTGTGCAGACAGTGATGTGCCAACATGAACGCAGACAGCTGCTGTACCAAAGCTGCTCAGAGTGCAGGTGGGGAAACAGCTTGTGATATTAACAAGGCTAGATCCTTCTTGCGGCTTTCTATAGCCTTTATTTAAAATAAAGGAAAATGCTTTCAAAGACTTATTTATAACTGTATCAAGCACAGATTGCACCACCATTTTGCTTCAATGAGCACATGTGTTATTCATACTGATATTAAGTATTATTTTTCTTTTTTTGAAGTAGCCAAAGAGAAAAAAAAATGTGGCGGGAGCTGCTTCCTAAGGGTGGTTTCTGATAGGAACTACTAGAATGCTATCAATGATACTAATGTGTGAAAATAGCTTTTTCAGTATTTAAAAAGTCAAGAACACAAACAAAAAGATCCAAATAGAGAAATCAAGACATGAGATGTTGAATTTTGAAAAGAAAGCATTATAAAGGCTATCACATCTGTTACTTGTATTACATTTTTCACTCACATTCATAATTAAATTAGTTGCATTTTTCTGTATTTCTGTGGGTAAAGTGAAGACTTCCTTCCAATTCCTCAATAAAACCCTGTAGCCTTCTTCCTTTTGGAAGTCATCATCATTAGTTATTCTGAACATTTACTAAGTTCAATGACGTGTTACTGATGTGCTAAGCATTGCAAGAAACAGTGATACTTCATCTGTACTGTTGGCTTCAGGAACCTATACAACTCTGCGAAAATCCAAACACCACTGAGTAAACATGGAAACTAATTTGGATAGTAACACTTTGGGGCATCAGTTTGTTCAGTTAATAAAGTGTTTTCTTCTCAGTGTGAATTCTTTTTTAGGTTCCTTGAAGACTCTTGACACAAGATGAAGTCCAAGGGTTACCTATGGTGGGTCATGATTTCCAAGAGCTGAAAGAGATGCTGCAGTCAATACCTTTGGAGAAAACAGATACCCCTTGTATAGTAGTAAAGACTCAGGAAGACATATCCTGTTATTGTTCAATAGTAGTACAAAAAATAAAAAAAGGTTTGGGGATAGTACCTTCCAAAGAGCTACATAGAGAATTTTTATTATTTTATCTAGAGACACTGAAAGATTAAATTTACTTATTCTTTGAGGGAAAACAGCATGGTGGGTTTAGGGCATATTTACTATACCGACTTCATGAAAGTAGAGATGGGAAAAAGATATATTAAAGAAAGTGATCGTCACAGGGGGCTTTGTTGAAAGTGAGGGTGATTCTGTAGACAGTCTAAATGATACATGGGTAAAAGATTTTAATTTCTTTTTGTCTAGGAAGCCCAAATTGTGCTGGTTCAACTGTCTCAAGCTTAACACACTGTGAACTTGTTAGTATTTCTCTTGGTCTTAATTCCTCAGGTACCTAGATACCTACATGGCATTTACTAATTTCAGAGCCTTAGCTGGCCATTTGTTCTTTCGCATCCTATCTCTGTTTGTTTTTGGAAAAGCAAGACAATGTACACTTTGTCTGAGAGTCATCATGAAAGTAAGTAATCTAAGATTCCACTCAGTGTCAGAGCTCAGTAAGATTGGTTGAAAGAGATGAATGATCCAAGCAAAACACTATGTGTAGAGGAATTTTGTTGGAACTTCCAGATAAAATTACTTAGTCAATGCTTTTTACAATGAAGAGAATGTTATTTATTCCCTTATATTTCAGATTATCTGTAGAATCCTTACAAAATAATTAATGTCTGTTTCCAAGAAAGAAATGTGGAGGAAGTGTTTTAATATTATGCTTTTGGGTTTAAGCCCAATTGTTTTTTTTACCAAAATTCAGAGTGAACGCAATGGGAATTTATGTAAGAAAATATTATGCTGGAGTTCTTGTGGGCAGATAGAGAGATGACTGGGAAAGAGAAGTACTTAACGGCATATATGTATAAAAATGCCAAAACTAAACCTATCACTTTGTATGCTGACATAAAAGATTAATTAAAAATGTAATTAATAATGAAAGAGAGAACAGATTGTTAATGACAGAGCGAATACCGCCGGCCCTTTCCCAGGCATCAGCATGGCTTCTCCCTCTTCAGAATACATGTAACCTAATATAAAATGTACGGATTGTATCACATATCAAATTAATTCTGAACATGACAGGAAGGGCAGACAAGTGGCTGGTTTAGAAATGAATAGAGTTCATGAAGTATTTAATAAGTATTGATCCTGATTTCACCAGGGGGTGAGGCTCTCTCTGCTACTCAGTTAAGCACTTTTGAAAACTGCATCAACTAGAAGGTCAGCGGTTCAGCCAATAGGCAGTCATGAGCTACCGGGCTCAATAATCTTTATGAAATCAGGACAGGCCGCTTTTAATCTTTCCTCCACTGTCACCAGACCACATCTGGAAATGGAAGAAATCGTGTGGGTGAATACAGGGCCTGAGTTGAAGTCATCACTAATAGTGCCTGCGTAGGAACATACAGATGTGCCAGATACAGCAGTCGTGAACTTATGGAAGCTAAGCTCATCTGCAAAAAAATGGGGATAGGATAAAACCACAATTCTAGAATGGCTATGAAGGTATTCCCTAAGCCTCACCCCTTACTGAAGAGTTATTGGCAGCTGATAGTGGGCAAGCAATAGTGGGCCATGTTTTAATTATTGAAAATAAATCATCTTTGATAAAAGGTATTCTTTTCATGGTACCAACTTTCTCATCTCTTCCCAGATCTTCCACTACCCCACCCACCCAATTTCATGCTTTCTTTCTCTCCCTTCAGAAAACAAACAGGAAACCTGGATTTTAGTATATGCCTTTAATCTCAGGATTCAGAAGGCAATGGCAGAGGGAATTCAAGGCCAGCCTGGTCTGCATATTGAGTTCCAGGATAGCCAAGGCTATAAAGAAACCATATGTTAAAAAATAAAGTTCAATAAAAAAAACAAACACATACAAGGGGACATTCACATGTTGACTGTGTAGATTTCTCATGCTTCCATGAATAATCTCACTTCTATGAACACACTGGGAGCCCAAACTAGACTTAGTGTGTTATCAAAAGAATAAACTAAAATACATGAATCTAAAAAGTGACATGTTGGAGGGACAGGGAAATGCATTAGGGAAATAGAATGGATATAATATTTCACGGTGTACTTGTATGAGTTCTCAATGATAAAAAAGAAAAAAGAATTTCAAGGAGCCTAGAATCACCCATTGTCTTTAATAGACCAAAGCAAGACTGTCTTCTGCAGCTGTTGAAGCAGCCTTCATTTACAGATTTAATAAGGAATGCCCTCTGCTCCCTTAAGGATTTGAACTTTTGATCTCTAGCTTACAGTGCAACTTGGGAATATTATAAAAACTTAGGAGTCTAAGCCTTATGAGAGAAATGGGGTTACTGGGACCAGCCTGGAGAACAATTAGTCTTCCTCCATTTCCTTAAATGTGAATCCAATGTGAACAGATGTCTTCTTGCTTTGGCCTTGCCTAACCTGCATGCTGTCCTGTGACACCTAACCTGCTTGCTGTCCTGTGACACCTAACCTGCATGCTGTCCTGTGACACCTAACCTGCATGTTGTCCTGTCATTTATGCCATTATGAACTGTACTACTTCGTAACTGTAAGGCAATATAAGTCCTTTCCTCAGGTTGTAGTACTTTAGCATAGTAACTTGGAAAATATCTACTATACCTTCAAATGGCACACTTTATCACACTGGATTTCAGCTGGCTTTTCTTTTCTAGTTTTTGTATGACATCATAATTTCCAGCAGAAATACTCAATGTAAGTTAGAAGGAGCTATGGTGAGATCCAGGGAAATAATTAATGTCTCAAAACTCCAAAACAAACTAACAAAAACAGTGTATATGTAGCACATGAAGAATCAGATTGACCTCTGAACTCTATATGCAAGAATATACTAGTGTGTGTGTGTGTGTGTGTGTATCTACACGTACTAATACGCCTTTACATGCACATGAACACACACACACACACACACACACACACACACACACACACACACATACAGACATACACAGAGAGATAAGTATAAGCAAGACTTCCTGTGTAACAATTACTTTTGCTAAATTTTAAATTTCAATTCTTTGGATATCAGTTTCCATGTGAACTTTGATGCTTCTCTTGACACAAAATGAATAGAAAAGACCATTGAATGACCTATACTTCATATACTCCATAAAAGGAAGTGGCAAACGTATTACCGACTTCATACTCTAACACTCCTCTTCTTCTTCATTCTAGACTTCTGTTTTGGCAACAGCAGCACACAACTTGAAAGCCACTTTAAACTGTGCTGAACAGAGATGTCCTGAGATTCTTTTCGTATTTTTATTTTATTAAATTAGAACTTTTGTTATGAACAATGCAGGTACTGCCTGGCACAGATTCTCTGACATGTGAGCGGGGGCTTTTCATGATCTTATCCACCTATTTCCCAGGAGAGTGGGATAATTAGACTCCTACCGAGGGCTCCATGCTGTTTGTAGCTTTGTGGGATATTTTGCGAAGATCTATTTTGCTGGTTCAATCTCACAATAGATTTTCTTTTTAAATGAGGACTGTGTTAATATGAGGGGTATAAATACAACGAAAGGACGAGCAATTTAACCACCATTACTTTGATGGATAGAGTTCATATTCGGGTTAATTTGCCTAATGCCCTGAATGCAAATTGGTCAGAGTTGTAATAGTCATCTCTATTTTGCATGTGGTCAAGAGGAAGAACAGAAATAACCTGGCACATTAGAAATGGCTCTATACCCATCCGGCACATACTTAATATAATACTGCACAGACCTATTTTGTGTAACTTTAACTTGTTTGTGAGCCTACCCACACAGACATTGTAGACAAAATTAGACTTTGAAATGATTTATTCCACAAGACACACTACACTTGTGATCCTCCCCCTGTGAAAGCCACATTTTAAGTAAGGTTTTGATGAGCACAAATGTCAGGGACAGCAATGATCACAAAAGGGAAAGCTTGTTTTCCAACTGCTATACCAACTCAGTGTAGACCCATTCACTGGATTAGTATTTTCCTGGAGAATTTTACTAGATTTTAGGCATATACACAATGATTGTGATTTTTAGTTGACTAGTTGTGAAAATTTAAGAATTCAAAACAGCAAAATGGTCAATTTGAAATACATCTGCTCTAGGAGTTCTCTGGTAGAATATTGAGGTCGCTTATATATACTATCATATCACCTACCAATAATTATACTTTGACATCCCCCTCTCCAATTTGTATCCCCTTGATCTCCTTTTTTGTCAAATTGCTCAAGATAGAACTTCAAGTACTATATTAAATAAATAGGGAGAGAGTGAGAGACCTTGCCTTTTGCCTGGTTTCAGTGGGATTTCTTCAAGTTATTAGGTTTAGGTGTGTGTCATGAATCCCTGATATCTCCGAGATTTGTAACATGACAGGGTGTTAGGTTTTATCAAATGATTGTTCGGCATCTAATGAGATGATCATGTGATTTCTTCCTTTGAATTCGTTTATGGAGTTGATCATGTTCATGGATTTTCATATATTAAATCATCCCTGAATCACTGGAATGAATCCTACTTGATTGTGGGGAATGATCCTTTTCATGTTTTCTTGTATTCAGTTTGCAAGGATTTTATTGAGCATTGACATTAATAGGTGAAATTGGTTTGAAGTTCTCATTCTTTGCTAGATCTTTGGTAGTTTAGGTATCAGACTAACTGTGGCTTCATAAAATAAATTAGGTAATGTTCTTTCTGTTTTTATTTTGTGGAACAGTTTGAGAAGTATTGGTATTAACTCTTCTTTCAAAGTCTGGTAGACTTCTTCACAAAGACCATGAGGCCCTGGGCATTTTTTTTTTTTTCTTTTTTGGTAGAAGAATTTTAGTGACTGCTTCTACTTCCTTAGGAACTATGGGGACATTCCATGAGGTGCCAAGAAGAAGGTATATTCTTTTGTTTTACTGTGAAAATGTTCTGTAGATATCTGTTAGATCCAGTTGGTTCATAATTTCTGTTAGTTTCAGTGTGTTTCTGTGTTTCTGTTTAGTTTCCGTTTCAATGATCTGTCCATTGGCGAGAGTGATACTGAAGTTCTCCACAATCACTGTGTAAGGTTCAGTATGTGTTTTGACCTTTAGTAAAGTTTCTTTTATGAATGTGGTGCCCTTGCATTTGGGGCATAGATGGTCAGAACTAAGACTTTGTCTTTAAATTAGTAAATTGAAAATATTAAACATGGGAAAGAGAAGTGGTATATTTGGTGGCATATTTGGGTCATATGTTCTTGTATGGGTACAGATTTTTCACTAGTGTCTACATCAAGTCATATCATTAATAACGTGTATGATTTAGTCAGTGATGTTTGAAAAAGTAGATGGCCATCTCAAAGTTAGGTTGACCACACTGTCCTATAGGCCACAGAACACTTCGCCAAGTGTTTAACAACTTTTTCTTGCTTCCAGTTCCCCTCTGTGGGATAGAAAGTATCCATGGAAGAATCAGACCCCTGGATTTGGGTTGCATGCACTTCTGTATGTCTTATCTTGGACAAAGTTCCAAGGGTAACTTTGAAGCAGCCTGAAGGAAAGTGGGCTGAGCTAAGCAGGTTTTCATCATTTTTCTCCAAGGTGTTTACTTCCCATCCACTAGAATAAAGGAAAAGATCATTCAAGGTGTTCTGACTTGCTCAGATCTTGTCCAAAGTCTGTCATTTGGGATGTGAGATTTTATAGTACATACCCATCTTTAGCTATGTGCTCAGGTACCCTGGCTGTTCTATTCACAATGCTTTTCTTAGAGGCCTTACAATGGTTTGCTTTATGGCTTTGCTTGACTCGGTGTTTCCACCTGCCTGCTCGCCTCATACTTTATTATGGCCCCTTTCTACATCATCCCCACGAACTGTTTGTATCCACAAAGAATCATGACCTTCGCACACACAGAAGCCCAGGCTGGTATGTCTTTCTATCCCATTTATGTCTCTAAACTTACTCCATATCTGTTAACATCCCATTGTGTAGCACTTAACATCTGGGATTTATATTGAGATCCAATATGACATTATCATATACCTCTTGCATGGCTAGCTTTTTATGTCTTGTGTATTACATATTTGAGGGTAAATCTGCCTTATTTAGAAAGCTAAACTTGCAATTCTCTTATTGAATAACTTTTTGGAGATTAAAAGAAAAGTACAAGGGGAAAAAAGAAACAGTAGATGGCATTTCTGAAAATTTTATAGCTGTACTAAGACTTCTATTAGAAAAAATTCATTATAAATAGAACAGGACTGTTCTGTGGCCATAGATGTGAGTCTCCCAATTCTCACTGATGGTTCTGCAGCCAATCATTTATGTGACTACTATACCTAGTCCTCCAAATTCATTGTTGAGGGAAAATACTAAATAGTAAATGCACTTTATCTGCTTATATATGTATTTTAGTACATCAAGATGTATTAAGAGTGGAAATAAAAATATTGAATATGGAAAAAACCATTATTCATCAACTCAATGAGTGCTTATTACACGTGTCAACACTACATATAAAGTTGTATTTGCATAAATTCATGTTGTATAAGAAGAGATAAGGATAAAAGAATTAGCTACTTTGTTAAAAATATGGTAGTTTCCTTAAAAAAAACTTCCCTGTTTGATTTTAAAAACTGTTACTATAATATTGATTTCACAACTCTAATTTTAAAACAACTTAAGAACTTACACACTTATAAAGAGAAATGTGTATTTTAATATGTTTCACATTTAGGTATTATTTATATATGTGTGTGTACAATATTTTGGTCTATGTATTTTCTCAAGAACTCACTTTCATTACTAAGCCATATGTCTTGAAATATTTCCTTTTCTTCACATGTATTCTATGTGTGAACACAGTTTGTATTAACTGGACCATAAGCATCCCATAATACTCATTTATTTAGCAAAGTGCAATAGACATTGGGATTCTTAGAAAACTTATAGTTCCATAGTAACTTGACTAAATATTCTGTGCCCTAAATACAAAGAATCCTGTAGTTGCTTTATCAACCCATTAATATTAAGAGTTAAAGGATCTGGCCATTGGGAAGGTAGTCAGTGCACCTTTAAATAGAAGAAACATGCAAATAGCATGCAAATTCAAGCCATCTGTGTTGTAAATATACCCACCCCTCATGTTGTTGGTGGCAATCACTATCATCTTTCTCTGGAACTCTTCCTTGTCTAACTTTGAACGTCTTGGCCTTTATCTCTGAACCATTTACTGTTCCACTTCGACATACTTGTGTTGTTTCTGTGATTTTAAATAACTTTAGTGAATTTTACCAAGGGATTCACATAATATTCATCCTTATAATTCTGGCTTATTGCTCTAAGATGTTTCTAAACAGTATTCATTTTCATTATATCTGTTAGAATTACTGCTTGATTTACTGAGCCTGATCATTTCATTTTACTCCACATTTTGTAAGGTAATGTTGTCAGGTACAAACTAATTTAAATCTAAGCTAATAAAAACAGTGTTTCTCACTGGGAAACAAAACAATTAGCATTGGGAATCCCATCTTTTCCCAGTCTCTGGGAAATCATAACACTGCATATCATTCCAATAATTAATTGATAAATATTTACAACGTTGTTATATATTAATTTTATGTATTACATCCAACATATTTTCCAGTAAATATTCTGAGATAATTCTCTATGTCTAACTCAAATTTTGAATCCTTTAACCAATATTCAACCACCATTTGACTCTCTGATTCTCTGAGTTTGGCCATCAAAGATTTCACATTTTTAAGGAGATTTTTTCAGGGCTTTACATCAAGTAGATGGTTTCTTTTAGTTTGTGTAATAACTCCAGGCTGAAATGTATTGTTTCCTTTTTAAACATTCCCTTTGTTTTATTAAAGCCATAGTATTATGTTGTGTATAGACACTGGTTTATTTTCTTACTTATCTATGGATAAAGTTGGGTTGATTACTGGGATTAATGTTACAGTTCACACAAGAGCAGAGGTTTATTATTTTGTGTCCATGTCCAGAGTGGGATTGTCCTGTGACTAATAAACTGAATATCTAGATTTTGTTTTTCTTCTTCATTTTAGAACTGATGTGTAATTATATAAAAGAGCCACACTAATTCACATTATAGAGGATATATTTATATCCTTTAAATCTTAACCAGTACAGTACCCTGAATTTGGTAATAGCCACCAAAATATATGAGGTGACAATTCATTGCTGTTGGAATTTTTATTTCTCTGATAAACACAGGTGAATGTGTTTGTGGGAACCTATGAACTATCTATCTATCATCTTCAGAAAAGTTTTCTGAAATCTTGTGCAAACTTGATTTGTGTGTGTGTGTTTCTGTGTCTGTGTGTATATGTGTGTGAGCATATATAAATTCATTTTCAAATCTAATATTTTGAAGAATCTCTACACTTTATAGGTTTGGTTCACATTCGGGTACCTTTGGTCAAATTTTTTAAACTAATATGTAAAAGTACAACAGTTGTAAACTTATTATCATTACGTTTATTCATGTACATATGTGTACATGTGTTCTTTAGCTACAATACCAGTTCTAGATGAAGGCATCTTCAAAGACATGAGAACTTGTTAAAAGGAAAAAGAAAGAAACTGAGATGATTCCACGGCTGTGTGGGTGTCTATTTGTAGTTTGTGTGTAATACCTGACTTACATGGATGCAGTGCCTAGTATATGGAGTCCAGCATGACATAATCCCCAATTGATAGCCAACTGAGCTATAATCCCTTTCTATCCTAGACAATACTCTCAGCTACTTGTTTCCTCTTGAACCATTTCTTCATCCACAATATGTGATATCTTTGCTTTCTGCCAATTTTCTGTTCGCAAACATAATTAGATCTGACTACATTCTGATCTCAAGCATCTATGCAGAGAAATCACATAAATAAGAATCATCATGAAAAAAAACAACATCTCATCATGATCCAAATCATTTCAGAATTACAGAGGGTTTTTTAAAACCTCATTTTTAGAACTATTTGCCTTTAGACACGCAGGAGTTTGTAAAGTCTATTAGGGTGCTTTTATATCTCTTCTCTAAGCTCCCATGGCATGTTGGTCAGATTGCAAGCTAAAACAGCTACTATGAAATCAGTGCCCAGATTTCTGTGAAAGTGTAACTGTCATAGGACCCAGGTATATCACTCCCTGACTCAAAGTACTAGACATCCTTTTCCATAGGCAGCCATTAGTCATGCTCATTACTGCTTTCTTCGACATAGCCATGGACTGACACCCACCTAAATGCCCTTCTACTGATGAGTAGATAATGAAAAGATAGTATATATCACAATAGAAAGTGAAACGTCATCCATTTCTTAACGTCTGCTCTTAGCCATCTTCAATTCTTGGCACATCATGTTTGTAATGCCATTTGAAGTTCAGTGCCTTATTTCCCTTCACTTGTAAATGCTCAGATCCCAGTTTAATCATTTGATTTGTCTACTCCTATTACTGCATACATGTTGAGGTGAAGCCAAGCAGTCTGTTGACTGCAAGCTCCTATTCAATGCTGCTATTCAGTGCCAGGCAATACAATGTGATATGGATCAACAGTTATCTCACTGATTCAAGGGCATAAACTCAATGTGTTTTTTTCCCTATTCTATTTAATTTACTCTCTTTGGCAAACAATGCTAATTAAGGTATTCAATTATAACTATGATTTAAAACTTAAACCAATACAAAATTCCCCAAACTCACTATGTCCATAATCTCTCTCTTACCTCATTACTCCACAGAAATAAATCAGGTAAAATGCATGTCTTCATAGAGCTAAACTAAGTCAACTATCCTCAGTTCCCTTTTACTCAGTATAAAATGTGCTATTTGTAATTATTGGTGGGAATATATCATCAATTATATTTGGACCTTCAGTTCCCTGAATTCTTGGTTCTTCTCAGACTACGATAATGAACTTGGATGGAATCATGATGGGACCAGTCGGTCTCTACCTTTATATATCCCCTTCAGTTGTCTGACTACCCCTAATCCTCAATAAGAGAGGCCATAGTTGTGTCTCAAGGATGACAGTGCTGGGTGCATGATTTGTTGGACTTGGTTCATTTCTTCAGGAACCAGTTCCTTTCCTCTGCTCTATGCAAATGCAAGCCTGATGGGGATTCATCCAGTCTTATGCTCCAGAAGACCTCTTCTATGCTGACAGCTCCAAATTATAGCCTACAGATCTCCCAATTCTTGGCTATCCAATTGCCTACTCAACATTTGCTATATCCTTTGGAAAATAAATAAACCTTCATGTATTATGCAATTGGTTAGAAGTAAGGCTATGTTTCAGTTGATATTGTCAGAATAATTGGTTTAGGAACTGGTTCTTCTATTCATGCTAGAAACTGAAAATCAAATTCCTCCATGTTCATAGCACAGTTCAGTTAGAACACTACTTACTTGTTACCATGTAGACATCAGCCACTGCCTCTTTCCCTGTGGATTAGTGCAATGTTTTACCCTAACATCATAGCTCTTTGATTTTATTAATTTGACATAGAAACCAAAGGCAATAGGAATTATCTGTCTAGAGATTTTTTTATGTTTGATATACTATTACTATGACAAGGAGGATGATGATATGATTTGTGTGTGTGTGTGTGTTTGTGTGTGTGTTCCTCAGTGTACATTCATGAAGATCTCAGGGTTACTTTGTAGAGTTGGTTCTTGCCTCCCATCTTTATATGTGTTCCAGGGTTAATCTCAAATCATCAGGCTTATCCAACAAGCATCTGTAGCACAAAACCAGGCCCTAAAGTAAGAACCTGTAGTTAAGAGCCTGTACTACTCATCCAGAGAGGCAAATTTAGTTCTAAGATCGAAATTAGATGGTAGGTGTCTTCTTACATTGACCTATAATGTCTAGTGCCAGAGAGTTTAACACCCTCTTCAGCCTCCACAGTTTACATGCATGTACATTGTGAGCATGCTCATATACACATACACATACAAACACCCCAACACACAAAATAGAATTAAAATTATTTTTTTAAAAAATGATGCTAAATTTAAAGACAAATTAAGACAAAGAGATATGTGGAGAAGACTATTGGGGAGATAGTGAAGACAAAAAACTATGTTTTCTTAATACATTATATATGCTGAAGTTGAGAAAGAAAAACAAGCAATAATTATCTATTTTAAATAAAAGTAAAAGAGATGAATATTATTTAACACAAACTTAATGAAAAGCAAATATCCAATTAAGACAAAGAAAGGTATTAGTGTCCTTTCTTAAGGATAAGTTCAAAGTACATCTTCCCTGAGCCTGTCAGTATATAATGCCACTATTTCTTAAGATAAATCTACAGATGTATTTAAAATATTTTATATTTAATATTTAACCCCTTGAAGTCACTGTAACATGGAGAATATGTTTGCCGGTTGAATTATAAATACAGTGTTATATTGAAAATCAAGCAGGCTTTTTTGTATATAATTTTTAATAATGCAACCAAGTGACATATTTAGACCTAAGAAAAATAAATAAAACATATTAAATGCAATAGAACACTGTGCATCTAAACACAGGCAAGGAATATCACCTGTCTGTCTGTCTGTCTGTCTGTCCATCTGCCTGTCATTCATGTATCTATTCATTCTTATATAAAAATAAAAATTAAAGCAAATAAATAAAACTGAAACTGTTTGCATGGAATATTACACTATGTGGTTAGCTATATACAAAACTTCTTTCATTTCACCTCATTTAATATAATAGAAGTGCTAAGAAAATTTACTTATAAGTGCAGTAAATACAGTATTAAAGGGGTTGTGATAAGAGCAATAAATTTCAATGTGTAATGATTTTATATTATTTTCTATGGTTTAATTAAAATGCATATATTATTTCCAACTTGAAATTTTCCACTAACTTTGGATCTCAGGGAAAACACAAATCCTAGCAATTATTTCACAAGATAGCCATTTTCACCTCTGCCATCTCTCACGGCTCTTCAGCTACCTTTGTCTTGAATGAGCTCACATCATAATAATGAGTGCCAAACTGCTGTCTACATCAGGAATGGCCCCACTCCTCTCCTCAACCCCAATGCTCTTCCTGATGCTTTCTCTATGGGGGCAGCTCTTTATGTTTATTCAAATGTCTTTTCTCAGTGGTGCCAGGTTGACTTCTCTCTTCACTTCTGTTTCTGAGATGTTTATTCATCATTAGTGACTGAGCAAAATTACTGTTTAGTAAAACATCATTATATTTATTTTATTCTTCCCTGCCCTCCACTGACACCTCTGGAAGCAAGGGATTGGGATCGATTTTCTTCTTTCTCCTTACTGGTATGATCTCAGTGCTTCTAATAGAACCCAACACAGTGGCTCTCAAACTTTCCAATGCTGCAACCCTTGAATACCATCCCTCATACTGTGGTAACATTCAACCATAAAATTATCACATTGCTACTTCATAACTGTAATTTTGCTACTTTTATGAATCATAATGTAAATTTCTGTATTTTTGATAGACTTTGGCAATTTCTATAAAAGGATCAACTAAAATCCATGCTGAGAACTGCTGATCTAGCATATGGTAGGTGCTGGAAAGTATTTATTATGTCAAGTCAATGAATTTTAGATCCATGATCAAGCAAAACAATCTAAGTATTTTTAGTGAAACATTTATACTGCCCCATCACAATGTAAATTGTGCCCAGATGTTTTGGTTGTGCTGGAGCCTATGGCCCTTAATAATAATAATAATAATAATAATAATAATAATAATAATAATAATAATAATAATAATGAACTGTGTGAGGATCCTAAACCCCAAGATAGAAGGGAGTTTTGTTTTTCCTCTTCCAAGGGTGAACCACACTAGTGCTTAATGAAAGCTCAGATTTTGGGGGACAATTTGCTCAACAATGGAGGAACAGGGACATCTGGCTTAGACCACAGACTCAATTTTTAATCTTCTAAAGTCATATCTGTCTAGCTACCAAATACTATATGATTATTTGTAAGGATGTAATCTGAATATTTTCAGCCAGAATTCATAACATTTCAGCAGCAGTGTCAAATATGTTTACTGAAATCACACTCAGTAACTAACCGTTGACATCTCCTGTGGGTAGGTAAGTCTGAAACTTTTGTGTTAGTGTGTAAACTGATGTGATAAAACTTGTGTGAACACATATGTGCTCTGTGAATGTAAATAACACATTTCTAGATTCTCATCCTTGTTATGAACCTCTTCAGTGATTGGCTTCATGGTGAGTAAAACATAGGCATTTTCTCTTCTCCACCATTTTGAGGCTCCTATCAGATTTTTTTTTTTCTGGCCATATCTGAGTAGGAGGCAGATGATAGTTTGTTTAAAAACAAACAAACAATACAACAAAAGAAAACCATTCTTTTACTTTCACTTACCAATCCATGAGAAATAGTAAGATTATTTCTTAAAATGTTTATCTTCTTTATCTCCCTGACTAACACAGTCTGGAATCTACTGCTGTACTCAACCTTGTCTGCTTGAAGGTAAACTCGGGGGTGTTTTCAGGAAGCCTGTGCTCTCAAAAATTCTCAGATTTTTTTTCTCCTTTCCTGTTTTTCTTTCAACTTTTATTCTTCTCTTACATGTTACATTCCAACTGCATCTTCCCCTCCATCCCACTTTCCCACAATTCCTCTCTCTCCCAGACCATCTACACCTGTTTTTCTATTTAAAAAAAAAAAGAAATGAAGGAGAAAGGAAGGAATGAAGGAAAAAGAAAGGAAAGAAAGAAGGAAGGAGAAAGGAAGAAAAGAAGAAAGGAGAAAGAAAGGAATGAAGGAAGGAAGGAAAGAAAGAAGGAAGGAAGGAAAAAGGAAAGAAGGAAGGACAGTCTTTCCAGATATATCCATGGAACAAGGGAACAATAAGACTGGCCACAAACCTTTATATCAGGGCTAGATGAGGCAATACAATAGGAAAAGTGGGTCCTAAGCACAGGGGGAAAAATAGACCTAAGAGAACCCATTGTAGGGAGTCTCACAAGACTGACAAGTTATAAAAGCTTAAGGAATATAAAGAAAAACTAGCTCAGACCCACAGGGGGTTTGAGTTTTTCCAGTCAGACTCCTTAACCCACTATGCATTCTGCCTTAGCTGATTCAGGGACCGCCTTCTTGTGGTATCCCTGACCCCTCTGACTCCACACTCCTCTTTTATAAGGGTTCTTCTGGTTCTGCTTAGTATTTGGCTGAGCATCTCTGAATCTGCTCATATCAGTGGCTGGATGGCAGTCCTCTGATGACAATTGGTTAAAGGCCCGATCTATCCATATCGTGGAAAACCATTAGAAATCATTTTATAGACTTTTTTTTCCTTGCTAGTCAAGTGAGTTCCTATGTTTGGTCTCTTTGGCATCCTACCTCTAGTGTTTGATCATCCAGGAAGTGTCAGGCATGGGTTCCCTCTCTTGGAGTGTGCCACAAGTTACACAAGTCATGGGATGGCCACTCACAAGTCCAGAGCCACCATTGACCAGCAGGACTTGAAGTCATTCCAAATTGAAAGTCGAGGCTTTATGGCTTGATTGATGTCTCAGTTTCACTGACAGAAACCTTTCCCTTAGTGTTATGCCAAAATGCCTTTACATTCAGTATATGCATTCCTCTTTTTTAAAAATAAAGTTGTAAGTAAGAAAAAAAATGCACAACAGCTGACTCAAAAAAAAAATCCAAAAGCAGTTTGTTGTAATTAAAAATGTTTGTGATTTTTAAAGTATTATTTATTAAATATGATAGATGGATGGATAGACAGACAGACAGACAGAGAATGATGAAGTATCAATGTGTCAACTATGGGCATAAGAATTCATGTCTTCCTTACTATTTGCTTACATTGCTGATCTGAGGAGCATGTGAGATATTCTGTGCTTGAAATTTAAAGTTAAAATTTGCAATACTAAAAATTATCAAAAGTTTCTTGCAAAAGAATAATGATAATATACAGTAGAATAAAATAAATAATATCATTCAAATTCATGTGTTTTAAATACTATGGTGTAATAAACTTCACACGCACACACACACAGAGACACACACACAAAAGAAGTCTTTGCTGGTTTTAGAAGATGGTCAGTTTGGAGTCCACATGGCCCATTACTAGGATATTTCTTAGGGTCATTGTCATATATGACAGGGAGTTTCTACTGCAATAGGTTTCTGCATTGCTTCCCCTACCCAATGCACCCCAATTCCAATTTACTGTCCCAGTACTCCATGCCTCTGTCTTTCCTACCCTGCCTGATACCTCCTGAAAACCCTACTCTATTTTACCTTCCCAGGGAGGTCCATGTGTCCTCTCTTGAGCCTTACCTTTGTCTAATGCTAATCTCTCCTTTCACCTGAAATTAGCCCCCTGGAGCTTCATTTAGGGTCAAAATTATCAACATTTTCTTTGTCCTTCTTTCATATTTTGTAACTTCACTTTGGGCCAGAGTTCTCAAGCATTTTTTCCCACTTATTGCATTTTCTTCTTTCTTTCAAGCAGAGTTCTTCAAGTTGATCTCATTGTGTGTGTGTGTGTGTGTGTGTGTGTGTGTGTGTGTGTGTGTGTGAGAGAGAGAGAGAGAGAGAGAGAGAGAGAGAGAGAGAGAGAGAGAGATTCAGGGCTTTTTATTTTTATTTTTACACTTCTTTTCCCACCCACACTCACCTCAAACCTCTTTTTCCCATCTACAGCTGTGTTTTCAAGCAAAATATTATGTCAGACAGCTAAGACACAATAACATTCTTGTGTTACCGAACCTAAATCACATGATCGAGGATGGACAGTGCATTTGAGTTTTGGAACACACATGTGCACATGTGTGCCTGCATGCTCACACATACACACACACACACACACACACACACACACATACAAATGAATGTGCACACAGACATGCACTGAGCACACATATACACAATCTAAAACACAGCCTGCTTTGCTAATTCCTCTTGCGGCTCACTCACAGGTCACCAGACCGATTTCACATTTTTCGGGAAGTATCTTCACCACTCTTTCAGGCTACTGCTTTATTGCTTGCTTCTTCACTACCCGTTTACTCTGTTACCAAAATACCTCAGCACATTCCTTACCTCTTTGACTGTGTTAGTTGTCTCTCTTCTGCCTGCTAATGTACTATTCTTGTGGAAGTTGAGAATTCGCTTATCTTTGTCACCATTTCTTATATCCTTCAAGTCTAACTTAAACAAATGGCAAACACTCTCTAAAATCTGAAGTGTGGCTGAATTTCATCTTTCCTGCCTTTTATTACCACTTCAACCTACCTCTTTGGAAGATCTTTCCCTGAACACCATTCCTCATCTTCACAATATTTAAATAATAGATATTATCTATTGTTAAAAACCTGTCATGCACTAAGGGTGATTCTTCTTTATTAGTCTACAAATAGTTTCTAACTCTCGTTGACTCCTGTGAGATGGAAGGGAGAAATGCTCATTTCTAACATTAGTTGATTACCATCCATCCTCATTAACAGCATCATTATAACACTTTTTCATCCTTTTTTTAGATGATTCTTTTTCCCCTTCCAGGTCCTCTCCTCATCAGTCTGTTTTCATTTTAATTTGTACCTTTCATTTTCTTTCTGGTTTTCTGACAACCCCTCACCTGATATATATATATATATAAGAAACAGGATCTGAAAGCTAGAGGAACATGTTAATTATATTTCTGAGTCACTTAATAATTTCTAGGAAATAGTTTTAAAATTTATTCATATACTGAAAATTCACAGTTGTATTTCCACTATGGCTGAGTGAAATTTCACTGTGTTTATGCACTACAATTTCATTACCTATAGTCTCCATCAGGAGACATAGAAGCCAATTACAGCTTTTCACTACTGTAGCTTCGGCAACATTAAGCACGATGTACAGGCATCTCTGGGGTAGGCTTATAGAGTCATTTCAACATAAGCCCCTACATGGTACAGCTAGGTCATGTGATCATGGAATTTATAGTCTTTTGAGAAAATCCACATTGATTTTCTTAATGATTGTACCTACAACCCTTCTTTCGCCACATCCTTGACAGAGTTTCTTCTCAAAAATTTTCTTCCTACTATAAAAAGGGAATCTCAGAGTAGATTTGTTCTATATTTTCTTGGTTGTATGAATGCAAATCCATTTTCAAAAATATTTATTTACTATATATGCTTCTTCTTTTAAGGATCACCTGCTTTATTTGGTGGTCTACTTATTGATATCTACTGTTGTGGGTTTTTTTTCCAGTGCTCAGCTTTGACATTTTTAAATATTATAGCAATCAACCCCATGTATAACTGGCAATATTTTACATTTTCTATAAACTGCCCATTCAGTCCACTGATGGATCTTTTTGCTGTGGAAAAAGCCTCTTTAAATTTATGTAATTCCATTTGACAAAGAAAAATCTTGCCTGCCTTTATCTTTATTTTATTAACTATAACATTACCTATTTTAGTTAAGATATTTGACCCATCTTCAGTTGGTTTATGCTTAGTATGAGAAAATTTGGACCTTAGAATCATCTTCCGTAGGTACTAATTCACCAAAACTTCTTGACATACAACTGTATTTTACACCAAATTTTATTGAATAAAAACACTAAGATTCATTACTATCCTGAGTACATATATGAGTGCCATATGTCTAATTCGATGAAGAAGTATAAAAACCGTAATATAAACTGTAAATTCAAGTATATCTATCACTTAAACAAACAATGTATTTATTGCTTCCAGCCTCAGGAGTATCATATGTTAGCTCACGACTACTTGGGCTTATTTTTAAATTTAGAGTGTAAATACAACTAGGAAAATTCAGCAACACACCAGTCTGAGGTAGAGCTCCATACTTTGTCTCACTGTAAGAATGTGTAGAACCTTAAAGGATCAGTCACACTTGCTGACAGAACATGACACACTAAATATTTTCATTAGTAGATTAGCTTCATCATTTTACATTTTGTAGCTGATTCACATAGTGTTCTCTTCCTTTCATTATTGGGAGTGCTTAGAAAATGAGCACTTGTTATTTTAGTATAATCCTGGGTTTTGAAGTGTTTTATGATTAAATAATTTTAAATGAGTTGAATTCTAATTTCTATAACCATCTAAACAGATATTACTTTCATTTAGTTTGTTTCACTGCTAAGCGTTTTAAAAAATATTAACTCCTTAAAAATTATACAAAAATTTATCCCTTTGTTTAATAGGTAGTAATAAGTTCTCTTTAATGGTCTGTCCAGTTAATACACATTATTGGTACAAAAGCTTTCAACTGACATACATGTTAACCTCAAGAAGGTTTAGACATTAGCTTTGTTGCGGATTCCTCCTGTGAATATGGGGATTTCATATGGTATCTCTGTACTTGAAATCTCCTGATGCTCACCCATTACACTGGTAAATAGAATACATTTTAAATAGCCTCACATTACTGAAGACCCAAGTAAAAATGAAAAAGAGATTAAGTGCTACACACTCAACACAAACACTACAACACCCCTTTTAAAAATCTCAGAATGCTAAGAGCTGAATTAAGACTTCTCAAAAATATACACTAAGATAGTAGTACATAGTGCTTCAGACTACGAGCTTCCTTACAAATAGGCTTCCCCTGAAGTCCTATCACCTCACAAGTAATCAGGCTAAAATTATGACATTCCCTTGCATCTTAATGAAAGAAGAAATATTGACAGCAATTTAATATACATGCCTAAAGGAGATGTTATGTGGCTTAAGTAAAGCATCCTTTAGCCAATAAATACAAAAGACAGTATCAGAAAATAGTGAGGCTGGAAGGTTAAGGTTGTTTTCCCTTTTGAATCTTCCATGGCTGCTGACAACCTTCATATCAGGCTGCATTTGCCAGAATCGTGCAATAACTTTCTATTTTGAACACACAGGACTCAGTGTTCCATAAGGTAGCTGTAGGAAGTGATTCTAGTCCTAAATGTTAGCTCAACCTGAAGGAGTAGTTGATAACTAAGCGCTGCTTATGAAATGGAAACCAAAACAGACTCATTGCCTGATAAGAGATCTTTTTTAATGAACATTCTGCCGGATATACTATGTTTCTATATGAAAACTAAGTGTATGTCAGTTCTTTCATTACTGGGGTCTTTAACTCTATACAGAAGGTAGGGTTCATTAATTAGTTTTGTCAATTAACCTCTAAGGTAATGAGAATATTTCTTTTAATTTTAACTTTGGTTTTATGATATAGGACCTCATTGGAAATACTTCCCTGACAGTACCCAGACCATCAGGCTTCCAAGGGCTGAGATAACAGTCAAGTGCCAGTACAAGAGTTTAAAGATTTCTTTAACGGGGTAAATAATGCACCTGAGTTTTTTAAAACCAAAAAAAAAAAAAAAAAAAAAAGAATTAAAATGATAGGAAACATAAATAAAGCAATAATTCAAACACTTTGTTGCTGAGCTAGTAAACATGGGGTATAAAAATATTAGGAAATATTTTAGATTGATAATATTAATGTACCTTAAAATCTGACAGTATTTTTTAAATGGCGTTTTACCTGTCAAGAACTATTTACAAATAAGACTTGCTTGCATGGCTTTATCTCTGAGGCTTATCTGCTTTTCACTAATGAAACTTGTTATTACTTGGAGGTAGGATTTGTTCTGACATGTAGAAAACAAAAGATGATAAAAATCTGGAAGTTCAAGAATCTTAGCAACAAGTAAAAGCCAATTTAACTCTAAGACCAATCTAGTTCACAGAGAAAGGTTTTTCTTCGTGAATGAGCTATGTTTTGCATAATTTCTAGCAAACTAAATTAACAGTAACATCAAAATAAAACTAGAATCTCAAAACAAGATGATGTTAATGTTTTGTCCAATGTACACAAGCCAGATGACTCCAAATTTTATACTGTCTGTTCTAATTTGATTCCATAAGCAGAAAATACAAATCCTTTCTTGGTCACGTCCTCAAAGAATTTTAAACTTGGCACTCATTGACAGTTGAAAAGACCACAGATATGTATAAATGCCTCCTGACTTTGAAATATGTGGTAGGAATCTTGAATCCATGTCTTTTGTAAGATTAGAGAGTATGGCTTCTATTTTATCTCTCTGCTAGTTTTTGTTTCAAATTCTTATCTCATTTTTTTTTCCCCAAAAATCTCTGATGGCCTTTCTGATCTTCTCCATTCTGGGAGTAATTGTGAAACAGCCAGTTTAGCCATCAATCATCATTACAATCCCTCATTCATTTCAGACCTATTTTTAAAATCAATTCTCTTTCCCAGATAGAGTTAGAAATGGGCTCAGAAGATGATGTGCATGTGTGTCTGTGTGTTTGTGTGTGTCTGTGTGTTTACATGTGTGCACACACATGTGCTTTACATGAGTATGTGTATGTATGTCCCAATTTATGTCAGTGTATATGAAGGCTAGTGTAAATGTGACAAGTTCTATGAATCCATTCTATTTGATCCTTTAATGTTCTATGTTGAGTGTGATACAAACCCACATATATGATAGAAAAAAAAAGCTGTAACAATTTACATAACAACATAAAAGACCAAATCACCAGTTTTTTTTTTTTTTTTAAGTACAGTAATTGTCAATTTGACCTGCAAAGTTTGGTTTCTGCATATGGCTGTGTATGCAGGTATGTGCACATGCTTGCAGCTGTGTGAGATGGCCAGAAGATGGTGTCAGGTTCCCTAGAGGCACAATTACAAGAAGGATAATTACAAGATGGATACACATGGAAGGAATATAACAAAGGGATTCCAGAGGAACAGCAAGGGCCTTTAACTGTTGAATCATTACCTTAGTCCCCAAAAATATATAATGTCTATGTATCTTTTCACTATATGTTCTGGTTGATACCTAAATAGAGAGCACAGAATAAAATTAGTTCATGCATTATATTAATAGCTTAAGAGAGATATATAACCTATATTTCTTTTTATCCTTTTTATTGGGTATTCTCTATATTTCCATTTCAAATGTTTTCCCCTTCTTCCCCATCCCATACCTCCTCCCCTTTCCCAGTGCTTCTATAGAGATGTTCTTACTCCCAACCTTCACACCATGGCACACCACTACACTAGGGAAACAAGTCTTTACTGGATCAAAAGTCTCTCCTTCCATTGAAGTTTTTAATAGGTGAGTAGTACTCCATTGTGTAAATGAATCACATTTTCTGCATTCATTCATCTCTTGAAGGAATCTGTGTTATTTCCAGCTTCTAGCTATTATAAATATGGCTGCTAAAAATACAGTGAAGTATGTGTCCTTGTTATATTTTGGAGCATCTTTGGGACATATGCCCAGGAGTGGTATAATTGGGTCCTCAGGTAGTACTATGTTCAATTTCCTGAGGAACCACCAGACTGATTTCCAGGGTGGCTATACCTGCTTGCAATCCCACCAACAATGGAGGAGTGTTCCTCTTTTTCCACATTCTCACCAGCATCTGCACTCTTCTGAGTTTTTGATCTTAGTCATTCTGACTTGTGTGAGATAGAATCTCAGGGTTTTCATTTGCATTTCCCTGATGACTAAGGATGCTGAACATTTCTTCATATGCTTCTATATTCATAACAAAGGGAACTTATAGATACTTGTAGACATAACAGGAGGTAAATATTTTATTACTATCTGTAGTTTATTACCATTTACATAAACTATAGGCCTTTAGATATCAGTTCAAACTACTCATTTTAACACAGGAATCAAAAATGATGCAAAACTAGAGTTGTTGATGGCAAGTTTGAACCAGGAAGTTATACCCTGCTTGGAAAGTTGGTTCAAATTATTCACCTCAGCATTATTTATCTAGGTAATTTGTTATTGTGGAGATTTTTTTAAAGTATCTAAATGTTGGTCATGTACTTAAGAATAATAGCAGCATTGATGTGAAAGAACTGGGAAGTAGAAAAACATTATCCTAAATAATAGCCTGTCTTCTGAGTTATATTATGAACAAAACAAAGATGCTTACACCCAACCATTGGACTGAGAATAGAATCCCCAATGGAGGAGTTAGAGAAAGGACTGAAGTTGCTGAAAGGGTTTGTAACCCTACAAGAAGAACAGTAATATCAACCAGCCAGACCCCTCCCCCAGATCTCCTAGGGACTAAACAGCCAACCAAAGAGTACAAATGGAGGGACCCATGGCTCCAGCCACATACGTAGCAAAGAATACCCATATGGCATGGTAGGGGAGCACACTCATTGGAGCAGGGAGAGTAGGGAAGTGGTAAGAATTTTCATCAGGGAAACCAAGGAAAGTAGATACCATTTGACATGTAAATTAAGAAAATATCCAATAAAAGAAAAGAACACAAAAGGAAAAACAGGATTCTAAATAATAACATGCTGTCTAAATTAGGGTTTACAGCTGTGAACACACACCATGACCAAGGCAATTTTTACAAATAACAACATACAGTTGGGCTGGCTTACAGGTTCAGAGGTTCAAGGCATTATCATCAAGGCAGAAACAGGCAGGTATGGTGCATGAGGAGCTGAGAGTTCTACATTTTCATCTGTGGGCTTTGAGTGAGTAGAAGACTGACATCTAGGCAGCTAGGGCGAATACTCAACCTATACCGACAGTGACACACCTGTTCCAACAAGGTCACACCTCCCAGCAGTGCCACTTTTTGAGTTAAGCATATATACAAACCATCATATTCCACTACCTGGTCCTCATAGGCTTGTTCAGACACATTAGTCTATGGGGGGGGGGGCACACACAAACATAACATAATGCAAAATACTTTCAGATGAGTTTCAAAGGACCGAATAGTTCATAGCATTCTCAACAATGTTACAAGTCCAAAGTTCAAAGTCTGTTCTGAGATTCATCCAATCATTCAACTGTAATTCTGAAAGCAAGGCAGAAAACAAGCTGGGCAAACTCCAAACTCCGCATCTCCATGGCTGATGGCACAGCCGTTTTCAGATTGCTAACTCTTTTTTTCATCTTTGTTGACTACAACATACTTCTTTCTCCTGGGCTAGCTCCACTCCCTTTTAGCAGCCTTCCTCAGCCCATAGCCCACAGCTCTGGCATCTCAAATATCTTAGGGTCTCCAAAGCATCTTCAATGTTACAACTTCTTGTTTCAAGGTCCAGGGCCCACACATGATCTGTGGACTCCTCCAAAGGGCCTCCTCCAGCTCTGCCCTCTGTAGCACTTTAAGCTTAAGTTGATCAACTCCATAGCTGCTGCTGTTCTTGGTGATTATACTGTGGTACTAGCATCCCCAATATTCTGGGGTCTTTTACTACAAGTTGGCTTCACCAGTCATAGGCTTACTTCATGGTGCCA
This sequence comes from Micromys minutus, assembly GCF_963924665.1. Taxonomy (NCBI): domain Eukaryota; kingdom Metazoa; phylum Chordata; class Mammalia; order Rodentia; family Muridae; genus Micromys; species Micromys minutus. Next base: position 7,047,932 of record NC_137966.1, on the reverse strand, counting down.
AGTCTCAACTGTTTTGTATGAGCCCTTCTGTCCTGGGCCTACAATACACCTGAGATTGTCCTTTCACCAGTGGCCTTCCATGACCTCTCACAGTGCCACACCTTAGCTGCTCTTCATGGCCCATTCATACCTTCAAAACCAGTACCACATGGGTAACTCTTACATATTACCAAAACCAGCTGCAGCACAAGGTACGACCTGGCTATCTCTGGAACACAGCTTCATTGTGCTCTCAGAAAAAAAAATCCCAGAAGATTTTACCTCAATGATGCTGGTCTCTTCTTAATCACCTCTAATTTCTTAGCTCCAGCTGACCAGCATCAATTGTTCCAGAAGTCCTTTCTATACTTTACTTTAAAGCCAGAGCCACATGGCCAGTGATGCTGAATTCTGCTGTTTGCTGGGGCTATAACATCCCCCATTATTCTATTACCAGTTTTCTGCTTTCCAACTCCCTGTCTGCCTGAGCTTGGCTTTTCTGGAACTTGCCGTATAGACTGGCATTGAACTTGAAAATCTGCATGTCTGTTTCCTAAACATTGGGATTAAAGGTGTGATCTGCCAAGCCTGGATTTAAGTTTTTCTTCCCCTGGAATTTACTCTTTTCTACACTGGTCTTGAACTCAGAGATCTGTTTGTCTTTGCCTCCTGGAAATAAAGGCTCAAATTTCCATACTGGGACATAACCTTGGGTAGAATCTTGCCCCAAGGTTACTACTCCCTTCATTTAAATTAACATTTTTAAACACAGGATTCAGCTCTATTTACCTTCAAGGTACCCGTTAAATACTCAAGCCACATATTTTATATTTTTCTCTTCTGAGATTGCTATGCTTATTTAAAATGTACTTCATGAGACTTAAACAAAGAATAAAGTCTCTGCTGGGTATTTTTGATACTTCCTTTGTCAATGAAATTAACATAAATTTCTTCACCTTAGCTTCAGGCAGACTCTTCAGACAAGGAGAAAAAAAGCAGTCACATTTCTCACCAAAGTACCACAAAATCAGTCTTTAGAGTACATATTGAAATTCTTCTGCTCTGAAACCTTTTGTGTTGTGTCTATATAGTTCAAGTTACCTCAGCAACAAAGCCTTCCATATTCTTACAAGGATGGTCCACTAAGCCCCACTTATAGCATTCCACCACTTTACAAATCCAAAGTTCCAAAATCCACATTTTTCCAAACAAAAACATGGTCAGGCCTATCATAACAATACCCCACTTCTAATACCAACTTCTGTCTTAGTTAGGGTTTACTGCTGTAAACAGGCACCATGACCAAGACAAGTCTTATAAATGACAACATTTATCTGGGGCTGGCTTACAGGTTCAGATATTCAGCCCATTCAAGGCAGGAGCAGGGTAGCATCCAGGCAGGTATGATGCAAGAGGAGCTCAGAGTTCTACATTTTCATCTGAAGGCTTCGAATGGAAGACTGACGTCTGGGCAGCTAGGGTTAAGATCTTAAGTCCACACCCACAATAACACACCTATTACAATAAGACCATACCTCCCAAAAGTGGCACTCCTGGGCATATACCCAGAAGATGCTCCAACATATAACAAGGACACCTGTCCCACTATGTTTATAGCAGTAAAACGCTAAGATACTAGCCTTGTGAGTCACATAAATGAACAAGAAAACAAAGAAATAAGCTATTCCACCTTTATACAATTTAAAGATCTTTTATAATATATTCTGATAATGGTGTCTATAAAATATTTTTTCAATAAAATAATAGGAAAATTACAGGACAACAAAATCATGACTTATATCATTAATATATATTTAGTGTTCTATTGAGAATAATAAACAAGTTAAGAATAAAAGTAATGAAAACAAAATCCACAGGGTAGGGCTGTAGCTTAGTATTTGACAAGCATCCATTAATTCTCTAGGTTTAATCCTTAATGATGCCAAGAAAAAATAACATTAAAAGCCTGATAATATTTTAAGTTAATAATTTTGTACTGGACCCATTCATAGCGATAACAAAACATGCAGCTTCGACCACAGGTCAGCCATGCCTGACCATGTTTTAAATAACTGAGAACTGCATTCTTCTTTAGAGCCCCCTGGAGTAAATGCAGACTTGCATTTAGCCCATCAAGATACCCCTGGCTTCTAAAGAAAAGAGGGGAACAGGATCATGTATTGGGGAAAGGAACAGGAGTGAAGCTCTGAGGGCCAGCAGAAAGAATGGAAACAGGCAATCTTGGGGGATATGAGGTATGAGTGACCTCCTAGAATGTACTAGAGACCTGGGAGGTGAGAGACTCTTAAAAAAGGGAAAGACCTTAGATGAAATATCCTAGAGTGGGGAGAATTCACTGCCAGTAGAAAGACAGGGCATCAAGAGGAGGGATAGTGTTATCATCCCACAGTGAGAAACTCTGACTTCAAAATTGTTCCTCTCTGAAAGAACTGCAGGGTTAAAAATGGGGAAGATCCTGACAGATAGCAGGTCCAGTGACAGACCCAAATTGGGATCCAGCTTAAAGGAAGGCACCACGGTCTGACACTATTAAAGATACTAGGATGTGTTTACACAAAGGCGCCTAGCATGGCTGCCCACAGAGGCCCACGGAACAACTGATAGGGTCATATGCAGATACTGAGAACTCTTGTGGTTGTATTAGGAAAGAGCTGTAAGAAGCTGAGGAAGAGGGTGACCCTATAGCATGACCAGCAGTCTCAACTAACCTGGATCCCCAAGAATGCTCAGACACTGAGACACTAACTAGGCAGCACCCACCAACTGATACACACATGTACTGCCCTCACCACATATACACCAGAAGACAGTCAGGTCTTGATTCATTGAAAGAAGATACACCTAACCCTCAAGAGACCTGAAGCTCCAGAGAGTGGGGAGGTCTGGGTGGGATGGGGATGGGGGGGTTGGGGATATTTTTTGGAGATGGAGGGAGTGAGGGTGAGGAAGAGGGAGGAGCTATTGGATGTTGAACAGTCACAGGGCAGACCAGAATGAGGATAAAGACTGGAGTGTAAAGTAAAGATTAAAGAATTAAAAATGAAAAAGACCCACTTCCCATTGAACATCCCACAGCTGCCTCTAACTGTAGCTCCAGGTGAGCTGATGCCCTCTTCTGAATTATTCCCACATTTATGGTCACACATGTACATAGTTACACAAACACACATACACAACACACACAGACACGCATACAGAGAGAATTAAAAAAAATATTTTACAATCTGTCAGGCCAGCTGGTATGAAGAGCCTATAATTTGTGATGACTCAGTGCCACTTTGGTTACACGTGGTCTGTGATGCTACAGTGCCTAGTACTACTGAAATTATTAGTTGACAGCGGAAAAGTAGAGAACAAGAAAGGGAGTCGTCTGAAAGACTGGTGACATATGAATTCCAGTCATTATTGCTCATGGTGGTTCTGTCTTTCAACATATCACTCTTAAGCTCCTAAGAGAAAGGGGGATTTTAAAATGGTTCATATCAATTAGATTCTATATTGTATCAAACCATCGTTCAGTATGTTATGATAATATTACATGAAACAATTTGTCATTCAATATCTTCCTAGCAATTTTAGTCCTGATATGCTCATGGTAAGAGCTCCTCTTGCTGGGAACCAGTGAATTTTCATTTCCCTCCATGAGTCTGAATAGTCAGTTGATTTATTTTATAACAAAAGTACAACATTCAATATCATATGAGAGATTCCTACATAAAACACTTTGAAAGTTAATCATTTCTTGGTATAATTTGAAAGATGTGTTTAAGTACTAAACTCAGCACAAAACCGGCCACTTTATCAACCCACAATGGCAGTTAGTTGGGGAAACTTCATGGAATGGGATCAGGGAGAAAGAAGGTAAAATTTTCCTTAGGGAAGAAAACATCATTAGGGAGAAAGGCAATGTGTAAATCCTCAATGGCAGAATTAAGGGATAAGCTGTAAAGTATCTGACAAATGCAGCTAAACTCTGGTAAGTCATTTATTCTCAGGTGCACAATAATTAATGTTGTTAGCATTGCACTAATAAGAGATGACGTAAAGTAGAAAACTAACCAATACAGAGTCATGGACTACTTGAAGCTGATAGTAAAATACTGTGACCACATTCAACTATGTGTGTGTGTGTGTGTGTGTGTGTGTGTGTGTGTGTGTGTGTGTGTGTGTAATGCTCTCTATGACAATGTTGGTATAAAGAGATATTTTACCAGTAAGATCAGCCACCACCATCATCATCACTGTAAGCTGCAGTTTTTTTCATTTTATTTAAAAAAAAATCAAAAACCTGTTGGGATGGTTCAGAGGGCATTATATTCACCACAAGAGCTTGTGGAAATGTGGGATTGCCTAGAAGTCAAACGAAGCCAGATGTGCTAACTTGCCTCTATAATCCCAGCATGGCTACTAACAGCAGACAGGGAAAGCTAAAGAATCCCCTGGAGCTCGTGTGCCAGCTAGTCTATCTTCAGCAGTTACTGGTGATAATAATGGGGACCTGTCTGAAAAAAGTAGAAGGCAAGGACTGGCACCTGGGTTGTCTTCTGACCTCTCTATACATTATACATGCAGTAGTTTGGAGACACACACACACACACACACACACACACACACACACACACACACACACTACAGGCACATAAATAAATTCCAGACTTTTGTGAGCTCTGGGCACTGGGTTCCCTGTGTTTAATAGAGAAGCCATCCCTGCCTATACCTGTATTTGAGTGTCCTTTGGAAACACATTCAATTCTCTATTATTTGTCTGCTATCAAATTAGTGGACAGGAATAGTACCTGTTCAGTGTTAAGAGGGACAAGACGGGGGCATGTGTAAATCAGTGAAACAAGAAGTACATAATCTACCTTTGCAAGTGAAGAATGCACTGGGAAGACCCACAAGGGTGAAGAGGTGGACAAAGGTATATTGTCTCACAAGGGTTAGAAAAGATGAATAGACCTCTCTGAGCAGGACTGCAATCTTTTCAAATAGTAAGTCTCTTCTGACTCAGGAGCAGTATCTTGGGTGTTCAAATGCTGTTATTATTTTTCACATATAACGGTTATTTAGTTGAACAAAATACATATGCATTTAAACATGACTTGATGTTTTGTCTTAGCAGATAGTCTCACACAGTCCTCAAAAGTCACAGACACTCTTACTGTGGTGACAGTGGTAATTGGCAGTCAAAGAAGGTAATCATTGGTGTCAAGGAGATAATTTGGAGGATTAGGGAGTCAAAAGTTTGAAAATTTGGAAATGAATGAGACCATAATTATTTAGTGAAAGTCACAAAATTTGCTGCTGATTTAAATGAATCTCAAAGAAGTTTGCATGATGCCACAAATTAGGGTTATAACTTGAATCTAGGGATTCTTACTCTCAGGAACCACTTTATTACATAGCGTATGGGGCAGAAAGACAAAAATAATGGTAAGCAATGGTCATCCACTGCTGATTCTGGTGTTTTGAGTATCATGGAATGTTTCCATTAATCCAAAAGTACTTACTAAGCCTAGAATATGCATGTTGGTTTGTATTTATATAGGGAAAACACAATAAAACCTTCAGTGGGCTTCTAGTTTAGTCAGCAGGACACCAGGACAAATAAATGATTAAGCCAATGTCTGCATAATTTTAAGCACTGGTCCTATGGAAAACAAGAATAGGGGCCAGGAAACAAAGCCAGCAAACAATTCGCTGTCAAAGGCTCAGACTTGCTTTCCTAAAATGGAAATGTTGAACATGTGACTCGACAGGTGACTTTGGCTAAGGAGTTAGGAGACACAGAAGAGGGACACAGGTGAGGTCTTCCCAAAGCAGGAGGAAGGTAAGTGTGACCTTCTCAGTAGATGTGTAGGGCAAGGCTCAGCTCAGTTGGAACAGAGCAATTTATTTAAGCACTTAAGATGTGCGAATCAGTGTTTTGTAAGGTGAACCAGCTTGATGTGTATGTATTAATATATTCCAAATGAAAAAAAATATAGCTTATGATAGGATGTTACAGTAGAGGAGAGAAAAGGAGAAATTATAAATTATGAATTATTTTTTATAAATATACCCAAAATTTACTTTTCTTAGAAGGAGTAAGGATGCCAAGTAATCAGCAATCATCATTGTCTGATAAAATTAACTCAGCGAACAATCTACCTTTCAAAGACAACTTACCCTCCAGTAGAAAGGAAGATTAAATGTCACTTCCTCTGGATGCCCTTTTCTATCTAATCCATACTGTAAAATCTGCCTAAATACATTAGACAATCCAAGTTAATCTAAGATGGCACTGAGGAAGAAAAAGAAATGCAAGTGTGTAGGCTAAGAAAAAATTATTAAAACATATATTTATGTTTACTGGCCACCTGCAATTGGCCAGTCCTTTTCCTAGGATTGGTATATTATATTTATATATACTCATTCATATCTTCAGATCAACATGAAAGATGTACATTTTTAAATTAATTTTTATCTAAAACACTGAGAAGTCCAGTCTGTGGATGGGATGGAGTGACAGGAACAGACCTTTAGTTCCTATTTCTGTGGTTGTGGTGGCTGCATCTCCTACAAGGCTCATGTAGTTTAAATTTACACAGAATCATAAAGGGTAACCAGTAATAATCCAAACCCACTAAGCTAAGGAGCTGAAGAAGAACTTGAAGCACAAACCCTGGATCAGACTAAATAGTGTTAGAAAGACCACATTCCTTCCAGAGCTACAAATGATTGTAGTGAGTCCCTGGGTGAAGGTAGAGATTGGGAGGTTTTTATAACTGGCTCCAGTTCTAATAATAAATATAGCTAAGGTGAGAACTTGGAAATTATTTTTCAGTCCCTTTATAACTGGTTTGTCATTTCAGAGCCATCAGATGATACCGTTTTACAACACAGAAATTCAACTCAGGCATCAGGCTGAACTTGTCTTTTATGAAGGAATAGGGAACCAGATAGATATTTTTAGTCACAATCTCATGAAATCATTTATCTTGCTAAAGTTGACAAGGAGAGACCTATGGTGCCTGTTATCTGTTGAACATCCATGAAGCATTAGTTTGCTTAGAATGGTGCTGTCTTAAGGTACTGAATCGTTCAGGTTTATTACCACATGAATTTCCTGTGATCAGTTTTTAGCATAACATTTCGCCATAACACATTTCACGGTTCATTGACAAAATACAATCCTTCAACTCAGATAAACAACAGTAGGTGACAAATTTGTGCTGACTGGTTCTGAATCAAGCTCTGGGTATATTCTACATTTAACGTTTTGGCGGGGAATATGATTCATACACTAGATAGTTTTAAACAAAAGCAAGATGTCTGCCCACAATACCTGATGCTATTCTTATAATTTTGGTAGATTTTATCATGTATGCAGTATTGAAATGAACATGTGCCTACATACAATGATGCCTTCACTGTTGACTGCTTTTGGTGAACCATCATCACATACCAACTGCTTTGCAAATGAACTCCACTTCAATTTACATTTTTAAGCTCAGCTCGGAGATTATGGATAAATTTATCTGACACCGAACACCATATTTTTAGTCAATGTTGATAAAACGCTCTGCCAAGACCTTGTTTTTCAAAGAAAGTTGACTCTGAAGGACATAACCTTTTCTGTCATGGTTGCAGCCCTCATTGCAAAAATGGGAAAATCAAATCACTTGGGAATGCTAGAAAAGACAGAAAACTTTAAACTAAATGCCACTCATAACACTAGAAAGCAGAGAAAATGATGTGTTCACTTTAGTACAAGAAAACATCCGTGACATTATCTATCATTTAGCTGAAAATCTGTCAGGTGTGTTTTCCTTACAATGATGTATTATTTTTTTAATAAGCCTGGGTTTGAGTTTTTTAAATAGTAATTGACATGTGTATCAGTTTATTTAAACTTCTCAGTCCACCTATAAAAACTAAAAAGTGCCTCCTACTTATGCATCTTTTGCTACTTCCGGGGTTGCCCAACAGTGCTATTCTTGCTTGTTTCAACATACAAAACTTTTCCCTGCCTCAGTTCTCCTGAAAAATGACCCTAGTCTATACTTAGCACCGATTATTATATATACTTAGCATGGTTTCAATGATTATTGTGAAGTGCCAAACAACTTTCTCTGGAGCTAAAATTTTAATCAAGGCCGTAAAATTTTCATTTATGTCATCTTACAAAAATTATGTAGAGAGAGTTTGATGCTTCTTTTTAAGTGCCAATACCAATTGGTATTTATTGGACAGAAAATGGAAAATAAACCTTATTCTTTATATTAAACAATCTTGAAAATAACCTAATTTTTGGTAATAACACATCCTTTGAATAGTTTTTTTTAGCAAGATTAAATAAAGTACATTTATTCATTTTAAAAAGCCAATATGATCTTTGTAAAGTGTGCTTGTGTCTTTTCCAATAATTCTATTTCTAAGAGGATATATGAACTTTAATTTGTGCATTTGTGTGTGTACTTGTACATGTGTACATATGCTTCTGTTTGTGTGTGTGGTGTGTGGTGTGGTGTGGTGTGTGTGTGTGTGTGTGTGTGTGTGTGTGTGTGGTATGGTGTGTGTGTGTGTCTGTGTGTGTGTGTGTGTGTGTGTCTGTGTGTGTGTGGTGTGTCTGTGTGTCTGTGTGTGTGTGTCTGTGTGTGTGTGTCTGTGTGTGTGTGTGTGTGTGTGTGTGTGTAGAGTTACATATGCATATAAAGACTATTTTATCCAAATTTAGTTTATACTCAGAAAATTCTGAAAAAAATAATAGGATTCTACTTTGTAAAGTTTTTGGAAACATTGTATGATGACAGGCTGCTCCTCCCCCAATATCCCACATGTATAGATATGTAAGATGGGTGTGTGAAATACATACAAGCTTTTGCTTGATACCTGTGTTCAGATGGCACTTCCAATGGATGAAGCCCTGAGTTTTGGTTTGCTTTGTGTTTGGTGAACTGGTAGCTAATCTAGTAATATTTGTGTTTGAAAGAATTGTGCTACATCACTCTGTAGCATCAGTTTGAATAGTATCTCACACATGTTTAATTTTCAGTTAGCAATATATGAATTTCAATTACAGTCAGAGACATGATCACAGAATTAACATACACAGGTCACCTTTTCTTTTCAGAATTCAAAATGTAGTGCCATGAAATGACACTTTGAAATAAACTTTTACACAATCATAAAAGGGTTTTCTGTGCCAAATAATTCTAACAAACTTGACTAAGCTTTCTCCAGGGTCCTCATTCAGTTATGATATTTAGAACATACTCCTTCCAAACAACTAGCGCTGCAGTTTTCTTGCAAATTCTTTTTTTATGTGGTGACGATTCTGAATGGCAGATAGTTCCCATACATCAGTGTCTGTGTAATCTACCTGAACTCTTTCCTATCCACTCTCCCACCTCACACATCCTGTGAGTTTTTGGAAGATTTACCACCTAGGGTTCATGATTTCCAGACTAAAACACAGTAACATCTAGACATATGTAGCTAACAGTAACAGTCAATGAGAAACTATAATTAAACAGAGGCTGCATTTACAGGATATTGTGAATTTAGTAAACCTGCTTATAATTCAATATAATTTGACCTCCAATTTCAGGTCTAGTAATTTATTGGATCAATGACTTAATAATGTACTATTTCAATTTCTGTCCTATTACTTTTCTTGTTCAATGTGGAAAGAAAACCACCATCAACAGCACATAGCAGACTAAGCCTGTCTGGGTCCAAAGAAAACTTTATCCACTAGAGCAAATACTGGGATGATTTGGCCAGAGGACTCCAGCTTTTTGAGGCCCCCTCTTCTTTAAATGACACTCAGATAATTATGATCTGTTTTTAAGAGACAATGTCATTCAGAGAACAAGAAATAACAAAAGGGACCCAACTATAACGTTCATTATGTCATTTGTCTGTATGTTGAAATCAGTCTTCCTGGACTATGGTTATCAAATATTGATTTCATCTTTGATGGCCATTGTCATCTGAGTTCAGAACACATGACAATTTTCTCAATCAAATGTGAGGTAACACATGAGTTTCCAGGCATAAAAATTCTTGGTTTTTGCATTCATCATTACAAATGAGATATGCAGATAATTAAAGCAGAGTGTTATGAAAAAGCAATGCAATGTGGATGGCGTGATGAAGACTCCTCAACAAGGTTTAAAGTAAAGGTTCAATTTGGTGCATTCTACTTTATTGTCTTAAATTGTTTTTATGTTCGTTAAATGACTTGTGTGTAGATGGATGCGTTTTGGGGATGCAGGCTAATGGTGGTGTGCACATGAGTGCTATGTCTCCTGGAGTAGGAGTCACATGATATTGTAAGCTACCCCAGTGGGTGCTGGGAAACCATCATTATATTCTAATATGCACATATATATATATATATGTATATATATACATGATATATTGATTATATTGCACATAAGTGTATTGTATATACAAACATATTAATCTTTATATTATTGTTCTAAAATGCTTAAGACTATATATATGTGTGTGAATATATATGTATGTGTGTATATGTATGTGTATAGATAGATAGATAGATAGATAGATAGATAGATAGATAGATATTTGCCATCTGTAAAGACCAGATAAATAGCACTGGATGAATCTGGCAATCTGAGGAGACCTGGGGAGAATAGGTTGTATCCCTCCACCATGTGGATCTTGACAACAGATCTCAGGTGGTAAAATTGGGCAGCAAATGTTTTATTCCCTGAGCCATCTTCCCCAAAGACCAACTCATTGCCCTCGCATCCCACTGCTGTGGAAACTTAAGTCACTGTACAGTCACTTCCCTTGAGTAGGAGCTACTAATCAGCCATGTGCAAAGTAAAGGCAGTTGGCCATCTATAGGATCTGTGTTATTACCAACTTTACACAACCGATTGAGCCCATTTCCACGAATGTTGTGAATACAAAGCCAATGATGAAATGGTACCTTAGCTACAATGTAGAGTATTTTACACAAAAATATGTATGTATGTATGTATGTATGTATGTATGTATGTATGTATGCATGCATGCATGAACCTATCTATCTATCTATCTATCTATCTATCTATCTATCTATCCATCTATCTAACTATCTATTCTATATCTCTATCACATCTCACCTAATTTTGAACAACTAAATCTTTTTCCATGGTAGAGGCCATTCTATTTCATGATTTTCTGTGATGCATGAATTCCATTCCTATCTTATCTCCTAGCAAAGGTCCTTCTAAAATATTTTTTTAAAAATTAAACTGGCTTAAAAAAGTGAAGGCTAATTTACCATTTCCATGTACTTGGCTTTATTGGAGACATAAGAATTATCAGAATAATAATGCAGGTAATTTCTTTTATGAAAAAGTTACAATGAATATTCTAGAGTCAATAATATATATTCCATAACTATCTTGTCTTGGTTCCCTTGTGTTAGACTAGTAAATAACATATAAAAGAAACAACTTTCACACCTATGTTTGCCAATTAATATGGCTTAAAATGTTTAGGAAATATCTAGTTGAATTTAGTAAAACAGCCAATTATAAAAGCAGGTGCTTCTATTGTATAAATAGCCTAAGATGTGGAATGCATTAATTATGGGGAAGTCTTTATCTCCGTTCTAAAGCATCCAACTAAAAAAATGCTTTGAGGAGTATTGCAGATTCCCCCAACTTGCATCTACACTGTGTTTTAAGATCTCATTACATTTTTAAAGGATGGAATCAAGATCTGTAAGGCACACAGGGCTCCTTGGTAATTATATATACAAGATGGTATTAATAATAAACTTTTATTTCCATTCATTTCTCTCATTAATTCATTCTTTTAAATTTTGTACATTGCACTGGGATTTTTTCTTTCTCCCACTGTTACAGATGTTTGGCTTTTCCAATCCCCTGAGGTAGCAGAGGCCTGCACATCCCATCTGCAGTGATAAACATATCCAGTGATTAGAATTTCATACAAAGCAAAAATACTAATACATCATTAAGCCTACAAAATATTTAGTCCTCCATATGTTGTTTGTGCTTCAGATTTCTCAAACGTTTCACAATAAAAATACAATTCAGAATAAATAATAGATAAAAGTCGAGTAGAAAAGAAAGTCTCTGGATTTTTATCGCATCATTCTGCAAGTTATTTGTGTAGAATATGCTGCTCAGTTCTCAGTATTCCTTACACCCTTAATAAAAACTCTGAATATTCAGAGTATGAAGTTTGCAAAGTATAGTGGTTTTAATAATACATCTGATATGAAAATGAACTTGATTTAAGATGGGTGGGGACGATTCTTAGGAGATTCTCCAGTGAGCATTAATTGCCATCATCTTAGGGAACGCCTCTTTATCATCTCTGCCACAGAGAAACAGTCTTAATTCCTAGAGAGTTTAAATGAAACTTTATTTTTGGATGCATTGTTTAAAAAGGACATCAAATTGTTCAGAGAAACCTACACCTATTTTATTTTCCATAAGACAGAAACTACAACGTGAACTGACCCCAAAGCCAAGCCCTATGATACCTACTTTATGTGCTATTTTTATGGTTTCCCTCTTCGCAGTTTTGTATTCACTATGTACTGTGATCGGGATATGAAACAAGCCACCGGAGCAAACTCCCTGTTAGTATAAAACAGGCAGAAAAAAAAAAAAAAAAAAAAAACTCTCAGATGGGGGCTGTGTGACAATTAACAAACTTTCTGCCTTTGCCATCAGCCCTTTGGTTTTATGGTCACTATCATTCTTAGTCACTGTCTCATCTACATTCTCCTCATTCTCACTTGACCAAGGATTACTTTAGTCTGGAAAGGGAATGACAATAATCCAGGTATTTAAAAGCTCCTTAGGGAAAAATGCAACTGATATAGCATTTTACCTGTTCAAAGAGACCAAATGGAAGAATTGGAACCTGAGGATTTTAGTTTCAAATGCAAACATTACTATGATCATTGAGATTAAACACTTTAATTATTTTTCTTATTTAATAAAGACTTCCGGCCTCTGGAGTTCAAACATTTTCAAATTATATTCTTCGTAAAAGCAAATAAAACAAAAATAAGAAAAGGTCTTTCAGGATGTTGGGGCTGTCCCCTGGAGACCACAGAGGGTAATGGCCTGGCATAAATGGGTTCCTGTTTGTTCCCCTCAAGTGTGAGAGTTCCCCAGTGTTAGGCAGCTTTTGACCTTTTATTTACAGTGTTATTTATTATTCATATTTTATTAAATATTTAAAATGTCACCTATTGTATTTGATGACTATTATGAGAAGGAAAAGGTTCCTGTTATTCAGGTTCAGCTAGTTAATATACCAAACTTGGCATTAATTATTTGGCACTCAGTCTTAAAAGTCCCTGAAGTTTCATGCTTCTATTAACCACGACAGGAAAGCTATTGGTGAAAGCCACACACAGTCATGAACATGGCAAACCTCAAGAGTTACTACTCTTCATTCATAAAGACACATTACTTCTTTCTCACTCAAAGTATATCACTCATAAATGATAGTCACATTGGTAAAACACAAAGAAACAGGAAATTTATATATAGTATATACTCATTATGTGTAATTGTGTGCTGGTAATTATATCTGTTTGAATTTAGAGTGACTTCTGATTTTTCTGCAAAGCACCTTTATGGCCATAACTTGCATAGAATTTATTGGCCCTATACAACCTCCCTCTTTCTTCCAAATAGTACAAATTATATATGTATATAGTGAAAATGGGGGTGCCAGCCATGCACTTGAAAAGGAATAAGGAGTTTATGGGGGCATTGAAGAGAGGAAAGAAAAGGTGGAAATCTCAAAAATAACTAAAAATAGGAGATATAGTAAAAATCTATGTAACTCTTGATACGGATTTGATTGTAGGCATCTCCTAAAGACTACATTTTAACTTTTAATTCTCCAGCATAAGGTGGACTCTGGAGGTGGTAGAAAGTTTACAAAGTAGAAAACATTAATAGAGTTCTGTTAGGTCATTGGAAGCTTGTTCTGTAGCAGTTATAGGTGACCTGGTTTTTAATCCCCAACCCTCCTGCTTGTCTTCCTACCTCCTGATTGCTTTGACATGAACAGACTTTCTCTTCATGCTTATTCCATGATGTCCTTACCCCAAGAATGGGACAAAGCTCAATGTCCTGAGTCTCCTCAGGCCAGAAACCAGTGCAAACCTTTGCTCTTTTAACTGTATTCTTCTGCTACATAAATCTCACAGAGATCAAAAGCTGATCAATACAAGGCTTACCTTCTACATGGATAAGACAGCTTTGTTTGGAGAGAGCATATTATTTCATTAAAAGAACTGTGGATAAACTGCAGATCCCACGTTTAAGTGTACTTGAGAATTTTCAAAGGAAAGACAACTGACGCTTGAATATGAAAGAAATGGCTACAAAATGCCAACAAGACAACATGGAAGCTGAGATTTTTGCACTGGTGATACTCAGTGTATTAAGTTGTAGCTAATCAGGGATGCTGGGAAGATGTTCCCATGCGTGTGCACTACCCCTGTTAAGTCCAGAAATAATCAACAATTGAGTCTTATAATTGGTTTGACCATGGGGCTTGTCATAGACTAATCATTTGTATAGTTTGAATGCCATAATATGCATTATATATTTTTTTCATGTAACTGTATCCTAAAGAGTATCCTCTAAATAAAACTTCTTATAAACTTTTATTATGTTATATCTTGGTCTCCTTTTTACTGTGGGTAGCAAAAGAAAAGGCTTGTGTGCAGAAACACATTGCTCATTATAACAGACACTGTAATATTAGAAAGAAGGAGCACCTTCATGGAGACAAGTTGAAGAGGAGGAGGAAGGGGAGTTGGGGAGGGTATAACATTTGAAATGTAAGTACAGAGAATATCCAATTAACATTTAAAAAACAAAGACAGGTTAATGGACATCAGAGTAGTGCTAACCAGGGACAGAACAAAAAGAAGCCAGAGATGGGGAATCATATAGCATTTGTCACATTATGGAAAATATGGAGAAGAAAAAAATTATGTTTTACATAACCCCCTTTTCTATATACATGTATGTGCATGGCACATGAACAACTATATATACGCATATGCCTGCATGAAGATTTGCAAACACATGCATATACATAAAACACATGCAAACAGGTGCACACACACAAAATTCACACAAGACCAAAGACATCGTGGTTTGGATTATTCTTGAGTTCCTAGTGGAAGAAGTATTATTTTATTCTTTATTCCCTTTCTGACAGGACCTCTATGTGTTTGGTTTATTCTCTTCTAGATTTCTTCTTTGCTCGATGTCTCTTAACAACTTCAAAGGATCTTGACATCAATTTGATTTCTTTGCATCTATTTTGTTCTGAGTCAGTAAGGATGATAGATCCATTTTCTTTATAATATGGAGTTAAATCTTAGATCTGTCACTTATTATTTGTATGACCTTTGAAAAGAAACATATCAGAGATGCATATTCTTTGTGCATAATTCGGAAATAAAAAACTAGGACACACATAGATGTTTTTGATGAGTAAATGAGGTTATTTGTGTAAAGCACTTGGCAGTGTGCCTGGCATACAGTTTATCGATATTAGCTGCAATTATTATTAATTATAATTAGTCAGATGACTTTAAATACGTGCTTGCAACCATGGTATTTATATTTAACCCGAGCCTTTATCTCCAGCCCTTTACTGATTATAATATACTTTTACTGCATATTCAACATTCGTTGAACCTAACTTACCCTGTTTTTAACTTTTCAAACTAAGATACTCTTGCCTATATCCCATGATCCTTTGTGCCTATTTAGTTATTAGATTCTGTGACTGCTCCTGATGTATCTTGGCTCATTCCTTTCTGTTCATACACAAAGTATCCCCATGAAACACTCCAGCCTGCTGTCAACTTCTTTAATTATTTCTTTATTTCACATCCTTGGAAAATTCCCCATTGTGATCATCATGAAAGTAGTGTGATGATTGGGTGTTACCATGGCTGGATGTAGCATCACCTAGGAGATTGGCAAGGCATATCTGTGGGGTGTGTCTGTGATGGGCTTCACATGTAGTTTTACTGAGTAGGGTATCCTACCATGAAGGATTCAGCATCATCAGACAAGGTGACTGTTTTAAAATACAGCAGTATATATAGAACAACTCCAAAGCATTCCCTTTCAATGACATTTCTATTCATATGGGAAGTAAACATCTACCTTCTTTCATCCTAATCAGCGACCATGCTATTGTGACCAAATAAATGGAGGGAAACTAACTATGGGAGGAATCTTTTCACATCATGAATAAAAAAAAAATAATGTATTTCCTTTATTTCAGTACTTGGTTGCAGTGATGAGAAGATTAAGTAACAAAAATAGAGACCCACCAACATTCCAAACACAGTAAACCTTTTCATCTATCCATTTTCCAAGTAGGCCTATTTATGATTCTACCAAGTTTCTGCTCAGTCTTTATTTTTGGGTTTCTACTACTCTTATCTAACACATTAAATTCTAATAAAATGTGTTTCCCATACTGTCTCAGTGCTCACTCCATATTTTCTTACCTATCAGTCAATGTTTGCAGTTGCTTTCTAAAATGTATTCATCAGCACATTTCTGTGTAAAGTCATACATGCCCTTTAAAGGCTATCTCTAATAAAATAATGCATATATCAATTTTCCTTTCATTCTGATATTGCCTTACTTAAGAGTTTCTACCACTTCAGTTATATATTTCTCCTGCCGATTCAGGAGATGGTATATTCTCAGACTTTTAATCTCTTCTTTTGACTTCAGGACGTTTAAAGACATTAGGTGAAGCCCGAGCTCCAGCCTCATTCTATATGAACCTGTTTTTACATGAAATGTTACTATTTGATATCTAGACTTATGATTCATGAAATGGCAAAGGTTGCTTTAAACAAGCATCTCAGAAATAGTCTTTCACATATTCATTCAAAAGTGTTATCACATGACAGAAAATCCTGTTAATTCCACAATATATTTAAGTTCCAGGCAATAATATAGACAAATGCTTATTAATCCTACTCCTTAAAATATTATTTAGGCTGGGTGAAGTGGTACATGCCTTTAATGCTAGTATACTAGAGGTAGATGCAAGCAGATCTGTAAGATTTTTAAGCCAGTCTGCTCTATTTGATCCGTAGACCCATTTCCCAGCCAAAAAGGCCACACAGGGAGACCTTGTCTCAAAACAAGAGTAACAATATTATCTTGGTAAATCAAACCAAGACAACAACTCAAATAATTAGAAAAAATACATCTGAAGAATGAAAAATTATTTAGGTCAACAGAAAATTGTCATACTTTAAATAAATAAAGCTGTACATTTTAAAAGTAGATACATATGTGTGCCTGTGTGTTCATCTTACAGTTAAAACATTTAATATTGAAAATTAAGGTATAAACATGTCTAGTCCTAGAAGAACCAAACACTATTCTATCAAATCTTATTCTCCTCATTGAAAGAAAAAAAAATCTAGAGCTAGTACAAAAGAAACAATTATCCAAAGACTTGCTTAGAGGATTGCCACCTTGAGAATAGGATCCCTACTTTATTTACTGTAGAGGAGAAGTTATAGAACTGTAGAGAAGTTCTATATCATTATGTGCCGAATAACATGAACACAGAGAAAATGCATGCACTTCCTGGATTTAAGATTCAGAAGGAAATTAATGTGTTGTGGTAGCACTGAAGGCCCACTAGAAAAAAGAAATCACTTACCTTTTAGCAAAGAGAACGTTATCTACCTGTGGCTAGAGATGTGGCAATATTTCCTGCCTTGAGTGCTAAGGCAATTGGACAAGTTGGCCATCTGACCAGGGGACCATCCTTCAGTTAAGGTAATTTGCCATAAGCTATACCAAAGAGATGCTATGGATGGTTAATTCTTTATTGAGATGCTTAAATTTCCTTCCCACAGTTTCTTTCCTCTGGGTACATGCTGTAGAACCATCATGTGATTTTGTTACCTCCCCTTTTCTTCTCTCCTGTCTCTTCCTGCTGGATGCTGGTCAGAGGAAAAAGCACTCTCTGTGCCTGCCTGGCCACCATGATACTCTCCTCTGTGCCATCTTAACTCATACAGTAAACTTGTTCTTTCTTTGCTTCACCTTCATATTATAGGCTGTGCCCAAGGTGTAAAGCCTGGCTTGAACTTTTCTAGAAATCTTTAATAAAAATGGTCTTGTGGTTGCTTCTGAATCTAATTTTAAATTATTTTACTAACAAGATTAAGAACCTGAGCGGTACCTTAATTCTCTAGTTAAGGCATGAAAAGTCTACCAGGTCTCCCGCAAATTTCCAGTAACCACAGACAATAAAAGGAAACCCTTAGATCTGGTGAGTCACAGAAGAGAACGCTTTAAAAATATCCTAACATTCTACTGAACACTATATGAGTAGAACTGAATTTTTTAAGTTTCAGGAAAATCCACCTAAAAACCGACAATTTCACCAGGGTCTCCTCAGGTTTCTAACAGACACTTAATATGCAAGCAGGTCGAAAGTAAAACCTACCCAAAATAAAATTTAAAAAATCCATAAAAATGTTATTTTTTAAAATAAAACTGTAAGAGAGGGAAAAAATTTGCTGAATCTAAAACTCTCACATGAAATAGGCAATAAGCCCAAAGTATAACCCAACATTGAATGTTTTAAGAAGTATCAGAAAAGGGTTAAATTAACAAACAAAATGGTAAGATTAATCTTACAACCCCACATTCATAAATTATACCCAACAGGAGAAAGGGTTCTAAGAAAGAAATAAAGGAAATGGTAGAATATCCTGGGACAAAAAATAAGTGTATAAAATAAAAGAACCAGGTGAAGCATTTGAAAGTAATGCATAAAATCCAGAACACTGAGTCTGTTTAACGTCATACTTGGGGAATCCCAGCAAAACAAAAGCTGCAGATGTATAGGAATTATCTAGGTTGTATATTATCGACAGATAATTTAAACTTTTATATTACTGCTTAACGATGATAATGAGACCACAAAATGTGATTTAAGAAAAAAAATTGCAAGACTTGGAAGCATAGAATATTAACTTCTACAAATGCCATTGGTGGCTTCTTAAGAACAAAATTCATCAGTACCCATAATAAAGAAGAAAATTACAGTATTGGACATTGCATAGTAGCTGACATCAAGATTTACTTCACTTCAACAGAAAGATGCAACAATTAAAGTCACATGATTTTTCCAATGACATATTGTACATGGTAAGTCCATTAAAAATATTCAAGTTTAGTTGCTAAATTTATTAAAAAGTACTGCTGAACACCATGGGAAGTGATGTGCTTCTCACTAAATGGTGACTTGGTCTACTGGAAAACTCCTGCGTGACTCAAATAAGCTTATTGTAAGTACTGTATAAGAACAAGAATGAGCTCTTAAACTATTCTGTGAATTAAACCAAATATGTATCCAGAAAATAATTTGGGACATTATTTTGATAATTATGGCATGCACAGCTATTACATTATCAGAATTAGAACATACAGCACAGGAAATGTTGGTGGAATTCTCATTCCTATTTATATTTATATCAAACTGGTGTGCTATGAACATAACAGGTAATATAGTAATGCATATCCTTAGCAATGGGCTGTAATTGAAATCTATCATAATGCTCCATAAATGAAGAAGAACACACACAATCAAAAAAGAGGTGTGGTTCTAAGTGGAAAATGATACAATATGCAACAGATAGGACACTGTCCCTAGCAGCATCACCAAAGGCTCAACTAGAACACAAGGGACCACATACACCGCAATCACACAAATGCAAGTCTGACGATATCAAATGATAAAAAGAAAAAATCATTAGAGCTATCATTTTCTTTCAGCACAAATATTTAATGGGCAAAATTCAGTTGGTGGATGCACTCCATATCTGCAGGTTTTATTCTTAAGTACACAAAGATACACATTGGCCATGTCGAAATCATATATAAGTGTGTCCATGGCCTTGTAATTTTCAAAGTGTTAATAAATTCTTTTTAAACACAAAATGACTTGACTGTGACACATTTATCCGATAGAATTCTAAAATTATATACAAAAAATGACTTCTTACATGCTACAATTTGACTGAATATCAAAATGTAATATTGTTTAAAAGAAGCCAAACAAGAGGTACTAACTATATAATTATTTAATGCTCAAAATCCTATCAATCTAGTAAGTGTTGAAATATGTCAGAACTCCTGCTTATTTCAAGAGTAGGCAGTCATAAAATCTGATGAAAAAAGTATAAGGAGTTTTCTGAGCCTATGTTTCATTTCTTCATTACGATTAATTTCACGATGGAGTCTACATTTCTAATATATTTTTTGTTTGTAGGGTGGTTTTTTTTGTATGCCACATATCTGTTTCTCACAGAGATGGGGTAAGAGATGACTGTGAAATACCATGTGGGTGCTGGAAATGAAACCAAGTCCTCAGGAAGAGAAATCTCTCCAGCTCTAGGATTTCAGAATTTTTTAAAAAAACATGGGGTAAAAGTTAATAGGAATAGCTTGTGCAACCTTAAAAAAATGTATGCCTCAATAAGATGTACTTTTACAGAAATACAGAATATATAGATTTAAAAAATGTTTATAATAAGATATACTACTTCTTACTCAAAATAAATTTCAATTATGTATACGTATATGTATATGTATGTGTATGTGTATATGATGTATGTGTGCGTATGTGCATATGTATATGTATATATGTATATGATGTGCATGTATGTGTATGTGTATGTGTTTGTGTATGTGTATGTATATGTATAAGAATAAACACCTTGCATGGCCAGATGGCTGCAGAAAGACTCTTCTTTAAGATTCTGCAGATTGTTAAACTGATAGGACGAATAATTGCGTTGATGTGAGGCTGCTTCTGAAAACTGTCATATTATTTCTGCCTCTGCTCATTTATAGACCACTTAGTTTCCTCTTATGGACATGGCCATTCAAGCCTAATATTCAGTTCTGATATTTGAAAATCTGAGAAGTTCTAAGCATGCTTTCTGAACCAGTGATATAAAATATGTAATTTTAGAATGGATACTAGAATATATTTTAATCCTCTGTCATGACTGGGAGTAGTTTCTTCATAGGAAACATGAAATATACATCGATTTTTGATAGTTACATGATACAGTTGATAAGTGTATTGTTCTCTGACTTTGAAATTAGAGAAAGAAGACACTATGTTTTTTCTGACTTATACTTTACCACACATTTTCTACATTCGATACATTCTGTACTATGACTTTTACCTTTTGTACAATTTCTTATGCATATATGTACTGTGATAAAATTAATCCATTGCTCTACCTTTCTCCCATTTTTAAAGAACTGTTTTTTCCAGCTGGTCTCCTGCCTGTGTGCACATCTTTCCTTTCTGTGCAGAAAAAGAAATACAGCTATTTTGTATCCATGATTACTTCAGCCATACCATATCTAGAGCAGAGTTTCATACAGAAATCCTCCCCCAACCTTTAACTCTGCTGGAAAGACAGACTTACATATTGTGGTTCAGTATTGTGAGTAAATATTCTCAGCACAATGGCCAAGCTACGCTGTACTTTAGGAGCATGGAATATTATCCGAAGTCAGAACCTTTTCAATGTAAGATGGATTTACAACTTCACCATAAGGAAAAGGATATTTCTATACATACTACATGTCTACGGATGCTTACAAATATGTACTTTATGTATAAATGCATGAAATCTCAGTAGGTTTTCTTTCATATGGATTATACTATTTGACCAAAAGATTTTAAAGCACAAATAGAAAGCCACAAGAAAAAATACTGTCAAATGTGGCCTATCTCTAACCAAGTAAGGTGGCCTTGCTCAATCTGTGCCCTCATTGTTTAATTCTGTATCCATTAAGAGCCCTTAAATCCTGACCTTGGGATATAAATCATTACAGCTTCAAATTTATTTTCATTTCTTTCCCTGGTTTCCAAAAACCAAGCTAATTAGGCTAACACTGAGACTACCTCCAGCTAGGAATGACTGGTTAGACTCCTGGAGTGTATCATTACTACATTTGGGATGCATTTTATAATAAGAAAAATAAATAGCAAAATCATATGATTATTTCTGTAATTTAGCTTACATTTTCTAAAACCGGTAATAACTAGTGTAATTTAGATCTCATAAAAGAAACAGAGATGCTCCAGTGAATCTAAAATCAAAGCCCATGAAAACCTTTCATACACAATGTAAACAGACATGTTTAATATAAGCATCTGCCAATCTAATCTGATAATTTTGCTCATGTTGTATTTTTTTGCCCATTTGGCATGTTTTTATGCAGCAATTTATATACAACACTGTATCAGCATATATGGGGGTATACAAGCAGCTGTGTCCTATTATAAAATTTACAGGGGAAAAAAAGTTTGACAAAGAAAATCGCTTCCTAATGAAATATGTAGGGAAAATTCCGAGCTGTGTAACCTGTTGACCTATTTTTCCAGAGGAGTCTGTCTACAAGGTAATGTCTTGGCAGTAGCCTGTTGTCCATGGTGTTTATTTCTCTTACACAGATCTGTAGGCTTATTCTAAGGCAGAAATTACCTATTTTCTTCTCAAAGGAGCCTAGAGGAATTTAAAGTTGACTTTTTGAAGCAACAGAAAAAAGGCAGCATTGCATTTGGCTTCCCACTCCGGAAAAAAAAAGTTTTTATGGTTGTTGTTGTTTTTGGCTTTTTTCTTTTTCCCTCCAATCTGAAAGTTGTGATTAGTTGTAAGCAGAGTAAACTGTGATGGATAGAGACAATGTACAATCAAAAGCATGCATAAGTGAGCAGCTGCCAGCAGTTAGCATAGCTTATGCACACTGTTTTCCACACTCTTGCTTATATTATCAGGAAAAGGGTGGGGTAGATTGGACAGTGGGTAAAAAATATGGGTCATGGCCTTACTATAAAAAGTGCCTCTTCCCTCAATTCCAGAATGCTATTTCCATGTGCCAGTGGGAAGAACTTTTCCATGCAAGTATCTTATGGTCCTGAGGCGGACCACCAGGCCCGGTACATTCAGCAAGAAGTATCCCCACCCTGTCACAACACACACATATCTGTGGGCTTTAGAAGTGTATTGCCTTGAAATGCTTTGTACATAGGACAAAAGATTTCTGCAATAAGATTTTTTTTCATCTTTCTGCATTTAACTCCTGTCTAAACTCTTTATTCCCATTCAAGTATCACTTTTTCCCCTCCTTTTAGATGAAGACCCATGTCAACACATGAGGAAAAGCCAGGCAGATCATTCTTACCATATGTTCCAACTGTCCTTAAAGAGACTGAAGTTAGTAACTGCATGTGAAGGCTAAATGCCCCAGTGTAGGGGAATGCCAGGGCAGGGAGGCAGGAGTGGGTGTGTAGATGGGCA
Organism: Micromys minutus; assembly: GCF_963924665.1. Lineage (NCBI taxonomy): Eukaryota > Metazoa > Chordata > Mammalia > Rodentia > Muridae > Micromys > Micromys minutus. The sequence continues at coordinate 7,024,525 of NC_137966.1, read as the reverse complement.
AGGGACTACCCTCATAGAAAAAGGGGAGGGGAGATGGGGATAAAGGGTTTTCAGAGGGGAAACTGAGAAAGGGGAATAACATTTGAAATGTAAGGAACTATAATATCCAATTTAAAAAAATAAAGAGATTCAAAAAAAAGAAAGAAAGAAAGAAGGGAAGAAAGGAAGGAAGGAAGGAAAGAAGGAAGGAAGGAAAGAAGGAAGGAAAGAAGGATGGAAGGAAGGAAGGAAGGAAGGCAGAAAAAAGAAAAAAATGAAACCTCACTAATAGAGTTCTGATAAAGTATCTACAGCGTTTGTATCATGGATATGTAAGGATTTAACTTGTTTAATATCTTTCTTTTAGGGAACATACACAAGAGTTTTGCCCAAGAGGATTGATATTATTCATGCAAAAACCACAGCTCTCATATTAAAGGAAACAAATGAAAGAGTTTGCTCTGGAATCTTTTCTGAGCGACCATGACCCAGTAAGACAGATTTAAGTTATTCAGTAATTCCATTGTGGAGCAGTTTCAGGAAGTTTTGACAGCTTTGTAGAGCAATAGGCTACAACAGAGGATGGGACAGAGAGATTGGGCAAGTGTTTTCATAGGAGGCCTAAGATCATAGCTCTTGGTTGCTGGAAGATAGCTGACAGCTAAGTTAATAGATTCTTTTTTATTTTTTATGTTTATTGTTTTTATTGTTCTCTCTTTTTAGTTTTTTATTAGATATTCTCTGTATTTAGATTTGTGTCTACTTTGCCCACCCTGCTCCCCTTCTTCCCTCCCCCTTTACTTGTCTTCACAAGGTACACTAGTTCCCAATTCCCCTCTCCACCCAATTGCTTTGGCATTCCCCTACATTGGGAAAGAATGCCCTTCCTGGACCAAAGACCTATTCTCACATTGATGTCAGACACTGCTAGTCCCTGCTGCATATGCAACCGGAGCCATTGGCCTCTCAATGTGTGCTCCGTGGTTGGTGTTCTAGTCCATGGAGCTGTGAATCATTCCGTGTGTTTACATCTTAAATGATATCATACTTCCCAGTTACCCATCCACCTGCCACCCCATCCCACACCGGCCCTCCTCCCTCCCTTTTGCCTGTATTAAAGTGCTCCCCCACCCAAACACAATCTCCTACCCCAATACTACAGCTTCCCCCTATGCTGTGCATTCTAAAAGTTTATTTATTTTTTTGGTTTTGTTTTGTTTTGTTTTAATCTGTCACAATATGTTGCTTACAGCGCAGAAGCAGATAAAAGTTGCTGTTGCAGAGGGCTAGCTACAGCCCCCAAAACAGTAACTAGCTTTTCGACCTGCAACACCCCAATCAGTCCTGAAATTCCACTTAATGAGTCTGTACAGACACAGCTTTTTCAATATTTTTTCACAATACAATGGACTTCTTTAGTTTAATCACTGTTAAACTATAGTATTTATGTATGTAATTATGAACTAGCTAAGTAAATCTATCTCTTTGCCTCCTTCTGCCCCTTTTCTGTTATTTATACTATTTTGAAATATGGTTTCATGTAGGGTAGCTTGGCACCTTAGGTTTCTCCTGCCTTCTCTTCTTTATAACAGTATGCTACAATCACTGGTTGAATTCTAACTATGGGTTTTGCTTGTTTGTTTTTCCTCATAGGGAGCAAAATGATTTATTATGAACCAAATACAAATGACCATGACTTGGCACAAAGCTTCAGGTTGTCAGGAATATGAATCCCCAATATGAAAGCAATGCCATATTAATTTTTAATATCTCCTTCCAATTGTCACATATCCTCACAGCAATTCATCCTTCTTGTCACACAAATTTGTTATGACAGACACATTACAAATGTGAGTAGAATAATTGCAGAATAATTGTGATTATCAAACATGGATAAAATCTATTACAGGTTACTAGTTTACTAGAGTTAACTAGGGGTTAGAGCAAACAGGTAAGCAGATATCCTCCTACAGTCTCTAAAGAAAAACATGCAATGAACAAAAGCAAAGAGTAAATTGATATTTTAGCATACTGGATAATTTTCAAGAAGTGCATAAAAGAAGTGTTCTAAACAAATGTGTCCATAGATTGGTGTGTATCCATCATGAAAAGGTGTTGAGAGCCTGCCCTGCTTTAACAGGAACCATTTAGAGTTTATTGTCACTACTGGGAAGGCCAGACAACTGGTGTGCTTTAGAGAAATACAATGACTGGATACAGTGACTCGTAACCTTCACACCAAATTGTGTTTATCAATGCCTAACTTTCTCACAGCTGAAAAGATCAAGCACAAGTTGCGATTTTCATATAATAAATTAAAATCTCATCTCGGCAACCCTGTAGAAAAATAACAGCTGCTATGAGAACCATTGTCATGCAGATCTGGCTCTGTGCCAGGTAGTTTTCTAAACATTTTGACTTCATGCAATAAAATAAAAAAGGTATTTGTGTGGTATGAGAAAAAAAAGATTGTCTTTTAAAAAGCAAACTTAAAAAAATAAAAGTAAAACTAATTGCAAACAAAATCTATCTTAAAGAGTTAAAGTCTGTAACATACACACACACACACACACACACACACACATCTACACAACACAGAGACACACATGATGTGCTCAGATACATTTACACATACACTGTTGAAAGGTTCTGACTGGATTTAAGGCCCCTTGCCCGTTTAAAACTCAAAATCCAGTACCAATATTGGGTAAAGAACTTATTGCTAGACTGAGCATTGACCCTAGAAGAGAATTTACTGAGATATTCTCCTATGTGGACATAGTATTAAGAACCAGCTAATGGTTTATTGTTATAACCACAGATCAGTGCACATCTAATCACTCTGTAGAGACATGTCTGCTTTCGGTAGATGATAATCAACGTAGAGAAACACACTTGGCCAAAGTTCGAAGAATGAAAAACTGTAGAATATTCAGCTATCTGGTCATAAAGGGGACTATGTAGGCTGAAGCTCCACTGCACAGGTACAGGAATCATTGTGGGAGAGGGAGTAAAAGACAAAACATAGAGGTAGCAGATGACAACAAAGGAGAGCATCTTCCTGTGGCTACAAGAAAACCACCCTGAGAATTTCCAACAGACTTGAGAAGATGGCTATCTTCTGTGCAAGGTCAGACCCGATAAAATCCAAGCATAGAGATACTGGTTTGGCTGGAAAGCTCAGCGCTAACCCTGCTAGTAGTTCCAAATCCTACTGACCATGCTCTAGTGATAGTACATACATCCAAGAATATTTGTGCAGCACAAATTACATTAGTGGGGACATGGTTTCACAAAGGACATCCTGGATGGGGATAGACAGTGAGCAAGATCTGGAGAGTTTTAAAAAGGATGGCTAAGTTTGATCACAATAACTTTATGATTAAAAAACTAATTAACTTTAAGAACATGAATGGAGCCAGGTGTCATGGTGGCTGGATGTAATCTCAGAGCTCAGGTACCAGAAGCAGGGGAACATCTGCGAGTGAGGACAGTATGGTCTACACAGTGAGCTCCCAGACAGCCAGGGCTAAGTAGAGAAACCCTGCTAAAGAAAAAAAAAAAACCCAAGAATGTGAATGTAAAAGTCAAAGAATACACACAATTTCTCAGCAATTATGTGGGACAAAATTGTTAGCACAATTGAGTGAACACAAATTGGGTCTTTTCTTCTCTTCTGATGAGGGTTATGATCCCACACACAGGAAAACAATGGCAGTCACGAGATCTTGGTATATTCTACTTCAGTATTTTCCTGGGAGAGAAGGCAGCTACAAACAGGCCCAGGTAAATGGCTACACCCAACTGACACAGATCCCATTATGGGAATCATTTAGCAACATATCAAAGACAATAAGAGTAACGCTGAGACACAAATGACATCTCTTTTTCTTATATTGTAATTTTCTTGGCTTCGGCAACAGGAATAAATTGCTTTGTGTTGTAGTTTTCTCATGTGACAGCTGGTGCTTCAGAAAGTGGTTTTATTGATTGTGTTAATACACACTGATGTGTTCTGCTGTCCACAGGGTTGTAACTCTCATAGAGCATTGATTTTCCCCAGGACCATGAGTCAACTCAAAGGAAACCAGTAAGTCAAAGAAAACCAGTTTCTAGGTAGGAACAAAAAAGCCAACAATGTCAGTTACCAAGATTTAGTCATTTGGTCAAGAATACTGCTGAGCCATTGTGGTGTCTTAAATGAGAATTGCAACCATTTATTTTCTTTATTTTAATCCTTAATCCTCAGCTGTAGAAGCCACTTAGTATGACTCATTGGTATGTCACTGGGACAGGTAGTAGAGGTTTCAAAACCTATACCTCTCCCACTTAGTTCTCTGACTCACAGTTATAGATGAAACATAAGGTCTCTGCTATTAGCCGAATGCCTATCTGCTGGCTTATATGTTCCCTGTCAAGATAAACATGGGGTAAGCACAGTGTCATGGAATAAGCCTTTGGTACTGTGAGCCCCCAATTAAATGCTTTCTTCCACATGTTGCCTTGGTCATGGATCTTAGCCCAGCAATAGAACAGTAACTAAAATTTATCCTCTGCTACATATTTGAGTATCACCTACCATGCCCTAGAAATATATTGCCTCCTACTTTCTGTAGAAAGGCAATGTTGAGCAAGCCATTCACTGGCTTCATTTTTAAATATGAACTAACAGACCTAGAGACTATGTCTCTTTCTGGTAAAACTGTTTGGCTTAAAAATAAACCTCATTTCCTCCTCAACTGTCCAGACAGAAATTCCTAAAAAAACACATTACTATTTCCAAGGAAAAGTTAGAGAACCTTGAGGGGAATAAAAAGAGTTTCAGTATGAAAACACTAGAAATAACCACAACTATATCAGAGCATGCAACTGGTGGGTATGTTTTCATAAAGTTTAGTTTATTTTCTCATTTTTAGAATTAAAAAAAATCCCCAAAAGTTGTGTCTATGACAAACCCTCTTAAAAATTACTATGTTGGTCACTAATCACTTGGCATATTCCTGTAAGCCTGACTCCTGGATAAAGAAATATAAGCTTAGATCCCTCACTTTCTAATTAATTAATTAATTAATTTTTATATCCAGTGCCTCAAACAACAGTGAATCCAAGAACACATGGGAGGAAAAAGGGAAAAATACATCTATAAAAGGAGTTTATTCATTATGTTAAATTGTGTCCGTCTTACATAGAGAAAGAAGAAACTATTAATATATACGAATCCTATGAGTTCTTTTTCTCATAGCTTCTTTTTCAGATTTTTTTAAGCCAAATTGTAATATCAGAGAAGTGCTCCAAATTTCATAACCATTATTATGACTCAGGAGCATCAGGAACTACTTAAACTAGATCTTGCCTGAGGCATAGTTATGAAGTAAGTGGAATTTTTCATCTCTGTCATTAGTGGTCTTCTCCTATAGTCACTGCCCCCATTCAGACACTTCCTGATGGTGCTCCTGTGTTGGACTTTATTAGATATCACTAGCCATTTGCGCATAGTAGTGTGAATGTGTTATAATTAGCACAACTTGTATAAGTGCTTATTTTTAAACCTATAAAATGAAATAGTGTTAAAAATAATAAAAGTCTAGGATGCTTGGAAGGGGAGAGCCGGGCTCTAGATGACATTATTAATGGGTGGATCCAGAGTTTCCTGAAATGTCTGCATGCAATCACTGAGAGAGACTTCAATAGTGGGTACCTAAAACACAGATTTCCCTACAAAGAAGCCTTGCCCTCTTCGTAGCATGGGATGCAAACACAGGGAAGAAGCGTGCTTGCCATCCTGGCACTTACACAAACTTAGGATTGTCAGCACTGCACACCACCTGTCCTCCCTGCTTTCTGCATTCAGTCTTGGCATTTTCTGAAACAATTCAGCTCTTCGTTCTGAAGACTGGTTTCTACCTCAGAGGCATCATCTCATGCTTTATCCTTGTCTCTTGTTCCTTATACCCTGTCATAACAAAGGTGTCCACATATTAATGATATCTTTTCAATTAATTACCAGGGTGGCCAATAATGTATTAAGTATTAAGGGGATAGGCACATGTGCACACACATACCATTATTTTAATATTAAGAACCCCTGGATTCTTAACTTCCCTTTAGTTTTTGAATCAAGTAGTACATAACTTAATTATATGCTTTAAAACACAGACATATAACAAATATTCACATATACAGGATATGTGGTCATTCTGACATTCTACCAGAAATAAATACCTCAACAATAACACATGTACCAGACAAACATATCTTCAATAACAGCTGTGAGAGCCACAGAAGGTAAAGATTGTCCAAGGAGGGCAGCATTCAATGGTATAAAACTGAGGAGCCTTGCCTCCAGCCAACAAGGCTGCTACTTTATAATCATCATGATTTGACATCTTATTTGTTTGCATGTGTTTGTTTGACTTTCATTTGTGGGTGTTTGTGTGTAGGTTTCTTCTGTCTTATTTCATATTGAAAAAGAAAAACAGGAGAGGGAGTGTAAAGGTCAGTGTGTTGGAAGGTGGGAGGAAATGAAAGAGGTGATCAACATATATTTTATAAAATTCTGATTTAAAAAAAAAAACAAGTAAAACAATATAACCAAAGTAGAATTATCCCAACCACATTAGTCCCGAAACTTTATTGAAACAATCCCTAGCATTCTGTCTCTCAGCATATCTGTTCTCTCTCTTTCATAACCTTAAAATATCTGGGGGTTTTGATCTATGCCTGAAAAATGTTCAGATTACAATCCTTAAGCAGTTACAGAAAAGAGAGTGCATCCTTCTTTTTAATTCAAACAGGACAAAAAGCAGCTATGTGCATGCAGATGCGCTTCTCATTCTTGGTCTAACAGTTCAGATCCATGGCCAACTCCCTTTGATCTTCCTTGAGGTCTTCCTATCACTTTGAACCAGCATGCCACACACTCTGGGTACCAGCTTATTAAATACAGGTTATTGTTGAAAGAAAGTTCCAGCTGAGACCAGGTTGATTCATGTATGGTCCTTCTTGTTTACTAAGCATACATTTTACTGGAAAAGATTGAAAGATACCTTTCTTCTTTCTTCACTTTTTTGAAAGAAGTTTTATTTCCTTTTTATAATGAAAAACTATCTTTTATACACTCTAGTTCCCAGCTGGCTTAATGTCAATATTTTTGTATTTGAAGGCATCAGTGACTTGGTTAAATACATATTCTAATATTTCATCAACCTAATATCACCATTATTTTCCTTAAATACTGAGATTGAATAACATATGTGCTATTCAAAGAATGGCATTAAGAAAATGTTAATATAGTCTGCCACCACCTTTCAAAATTTAATTACAGGACATTTTCCTTTTTCTTTCCCCCTTTTCAAAGTATTCCAATATACTCCTCCCAGTTTCCTTTAAATTGATGGTCATTTATTTTACTAACTGTTATTGCATTTATATGTATATGTATATGTATGTGTGTGTATGTGTATGTGTATGTGTATAGGTATGTGTATGCCCTTAATATAACCTAGTCAGCTTATATAATGCTATCTTTATGTATCTTTTAGCCTGACTATGGAAACTAGACAACCAATAGTCATAATGTAAATAATAATAAAATAATAATTAAGCAAATATCTTATATATCTTTTCGTAAAAATTAAAATGCAGAAAGGTACACATAACTAAAAATTATACTTTTGATATTATATATTATATATATAGAGAAAGGACTCTCAGGAATATGTACACACACTAATGCATTTGCAATTACTGAGTCCGATAAGCATATTTTTTTTTACTTTCTATTCATTTTATCCTCCCTAGCCCTTTATTAGTTTCTATTTTTAAAAATATTTTTCATGCCTTATATTCTACCCATGGCTTATACTCCTGCATCTCCTTCCAGACTATCCTCATCCAATAATTCTGCATCTTCCTTTCCTCTCCAGGGAAAACAAAAACAAGCACACAAAAATAAACTTTTATTCTTATTCAAAGAAAAATCACAAGAAACACACCAATTAAAAAAAAACATGAAATACCACACCATAAAATACCATAAAACCACATAATCAGAAAGGGTTATTATGGCTAGGCTTGGGGTTGGGGTTGGGGTTATATATAGACAAATATCAACTCAGCTAAAAATTGAATATTCCTCATAAAGCCATATGAAATAAAATTTCTAGAAAAATATGAATGAGTTCATTTTACCTTGGCCATGTACTGCTAGTCATGGGACCTGCACTTAGGTGGTATTTATATTCCCAGTGAGCTCTTAGTGGGGGAACTTCATTTATCTTTTACAAGCAGTAGTCAATTAGAGATAGCTTCTTAGTTAGGGATGGGAGCTTGCATTTCATCGTCTGTAACACTGGGCTGATAATACTCATTGTGGAAAGCACGTGTTGGATTCTAAAGGGCTCCTGGAGAAGCTGATATTGAGGAGGTTCAATAAGCCTATCATTTTGAGTCATTATCTAACGTTAAAAAAAATGAGTTCTTCCGGGTAGTCACTCTATTTTGTCTGTGAGAAATGCCACTAGAGAAGACTGTTACTGACAATCTGCACCTGCACCTTCTTTTAGGGATTGATATTTTACTACCTGATAATACCTGAGTGATTAATATTGGTAGATCCTGCAGGAAATCCCAAAGAGTCTTTAGCTAAAATCTACTATATGAACTGTGCCTAGGCTGTCCACTCTCTTTAGAACCCCTTTTGAAACTCTGTTGCTATCATCATAATCATTAATTAAAATCAAATATAGTTTAAATATGTTATAATAATCTATAATGGTTCTTCTTTGAAGAGGTTATAGGTTTGTATTTTACTAGTTAAATGAATAATTCTACTACCAAAAGATAATCAGAAAAATATGAACTATGCTTAACTGCTAAACTACAGGTGCATGAATTAACAATTACATACTTAATTTTCCTAGGAATCTCTCTAAACTTGTTACTTGAACATCTTTATCAATAAATCAAGATGGCAAAATGTCACTGATGATGTTATTCAGCAATAAAAGCCCTTGAGTTATAACACATGATCTATATGTAGAAGCCCTTGAGTTATATCACATGATCTATATGTTGATGCACAGATTTATTAAACCCTTCAGGTGCCTTTTCTCTGCTGACTCTATGTAGAATGAAGAACTGAGCAGAATATTGCACACCTGAAAAGCTTAGGCTCAGATTCTGTCTCCTACAGTGCTCAGTACTCATGCCATGGTTGAGAGAGAGGGTAGAAGAGTATCAAGGATTTTTTAAACCATTAACATGATTCATCAGAGATGAAACAACCTTCCCTCCCTCTGTTCCTCCCTCCGTCCCTCCCTCTCTCCCTCCCTCCCTCACTCTCTCTCTCTCTGTGTCTCTCTTAGTCTCTCTCTGTTGTCTCTGTCTCTGTCTTTTTTCTGTCTCTCTGACTCTGTCTCTGTCTCTGTCTCTGTCTCTGTCTCTCTCTCTCTCTCTCTCTCTCTCTCTCTCTCTCTCTCTCTCTCGATCACACTTCATTTAATTTTTCCACACCATACATTTTTAATCTCTAAATTTACACATATCTAGAATTAAAATGAATATGGAGCCACTCACCTAAATAGTTCACCTCTATTCCAATTATATCTTTACATGTTAAAAAATTACTCCCAAAAGAATTGCCTTTAAATTAATCAGAGAAAAAAAAAAACACTAACAGAACAGTGTCTGGATATTATAATGGGGAATAACTGTTGGTCTGTTAACACTATACCAGTTAAAATCAAAACAGATGCATTCATTATTATTGCGCTTGTATGCATGGGTGATATGTTTGGACAGAAGCAAGAGGTGAGGATAACTCTGTGACCCAATTCTTTGCTTTTATGATAACCTGACTTTTAAAACCCAAGTTAGCTCTCAAGGCAAGAGCCACTACATGCTGAGAGTCCTTCCCTTGGGTCATATGTGGTCAAATTTTTAATGCCTTATATGGGCAATAAGTAACATCTAAAGCAATCTATCTTCATGAAACTTCTAAACATTTTAAACCCATCTTTATAAGATACACATTGCTATCTTAAGCAGAAGGAAAGGGTTGGACATGACTTCATGTATAGATATTTACAAGTAATAATGACAAAAAAAGCGGTGAATTGGAGAGGCAGAGGGCAGGATATAAGGCAGGTGGGAGAAAGGAGGGGGATGATGTAATTATGCTTTAATCATAATTAAAAATGTATGATTATAGATTTCCAATATTTCATCTACTATTCAATACCACTGCTAAGCTCTGTTGTTAATTGAAGGCATATTTTTCCGTTGTTCATACTTTATATATACAAAGGAAAATGATATTCATTTAAGGCTCTCCTTTCCCTTTACATTAGAAAATCAAGAGGCAAATATGAACGAAATTACCCCTCCCCTTGATTTTCAAGACAGGATTGTTCTGTGTGATACCCCTGCTTCTTTTTTCAAATTTAAATTTAATTAATTTTTTTTTTTGCTTTATACAGGAATAATTCTGGGTTAAAATATTGAGATGGGTGAGTGGCCCCATCCCTCAACAGGCGGCCATGTCTATCTATTGGATGTGGTCTCTTCAGGTTCTATCAACCCTCTGTTAGGTAATTTCGTTAATGTTATACCTTCTGGGTCCTGGGAACCTCTCTCATCCCTGGTGTCTGCAACATTCTAGAGTCCCCTCCCCCCACTTTGTTCCCCATACCTCATTGTTACATATTTCTATTCATTCTCCTGACTCTCTGGTCTTCTTTCCTGTCTCTTCCCATACATGATCCTGCCTCCACCCCTTTCCCTCCTCCTCCTCTCTCCCTCCCTGGTCCCTCCTTGTTTGTACCTCCATGTAATTATTTTGTTCCCCTTTCTAAGTAGGATTCAATTATCCACACTTTTGTCTTCTTTCTTGTTAAGCTTTATATGGTCCGTGAGTTGAACCATAGGTATTCTCAGGGTGGGGTCAAATATCCACTTATCAGTGAGTACATAGCATGTGTGTCCTTTTGGATCTGGTTTGGCTCACTCAAGGATAATATTTTGTCTGAAAATTTCATGAGGTCATTGTTTGTAATAGCTGAGTAGTACTCCATTTATAAATGTATCACATTTTCTGTACCAATCCTGCTGAGGAACATCTGGGTTGTTCCCAGTTCCTGCCTATTAAAAATAATGCTGCTATGAACGTAGTGGAGCAAGTGTCCTTCTTATATGTTGGAGCATCTTTTTTATATATGCCTAGGAGTAGTATAGCTGGGTCTTAAGTAGAACCATTTCCAGTTCTCTGAGGAACCACCAGATTGTTTTCCAAAGGGGTTGAATCAGCTCATTATTCCACAATGGAGGAGAGTTCCTCTTTTTCCACATCCTCACCAGCTCCAACTCTCCAGGTTTTGATCTCAGTCATTCTGACAGGTTGGAGGTACAATCTCAGGGTCGTTTTGATTTGCATTTTTTTCCGATGACTAAGAATATTGAACATGTCTTTGGGTGCTTGTCAGCATTCGAGATTCCTTGGTTGAGAAGTCTTTGTTTAGTTCTATGTCCCTTTAACTTTTAATACTGGCAAGATGAGAGTTTGGGAATATTTTCCTCCCAACCCCTAGCCAACCCTTACATATCCAAACTATCATCAGAGCACGTTATAAAAATTCATGTAATTTTTGTAAAGTTCTCTCCTGTGTTCTGTTGCCATTTCTAAACAACTGATCATCTGTCCAGTCTCTGAATTCTAACTTGTGTTACTTTGAATGGATATATGCAATTAAAGATGTCTGCTTTATGTCAGGCTAGAGCTAATTTAAAACAAAAATATGAAAATCAGATACAGGCAATTGTTATATGTCTTTTGCTTGAAGACATGAATGACTTTGGCATAACCACTAATATGTCAATAATTTTGTACTATTATTCATTTATGCAGAAGAAGTGAATGAAGTTCTAACACTGTATTTATATGAATCCCAGAATTTAAATTAACATAGAATGCATGTATTCTATAGAAATTGATTTTTTAAACAAACTGAATTCTGATTTATTAGCCAAAAGTTTTCCTGCTTCTGGACAGCATATTTAAATTTTAATTAAAAAATTAATAATGTATATGTTATCATTTAAATTGTTTATAAAGCAGCATGATCTGTTTTCTTGTAGAACCACAGATCCAGGTAAATATATCATTAATAATATTGAATAAGTCGCTTAGGATAATGACGGTCAAAGGTTTTTAAAGTGATTGCTTCAAATTTGTAATTGTCATAGTGTACCTATATTTCAAAACTGTCTTAGTTAGGTTTTACTGATATGAACAGACACCAAGACTAAGGCAATACTTAGAAATGTCAAAATTTATTTGGGCCTGGCTTACTGGTTTTTGAGGTTTAGTCCATTATCCTCGTGGGTATAAACATGGCAGCATCCAGGCAGGCATGGTGCTGAGGAAGCTGAAAGTTCTACATCTTGTTTAAAGGGCTCCTAGGAGAAGATTGACTTCCACAGGAATAGGAAGACGGTCTCAAAGCCCACACCTACAGTGATACACATTTTCCAACAAAGCCACACCTATTTCAAAAATTCTAATAATGCCACTCTGGGCCAAGAATCAAACTACCACACAAACTATCTTAAGCAGATTAGACTTTTTGTGGGGGTGATATTTTCTTTATTTACATTTTAAAAGTTATCTTCTTTCCCACGACTCCCATCCATCTACCCTTCCCTTGCTTCCATGAACATGATCCCTCTCCCAACCACCCTCTCCACCCCAGCTCCTTGGCATTCCCCTACACTGGGAAAACACACCTTGACTCTTCTCCCATGGGTGCCAGACAATGCCATCCTCTGCTACATATGCAACTGGAGCCATGGGTCTCCCCATGTGTTGGTGTTTTAGTCCCTGGGAGCATGGAGGGTTTGGTTGGTTGGTACAACTGACATATTAGATATTTATAAGTTATTTCAAAAAGCTCACCATGATTCTCAAGTCAAAATTAAACAGAATCTACTTTAACTTTTCCATTTCAACACAAGAGTACCCACGAGACTTTCTTCCCAGTTTCAATTATTTTATCACTTTTACAAATGCAAACTATGTCTATGTTTTCCTAAGCCATGTCTCATGTAGCAATAACCTTTAGTAGGTTTGTCAGGAGCCTACTTCAGGAGTCTCCTTTTGCTGAGCATTCATGCCGCATGTGAAAGGGCTATCCCCAAGTCTTAATGACATGTGACACTACTCCTTGCCCGCCCATGTGACATCTTGATGGATTCACTTGCTTCTTCCACGTTCATTTTAGACGTCGCGAAGGAGATGAGATTTCATCTTGTTTTCTAGTGCCCCTTCTCAGCTCGCTCCAGCATTCTTCAACCCCTTGAGGTATATTCATATTTATTAATAGAAAATTTCCACCTGCCATTGTACAAGAGTAACCTTCTGTCTTAAACCCCAAACAGTGCTGAGTAGAACAACTTTCTTTTGTATGCTATGCTTCTTTGCTACACTTTCCTTGTTCCGTCACAGTGGGCAGTGTGTCCCTTGTGTACCACGTGTGTTTCTATCCAGTACAAGGTCCAAAGTTGGCAAATGAGTCCTAAAACCTTAAGTCCACGTAGAGAAAACCCCTATACCACCACTAAGCAAGGCGCTGAGGGGTTGTTAAGTAATTTTGCTCTTTCTGGACCTTGCCATGTTGGCCGCATAATCCTACATTCTTCCTGATAACCAGTTCCCAAGGCCATAGCTCGATTAAAAAATGGAATCTGAAAAAAGGTTTATTAATATGTGCTTTTAATTTTTAGGTAGAATAAAAGAGAGTCTTACCTCTTTCTTAAAAATCAACATGAAAATATCCTGAAATAGTTTTTTCTTGGATGTATTTAACATTTATTTTCTGTAAGACTAAACACAAACAAAAATATTCTTTGACCAGAGAAGGATGGCATAGAACAAGGGGCTTTACCTATTTGTTAACAATAGTAATCCTTTTTTGTTTTTAATTTACCTCAACTTATTTTAGTGACCTAAGTATTACACAAACACATACACACACAGTTTTTTTTTAAATATTATATACTTAATTCATATATATTTTATAATTGGGTAATGGAACCTGTGTGGCATTGGGAAAATATTATTCTATTTGGCAAAAAATTAACAAACGCAATATAGTTCTTATAATCATAGGAGGAAATAATGCCATAAACTGTACTATGGTTAAAACTTAACACCTTTGTGAATCCATCCTACAAAAGACAAAAAAAAACCTACAAAATTCCAAAAACTTATGGAATTCTCAGATGTAAGATACATGGGCTGAAATATATTAAGGTAGAGTATGTTTAAGATTTATATTAAAATTTCCCCTATACAGTCTGAATAGGAGTTGAACAGGCTTGGGTGAGAAATTACTACCAGTGAAGAGTCTTCTAGCATCACTTTACACATAGCATATAAGGTTGCACTGACCTTCATCAAGGCTTAAGGACACTATGGGTTGGGAGAGCATATGGGTTGAATACAGCAAATAGCTCACTGTTAATGCTTTATAAAGAACAGAACATACGCTCCTCATCTTGTCCCTGGTAGCATCTGATGACCATCACACCGAGCAGGCATGGTCTGAGTTTTGCCTGTAGCTACCAAACTAGGTGATGTGGTCTCTTAAGATAAGTCCTGGGACCATTCAAATCCAAGTGAAGTAAATTAGCAAAGTCTTTGCAAAACACCTTTAACCAGGAATTCCTACTACAGAGTAAAATAGAAATTCTGCTTCCAGAAAGACCCAAGAATTGGATTTTATTTCTCACTTCTCAGATAATGCTACAAAGTCAATGAAGAAGACATTGTTTTGATATGAAGTGCTCGGATTCTATTTATCACTTATGTGCTCCACAGCTATAAGGAGGTGGGGGATAAAAAAATGCTCACACTTAGGAGCAGCCTTGGAATCCATATTGATAAGGATGACTTCTATACCCACGTTCTCTCCTGCTTAACACTGCTAATTCCATGCCATTACTGGTCCCTGAGGATAAGAGAAACACTTTTCCTTCATTTAACACCTCCCACCAGGAACACTGTGACCCATTATATGGGTGAGGAAAATGAGTCTTATTCAAGTAATGTACCCCATGGAGGCAGAACTACCTTATCAAACATTAAACCCCACATTCCCAAATGTACAACTATCAGCACCTAAACACCACTAAAAAGGTTCTGTAGCACACAGCGCAGCTGTATGTTGTGTTTCTGTATATTCATGTGTGACATGCAGAACAATTTCACTAATACATCCTGTAAATAAAGTGGTCCAAAGTTCTCAGCATTTTTATTTCCAATATGAAACACACATTCCAGTAGAATACTCTTTGAATGACATTCTTGATTAGAAACAGCTCAGTACAGGCACAAGAGGTATACCCCTAGTTTGATCACTGATTGCTCCTTTAGTAGAGTGAAAACTGTTTAGCACAGAAACCTCCCACCTTAATGTCTCTGCAGGGCCATTGACCTGCAGGGCATAAATAGTAAATATGCCTATGTGGAACAAACAAATTGTACATTCCTAAACATGGCTTTCTCCAGTTGTGTAAAGATTATCATTTAGAAGCAATCATAAACTTTTTTTAAAGTTTATTTTTTTCTTTTTCTTGTGCTTTTTACTTTAAACCTGGGGAATATAACAGTTACTATCCAGCAACCACAATCTGCTAAGTGCTGGGCAAACAGAAAGTGGCATATTTAAGAAGCAGGGCTATGTTGGAGAGAAAGAACAGCATATGGTAGCCTTTTGTCATAAAGAGAGCCTCTAGGTCAATTTCAGTCCATTTAAGGTGACAACTAAAAGTCACCTTATGAGGAACATATGAGGCAAGACCAAATCTAAAAATGACTGAACACAATGTTCCTGTTTCCCTCCTGACATGCTGCAGAAGAAGACAAGGGATTTTATAGTTCTGCAAATCTCGCAACAAAATTGTCTAGAGCAGCGTGCTTCTCTACCTTCCAATGTTGCTGCCCCTTAATAAAGTTACTCTTGTTGTGGTGAACCCTCAACAATAAAATCAGTTTGTTGCCAGTTCATAATTGTAATTTTTCTACTGTTCTGAATAGTAATGCACATACTTGTGTTTTATGAAGGTCTTAGGCAAGTTCTGCAAAAGGGGTCACAACCTATAGGTTGAGAACCTCTGCTCTTGACCCTCTGGAGTAAGAGAGAAGCAGATAGAAGAGGTGTCCAACCAATGAGCACACATGGAGAAATCCATGGCTCCAGCTGCACATGTACCAGAGGATAAGTGTCCTGCATCACTGGGAGAATAGTGAAGGCCCAGTGTAGGGGAATGCCAAAGCACTGAGGTGGGAGAGGGCACTGGGAGAGGGAGTACCTTCATGGAAGCAAGGGGTGGGGAAGAGGGAAGGGGATAACATTTGAAATATAAATACAGAGAATATCCAATAAAAAAAAAGTAAAGAAGGAGAGGTGTTCTAAGATTCCTGCACAAAGAACCATGGAGGCTGGAATTTAAACAGACATAAGGGAGGTTTCCAAAGAGATGGGCAGGGTGTGGGTGCAGAAGAGTGGGGTTAGCAGCAGGGATGGTGTTGTAGCTTTTAAGGCTCAGAACTGCTTTGGAGGAAAACATCAGAAGCCTCTCAGGGTGCTGGTTAAATAGTGAATAGAATTACATCCTGGCTAGAGCTTATCCTTTCAAAGAGTGGGACAAGGGGTGGCTGGCTCATGCTTCTTAAAGCTGCATGGAGATCCTTAGACTTTGGGAATTCCTTTGGGTTCAAAAGTTCAATAGAAAAAAAAATAAACCTTAGCTTAATGTACTCTGCACTAACTGAATGAAATTCTCAAGATTAGTTGGGTATCCTGTTTCAGCTCCGATCTCAGTAGTTTGGGATTCGATTTGGCGGAGAAAAAGTACCAGAAAAGAACATATACACCTGGGCCTTAAACCATTAATAATCCAAGAGCTAAGGATATGGCCTTGTGGCAATTTTTGGTATTCATAGATCATTATGCCGAATCTATACTCACCAAGAAATCTGTTTCCATGTTACATTCTGTCCGACGTGTACTCTATGCTTACGGTAACTAGTGGGATTTCAAATCATGCTATCAAACCTCTAAAAGAATTAAGTACTGACCAAAAATATTCATATAGTGTAATGCCAAAATTCCTTTAAAAATCTGTATTTGTATCTCTCTTTTTAAAAATAAAGTTGTAAGAGAGGAAAAAAAGAACCTATACAGTCATTAAGAAGACAGAGAAGCCTGTGGGTATAGCAACGAACGCAGCCCGGGTGAGAGGTGAAGAAGCCGTGTTTTGTTTCTGTTTTGCTTATGATGAGGCTTTAGCAAATGAAGGGAGGAAATGGGGATGAGGGAAGATGTGACCCTATCTACATTGTTTCCAGATTTCAAATTTTCAATGAAGATAGGCTTAGGTGATTTATAAAGAAACAAACAAACATATAACCAAAATTTAAATCAGAGTTTTGTAATTACTTAGGGAAATGGGAATGTGCAGATGCTTCTCTTATTAATTATATTTATATTAATAATTATAATAAATAATAATAAATACAATAATTACTAATAGTTAACCTCTTTCCTTTCTTATATGAGAGTATTTCATGATCACAAGGTGTTTTTTATTCTTTAATCTTTGTTTACAGTCCAGTTGATATGCTCCTCCCAGTTCACCCTCCAACTGTTCCTCAACTCATGCCTCCTCCACTGTCTCCAAGACGATGTCCCCATCTCCCACCAGTCTGCATTCACACTTGTAGCTGCTGATACTAACCAAACTGTTATTTTCAACAAATTAATTAAATGGAAGTATTACCTATGAGTCCTTGATGTGAAGACCCAAGAAAATCAGTCTCAGAGAAGATGAGTTTGAGGCAAATAGCACATTGCAACCAGGAGAAGAGAAGAAATATGTAGGTGAGGTTATGACCACTGGAAGTAGAGAAATTTGGGAACAAACCCATCACATAGTCTGAGATGCCACTAACTACATGACTTGCATTTTTTTTCATTTGTAATGTACCAATAATGATCCTAAGTATCCTAAGGTCAGTAGAGAGGCCTGACCAACAGCTCATAAAAAACAGTAACAATGTTAGGAATTGGGTATTGAAAACTGTATCTATCTTATTAAAAAGGAGATAGAGCACAGGGTAAGACTAGATATGAAAACATAGACATTATGTTCAGCCTCACTGGTAATCAGAGAGAAAGCTGCTTTCTGGTTTTAATTTATTTCTCCTTCACCACGAATGAAGTAAAGTTTGTACTACTAGGAACCTTGTATCATTATTTATCTAACAATCTAATTTTAATTAATTCTTTTAGGAAATGTATTAGCATGAATTTTGAAACAGCATTTAAATGCAGTTAAAATTTCTATTTTGTAACCATAATGGGAAATGTGCCTGTGTTCTAAGGATCATTGTAATTTCATGTGTTTTAGGTTATTTTATGATGATTTTTTAAATTTGTATTTAATGTAAATAGAACAGTCATAATTTATTTCTTCTGCGAACACTCTATTCAAATATATTTTAGCGATTTTCAGCTGTATTCCTAGAGTTATAAACTTGCATGCTTTGTTAAAAATATATGGTATTAATCTTTCTGTAGAGTACAGACAGATAGACACTATAAAAGAAAATATTTAGTAATTTCTATTTATATCTCAATATGATAAATTTATTGAAAAATATCAAGTTTCAAGGGCTATTAAAATGTAAACTGACAAATGTTAGCAAACATTTAAATGTAAAATAAATATTAAATGCTAGCCCTAACCTAAAGTAGTAAAAATAGAATATACCACGCATTAATTTCTTTTGAGATTCTACTTACAAAAAATTTTTATTACCTCTAAACACACTCATATTCTCCTCCCCACTCTCCTGCACATCAATGGCTTATTTTGTTTTTAACTAATCGTTATTGTATGCATTTGTGTGTATGTGTATACATGCATATTTCTAAATCTAAACTTTCACTTGTGAAATGATATTTACATTTCAGTTTTTAGGACTGACTTTTGGAACCTGACAACCAGTCAGTGTGTTCTTCCCTGGAGAAGAACAACCCTCTCATTCCAAGATATGATGCTTTGTGTAAGAGTGAGCCCTCATGGGCTTTCCCTTGCCCATTTGGCATGCCCGTTGGTGTCTTCCTTGCTCAGCTCACATTTGAGAAGCCAGGTATTCAGTTGTACGCAATGCCATTACTTTCCCAAGTTTCCTACAAAGGATGTTCTTTTGTATTCCTTTGAAGAAGAATGCTTCCTGGTTAAAAACAAAGTCACCGACTGAGCAACAACAGTGCACGTAGTGTTTTCTATAAGGAAAGCTAAAACGACTAGTGTAACTTTTTCTATTTAAGATGATCTAAGAGCCAAGGACAGGCTCTGCAACACACAGGGATCACATACAGTCATTTGACAATGGGAATGGTGATGGCCTATGCTTCTCTGCTTTCCATGCCAAATTAGAACTCAGAAATAGTTAAGTAAGAAAAAAAGGTGGAACCACTAAAGATTGTTTCTTTTTAAATTAAAAACACTTGACCTAAGTTCCTCCAAGCCCCCAGTGTCTTTTCACTCCAATAAAACGTACAAAGGCACACTTGTACATATGTGAACACTTGGAATACTACCTTGCCCAAACCATCTCATAGTTATAATTAAAAGCTACATTTTGTTAAGCAAATTAGGAGTTACAATGAAGTTGAGGGAGCATGTGTAATGAATAATTAACATTGTATAGACTTCAGCATCATAATTAAGATTAAATGCCGCATATATTCAAGCTAGATTAGCAGAGCCATTGCAAGTTGCAATGTGCTCAGTGGGAGAGAATGATTTTGCTAAATAATGTTTTATGAAGAGTATTCTAAAAACATCAAGCATAAGGTTGTCATATATAAAATGATTAAAGTTTTATACAAAAGAAGCTGTAATTCCAGCAAAAGAAGTAATTTCATTCTCCTGCTGTGTTCACCTTGAAGAACACATGGAAAATGGACAGCATCGCTCTGTGATGTCTTACTAAATTTAGTAGGAATCCCCCTTGTTTGAAGTTAATCAACCCTCACTACATAAATCTGAGGTAATGGACAGTTTCAACATTTTCTTCACCAATTCCATTTGTACCTGTTGGAATCATTCATTTCTTTAAATTCCTAGTTGTATATGGATTTCCCAACTTGCCTGGCAATTTATTTCCATGCCTTGCTTGAAATAAGCATTTCTTCAACTTCTGGGCTTTTCTTTGATTTCGGAAAGTGCATCATTGATGCTCTATCTCTATTGCTTTCAACGCACATGCAATACATCCATGTAGACACCACACATCTCATGTGGCACTTGGACTAATCCTAACTTTATCTATTTCCTACTCTTTCATGGTTTTTTTTTCTAAAATATTCTTTTTAAATAGACTTTCAAAATAAAGCCAAACTAGATGCGGTGTTCAGAGTAGGAATATTAATGATCGTGATTCATTCATAACTAATTATTTTACCGTTTCCTAATTGACCTGCAACTACCAACCATGAAAACGTATGAAGGGAACCAAAATGAATATACCATGCATAACTTCAATTTCATGCCCAAACATCTATTTTAGAACTTGAAATCTACAGCACTACTGGCAAAATCATTGGCTCAAAAAGTCACTTAATGGATTATTGACAAATTGCATTACAATAAGAGTTAAAGACAAACATTTGTGATTGTAACCTCTTAGACACCTCATTGTATTAAAACTCCATACCTACATGAGGGTACCGAAAAGCCTGTAGTAAAGAAAACAAGAAATTCTCAACGGTAAGGAATGTGGAAGGGCTAATTGCAGGTTAAGGATGCAAGTTATGAAAGAGGACATAAAACGAGTTGATTTGTTTAGCTCTAACATTGTCATGGATTTTTTTTTTTAATTTGGATTCTAGATGAGTGCATCAAAGATTATTCAATCGTGAAAGCATAAAATCAAACATGAAGTTCAGAGGCTCAGAACGGTGTAGTGTTTCCGTCTTGGTTGTTTCAGCAAGTGACTTTTTATTTGCAATACATGTAAAGCTCATTTTTTAATGAAAATAGATTCATCACTCATCCAATACATCCAAAAAATAGAGTGGTCCCTGAGAAAACTGGTAACCAGTCTACCACTATTCCTTGCTGTACTGCTCTTGGGCATATACCCAGAGAGCACTCAATCCTATCAATGCAACAGTTGCCCAACTACGTTCATTGCAGCTTTGTATGACAGGCCAAAACTGGAAACAACCGAGGTTTCAGGTTTTCACAAAACTGGAAACAACCGAGGTTTTAGGTTTTCCTCAACCATAATGGATAAAGAAAGCACATTTTCTTTTTTAAAAAAATACACAGTTTTGCCATGTGTATGGATCACCAGAAGAAATAAGTGATAAAAATCAACGAACAATTTGGGGACTATGTTTGATTCAGTCCGTTGCAGCCAGATGGGGTTAGTAACTTCAAGAAAGCTGTCTCCATTGGACAGTGAAGTTTTCTCCTTTAAAGAATCTGAGGTTCAATTCATCATACATAAACAATATTTATGTTTATGTATCCTAAATGAGTTTGATATTTGGTAGGATTATGCCTGTGAACTCAAAGTGATTCTAAAATACCGTATTACTACTTTTTTCTCCTTTTATGACACTAATAAAATAGCATTCAAATATAGACAAGGATGCTTGAGCACAGGAACCCCAATGGAGGAGTGAGGAAAAGGACTGAAGGAGTTGAAAGGGATGCAACCCCGTAGGAAGAATACCAATATCAATCAACCAGACCTCCCAGAGTTCTCAGGGACTAAAGCACCAGCCAAAGAGTGTGCACACACACACACACACACACACACACACACACACACACAGAGAGAGAGAGAGAGAGAGAGAGAGAGAGAGAGACAGAGACAGAGACAGAGACAGAGACAGAGAGAGAGAGAGAGACACACAGAGCAACCCATGGCTCCAGCCACATATATAGCAGAGGATGGCCTTGTTGGACATCAGTGGGAAAAGAAGTCTTTGGTTCCTTAAAGGTTCAATGTCCCAGTGTATAAAATGCTTGGCATTGAGGTGAGAGTGGGTAGGTGGGTGTTGGAGCACCCTAATAGAAGCAGGGGTAAGAAAGGATGGAATAGGGGGTTTTTGGAGGGGAACCAGGGAAAGGGGATATCATTTGAAATGTAAATAAATAAAATATCCAATTAAAATATACCCTATACAAAAATATAGTATACCAAACCCAGACAGAAAGCATTGATTGTCAGAAATTGCTATTCAATATAATTACATTGTACATGATCACATGGTAAATCCTAAAATAACAACTATCTAAATACCTACTACCTAGATGCAGTCCCAATGATTTACAAACTTATCTAAGACAATTCTGATGACAACAAAAGAAATAAATAATAACAAAAATATTAAGCTTGATTCTAAGTGTGTGTATGGGAAAACTATAGATATTTTATTTGTCCAAAGCCCTTTGAAATGGTATTAGTTGCCAATTTGTGTTTAGAAAACAGGATGGTTTTATGGAGTTAAGATTTAAGATGTACTTAGATAGTGTTACACTTATTGATAAATTATGTTTACAAAAATGAAATTGTAAGACTTATGTGTTAGGCACAGTATAAGTCATATCAATTATAGCATTATAAATATTTTTGTGGCAGGGTAACTATACCTATTAATATAATAAAAATCAATAGTCATTATTCTACATGTCATATATGATTAAATTATTAGAAACATTTATTTTAAACCAATTTGTGATGAATATTGCTATGCAGAAGTGTGTGTGTGCCCAATCTAGTAAAATTTACAGATTTATGATATAAAATAAAGAGCTAAATTTTGTGGCCATCTGGGTAGGGAAATATTTATTATAAAATGTTAAATAGTCTTTAAATTTTGGCACAGTGGATTTTTATAAATCGTTATATAAATTAATTAATAAATCTGATTTCTCTAGATTCCCAAATCAGTGAGACAGATTACCATGGCAATAAAATAAAATAAAATAACACACACATACTCTTCCATTTTATGCCTGCCAGAAAGAAACCATTTACATGTGTTTAGTGTATGTTTGACACAATTCCATTTTACCTTCTCTGTGTGTATACCCTCCAAGGTCTATGCCACATAGTGTTAATCCATGGTGGGATTCACCTCCCATAACTATGAGTGACTTCACTCCTGATGATGACCTTTTAAAAACAGGAATATTGGAAGTTACTTATCAGAGGGGTATACAGAGACACGGAGTCATGTGGGGGATACCATTCAGACTTTGTAGACACAGCCCTCTGGAAAAGCACACAGGGAAAGGAATGTGGGACAGATGAGATCAACTAACAAACAAGCAGGTTTGTCACTGATGCAGTTGAAAGGAAATTAATTCTGCCAACAGGCAATGAGACTGCAAAGGAGTTCTCAGTCCCAGATGAAAATTCAACTTCAACCAGCCCATTGGCTGTGGTGGGAAGAAATTGTGAACAGGGGCCATTTAGCCCACAGAGGGACTTCTGACCTAGAGGACTGCACAATGGGGCGTTCTTTAACTCTTTACGCATCCTCTAGTTCTCAGTAATATTTTATTTAGCGAGGAGAAACCAGTACACTTGAGTTACCAATCTGTCTGATGCTTCCACACTCCTGCTGGCTGGCTCTAATATCCAAGTGATTGAAAAGTTAAGAAAAATAAAACATCTTGTCCTGATTCTCCAAGTTGGTTCTAACTCAATTAACATAAAATGCATGTGTAAGTCTTCAAGCCTCACATAGGAAAAGTATGATGCACATGTATTGTATAGTAGTCTCTGAGATGGATACCTTCCATCTTAATGGAAGCTGTTTAAAACACAGGGTAGAATGGGGTAGGGGCTGATACATTTTATCCTTAGGAGAAGCTTCTCAAGTTCGGAAAGTAGGGAATATCATCCAGTGTTTTGGGGAGTTCTTGTACCTGACCAGAATTACTAAGTCAATCCTGCTCTAATCATGGATACAGAGTAGGGGCAGCTAGGAGCCACTCAGACAAGGGAGTTGGCCAGGGGAAAGCACATTGCAGCTAAGGTGAATGGAAGAACCAGAGACCTGCTAAGTACATCTAAGACCAATTGTGCATTCCAGAAAGAATATTCTGCAGCTTACTAAGCTGTCTGTAAGGTGTGTATTGCACTCCAGGTGTCTGGCTCTTGTGAGCTGCCATCCACACGGGGGGCGTATGATGATGTAGCTGTATTTAACTCATTTCTAGTCCTGTAAGTTACCCCTCACCAATATACATGTAATAACTGCATTGCAATTCAATAATCTCCCTTGTTGAATATTAGTGGTATTCTTACTCTAGTCTTCCATAGGCTTGATATTGGAGTGAGTATATGTGCATTGACAACTTTCTGGGGGGGGGATGTCACACCACTATAGGTTGATCATCACATTCTCCAGAAGCATTCAAAGTATGTGCATGTGCACAAATGCAAACTTCCTTTATATATACACTACAACCATCTAGTTTTGAAAAAACATAGTCTTGATGAGCACAGTGTAAGACTGATAAATTTATGTTTGAATCCAAATTATAGGAACAAGTCACATGTCTGTCTTCTGTTTATGTAAGAATTATATAAGAATTATTTACCCCAAATTCTCATTGGTCACCTACATAGAATAGTTAAAGAACATCACTCATTTTCACCCAAATGGTGATATTATTCAGAATCATAATTTTTGGGAAACAAATTTCTATCTGATACCATGTGTGATTCAGGGTTTTTCTATTATTTGACATCTAGTTACATGTCACAGATTAGAGAAACTAGAGGCATTGGAAGAGGACTGAGTAGGCACACACTGATTTCTGAAGCAGTCAGATACACTTAGAGGTGGTGATGATGAAGGCCCCAAGTACAACTTGCTCAAAGTTATTCATAGGTCAAAAATTTCACAGTTTCTGATGACCAAATAATATATGAAATTGTTCTCCCAAATAAGTAACTGAGTTTCAAGAAAAGCAAACAAGCAAACAATAAAAAGAAAACAAACTCTCTAGTGAAATAATAAAGCACAGAGACTGATTTATACCTTAGAACACCCATCAATAAATTCTGTAGCCATTAAAATTTACATTTTAAACTTTTAGATGAAATAAATAATGCCCAGTGCTTGATTGAACCAGTGATATGCCATTCACATGGAACAACGGTTGTTGTAACAGACAGTTGTATCATAAGAGGAGAGAATGCAAGAATAGTCATGGTTACCTGGTAGAAAATGAGGAGGAATGAAGAATTTGAGAACCAAGGAATGGAACAACATTGCTGTCAGGTCATGACCTACATGAGGTACAATTATGTGAATAAAATTGATACAAGATGAAGCTGACCAAAATCCTGATATAGTGATGGGGTATTTGATCCTTAGGACACATTACTTAATAAGGAGTCAGTGGCAGTTGATAGCTGCTTTGGAAGGGACTATACCTTTATTTTCTTACCACTTTATTTAAAAAAAAAAGAGGGATACATATACAAATTTTTAAAGACATTTTGGCATAACATTATGTGAATATTTTTGCCAGTACTTAATTCTTTTAGAGATTTGATAGCATGCATTGGCATCCCACTAGTTACCATCAGCATGAAGTACATGTAGGACAGAACGTAACATGGAAACAGATTTCTTGTTGAGTATAGATTAAGCATAATGACCTATGAATACCAAACATTGCCACAAGGCTATTATATTAGCTCTTGGATTATTAATGATTTAAGGTCAAGGTGTACCACACTGTGAGAGAGTGCTATACATTTATTTTTTTCCTAAGAAGGACGGAGGCTTTCATTTTTTTTTATTGGCCTTTGTTTTTCTTGAGCTTCACATAGCCTGTGAGTTATTTCTGGTGTGTTCAGAGCTTTCTGGGGTTAGTATCCAATTTTCAGTGACTGCATATTATGTCTATTCTTCTGTGACATCACTTTTTTATTCAAAATATATTCATTGGCAGTTTCCTCATCTCTAATAGATAGATGCACACCCATGCACACACAGGAAATTCTAACGGGACTTACTGGTGTACATGAGTTAGAAGTGATTAGTGATTGGAGGTATAAGAAGTGTTGGAGAAAAAAATGAGTGCGGGTATATTGTGTTTCATACTGTACATACATGGATGGATGTACTTGTAAAGGATGGTGATAACATTACATACTATCTCACTATTCCAGAACACGGAAAGTACCATAGTATGATTCCCATGACATGGACAATAAGCAAACTATAGCCATTCAATTCGCATGGCGTTTAACTTGCATTAATTTTACTAGAAAATAAAACAAAAACATAATGGCAATCATAAAGAAACAAACTCAAGGTAAATGAACAGCCGTGGTGAGAGTTAGAAAGTCATTGGAATTCTAAGTAACTAACATACTGTTCTGTTAAAAATAGGGAGGTCTCATTGAATCAACTCCATGTTAGTTTGTCTGCACTAATAAAGCCAGTTCTTCAGTGGTTCTCTTCCTGTCACAGTACTTGATTTGATATGTTACATCTGATGATGACATGAAAGCTTGATATATTTCATTCTGAGAGATATTTGGGTCTTCCATGGGAGAGAAATCTTTTTAATCACTCCATCATATGAACTGAATTTTAGTTAGGGACCAATTATTCAAAATTTGCACGAGTCTTTGTAGAACTTTTGATTGATAAATGGAAGGATTTTTCAAATGGCCCAATGCTAAGCATATTTTCTGATGCTGGGAACTATGAATTACTATCTTGTTCAGAAAATTGTTAATAAAACTCTTCTTTTTTTTTCTGAAATGGACAATTTAATGGTTCTATTGCTCTTCACTGCAATTTAGGAAACTTCCTTTTCCACTTGTTGGGCCTATTCCTAATTATTACCATAATGACTTCTCCCCCACAATTTAATGGCTAAATAATTGATGTGTTGCTGAGTTCCCAATGCATATGATTTTACAATATTAAATATGAAAGAAAAGAACATTTTAATCACCCTGAAGCAGATTAAAAATATTCTCCAATACAGTAAGTGTTACAGTGCAAAGAAGTTAAATTCCAGCTAATAACAACCCTGTAATTTATGCTGGGTTCATACTCAGGGTTAAGTACCCTAGCACAGGCACTTGTTCACCTTGGAGATTATGTTTCATTTCCTACATAATCCTAAAATTAGCAAGATATACATGTTGTCATCAGCCCCATTTCTTAAGCACAGTAAATTTTATTGTCTTAAAGTGTCCTCTTGGGTCATCTTACTATGGAAACAGCTAATTTTTTCCCCCATGTTTGTAACCTAACATTGTTTAATGGTAATCTGTAAATAGCCATGCATACTAAGTACAATTAATTTCAGGTTGTAGGAGGGAGCAAGAAGGTCAAGATTTTCATGCATACACATATACGTACACAAAACATACTTTAATGAAACAGCATTAATTGGGAGTGTGCAATGGATTTATATATGGAATTCAGATAGATCGTACAGGTAAATACATACAGATATCTCATGTCAACTTTATTTTTAAAACTACTAAAAAGAATTGTTTTCTTACAAATTTTCACTGAGGTTTCCAGTGTGTGGCAATGTAAAAGTTCTCTTATAGAATTGTACAGGGTGGATTAATTTTAAGATCAGTTGGAATGCCTGAGGCACCCAGGATATCAAGAAAGCATGGCAAATGTTTGTTACTGAAGCAACAAGGGTGCTCCTCATTCCTTCAACCCACCCCCATGTCACTGCACCAGGGAAACACGCCTTTACAGGACCAAGGGCCTCTTCTCCCATTAATGCCAGACAATGTCACCCTCTGCTACATATGCAGCTAGAACCATGGGTACCTCCATGTGTAATATTTGGTTAGTGGTTTAATTCTTGGGAGCTCTGGGTGGCATGGATGGGGGGCTGGTTGGTTGGTATTGTTGTTCTTCCTATGTGGTTGCAAACCCCTTCAGCTCCTTCAGTCCTTACTCTAACTTCTCCATTGAAATCATTGTTGGTTTTGAGCATCCTCATCTGTATTTGTCAGGTCATTCCAAAGTTTTTTGCTTAAAGGTAAAAATCATGAGCAATTCTAGTTGAGAATCAGCATTTTGTAGACAAAAGACAATAGCTGTCTTTAGGTCTTGCTTTAAATATGGAAGTTAGGATCCAGGAATGAGCAGCTGTGTTTTGAGATGAAGGCTTTTCATACAACTACAATGTCTATTACCAAGTACCTCACATAAAGTAGCTTAGAACTAGCAATACACAGCCACCCAACCCAAGCACTATTGCTGATGCCAAGAAGTGTTTACTGGCAGGAACCAGATATGGACATCTCATCAGAGGCTCAGCCAGAGTTATATAGATACAGATGAGGATGCTTACAGCTAACTGTCAGACTGAACATGGATACTTCAATGAAAGAGCTAGAGAAAGGACTGAAGGAGTTGAAAGTTTTGCAACCTCATAGGATGAGAAGCATCATCAACCAACCAAAGCTCTGAGGTAGAGAGGGTTATTGGGATAGGGAACACCTTCATGGAAGCAAATTGAGGTGGGGGTAGGGAGGGGAGTCAGAGGAAAGGGTATAACATTTGAAATGCAAATGCAGAGAATCTCCAGTAAAATTAATAAAAATAAAAATAAACCACCCAGCTAGACAGGAAAAAAAATGGTTTTCTCATAGATGTATAGCCAGAATTCTGAGAACAAACTGGACATAGGTTTGCCTTTTTCAGACCTACCTCCTTGACTTGGTCAAGGCTACCTTCTCCTTAGGTCTTTCTTCATGTATGAGTTTCTGTCAAGATCTATGTCCTCCCATTCCATGTAAAGGTCAGTATCCTTACATGGTTCAAGTACCTTATGACCTTGACTGTTTCTGCAAACAGCCTTTTTCCAAATACAGTTGCACTTAGAGTAGTTACGCTGGAAAGATACAGCTTTTTAATAGGCTTTGGTCAGTAGTGGACTGCACACAGGATTGTAGTGGAAATGGATTACAACTCAAAGATTGTTAGCCTGGGTGAATTCACACTGCCACAGATTTTCATGTCATTTGCCTTACTATCAAGGACATATAAATGTTTTTCTAGTTCAGAATAATCAAGTGATAGTTTGGGCAGCTTTCCCAATGTCCCCAGTAATGTATCATCTCTTGTATAGTTAAGAACCTTTTCAATAGACCCGCAAAAAGGATATTTGTACCCCCATTTTGCATCTGAAAACAGTTGGAACATGTCCTATTTCTGGTGACAAAGCCAGATTTGTAACTTGAAAAGTATTCTGTAACATCAATAAGAGAGGAAGGCAAAAGCTGCTACGAGAAGTATGTGTTTCAGCAGTAAATCTTGTTCTCGAATAAGATGCAGAATGCTTCCCCAGAAAACAAGATCAGTCTTTACCTGCTGTATAAATTGCCTTTTGACTCTGAGGGCCTTTAATGAATTGGCAAATGGGAGAAAGAAACTTACTTTCTAAGTGGCAGAGACCTGCAGACTCTGAAGTAATAGTGGAAAAAGACTTGCTGGGCAGAGAATCCTGAGACTTCCAGAAGATTCTTTACTATGTCACACAAATATTGAATGAAATTATCAATATGCAGGTTATTGTTCCAACTCCTTTCCAACAGACATTGGTTATAGTGGCACACCTTATTTTATATGACTATGGTAAATGATCAACTTGCTATTTGTGTTACAAAAGACAAATGAAGTTAAATCATATTTAGATGATTTAATAGATAATTATATAGACTTAAATTATTAATGCAAACATAATACCAGGAAAGTATAAATAATTAATGATGAACTTATAAATAATTTCTATTAGTGAAATAGATTAAGAAAATGATTTGTCCTTACCAGTGGGCTCTTAAATATTTAACAATAACTACCACTGACATCTTTTAGATTCACCTTAAAACCCTAACAGTTAAGTCCTGTTTTATAATAGAGAATGCATTTTTAAACAGAAAATAAAGCCAGCACAATGTACTCGCGAGTAGGCATTGTTTACTCATTTCACTTACAAATATTTCACGACAGCTCTGATATAAACAGTCCTCCATTTTTCCATATTCATAAGGATCTGCTGGTTGTTTAAATATTAAATGTAGAAGATGTTAAAATATATGGGCATTTAAACAAATTCCTTTCTTCATACTATATATGATTTGCCCTGTGTGTGTGCCATGATTTATGTTACCCTGGCAAAAACAAATCTGTTTTAGAAACTACTTCATGTAGTTTTCAAGTATTGTTTGCTAGAGATTGCTTAACTGGTCAGCTTCTAGGGCAAAGGTCTTTTCCTGGGTTGCCTCTAGTTCAGCATTTTCATTTTAAAGTAAGTATAGAGAGATTTGTTGGGGTGTTAACATAGGAGTAAGCCAATGGCAGTTATATGTACAGATTCTCCATGAGTTTGTGCTGAGCAACTCCCTTTCTGGTCTATCTACTTCTCCATAAAGGAGCGCATGTGCCTTGCCTCCAATTGGATGTGGCATTTCTGAGATTTTTAGAACAGCCCATGTTTTTCAACTGGTCTGATTTCTGTTTGTCTGCTGACTAACTCAATATTACCTTCATAGTAAATATGTAACACATAAATGAATCCAAACCAATAGGAAATTGTTTGTTATATTGCCCTTATCAATTAATGCATTGTGTCAAGATTGATTAAGCACATAAAAACAAGTTTTTATGAAGTATTAGGATATTCTGTAAAGTCTCCCTCATTTTCTTATACTTCTTTATTGTATGCTTCTTTTACTCTTCAGGGTGTCTCTGTGTATGCATCGAAAATGTGTGTTTCCACATATTTTGAGAAGTGGGGTAAAGGTACTATTATATGCAGGTATGTGCCTGTGTATTTGAGGGTAAATGACCGCACCCACAGTTATTTTCAGGAATACCATCTATCGGTTTGAACATGGTGCATTTTTGGCCTGTAACTCATTAGCTAGCCATGGGATCTAGTGCTATTGTCTCCATCTGCTTGAATCTGTTTGTGTTTTGTGTTTTGTTTTTCAGTACACATAGCTGTCCTCAATAGTGTACCTGGCTTTGTATGTGGGTTCTAAGCATGGAATAAAATTTTCACACATAGAAAGCAAATCCTTAATCAATTAAGCTATAGCCCTAAACAATGAAATGTGTTTTAATATCTCATTTTTGAGAATGCTAATTGAATTGGTGGGCTGAACAATGATTCTCTTTAAAGTATCTCTACAAAGCTCTGCTTTAGATTCTGATTCACTCATCTCTGTTAAAACTTATGGTTTCATCATGTTTGTTCTTATTTAACTGAATCTTGATAAATTAATTTACTCTCAGGCAACAGTATTTATTTCAAGAATATTTTAATGGGGTCTTCTGCACAGATGCCTATGAAATATTAAAACAAGATTGAGTCTTCATGGAAACTCTGTTTCTATTGTCTATTAAATGTCTGGACATTTTGCACGTGTTGTTATACATAACTTCTTTTGCTTGCACTCTTCTACAGATACAGCAGCAATCAAGGTAGACCTCTTCACTACTGACAGTGTATGTTATGGGATAGTCTTTTCAACTTTTATTAAAAAATGTCCTAGAAATTGTTCCGATACATCTTTGTAAGCATAGTTAAGACCACTGAAGGGTTTGGAAATCTGATCCCTTGTTTTCTGTGTCTATTTCTAAGATCCAACAAACAAGTGAAATTTCATGAAAACATTTTGATTCTAACACTTTAACATAAAATAAATCATAATGCCAATACACAACCAAGATATCATCTGCCTAAGTGAGTAAAATAAGAAATTACTCATCAAAATTCTGCCGAATTCAGCTTCTCTTTGTGTACATTCAATGATGTATACTCCGAATTTTAAAAGTCAACTAAACAGTAGCTGGAAAAAAGTTGCCATCATACATATACAGTTTTTTTTTTTCCTGTCTGCGAGTAGGGATAGCAATGTTTGCTCTGCTTTTGTTAGTCAAAAAAGAAACTTTCTAACCACACTTAAGTAGAGAATCTGTAAACCCAGGTCCTACTGCATGCTCAATAAATCAGTTAGTGGCACTGCCTTTGTTCTTATTAATTCTCTAGTAATTTGAGTAAATGATAAATTCTTGGCTTTAAATATATGTGTTTAGTGCATTAATAGGATAGAGGTGTGCCTGTAGTACCCTGTTCATATATGTTCTCTCTCTTTCCTTCCCTCCCTCCCTCCCTCCCTCCCTCCCTTCCTCCCTCTCTCTCTATCTATCTATCTATCTATCTATCTATCTATCTATCTATCTATCTGTCTCACTCTCTCCTTCTGTCAAGTCAAAATCATCATCCTAAGATAGAAACACTACAGAGATGCTGATCACTCGTTCGTATTGGATAAATTGGAGAGATTAACAAAGGCAGGCAAACAAACCTGCTTTTATAGTTTAGGGCCACTGACATGATCCCATGGGTAAAGGCAATCAACTGTCTCCAAACCTGAAAATCAGTTTCAGCCCCGGAAATCACACAGTAGAAGGAGAGAACAGACTCTAGCAAGTGGTCTTTTGAAACCTACGCCTATGCTGTGTTTTACTGATAGTCACATACATATAAGATCAGTAAATAATATGTCATAATATCGAATTAAGCAGTTCCAGCAAAAGCCACCTTGAGCATATTTCAGCTGCACACACATATATCCTACAGTCTGCTGCATCTCCGCCTGTTCTACACATTAGTCAGTGCAGTGAATCAGAGTAGAATCTGATTTCCAAAATGCCAGGCTCATAAAGTTTACACTAGCATTCTAATCATCACACCCAACTAATGATGGGAATCTTTGCATAAAGTTGACATTTATTCCTCTTCAAATTCTGTGAAGTTCCAAAGGAATATTTTTTCCTAAAGTAATTGTTAACTATAGAGTTGATCATCTCAAATACTATCTTGTGAAAACAATTATATGGTTTTTATTGCAAAACAAGTACAAATTGGAAATCTTGAAGGTTTTGAACAACTACGACCTAACTCTTAACAGCTTATTATATTCCCCTCCTGCTCATGTATTTATTTCTTGTCAAACCAAAGCATATCTTTGGAGTTACAGCTCGGGGTTGAGATGAATTCAGCAAGACTCAGTCTGCATTCCTTGTCTCATTCGGAACATTGAACAAAAACCGAAAGTGGTTGTAACTAATCCTTAGCACATCTGGCCTTTAGGCACCCAGACTTTAATTCCATCCTTGCAATGGCAATTTTACTAAAAATAAACGACTAAGACCTCCCGTGACTTCTCCTTTCCTTCCAGATGTACCAGCCCTCCTGCTGGCATCCCAGGGCTATTAATTAAAAGGAACAAATATAGTTGAACACACATCACTAAATGATCTCCATGGTCTTTTGCTTCAGGGATGGCAGATTCAGATATTGAGAGTAATTTCTACCAAGGCAGATTTGAGTAGAATGGGGAAGGTGATACAGCAATCATTGTGCAGTAAGTGGGGATGACGGAGCTAGGAAGAATTGTAGGAAAAGGAAGATTATACTGATGTCCCAGGCAGCATTGAGGCAGGGAAAGGGATATAAATAATCATAAAGACCTAAATATGTTCGAAACTCAAATGCAAATAATAAAGTAATGTAGATATTGGAACATACATAGACATAAGAAAGATACATAAATATAAAAAATTAAAACATCAGGGCTAGAGAGATGGTTTAGTGGTTAAGATCACCAACTGCTTTTCAAGATGTCCAGAGTTCAATTCCCAGCAACCATGGTTGCTCACAACCATTGTAATGGTAATGAGATTTGATGCCCTTTTGTGTTGTGAATGAAAACAGCTACAGTGTACTCATATACATAAAATAAATAAATCTTAAAAAAATCATAGAGACTTGAAACACGAGGTGAATTGAGCACAGGATGCAGTTAACTAGAATACAATGTCTATAGAAAGAGTCGAGACCAATAAACAAAGTCTCATGGAGGAAAAGTAAGGCCTGAGCTGAGCTGAACCCCATGAATACAACTTTTCAAAAGGGATGAGGAAAATGATTTGGGAAGGATGTTTACAGAAACACCCACAGAGTCAGGGAGAGTGTCAGTGTGGTGCTACCATTCTGAAAATAGGAAACCATTGTGTTATACTTTGTTCAGGATGAGAGTGGTAATTGGAAAGAATAATGAAAAAGGAAGAATAGATGGGGAGGGGAACCCTTAGAAAAAGGAGAATAATGAAGAAGAGGAGAAGAAAAAGGAGGTAGAAGCAGCAGCAGAGGAAGGGGTAAAGATAGAGAAGGAGGAAGGAAGAGAGAGAGAAAAATGAAAAGACAGTTTATGTGTCTGTCTAGAAGCATAATGATGAAATGAACAAGTATAGTTGAAAGGCATTTTTTATGCTACTGCCTGCCAGAGGTCAGAGGGTTGATGTAAAAATTGAGAAGAAACCATTCCTTCTGATAAGACTTGTATGTGGACAAGACCAAAGTAAATGTGAAGAGCATACTGTGGTTTTGGTTAAGAGCTTTGTAGATGAGAGTATTATAGAGAAGGACAAGTAGAGAAGGGAAAGCGAGACTGAACACATTAGTGATACTGAAGGCTTCCTGAAAGGTTTCCTTAGTAAGGCTGAGAGAAGCACTAACCTGCAGCTGGACCCTCAGAGGTCAGCACTCTGGGCTTAGGAAAAGCGAGAAGATGAGCTTGGATAGCTTAAGATGGATACATCCTGGCCAACCCCAGGCAGTTCCTCTCCTTGTTTATCACCACAGGGTTTTGCGATTTGACTTTTCTTTGCTCTCATATTTGAGGCTTATTTTACCCATCCCCCCTTCCTGGCTTCTCTTCCATCTTGTCCTTCCATTGGCTCATACAGCTCAAGCATGCATACCTTTTAAGAGAATGTATTTGTAGCCCAGCATCCCTGTATCTCCTGTGTTATGATGCTTCCCTATTCCTTTTAACAACCGAGTAAGTAAAAGGCAGCACTTTTCTTCATTGTGGCTTTATACCGGCTTGTGCTACAGAATGAGAACCAACAGGGGAACACAGGAAAGTGTCTCACTATTTCCCACATGGTCATGCTTTGTGGCTTACTGACTCAACTTCACTACTAAGTACCAATATCTACTGATGCCATCACCACCTTTATAAAATCACTACCTTTAACATATCCCATTGTATCAATTTCATCTAAAACCCAGTTGCTTCTAGTCTATGGGTCAGCGTTACTACATCAATCTTCAGATAGATCTTCATGTCTGAATCCAACAACTAGCTACCCATTTTTTTTAAGAGTGCCAAATACAAATGAAGTAAAGTTTGGAGAGACATTCAGGCAAATGTACATCAAATTTATCATTGGTTACATTTGCTGTTATAGCTAATTTCTGCCTCTAAAGTGTCATGCCCTTTGTTACTAATTCCTTGATCGCTAAAAGTTTCTCTTAGCTATACAAAAGTGGGAGAGTCATTCCATAATGCCTACCAATGACACTAGTGAAGAACTTATCTATCTTTTATTTTCCTTCCTTCCCTCCTTCCTTCCGTCCTCCCTTTCTCTTCTTTCTTTATGTCTGTGTCTGTCTTCCTTCTTTCTTTTCTGACTTCCTTTCTTCCTTCCTTTTTTTCTTTTCTACTT
Source organism: Micromys minutus (assembly GCF_963924665.1). Classification (NCBI taxonomy): domain Eukaryota; kingdom Metazoa; phylum Chordata; class Mammalia; order Rodentia; family Muridae; genus Micromys; species Micromys minutus. Next base: position 6,988,862 of record NC_137966.1, on the reverse strand, counting down.
TGCTTCCTTCCTTCTGTTCTTCCTTCCTCCTTCCTTCCTTTCCTTCATTTCCTTCCTTCCTTTCATTCAAAACTTCCTCTGGCTTTCCAAAATGTGCTGAAGAGTGAACTGATGTACTTGCTGAGATAAGAGATGCTGGACATACACATTAAGCATTCAATAAAGACAATTGCGTGTTTACCAATTCCTAAGTATTTTTAAATTTCCCGGTAGATGCTTTCATATCTTTCTATATAACAGAAGGTGCTCGCCTTGTTTGCTTCTTGTGTATGCTTTTCAACTTTACTTTTCTGCTTATTGCTCATTAACTGTAAATTCACAGAATGCAAAAATATGTAAGTGTGGCCTCTTACTTTTCATCAGTAGAATACACATCACTAATCAAAACAGATTCTTGGTGGATCCCTAAATGATGGAGGGAACAAATCTGGATAAACTACAGAAGGCTGAAACTGATAAATTTTTAAATCACAGCTTTTTAATGTAACAGCTTACTCTTTAAAATTTTAATGTGCATTGCAAAGACAATATAAAAGATGGCACACATCAGTCTAAAATGATAAAAATGTCATTATGACCTTCATGGATTTTTGTCTAGCCTAACTAATCCCAGTAAACTGCACAGACTGAAGAATGCATCTTCAAACACTAGCTGTTCTTGCCCTTGATTATAATGCCTCCCTCTTTTGCATTTCTCATTTGTGCATTTTTTTTCTTAGAAGAACTAAACTGAAATAGGAAGGCTTTAAATGAAAGTTAGTGACTTGTCAAGGAGATGGGCTTAGATCCTGATACTATGGATTTTCCTTATTTCAAAAATATCAAATCGGTCTAGTCTGTGCTTTGCAATTTTAAAGAGTCAGCACCTCTATTTTGAAAGATTTACAGTTTTGTTTTTAAGAAACCCCTTGTGGTCATTTTTGTCAGGCAAATTTCCATTTGAGAGAATAGACTTGCAATGTATTACAATTAAAGCAGCCCTTTTTCTGACCAACATATCTGAGACTAATTTGTAAACAGACAGAGCTATGGAAGGAAAATGGAGAAGCAGCCACAGATGAGACTAATTTGTGAACAGACAGAGCTGTGGAAGGAAAATGGAGAAGCAGCCACAGCCCAGGGGTCTGATAGCACCATGTTCTTCTGTCTATGTGGATAAGTCTTTCCAGCACAGTCCAGGGAGTTATGACTACCTCTGGCATAAGAGAAAAGGTATTTAGCATCAGAGTTTTAAAGACTTATTCAGGGCCAAACAGATGGCTCAGTGGTTAAGAGCACTGGCTGCTCTTCCAGAGGTGCTGAGTTCAATTCCCAGCAACCACATGGTGGCTCACAACCGTCTGTAATGGGATCTTATGCCGTAATCTGGTGTGTCTGACAGCTACAGTGTCCACATATAAATAAGTAAATCTTAAAAGAATATATTTAACTTTGTAAAATTATACTAATTCAAAATTCTGTAAATCTGGAAGACTCTCAGAAAAGTGCTGCTGCCAGGACACAAAGTTATCAAGATTCTAACCATGAGGGGACTGGGAACAGAATGGTGAAAGAGCAATAATGCATCAAAGAAGAATAGGACTCTCACATGCAGGGGAAATGGTTAAAACACTCCTGATTATTAAATTTTATCCACTTGACAATTTTGTGAGGCATCAATCTCCTGGATAGGGGAACTGTAATTGTTCCCTTTCTTCTGTCTGCTTCCCAGGCATGATCTTCTCCAGAGCAATTCAAAGGATTTAACCTTCCATCCCAGTGTAAATCTTCATCTGCTGAGACAGATGATCCAATTGCTTTCCTCGTGATTCACACCCAGGTATGATGGCAGCTAGCCCATTGGTGTTGGTGTTCGAGCTTCCAAAGGAGGAGTCAAGTTATTCAAATAATGGAAGAGCAACGTTCAGGCAGCTGGGGTAAATGCTTTCTAATTTTGAGTTGAGGGGCTATTTTGCACAGAGCATGCCAGCCTTGCTGGTGCACTCCCTTCTCTGCCTACTGGCTAGCATTCAACTGGTACCCCATCCAGTCACTGTGTCTCCTAGTTGTCAAGTGGTCTAATGTGGCAATGAATTTTTTTGATTGATATGGCTACAGGTGGAAGCTAGGTATCGACAGGGCAATGGTTATATGCCACTGAGACTGTTTCTGCCTCTTACAGTTTCTCTGTCTTTCCGTTTCTCAAATACTTTCTTGACAGACTTCTTAGCATAAATGTTAACTAGAAGTAATCACTGCTTAGAATATCAAAGAATATTGGAATCCCTGGTGTAGAACTCTTTTTATTATTCTTTAATTTTATGTGAATGTTTTCCCACATTTGAAGGCCATTGACTTCTTGGAATACAGAAATCTGGCCTCCATCAAGTGTTCAGAGGACTCTAGAATGTTCTTCACATGCAAGTTAGGAGTCCTTGGAAGCTCTCTGATCTCTACTTTGCTCTTATACAGCTCAGAGCCCTTGCCCTAAAGCCATATGCCATTCAAAGACTAAGCTGTATGTGTACTTTATTGATAGGAGACAGCATAGATATAGATTATTCTGGAAATCATGGGCAATGATGTTTATGCAGAGGAATGGTACTGCAGTTTTCCCTAGAAACTTCCATGACATATACAGGATTCACATGTCCTCTTTCTTGGAATGTACAGATAGGTAAGAAAAATGTTGGATGCAGAACTCTTTGGTGGTATCAAATCCTATAATTTGTATGATCAACTCTATAAATGCAGCTTTCCTGGGACAAAATGTAGGCTGTATTTTTTCCTAAGACAGCTATACGACTAATTCTAATTCCTGTAAGTAATCCCAAATATACTAACTGACTCATCAAATGGATCTGGTAAGGAAGGATTTGTTTGGTTTCTTACTTCCAGCTCTATTGTGTGACAATAATGGGCCCCCAGAGAATGTGAGGCAATGAATGTTTACTTCTTTCTTCTTTCTGAATTATAGTTGTTCATCCCAAAATTCTCCTAGGTTTTTTTAATTACTCGACATTGAAATTTTTGTTTCTCCTTTCAAGGTGTCATCATGAAGGTAGAGACAAGGGTCAGATGATGATGGTACTTGTTTTGCACCAGGCCTGGTTACCTAAACTTAATCCCCAGAATTCATGTACTTGAAGTAGGGAACTGACTCCCAATATTTTTGTTAATCTCCAAACATGGGCACAGATATGTGCCTATGCATAAAAGAAATAAATAAAAGAAAATGGACACTCATCCAAGAGGTCTCAAAAACTTGAATTAAATATCACTTTCTATTGTTTTCAGCTTTCCACTGTTCAGGTCGTTAGGCCCTCAAGCCTTTACTCGTTGCATCTTCATAGTAACTTAACAATTATGAACCATCATTGCCTTAAAATTAGGATTTTTCCTTTGAAGAAGGCATAACAGTTTTAAGAAATTTTGTATATATAATAATAAACAACTTATACATAAATTTACCTAAGTTCTTACCTATGACAATGCAATCTAGATTTAATGTAATAAGCTCTCAAACTCAGTTTTCTTAGGAGAGAAAACAGAAGACATTACAATTTTCAAGACAGCCCTTTAACTTGACCACATTTGAAATAATCCTCAATATATTTGGCTCCTTTTTCATTGTTAATTGTAAAGGTTGCAGTTGAAGGCTTTTTCAGATGGAAACCCACGCACATAAAGAGGGAACGGAGTCAGGGTATAGTTCCTATTACTTCAGTATTTGTTTGTTTGCAATTTGTTTTATAAACTACTTGCCATTTCCTATTATCCAGTCCATATTATGAGTGGCCAACCATGCTGCCTCCAATATCAGGATGCAAATCATCAGCCCATGACTGTCCCACAGTTTCCATGCCCTGTAGAACACACCCTTATGCATTGTTATGGCTTGATGTCTGTGGTTGTGAGCAATCTAAAGCGAGAACCTCTTTTCAGGGGTTGCTATGAGCACTGTACACATGAAGGTTAATGTTTCTTTCTGTTGCTGCACCTCTGACCAAAAAAAAACACAATGCAAGAAAGAAAGAAAGGATTCATTTCAGCCCTTAGTTTACTGATGTTTCCATGGGAAGCCAGCAAAGCAAAAACAGAATCAAGTGTGGAGAAAGTACTGTTTATTGGTTTAAGCAGCTAGCTTTCTTATATTGGTTATCTACCTGTATTGTCCAAGGGATGGCACTACTCACAGAGGGCTGTACCCCCTACATCAATAAGCAAATAAAGAGAAAGTCTCAAAGACGCACAGCTATGGACACAGACCACTGTAATGAAGATAATCCTACAGTTAATGTTCTCTCTTCTTATGTGAGTCTAGATTTATGTCAAGTTGCTTTCTGCAGTGAACTATGGCCGCTCTCTAAACAATAATCTCCATACTCATTTTTCTTCCAAGAAAATTGGCTAGGTACTTTTTATTTTAACGTTACAAAGATATAGATCACTGAGTTGTCTCTTGTCGCATGATAGCAGATGTTCATGTATTTGGTAAGCAAATGGTCCTTAAGTCACTAGGACTGAACTCCTTCAGTGAGAAGAAAAATGAATTGGAGGAAGAAGAGATGGAGAACATGAGACAAATTGAAAATAATACATTGTTTCCCTTTTCTGCTCAGTTCCTATGAAACATAGATTCAGAAATTTTCTCTTCTGCTTTCTGTAATAACCACTGCATTTGCTTCATAAAACTTCATAAACTTTCCCCTACTTAACCAGTTTGGAAATTTGAAATCGTCTTTGAATTTCCTATCCTCACTACTCCTATCAGAATAGCTAGATGGGGTATAAAAAATAGTATTTATTAGAGAGGAAAAAAGCTCATTTAGAAGCCAATGATAAGAATTCTAATTACTTTTCCTGAAGATGTAATTATACAGAGATAACTTCCAATTACAGAAATAGTGGAGAGATGAGAGGGGGAAAAACATAATTCAATACACCCAACAATTATTTCCTCAGTGATTACAGATCCACAGGTCCTTTGGGACCGCATGAATCTGAATTTGCTTGAATTTTCATTTAACACTCAAAGGAGCTAGTTTCAAACTCCTCATCCTCTGGGCCACTTTTTTCGATAACAGAGCAACATTCAACTCAGTCAACATACTTCCCCGAACCATAGAAAGTATGTGTTCCACTCACCATACCCTTTGCCACAAGGAGAAAAAAAAAAAACACGACAAAATTTAATTTGGGCATTGGTGTGTAAGTGACATCTCGACATCTTAATGTATTGTAAACTACAACACTAGATAGATGAAAACCTCCTCCTTCAAAAATCATGGCTGCAATGAATGGAGACAAGTATGTTTATAAAGCTTTTCTGTTTTTTTTTAAATGTCCTATATCTATAGAACTCACTCATCATTTTGTGTGTTTTATTGAGTAGACTAAAATTTACACATTGAAGAGTGTCTTGATGGGCAATTTCAAATTAAATGGCTAAAACATATTTCTATCATTTTGTTACATAAAGTACACTCTAGTTATTGTCAGATGTTTAATTTTCAAATCAATAAGGTACTTTCTCAGGCTTTCAAGTAAAATGACTAGCTATTAAGTTTGTGAAACATATATATATATAAATTAAATGGAATGCTTACCCATGAGCCTTATTTATTGTTTTCTGCCCCAACTAAAGCAAATGATTTTTTAATTGAAGACATTTAGTTTAATAACCTGCATCTGAGTATCTGAGTACGTAAGCTGAGGTCAACAACAGAATGTAGGTTGAGTATTGACCTCAACCTACAGCAGGTGAGAAAGCATTTCATTCCCAGGAAATAAATCATATTGATGGTCACTGTCATCATGTAATACAGTATTAATCTACCATCAACTTAAAGGGACCCCCAAATGATGCCTGTCATTTTTAGAAATCAATCGTAGCCCAAATGACAGCATTCATCTTCACATGCATTTCTTCTTCTGTCTGGAATCCTAAGATATTCTAAGGGCTTAAAGATAGAGGATCAATAGTAGAATAAGGATTCTAAGACATTTGTAAATATATGGCAATGGATAAAATGAGGAGGGAATTCTTATGTGAATTTGTGGTCTTTGAAATGGCTATATTTCATTAAAATGTATTCATATAAGGGCAGTAGAATATTTCAGCATACAATGCCAGTTAAACATCCTCATTCAGTTAAACATGACTTCCTATAATTATAAGTTAGGGTACAAATGAGAAAATGTCTTTCATATTAAGGAGCTGGCCTATATGAAGTAACTTAGGGATAGCTTTTATAATCATCTGCTTGTGAACAGTTTCCAACGCATTTATAGACAGAGTAATTTGAAAACATTCTATGTATCTATCACCAGGCTTCAAAAATCTATAATTTTCTGGTCTGCTGCTTGTGACATCTGCCACCTCACTCCAGCTCTTCCCCATCATGCAGCTCTGCATATATATCACATATGCATGTACAGGCAATTTCTTTCTCCCTCCTCCAAGCAAATATCAATTATAATCCACTCCTCAAGTCACATCTGAGATTTACAAATCAAATCAAAATGCATTTTAATGTTCAAAAACTATAATATTAGAATTACACAGTACTGAGTTAGTTTTGAGATGTCCTTCAATTATCCCAATATAGCATTTCCCATGAGTCTGTCTAAATGTATTTTGTTATTGTTCTAATAAAATAATAGTATTGGTTTTATGGTATATTATTTAAGATGCTCAACATAACTTTGCTGCAACCATTTACAAACCACATAAATACAGTAATATTCTAATTAATATTATAGTCATAAAGCCTCAACTCTGTGATTAAAGTAGTAATTCTTCCAGTGAAATCTCAATAAAAAAGAAACAAGCACAAATCATTGTGTGTCCTAAAACACTTGATGTGCAGAGTTATTTCTTCAAATCAGATTATAAGAAAGATTTTGAAGTTATAAAGAATAAACATTGCCCTGAGCTTTTTGAACTTCCTAGCAACTTAGGCCATGTTTGCATTTGACCTTTGGGGAAATGACACTTAGGACTTCTGCACACAAATTTGTTAGGATCAAGGGAAAATATGCTAGGGCTCACTCAGCATACAATGTAAGCAGTCCATAATGTTGACTCAATATGTTCAGCCTAAACTTCCTCTTAGCCTGTGGTGCCTCAGCTTCAAGATCCTTTCAGTCCTCACACAGGCAAGTGTATGTGGCTTCTCAGAACATGTGGTATTCTCTCTTTGGGGATAATTATCTTTTGTTTTTTTTTTTTTTTTTTTTTTTTTAGTGTTTAAAGCCCTAACAAGTTCTTGATCATTGCTCTGAATCATGACCTTGCTCAGTACAAACGGATGACAATGGATGGGATTCTTCTAAAATACAACACCTGCCTGTCTAATCATGTGCTCCCATTTAGGTTTACTTTCTAGATGTTATTAGAGATAAGTCAACTATCCCTGTTGACTCTATCATGGCACAGGTGAAGGCCAAATCATTGTGATCCTACAAGTTCATCTATACCCAACACTGATTCTTTTTCCTCTCATTGGTAATTCCATTAGATACAAGAAATGACTTTTTTTTGGAGGAAGAGAGGAAATATCTGGGTTCTTTCTCTTCTAGGAACCATCTCAGAATACAGCCTCACCACTGCATAAATTCCCTGCTCAGCTCTCCACGCCTCCAATGTCCAGAACTCATCCTTTAGAATTATCTAGCATGTTTGTTTGATCATGGTTAATTTTTTTGCTAATATCATGGTGAAGTCACATTTTTTTTTTGGGGGGGGGATTTACAGCTCAAACACTGTTCTTCCAAATACCAACACTATCTGACAAAATCATCTATGAATTCCAAGTTAAATTTCTGGATTCAGACCACACCTACTCTTTAATTTTTTAAGTTTAATTAAAAAATTACTTTGGGTCTGAATTACTAAGAATGATATTTTCTAGTTCCATCAATTTGTCTTCAAAACTCATGATGTCTTCATTCTTAATAGATACCTAGATTTCTAGTATTCCATTGTGTAAATAAACCACATTTTCTGTAACCATTCTTTGTTTGTGGAACATCTGAGTGTTTCCAGCTTCTGGCTATTACAAATAAGGCCTCTATGAACATTGAGAACCATGTGTGATTTTGGTATGTTTGGGTATCTTTTGGGTATATGCCCAAAAGTGGTATAGCCGGGTCCACCAACCAGGAGTATACAGGAGCTAGTATGACACATATACTGCAAAGGACTGCCTGGTCAGTCTTCACTGGAGAAGAAGAGCCTAGCATTTGAGAGTATTGAGGCCCTAGGAATTGGGGAGGCCTGGTAGGTGTCAGGAAGACACATTCTCTTGGAGACAGGGGTGAGGAAGAATGGGATACAGAACTGTGGGAAGGAGTGGGGACTGGGAACAGGGGCAACAGCTGGACTGTAAACAAATGAATCCCAGAATCCTTCCGTATTCCCCTCCCCTTCTCCTCTGAGTGGGTAGGGACCACCCTGTGTATATCCCCTACCCTGGCACTTCAAGTCTCTGCGAGGCCAGATGCTTCCTCTCCCACCGAAGCCTGACAAGACAACCCAGCTAACTGAACATATACCGTCATATAGGCAACAGCTTTTGTGATCCCTCCACCACAATTCTGGTTTTTCAGGACCCACATGAAAGTCAAGCTGTACAACTGCCACATGTGTGTGGGGAGGCCTAGGTCCAGCCCATGTATGCTCTGTGGTTGTCTCATTGACACCTCTTTCTCAGAAGGTAAATACCATCCTTCTGATCCCTAGTACCATTGGGTCCCTTTCTTTTACTTCCTATATTCAATCCATCTGAAAGTTTCATTACCCTACAAAAGAACTCTGTACTTCTATGAGGAGGTCTATGATGCTTTCAAACATTTCAAACAATGCATTCTCATTTCTTCCCTAACCCTAATCCTGATGCCTACATATTGATATATGCCGGCATGGACAGGAGGCAGGCTATAGGAATAAGGGAGAAAAGGAGAGAGAGAGAGGGATGGGGGGGAGAGGGAGAAGAGAGAGAGAGAGAGAGAGAGAGAGAGGGAGAGAGAGAGAGAGAGAGAGAGAGAGAGAGAGAGAGAGAGAGAGAGAGAGAAGGGAGAAGAACAAGAAGAAGAAAAAGAGTAAAGGAGGGAGGACCAGAAGAAGAAAGGGGAAGGACAGAAGAGAAGTTGTAGGGGGAGGAAAGAGGGAGAAAGATGAAGGGGAGGCAGAGTGGAGGCAGATATATTTAACCAGAAGATTTTTTTTTTTTTTTTTTTTTTGCTGAGGGAAGTGGCTTTATTAGCATTGCAGTATCACAGCAGGACTTAGCAATTAGCATTGGGACCCTTCTTCTTGGCAAAGGTGGGCACAACACTGGCAAAGCATTGGTTGTACTAAGTGAGCCAGGGCACCATGAACTTTGCCTCCCAGCATGCACCCAGCTACTTCCAAAATGGTCAGGGCCTCTAAACCACACTGGACTTTTAACTGTTTATGAAACTAAAGTTTTACTCTTTGATCCTTTCTTGTGATGCATTCTGCTTTTCTCACAGGATGGAAACAGCACCATCTGTCCTAATGATGCCTTTATGTTCCAGGTGTGGCTTATCAGAATGCTTATCAAAGGGGCTGGAGGGGCTGCTTGTTTTTCACTTACCATTCCAAACACTCACCTGCTTGGTGCATTCTCAGAGAACACTCTTCCCTGGTGGTTTGCTTACCTCCCTCCCTCTCTACTCATGCTCTTTGGTCAGAAGTTACATTTCCAGAAAGGTAGACCCTGTCTTTTCCTATCTTATTCTCTACTTCACCCTCCCTTACTGTTTTCCAGATCCCTCACAAATTTCCTCCTTGGTTCACATTAATCTGACATAGGGATTTCCAACCCATGAAGTACTTGATGATTTAAATGTACTGTATCTCATCCTCACAATTCATGCTCAGATAAGAATTAAGTTAAATGAAAAACCCAACCAAACCAAAACATGGCTATATGTCATCACATTGCCCCCCAATGAGTTCTATTTTCAGGTACCTGCAACAGAAACTTGAATACACTGATATTAGCATATTTTAGTTTTGCTATTTCTATTATACCCTGTGTGATTAAATTTTCTACAGGATACCTAATAGTTGATGAGGCAATTATAAGATATCAACACTTGGTAGTGCATTTAATAATTGATAATGCACAGCTATCTAATAGTACTTGGTAATACAAATACATATACCTATACAAATCAGTAGCACATTACCTCGGGTGTTAAAAGCAGACACAAGCCTAAATCAAAGAACTTCCAATAGTTTAATAAAAACAGATCACCAACCAGTCTGCTCCCATGAAGACACCATATTAGGTGTCTTCACTCCCATGAAGAAATGCACCTTAATAACAAAGACAGGCACTACCTCAGAGGAAAAGTCTGGAAAAAGGTCTTCCAAGGAATTGGTCCGAAGAAACAAGCTGGAGTTACCATTTTAATATCCAACAAAATAAACTTACAACCAAGTTATCAATAAAGATGAGAAAGGACACTTCATCTTCACCAAAGGAAATGTCTACCAAGAGAAAGTCTCAATTTTGACCATCTGTGCCCCAAATGCAAGGGCACCCACATTCATAAAAGAAGCTTTATTAAAGCTAAAAATATACATTGAATCATGCACAATAAAGGTAGGGTAGACTATGACACACCACTTGAACTTATGGACTGGTCATTGAGACAAAAACTGAACAGACACAGTGAAACTAATAAAGATTATGAACCAAATGGATTTAATAGGTAATCTACAGAACATTTCACCCTTAAACTAAAGAATACACCTTCTTCTCAGCACCTCATGGTACCTTCTGCAAAACTGACCATTTAATTGGTCACAAAACAAACCTTAGTCAATATGTGCTTTAAATTGATTTCTCACTTAAGCCAAGTTTAAAACAGTGCAAGCTGCAAGAAATAAAGTATGGTCTTCACATTCCCACTGTATCATATGAAATTATTCAGCAGGCACACAGAATGCATATTTGAGCCTGTTGGCCATTTTCTTTGGTTTCAGTCACTTTACTTTTTAAGTACATGATTTAATGCTATGGAATTCAAGTACTAAAATGAATCAAACCAAACCAAAAACCAAAAACAACATCAACCACAACCCTCTCCCAACTTGTCAGGGAAGTCTTGAACACAACCTCAGCTGTCATCTTGGTTCATTTGCTTCAATGCCTCAGTCCCTTGCTAAGCAGTATGCTCCAGTTGAAAGTCTTTAAACAGGCAATTAGCTCTCCTGGGAGGAATGACACAAGTTCCCAGCATGCAAAGCCCTTCCTGTACCCACCTTCAAGTCAAATACAACTTGAATACTCACAGTCTCAGCAAATCAAATAGCTTTGCTTCCCACCCTACCCCTCTTACTTCCCGCAACAGCCAACTCTGTAGAGGGAAAAAAGGAACATTCTTCCAAAATAAAGGGTTGAGCGAACTTACCTCCTAGCAGCTCAGCCTCACTGTACCCATGACCAAATCCATCCCGGGAAGCTGAGAAAGAAAATTCTATCAGAAGTGCTTCAAACATAACTTTATTTACAACACCTGGAGAGTCTAGTCAGTTATCATTTAGCTCCTTCTTGAAAGCCGTGCCCACCAGGAGCATTTTCTACCTTTTCATGTTATGATTAAAGTAGTGTGTGTGTGTGTGTGTGTGTGTGTGTGTGTGTGTGTGTGTGTGTGTGTGTGTGTTTATGTGTCTGTGTGTGTGTATATATATATATGTGTGTGTGTATATATGTGTGTGTATATATATGTGTATGTGCATATATATGTGTGTGTATATATATGTGTATGTGCATATATATGTGTGTGTATGTATGTATATTTGTGTGTGTGTATATATTTGTGTGTGTATATATGTGTGTATATATATATATATGTGTGTGTATATATGTGTGTGTGTGTGTGTGTGTGTATTTATATGTGTATGTATATGTATGTGAGAGAAAATGAGAGAGAGAGAGAGAGAGAGAGAGAGAGAGAGAGAGAGAGATAATACACATTCTTATTTAAAGAATATTTAAAGGCATGAGGTCTAATCTCTGAATTAACTTCAAAGAAACCAAATCCTGATGCAGATAAGAGCTGCTTAGCTTCTGCAGTCTGATGGGCCTTTGAGAGCTTTTGACTGTATTTCCTCTACTAGGCCTACTCCGTTCCTGTCTGTGAAGCAGAAAATAGGACAGATCGGGATCGGGATGCTTTTGTTTTGTTTTGTTTTTTCTTTAGACCAGAATGTGGTATAGGGATGACTGAGGTGACGTGGGGATAAACTATCACTGGTGGCTGGAGTGAAGGGTGTTAACTGAGAGAAAAGAGCGACTGAGACTGCGCAGCCCCAGCCTTCTCTGGCTCTTCTCCATCCCTCTCATCTCAGCCTCTCTCTTCTTTCCTTCTCCAAATACAAATCCGGGCTTTATGTCGCTCGCGTAAATAATCTTTACCAGTTCCATCTTATTAGAGAACAGTATCGCCCTTACCCCGAGATACTTATAGAACAAAACAAAAAAGTTGACTTATTTCATTTTTCTTCTTAAAATTAAAAAATTATTTTATGCATTTTTGAGTCCCTACAACTGAGATTATAAAGGCTTCTGCAAACAAGATTTGAAAGCTTTATATTGTCCTCTGGAGGCCACGCACAACCCGTTGATTAAGCTACTTTGTGTAATAAAGTTATTTCTGTCAAAATATTACCTTCAATACAGCTGAGACTTAAGTATTTTTTTTCCTCCTCCCAAGTAAGTGAATCAAATGGGAGAAGAATGCTGTGTTTCTGTCCTTTAATTAAAAACATAATCAGAAACACAACTGCAGACTATCACCTATGAATTAAAATGCTAATTTCTTTCAACAGAAGAATTTATTTGATGTTCCTCCTTTGAAATGTAAGAAATATACAACAAAGAGAGGAAGAGAGAGATGCCATAGGAAGTCAAACACACATTTGCAAAGCTAATTGAGCAAATTCAACACCGTTTGACATTTTGCTCAGAGGAAGGCAGCCTTGCAGCTGCATAAAAGAACAGTGCAAGTAAAGACAGAAAAAATACACAGTCGAAATTGATCTGCTGAACTCCAAAGTTCCGTGATAGCGTTGAAGAAAGTGTGCAATTGAACAGTAAGCCCTGGAGCTTGGTCTTGCTATCCACCCCGCCCCAAGAACACAGCTGTAGGTGACACGCCCCTCTCGATGTGCTTCGATTTGGTTGGAAATTGCTTTATTTGAACAAGGAGTGTCCTAAGTCCCAAACCGTACTCAGGGTTAACAAATGAAACCCACACGAGTCAAGTGGGCTGTTCCACGAGAAATGACGTCAGGGTAGGCTTGGATTACTAAGAGTACTAAGACTCAAGACGGAAATTACGTCTGCAGTCTACAATAAGGCGCCACTCTAATCTACTAGATATAACTTGTGTCCAAATTCAAATCGTTCACCGATGGTTCACGTGTTTTTTTGTTTTTTTTTTTTTTAAGTACTTTGAGTCTTCTAATAATCACCTTATTCCTTTGCAATTCTCTGCCGCCATCTTTCCAAACAACACACTACCGAAATCAAAGTGCTGTAATTAACATCTGAGTTCAGGTTGGCACAGAGTTCTCAGTGCTTTAGGGCTGCCAGGAACCCCATGGAAAAATAAAATAAAGAACTTCTTCCATTCTCTGCTTGGGATGCCAAACAGCTGCCGGAGAGTGAGCCAATCACATCTCCCCTCTGCAAAGATCCCCAACGGATCTCATCAAATGCTAGCAAATATTGAATCCATAACTGATGGGAACCGCGCTTCAGGTGAAATCTGTTAACCTCCAAAGATACTTGGAAGGGCTTTTCAATTTAACCTGCATGTCCTGGAGCTCCTTTACTTGGACCACTGGAAAAATAATGGCTCTTCCCTTTAACAATGTGGCCTTAGGCATGGGCAGATGCCTGGTGTGCTTACAAAGTTACAGGCCCGCTTTTATGTTGGCCTCTTCTTTAATTGCAATGGTGTTGTGGGGAGGAAAGGCCACAGCAGGCTCCTTCCTTTCACAAGCCTGATGAGTACTTTGGGGTCTGTCTTAATAGAGTCCTGTAGGAATATTTCCACCACTGTTCGGAGGAATCACAGATATCTTGTTAAATTAGTTTCACTCTACGGTGAGGATTTGTTGAGGAGGAGAGAAAGGTAGAGATACCGGCTGGCAGAGGATGGTTTGTAGTTTTGACTTTAGCCCAGGTGGGCTGCGAGCTTTCCTTTGTCCTCAGCTCTTCTAAGGGGGTTTATCCACCACCGCATGGCAGGGGTGAGATACAGGTATAGCTGGCTCCCTGTGTTTGATTGTAGCATCTCTGCTCCAACATGCCCGTGTCACGGTACATTAAATTCAGAGATGTAGGTTGACTTCGCTACAGACATACAAGTGAGGGTGCTTAAAGAAAACAATATGAAACACTACAGGGGTTAAGAAGGTAGGGTGGTGGCAAGTAAATTATCCCAACAATGGCTGGGGGTGCTTTGGTAATTTGTCCTTTCTACAGGACTACCACAATTCTGCCACTAAGGTTGATTAGTATTAAAATAACAATTATAAACAAGATTATGAAACAAGCGACCCTTCTATTTCTGAAATCTCTTTGGTTTCTTTTGATTTTTTTTTTTTTTTTCCGACTTAGTAGGTATTGGTTAGAGTCAGACTCAGGAGTTCTTTAGGGAACCCAGCTCCTTGTTGAATTTCCGGTTTCTTCCACTGCAAATCCCACTGGCCCCGAAGAAGCGATTTCATGATTTATTAGCATTCAAACAAACTCCGTATAGATCCGCTCATTCCCAGTCTCAGCCTTAATATTCTACACCCACTCGAAGTTTCTACATGCCTGGATTTTGAACTGAATACAGATCTATATGTGGGATTCCAAAGCCCAGTGGACTGAATCTAAAAAGTCCTTTTTATTTTTACAGGGTTCGCACTGAATTTTGCCCAGCCAAGTTGATAAATTATTAAGCAAATACAACATTAAGAGGGAAATGGTGGGGAATCAAGAATATACAACAAAATTAAAGATAAAGCCCTTGCACGTTATGAAATGGAATCATTCACTAAGATAATCTTGATTCCGGAAACAGTTTAGGTAGCACACACTGTATACCACGCTGGGTGCTGAGAATGAATTAACATCCCTAAGAGATACATTAAATCTTCTCTCCTTATTCCCAGAACATGGAGTTAACTGGTGGGCTCTTCAATGTTGCCTAGGAAATCAATCAGGAGGGTCAAGATTGAAGCCACATACTACACTTCATCACATTTTCTTTCTTCTTCATGTTAACTATATCTTCGTATTTACATTTAAAAAATAACAAAAACAAAACAAAGCCAAGTTTGGAAAGAATAACCATTGGGGTTTTCAGTGAGGCAGATGATCCAATTGTATTTCCCAACTCTATTGGAATTTCTCTTTTCCTCAAGTGCTAGACCATTAACATTTGTTTGTTTGTTCTCGATTACAGGACACACATTGTTAGAGCAAACATTTAGACCTATCCACTTGTATTATTTATCTAAAATCATTGCTTCATTTCTGGTGAATGCATTCTATCTCCCTAATAACTATGCCTTATGGTTAATTCATTTCTGTCTTCTAATACACTATTTCTCTAAAGTACATTTTATATTTTCTCCAGTCTACCATGCTTATAATCTCCAGATTTGGAGGTGGAGGTTAATTTAAAATTAAAGAACAGATTACATTAAAAATGTTTTTTTTAATTGGATATTCTCTGTATTTACATTTTAGATGTTATCCCCTTTCCCCCACTCCCCTCCTCTCTCCCCTACCCTTTTCCTCCATGGAGGTGCTCCCTTTCCCAACCACCCTCTCCCACTTCAGAGCCTTGGCATTCCTCTACACTGGGAAAACGAGCCTTCACTGGACCAAAGGCCTCTCCTCTCAATGATGCCAGAGAATGCTATCCTCTGCTGCATATGCACCTGAAGCCATTGGTCTCTTCATGATAACTCATTGGTTGGTATTTTAGTCTCATGGAACTGTGCTGGATTTCCTTAGTTGATAATTTTGTTCTTCCCATGGGTTGCACACCCTTTCATCTCCTTCAGTCCTTTCTCTAGCTCCTTCATTGGTGTCCCGGTGTTCAGTTCAATGGTTAACTGCAAGCTTCCTCCTCTGTATCAGTATGACTCTGGCAAAGCCTGTGAGGAGGCTTCCATAAGTAAGCACTACTTGGCATCAGCAATAGTGCTTGGATTTAGTGGCTGCATATGGAATGGATACCCAGGTGAGCCAGACTCTGGATGATCTTTTTTCCAATTCCTGGTCCTTTATTTGTCCCTTTATTTCCTCCCCTGAGTATTTTGTTCTCCCTTCTAAGGACCAAGGCAAGGATGATTTTCCATCAATTATCTTCTCTATGATTGTTCACACCTGCGTTCATTCTTCTTAAAGATTGAACATATCCACTATGTGAAGGTTTACAAAGAATACTTTCCTAACTCAAATGTTTTTGAGGATTTTTACTTTCTAAAATTTGAGTTATCTGGCTAACCTATGAGATTATAACTTACTTTGAAATAGTCTAGTAGATACAGAGGTAGACAGGTATAAGTTCATGTTATATAAAATATATTGCCTTTTGTCATTATTTAATGATAAGAAGCAAGTCATGTTTTTATTTGAAGCACAATATTCTACCTATTCTACATCATACACACACACATATACACACACTTGTGCTTGTGTTTGTTTGTGTGTATGTGTGTGCATGATGCATATATATTCACATTATACATATATGTAATTCAACTTTTCTAAAATAACCAAATGATCTGAACTTGTGTCTTTTTTATGAGATGTTTAGAATTTATTATCAACATCAAATATGTTTGGCATTTGTAATTTTGACATAAGTGTAATAGTTCAGTTAGTAGTGGAAGTAAGAAAGCTTCCTGGAGATATGATAGAGTTTTGTTATATAATAAATGTCATAACACAATTTGTTCTGCAAATTATTAAAATCAATTGTGCAGTGGTATGGAGTATGGTACCTTTTGATGATGGATTACAGTACTGACCTTAAACAGGACCTTATGGTGCATTTTATGTATTAGAATACTGTGGAGCTATTAAAATTTTGTGATAGATGACTGAAAAGATGCTCATGTGTGTTCAATTACCAGTAGTAGGGATACAAATCAATGTGGACATTTTATGCAAACCCACGTATGAATCAAAGTTTGAACATATGTGGATTGTCTTTCAAAATCAGACTTCATTTTACAGACCTTGAACTGTTGCACACTCAGCTTGTTGGAAGATTGCAAGATATCAATAATTTTTAAAATGTGTTATTATCATTTTTTGAGAATTCCATACAAAATATTTCCATCATATTCATCATCTTCCCCAACTCCTCCTACAACCACCCATCTTTCCCTAACCACCTCAAAATACCTCCAATCTCTCTCTTTTTGACTTTTAAAAACCATCCAGTGTGTGTTGGCCAAGTACTTGGGTACAGGACACCTTGGAGTGTGGTCAACAAATGTGCCAGAAGTCTAGCTCTCTCTCTCTCTCTCTCTCTCTCTCTCTCTCTCTCTCTCTCTCTCTCTCTCCCTTTCCCCCTCCCTCTCTCCCTCTCCCCCTCCCTCTCTCCACCTCCCCTTCCCGTCCTCTTCCGCCTTTCCCTCCTTCTCTCTTGGAGCTCTACATTATGTGAGTCTTAAGGTTTTATTCTCCAGAGTGCTGTTTCCTTTTTGTTTTCTATATTGTAGTTGTTTTCAGACTCAAAGTTGACATTATTGTTTATGTCTAAGTATTTCTACTAAAATTATTTTCCTTTTAATCAAACTAAGTAGTTACACTGAGCTCGTTGTAGAGAATATCTTTTGAAATGTGAGATTGTATGATCTGTCAATTAAAAACCATGATGACCTATGTGAAAGGGTAGAGTAGAAGGTGGGATATCCAGTAGTCAGAAAGAATTCTTGGATAGAGGCAGGCAAAAGTGGAGTCACTTGGAAGGTGTGAGGAGAACAAACACATAGTACCTGACAAGAGGAAACCAGGCATGTGGTAGAATGTAGATTAGTTTAAATGGGTTATTTTAAGTTATTAGTTAGTCAGGGGAAGGGTTTAATTATATAGTCTAGGTATTTGTAAATATATTTTGAGTCTGAATCAATATTCTGGGATCAGGAATGGAAAGCATGCATTTTAACAGCTCACTGTAAAATTTCTAGGGTCAGTGCATAGAAGGAGAACAGCATACAATATTATAATAAGAGTTGGATATCAAAGTGGATCAAGGAAATAAATCAGCTCCAAGGCACTTCCCACCTGAACCAAATCTCAGCCTTATGTATTTTAATGGCATCTCAATCTATCTGTTCTTAAATCAGCTGAAGCTCTGCTAAATGATCCCATCCTACATTCCACTGTTGTGCATGTGATCTTGGATTTACGTATTTGACTTTCGAGCATACTAGTCAGTTTTAGTGCAGCCTAACTCTGCCAGGTGTTCCAAACATTTTCCAACTTTGTAGATAGAACAACCAAGAAAAAATATGATTTTACATTAATGATCTTTTGTGTCTTCTAGGGAAGAAAAGCAGACAATGTAAACAATCTATTGTTGTTCGTTTGATTAGCATTCTGGAAAACTATGGAAAACTGTGCTACAATATTTTGGCTAATTTATATTCATGGTCACATTCTAATAAACACTTTCCACTAATGGTTATAGGTTTAAAAGGCTTTCTGTTAATATGGTAAGGCTGAGAGTAACTTAGTATCATATCTTTTGAAAATCTCAGCTTTTAATGTGACCATTACCCATAGAAGAAATCAATGATTTCATCAGCTTAATAGTTATGTTCCTTCTGTGTTCAATTTATTATTATATGGTGGTATGAGTATGCCATTGGAGATGGCTTTGAAGATTTCAAACAGATTCAATTTTAGTCTCTGATTCAAAATTCAGAAGATGCTCTTGAAGGGCTACAGCAGTTGATAGAAATTATACATCAAAATACAGTACTAAAAATAAAATAATAAAATAAAAAGCAAAGGGAAAAGAAGGAAACCAAGCCTGAAAATGGAAATCAAAGGCATTAGAAAGCAAAGTACTCATGACAAGCCTTCTATTCAGTTTTGTACACGACCAGTATTGTAACATTTCAGGTTTCAGTGCTGTCACCCTGACCCACACACAGTAATGGCAAACATGAAATCATCTCCCTGATTGATGAGGAGTCAGAGTTGATCATGCCTGTCCCAGTTTCCTTTGAGGTCCCTGCAGAGATGGTGATGCTGAGAACATACATCTTGGTTTGTTTGCTGTCTCAGTTACTGGGAATCTAGGTAGAAGTCTCCATGCTTCCAGAAAGAAGGGAAGTAGGAGCATCCTTGAACCTGAGTAAGGCTGGGATGGTCACTCTCACATAAAGGATTGTCATGAAAACCATGTGACTTTGCATAACTGCCATACTCATCAGATAATTTGTCTTTAAGTCTTATCAGCCATAATATTATCAAGTGGATCTTCAGGCTTTCAAGTTCTAATCCTAGTAAAAAGATGGATCTGACAATGGAAGGTGAGGGAGAGTATTTTTCTTTACAAAATCAACAAAATCCTACCCAAGGACCCCATAGATAACAGGCCTCCTTCTTCCTCATCTGCCTCTGCTTATAAAAATGCTTAGATATATGTGGAGCACATGCAGGTATAGATGCATGCAGAAGTCAGAAGTCAAGTTTTGGGAAGCACACTGCCAGATGCTCTCTATCTGGGTGCTCCTCTTTTGCATTCCCTTCCAATGGGTCTTGGCTTGGATCCAGCTGAGTAGATTGGCCTCATTATCCAGCAAGTTCTAGCTCATGCCTATCTCTTCTTCCCCATCACTGAGATCACAGAAGCATATTACCACACTTGGCTTACTATTTTTTAATGTTGTTTTTTGGGGGCGGTGTCAAACTCAGTTCCTCATACTTGTATAGCAAGCTTTTAGTCAGAGCTACATCCAGACTGAATTTTCTAATATTTCAGGGTTTCTCTTAGTTACGATAGATAGCCTCACTTAGAAACAAAGAAATAGCAGATGGATACTTCTAAAAAGGCAACTTTATACACACATATCACACACACACACAGGTGTGTGCACACACACAATTAACATGATACTGTTCTAATTGCCACATGACAAAGCATACATGCATATTCAAGCAAACTTACAAACAAATAAATGTAAGGAATATACTGGTCATTTGTTATCTATTTTAGGAGGGATTTAAACTAGTTTTATAAAGGTTGTGATGAGGACAGTTTTATTTCTACTTCTGATGATGTACAATCCCTCTTCCCTCTCTACCTTCACCCAGAGATGGGGCCTAGGCAAAGGCACAGAATGTGAGTCATCTGTGGTCACATGACTTTCTCATGCTCAACTAATGTCCTTTCTAGAGACTCGTATTACTGTTTTATATATAAAGTGTAAAAAAGGTTCCACATATCTAAATGTTGGTTTCAAATAGAAAAAAAAATGTGACTTGAGGCTGTTTACAGTCATATTTTATATCTCTTAGTAAATGTATATTTTTAATATTTCCTGATATAAGAATTAAAACATGGAAGAAAGACCAATGAGGAGGAAAAAATCCTATATTATCTGTCTTCTGGTTAAGCAGTTTCAGGATCCCATAAAGACTTCGACTTCTTCGAGCCAATTGAAATGAAATCTTAATTCTTTCATGTAAGAATCACAAGTAAGCAATAGGAACGCACAGCTAAATCAAAGGGTTATAATACTAATAAAAAGTGTATTGATAAAAATAAAGATGATACAATGAGACAGAAAATAATGACCCCAAACTCACTTTAGAACTGTGGTGTATCCTCCTTGGGATTTAAAGTCAAAACACAAATATATATATACATTTGCCCAGACAAATAAACAGCCCTTGCACAGTCCTTGCCCAGCCTCCAAAGAAATTCTTTAGCTAAGATTTACAATATTCTATTTCTTTATTGAGGCAGGGTCCACTTTTGGTGCCAGGCAGTCTTAGAGGTTCTTTTCCCCCAACTTCAGACTCCTGGAAGCGGAAATTGAGAGCACATGCTACAATGCTTGGTTCTAACTAAACTACTCATCATGGAAAACTCATTGTATTCATTATCGTTGTTACTAAGCATACCATATACCAAAAACTGCATTTAATCCTTGCTCCTAATTGTTCTTTGGTGTGTGAGGTATTTACTGCTACTTAGTTTCTACTGTATAGGTGAGTCTAGTGTGTTTGAGTGGCAATAGGGACTTGCAGTCATTCCATTGTAATGGGTGGCAAAGGTGGCAGAAAATGTAGACAAGAAAATTGGCTTGGGTACATCATGGGCAGAGTTAGGAGACATGTTAGGGATTGTATGTGGTCTGGAAAAAAACACGATATTTTAAAAAGAAGAGTGTCTCTGCCAGTCTCGGAAATTTAATTCGCTGAGATTTATTAACGGCTTGCATTAAATGTGTGTTAAGCAATGGCAGAATAACGATATAGATTTGAGCAAAAATCGTCAAGACTTGCATTCTACTATTGATAGATGAGTGGATTAATTTTGTGTTCACTCATCTTTAACAGAGGCATGAAGTTTGTCTCCAGCTCCTTTCCAAAGACTCTGTCATGTTTGCAAATGACACACGACATTTTAACGACACTCGGATCTGTAGAAACTCTGAGGAGATTACTCAGTTGCTTGTATATATTAACTGCCATTAATTTCGAGAACTGGAAATGAATTAGGAAGAAGAAGAATGCCTGCTGAAGTCGACTCCTTTTCGGAGAGGCTATCCGACTGAAGGGTAGAGGGCTGACACGGTGGCTCAGCAGCTGGTTCAAACATTTAGAGTCCCTGGATGTTTAGGCTCTGATCTCAGCAGGGCTCATTCAACCATTCATCCTTCCAAGGTAGAGAAATTGAAAGTTTCACAATTTAGAAAGTATGTGTCTTTCAGATAATGCCTTTTTAAAAAAAGCAAATTCTATGTGAACATTAAAGACTGAATAGCAGTATTGAGGAACAGGGACCACCTCTGTGTCCTTGGCCTAAATTCCCTCCTTCTCTAATGGGGTACTTCAGACTCTTCAGTTGCCAACACTCTACTGAGGCTACATACATGTCATTTGTCTGGTCTCCGGCATGCTTTAGAATAAGATGAGTTTTATTAGCAAACCTATTTTGACTTACTGAGTCCCTCCAAAAGTCAACTCCAGCTTCCCTGTTCCTTTTTAATGATGTTCCCATCACAGGGACTCTAGCCCTCTCAGACTGGAACAAACATACTCTCTAGGTGAAGGGTAGCTTGATCTCTACTATAGGAGGTCTGCTGTCATGCTCTGATACCAGGGGAGATGCCACCTCTGTGGCTTCCTTGCCCTAATGATAACCCAGCAATGGTACTGAGAAAAGCAGAAAAGGATAATGTGAGGGAGTGAAGAGCGCAGGACCTGGGCAGTCCCTCACAGCTCTACCTTTTATTTTATTCCATTACAGGATCGCAAGCTCTGCAATAAGTCAGGATTTGCTCAGAGATGCTAAACTGCTCATGACCATTTATCCAACTCCAATAAAAGAAAAATATTCTCACACACTGACTTTTCCACAATATTATGTTTTTAGAATTATAGATATTTTATTCTACTGTGACATTTCTACGTATGTCCTCTTCCTTCATCTCTACTACATTTTATCCCCCATCACCTCAAGATGTACTTCTTCCTATTGGTCAAAGAAACCCATTGTTAGAACATGGAAATGAAAGCATGAGAACAAGCCTTCTGACTTTTGAATTCCAAGATTAGAAGTTCATGTGTAAGGAAATAGAGAAAACACTAGTATCCTGAGTTCATCCTCTATCCTCTGCAGTCTAGGCACACATTGTGTACTGTGCAACATAGAAGAATGGCCCAATCTATATTGATGATAATGAAGCACTGAAACTAGTATTCAACCATCATAACTGGAAAGATGGAGAATCAAAATCCAAAAGTACCATAGCAGCAGAGGGTCATCCAGTGGCCTCAATAGCTCTTCTCTATAATTAAAATATATGATCTAGATCTTAAAAAGATCAAGACTGGTTACCTGGACAAATATAAGAATTGTAACAGAGGGCATAGCTATCAGGGAAGCCCGAGAAAGTTATAATTGATTCAAGGAGTGTGGTTTTCTGAGACAAAAACTTATTTAGTGCATCACTCTTTAGAAATCATAAAATCACCCCAAGTAGAATACCTTTCATCTTGTTCTCCTACTTGGGTGAGAAGGAATCAATTACGTTTCACCCAATGAGAAAACATAGAATAAAAGGTGTATTTCTAATAAGCATTATGCCTTCTTAAAATGCCTGAAAATCTAGGAAGCATATTTTTTTTTTTTACTCTGTTGGGAGCTAAGTAGACACTAGTGAACTGCATATTTTAAACAGTAAAGTCAGCAATGCTTACTATGGAAGATTGGGGACCTGGGTTCAGATCCACACGACCCATTCAGAACTGGGCATAGGGCATTCATCTGTTATCCCAGGCGTGAACAGGAAGAGATGGGACATTCCTTGTCTTAAGACTCTTGGGCTGCATGTTCTCCGAGAGACCTTGTTTCAAAATCAGATGTGGAATATCATAGAACAATGAAGATATAGACCTGCTGGAGATTATACACACACACACACACACACACACACACCAACACCAACAATATTCTGTCTGAGAATAACTTCTGTTTCATAGTACAGACAAAGGCCACGCTCCCTGAAGGTTACGCCCATGTCATGCTACTAACATACACAGGTTGAAACATGGCCTCTCTCCTTGTTTCAATATATTCTCTTTAAAGAGACATGTCGAAAACTTTAAAGATACCTATTCTATAAAACAGAATTTTCATTGTGCTCATGAAAAAAAAAAGTTTTGAAAATGATTTGTAGTATGGTAGTGAAGGAGGAGAGAAAACTTTAACATGGATGAAGGTGAGGACCCTAGTGGCTGAAGTTTCAGGCTCTTGAGTAAATTCTGCTGGAATCCAAATCTTAACTGTCATATTAACTCCTGGTTGCATCAGTTACTTGAATGCAAATTGCCTCAGTTACCTTATTTCTAAAGAAAGAGAGAAGAGACTTTTGACCCCCTGGTTCTGAGAGAATTTGTAGATGAAGTTAATAGCATATAAGGTGTCTAATATATGTTAATTATCACTCGATTTAAAAAGCATCTTTAAAAATAAAAAAAGAGGCCTAACAGAATTTGTAAGTAAAAATTAGTGTGGTAATTTATTACTGGTATTCAATAAAATATGTGTTGACAGAATATGCTCAGTAACCGAGGTAATGGAGAGAGTATGTGGTTCCCTGAGGATATAGCTCAAAGAGTGAATAAAGTCTCAGATTTATGTTCCTTTCGTGCTATTAGGCATCTGCCAATTTCCAGGTAATGTACTAAGAAATTTTATGCATGCAATTTCATTTAGATTTTTCAACAATGAGATGCTGTAAGCTTGTGATATTGTTTCCCATGTATAGAGGAAAAACAATCCTATTGAGGGCGGTGAGCTGATTGCTGTCAAGTCCCATATTTGTAAAAAGGATCAGCTATAGGTTCCTTGAATCACAGGGTAGAACTTTCTGACATAAATACTCCTCATTCAGAAAACAATTGCATGGAAAGAAACAAAACTTTAAAAAGAGAGAGAGATTTAAGAGATGGAGTGTGTCATTTCACAGGAAAAATATCTGTGTCTATCTGCTGATACACAGACACAAAACAATTAAGGAGTTAGCACAGACGTGAAAAAGAGGAAAGAGGTGGCTCAGGCAAAACACAGCCCACACACATAAAAAATATGGTAGGTGTGCAGAGAATCAGATGGGGCCATCAAATTAAGAGTGGCGTCTTCAGAAAGGTACTCCTCAAGTGGCCAGGACAATGATATGATGGGTGGATTCATATTGTGTCAAAAGCTTTATTGTAGAGGGTTATTGAAATTAAGAACAGATCTACACAAGTCATTCAGGAAAATTGGGTGTGTGTGTATATGTGTGTGTGTATGTGTGTGTGTGTGTAATATGCATGTTCATGTGTGTGAAGTTAAGTACAAACACACAGACCTAGAGGTAGACCTTGAATACCCTTTTGATTTTTCTCTCCTGTATCATTCCAGGACAGAGGCTCTCACTGAATCTCTCCTAGGCCGGCAAGACACTGAGTTCTGAGGATTATTCTGTGAGTGCCCCACATCCAAGCTACCCCACCCAGCTTTCATGGGAACACCAAGGATTAATCTCAGGTCCTCGGAATGCCAGCATGCCAAGCACTTCGTGCATTAAGCCATATCCCTGGCACAAGATATATTTTCTCTAATAACCTCTAAAGCTTGCATGGTAGAATTCAGTGTTTCTCCTTACTTCTATTTCCAACTGTTTCCACTTCCTCTGTGTTATTATTTCTCTGTCACATGCGTGTTTGCTGTACATGGTACCAACTCATACTTCCTCTAAAAATATTTCTTGGGTTTCTATTCAAGAGTATGAGTAATTTTCCAGTGTGTATGAGTGGGAGCTGTGTGTAGACCTGGCAACCACAGATGTCAGGGGAGCATGTAGGATGCCCTGGATTTAAAATTATGGATGGTTATAAACCACCAAGTGGGCACAGAGACTTGAACTTGGATCATGTACAAGAACAACAAGTACTGATATTTTCTATATTCTATGTCTTCTCTCCAGCCCCCCACAGCTTAAACTCCTTGCTATATTTGTTTTCATTCAGGAGAGTATATTGCTAGCCATTGGTACAGCAGTAGTACAGTCAACCAGACAGCCATTTCTCTGGACAGTTATATTTGTGTCTTGAAATCCAAAGAATATGCCTGCTTAGAGTCTAAGACCAATTTCCCAAGAAGATTCCCAGAGAATCCAGTGTATCTAAGGCAGTACATTACACTTCTTAAACATTTTGCTTGGTAAAAAATAAACTAAGCTAAGAACATTAGGCATGTCACTCGTACAGAGACTGAATCATCTATAATATAGTGATTTAATCCATGTGAGTCCTCAACAACAAGAACAAGAGAAAATGAGCGTTTACTGCAGAAGTAATATGAACATTACTTCCTTCTAATTATTCCTTGGAGGCCATAAAATCTCATTTAAACAAAAACCAAATACTATTCTATTTTTAAAATACACTTACAAAGAAGTCTCACTGAGAGGCCTGTGCATCATCCGAAAATTGGGAATAAAAGAAGAACTTGTAGTTCCTGGCCTGTGATTGGGGGAAATGACATAAAGGGCTAAAAGTTACATGTGGTGGTAATTTACAAATGCCTCTCTGCTAAGGCAGTTACACAAGCTATTCCCCCTTTTCTATGTTTTTGGTGACCGGTTTATATAGGTGAAATCAAATACTCACCCAATTAATAATTTGTAATAATCATTTTCCTTTGGAATATATATATATATATATATATGACAAGAAACATTTTTATCTCAAAAGAGAGATTGTAGGAACCCTGGCTCTTGGTGACAGATTGTATACAGGCCAGGTGTCCACATACTCATCCTTACAGCTCTTGCAGGGATGGTGCATTTCCATATCCATTTCTAGGGGATCCTTAAAGCGCTGGTTGCTTTCCTATTTCCCTTGCTCCCTTACCAATATCTGTATACCATCATCATTTCTTTTGGAAGGAGAAACAAAGTATTCATTGCTTGCAACAAAAACAAGGCTGTCTCATAAACTATATGGGATTTTTGGCTGTCTTATCCATATATGTATGTATGAATATACATATATAAACACACACACATATCTAATTCATTAGAGAGACAGCTAAGTCGCATCTATTCATTTTGTTTTCATGTGTTGTGTGTTTTGTTCGATGGGCAATTGTACATCAGCAGCCTGTTATTTAAAGCAATTTCAGGTGAGAATAATTTAATTTCGGCCTTGCACAAAGTAAAGGTTCTTCAGACTCAAGCAGTTCTTGAGTCAGTAGCGGCAGTTCGTTTGCTTGGAGACTTTGAAACATAGCAGAAAACAGGCTGGCTGGCAGGTTGGTTTGTGCTGCAAGATACCCTGACAACCTGTCAAAGTCTCACTTTTCTCACATTCCACCAACTTCTCTTTTCTAAAGAAAGCATGAAATGTCAAAATGACAGGTGCCGCCACGCAGCAGTACCCAGCTTCTGGGCCCATTATCTTAGGAAGGGAAGAGTTGAAAAGTTGTGCAAGTGACATATGCTGAAGACTGATAGAATTTGCCAGGTAAAGGGCTGGCTCGATGGTGCTGATGTTAACCCTTAAGAATTGAGTCCTTTGAGGTACATCCTTTGGGAGGACCATCTAGAAATAGTTAGAGAAGAAAACCATACAGCTCTAGGGCAATCATCTTCAGTATGTGATTGGGCATCCATTTTTTTCATAATTGGGGATTTTCTGTTATTAATTTATTTCATGAAACCAACACAGCCTAGTTAAGGGAGCTCTGAAGTTGCATGTTTCATATTTTTAGCAGAAAGATAAGTCATGTCGCTAGAAGGGAGATAAAACATGGTGAGAAACAATTAAACTACACCTGTATCAGTCTTGGTATGTATGAGTGTGTGTGCGTGTATGTGTGTGTGTGAGTATGTATATGTGTGTATGTGTGTGTGTGTGTGTTTCCTTTCTAGAAAGTTAAGTATATATTAATTGAAAAAAAAAGATCATTTAAATTAGGACTGAACTGTGAAATTCAGCTTGAAAAATGCCAAACTCTTAAGATCATATCCTGTCTTAAACAGATAAGAGTCACTTTGAATCTTCAGGCATTTCTTAAAATTTACAGAGACCACTAAGTCATTGGTGTTCTGAGTGTGACAAGTTTCGAACTGAATGGCAACTTTGTCAGTTTACACTAAACAACCTTCTGTGAGTATAACAGAGTTAAGTATCAGCAGTGTGAGGTGAGTATAATCAAGGTATCTAAGGGTACCTGCAGGAAAGGTCTGAAAGATGTAAAGAACAGGAAGCTTGGACATCAAGCTATACAGCTGCATAGACTGAAAAACTATGGATTTAAAGCTGTTGGCCCTCTTAACAGTTTATGCATCAGAAGACGGTCTCTAGAAGTCATGATCTGTCAGGTGCTCTAAAATCTTTCAGGTGTGCTAGGTTGATAGAAAGACAGTAGGGTATGTGGAACATGCCCTCAATAGGAAATACTAGTCTCGTTCATTGAATTATCACTGGTGTGTGTTGTTATAAAACCTTGAACATGACAATGAATCTCACTCTGACTTCTTATTTTAATATATACTGCTTCTTTACAAATGTACTCCACCATACGGAGCTGCCCCCCCCCCCACCAGAGATGAAAACAAACCTCCAAAAGTGGAAAGTAAACCTTTTCGTTGAATGCTGCTCTACCTGAAGTATTTCAGCACCTTAAGAAAACTAGATGATAGCACTAGGAAAACATTATTTTGCTTTTAGAAGACAATGCTGATTGCCAGGAAGGAGGAAGGAAGGAAGGGAGGAAGGAAGGAAGGAAGGCAGGCAGAGCCCTATGTTTATAGCTTCTTGGTAGAAAACAAAATTTAATGGTCAGAGTCAGCAGATGTACCTCTATCTGTTTTCTGTGAAATAACATCATGTCACAAGTAGGGAGTTCATACACTGCAGGTGTACTGCAAATAACGCTGTGTTTGGAGCTGGTTGTCAATTCATATTGTCCACAAGGTATCCACTTATAAAATGGAAACTCCTAAAGGGTCTGGCTCATAGTGTCCTGGGGAAACAAATGTGATTCTTTGTGGATCCAGCCACTATTACATAATTATATCATTGTTAACCCAGTTATAGAAGACTCTTTTCTTTGTTTTCAGATGGGAGTATAAAAGATACTGCACCAAATTGGACTTATGGAACAGACAAGAAGATTTTGTAGCCAGAAGAGAATTAGGACTATATTACTTCAGGAACCGTGGCTTCAATTGACCAGTCTGTTTAATATGTGACTTTTAATCTTTACAATACTGTAGCTAAATGTGCTTATGACAGAGAGATAAGAGATTGTGGCTCATGGGTCTGGAGAAGACTTAGAATAGCAATGGCTAATATTACCAAACATCTAACAACTCCCAGGAAAAGGACGATTAAAAATTACATATACTCTTTAACTGATCTCATGTGTATTCACAGGGGTTATTAGCCCATTCTCCCTCTTTGACCAAAATAAACTGTATTGTGCAGATGCTCAGTTTAATGGAGGAGGTTCCATGTTGAATATGAAGGTGGGTTATCGAGGAAACAGGAGAGGTTATGATGTTTCTGTTACATATTTTCAGGGGAACAATCATAATCTTGGGGCTGTGGTCATTATTGTGGAAATAATTTACATACAATTCTGAACTGTATTGACTTTCGTCTTAAGGGAGATGGGGATTTTCTTTTCCTGCTTCAAGTAGATACTAGTAACTTCATTAGGTTTGCACTATGGTGAAGGTTATTCCTCTCAGTAAGGCTCTAAAGAAGTCAAGAAGAAACTAGGAAGTCTCAGTCTCATTGTATATAGACGGCCTTTCTGCTGTTCTATTTGTTGTGGTTTATCTGCATCTTTGGAATAGAAGGCTCAGGAGACAAGCTCCACACGCCCACCATGCTTATCTCAGTAACTTAAGTTTCAGGAAAGAGTAGGTGGAATAAGGGTGGGTCTCAGAACAGTCTGTAGAGAGATGGAAGGATGCAGAGGCAAGCCTTGACAACTCAGAGAATTCTACCAGCTTAAGTAGGATAGAAGAGGAAGAAGGACCTCTGACCCAATTAACTACCACTTTAGTTAGAAATATTATAGCAAACTATTACATTTTATGCCAATTCTGAAAATTATTTTTCTTTCTCTCTTGAAGGGGAGCTGCAAGGGTGGAACATAGAGATAGCACAATAATTTTCTAGGAAGTGTCTGGCTGGTCTTCTCCCAAAGTCACACTAATTACTTTGAAAGATAAAGGAGAGTCAACTTCAACTGTAAGCAACTTACAGAAGTAAGCATGTGTGAAGATTCAAGGGAGAGCTTTTGCAGAAACTTCCAGGAGTGTCTGGGCTGTTTACTACAAGTGATCAAATCTATGGCTTCTATTTTTCTTTTTTACTTTATTGAAAATGAAAATATTTTTGATACTGTCAGTTCCTTGATATAACACTAACTGTAAACGTCTGAAGTCTTACCAAGGTTAGCTTATATGCCTGTCTGTCCCTGTCCATCCTGTTTGGAACATGTTGGGAATGGCCCAAATTTCCTTCTGGTGATATCATATTGTCAAATGCGTTATCAAACATAATATCAAAAAAATACTTTAAAATAATTATGATACTGTAAGAATTGTAGCACAAACCTTTAATCTAAACCCTCTAAAGGCAGAGGCAGTAAGATTTCTATGAACCAGAGACCAGCTTGGTCTACACAGTAAATTTCAGCTAGCCAGGGCTACATAGTGATACCATGTCTTAAAAGGGCAAACAGACAAAGAACAGAAAACCTGGGTGGAAGCTCAAGAGATAGCCTGGCAGGGGTTACTCTCTGAGATAACCCAGTTTTGAGTCTAGGCACCCACATAGTAGCTTGCAACTATCTCTAATTCCTGTCTCAAAGAACCCCAAATGAACTCTTTTGGCCTCTGCATGCACGGAGCATCATGTGTTTCTCAGATACACATTCTGGAAACACAAGAAAGATTCACATGAAATAAAACACAAAGGAAGAAAAAAATTAAAAATGCTTTAAAGGTTGTCATAGTTCAATGACAAGTGATGAAGGAAGTCACAACACCATAGAGCAAACGTCAGGGAACATTGACATGGTAAAGCCTTGGGTATCAGTCTACCATTCCAGTTGCTGCTGCCCATGCTTTGAGTGAAGTATTTCAAGCAGTTTCTACTATGTAAAATATGAAATTTCATCTGTAATACGCAATGCTTCATGACAAAATTCTTTATGAATACCAGTCACAATAACTATTATGATCACCAATATCGGTGATTATGTATCCTTTCCTTTTGCCCATATTACTACTACAATGCACTGCAGATTTCTTTTTTATTTAAAAATTCTAAATAAACCAAAAACAAAACAGTAAGTTGTAAGAGACACAAGCTTTAAATCATGGGCTCTGTAGATTGTGATTATCAGGTTTAAAATGAGATGTACAGAAACATGTGCAGCCTTGGATCCTTTTAAGTTCTATTAAGCAAGTGTCTCTAAGCTTAGACTTTGAAGACTTTCGTCTCATTAGATATGGACATTTGCTCACAGCTTCAGATAGAAGGATCATTAATGGTAGCAGTATCAAAGCCCCTCCTTACTAAATATTAGTTATATTAATATTAAGGTAATGCAAAGGATTTCATCCTGAGGCCTCCTACAGATTCATCAGAGGCTCCAGACAGACTATTTGTGCTTATACTTGATTAAAAATAAATTCTTCCTAGAGGGTGTCCTTCTACCCAAAGATCAATTGCCACAGATCACTTTTTGTTTCTATTAAGATTTTATAGATTCACTGTAATTATGTGTCTATAGATATAGAAAGATGAGTGCTAGCTGGAAAATTAGAATCCTGGTAATTCCTAACATTTACGCCGGTATTTTAACTGTGACTTTTTCAGATCTTTAGGGAAATCAGAGGAGCTTCTAAAAACTCTATGTTGAGAGTTAGTTTGAAACTTACTGCTTGTTTCATTCTAATGAAAAAACTCAGTTGAATTGGAAAATAACATGCCGCGTTAAGAAATCGTACTTTTTTTATCGCTTGGATTCCTCACACCTTAAAGAGGGGCTAGAATTTCAAGTAATACATTACAGTGTCTAAGTCTCTCAGCACTAATTGTCTCTCTTCTATTTGTATAGAAGGCTATTTTTAAAAAATTAATTATTGTTAAGAAGTAGACATTAAATGAATAGAGTCAATCTCGGTTCTAAAAAAAAAAAAAGATTACAAAAATTCCAATATTGAAGAAACAATACCCAGGACAAAAAGATTGTCACATGAAGTCTGTGCGTCCTGTCACTTCCTTTAGAAGAGGAGGGAGGAAATCAGCCAAGGCGCTCACTGTTTGATGGACAGGATGTCAATTAACTAAGTTGACACAATGCAATGAGCAAGTTTGACTGATTTTTTTTTTTTTAACAAACTGACTGCCTCTGCTTTTTCTTTCAGTGTCATGTAGATACAGCAGCACATAACAGTGTGTGTGTTGCACAGAGCAGCCAGGCAGTGTGGCTTTTAAACATTACTATTATAGACACCAGACATAATAAGTCTGTTTGTTTGAGATGCTTACCGATCTATGGATTAAAGATTACATGGCTTTTGGAGTGTCTCCACTAGTAATTATATATTGTGAGCCCAAACATAGCACTAAGGGTTTGTCTGGTTGAGTTGTCAATACTGTGGATCTCCAGGTATCCTCAGCCTGCCCTCTACTCAACACTGAGTTTCTTCAACAGAAAACATCTGTTTTGTTATGCTAACAGATCAAACTGAATCTCAGCCTTAATTACGGGTGCTTGCCAGGTTTAGTTTAAAACATCAATACAATAGTTATAGTAATCATAGCCTAAGTCATTCATTATCTGAACCTAAGACAACCTTGTATTCTGAATTGTTTTCATCCCAGACAAGAGTAATATTTGAACAGATCAAAAAGTTCAACAAATAAAAACCACAGCAAAACTAAACTACTATTGCTTGGATGCAAATTCAATGTTAAACTGCAACTCCTGGCTGACCTTAGGAGTTCAGAAGTGCTCATTAGATGTATCTTTCAGTCCTGGAGTGCATCCTAATCCACAGCTTAAAACCTGTGAAAGCATAGTGAAAGAGCATCTTTTCTTAGGCTCAAGGGACATGACATCATCACTATTAATAATAACAATTACTCTGTATCCAAAGGCTAAATATTCAAATCTCCCATGTCAATATATTTTAATAACTGTTTTATAATAAATGCTAAAAAGAAAAGTATATGAATCTTTGAATGAAATATGACAATGACTTTTAGTTATTTGACTCATCATGTCCTGGAAGGTATGGTATACTTAGGATTTTAGAAATTGTTGAGATTCTATCTTTAATAAAACCTGCTAGACATTTTAGTTGCTTATTTAAATATAGAACATTATTGGTGACAAAAGTAAATAATGATACTGCATTTTCCTTCTGTTTTTTTCAGTAATGCTAAACTCTGTGCTTGAAATTATTTTAAGATACAAAGAATTTAAGCAGAGTTTTTCTTCTCCTTATACTGTAGTTCTGTGTTGTCCTTCTTAAGTTAAATCATGGGAACTGTATTCAAAGAATGCTTGTCAATTATGGCCAAAGCTGATCAATCCTGTCTGTCTAGCCTCTTATTAAGTTTCTCAGTAGCTCATGATTCCCTCATGAAACTATTAGATATAAACTCCAGAAAACAAATGGGCATAAAATCTATACTCAGTCCTCAAGAGAGAACGCATCCTATTAAAAAGAAAAAGAAGAATCAGTTGAATGAACGTTCTCCTACCCCAATGTTTTCTCTTCCAACATAGGATGGTGCCATGTGTGAACATTATGAGATTATACTGAAAACCAGTCCAATGCTCCAAGCTCACTGAGTGGATCGGGCAGTAGGTTTTGTTCTCTGAATCAATGAGAAGTAGTCCCATTCCTCAGACAGAAACCTAGCAGCTCACTTATGGAAAACACACACTGGAGGCAGAACAGAACCAGGGAGAAATTACTAAATCTGACAAGAAGGTTTGATAAATAAAACATTTAAAGATATCCCATGTGGTCATTTCTATGGTAGCCGGGTTTATGATAAAATAGAAAAAAAAAATTGCTATATAGTGAGATCCATGAGATCGTGTAAGGATTCTTGTCTTGAGAATATGACAATTTCATATAGTTCATTCAACATAGCTGGTAGTGCTTATCTACAAATCCTTGTCTTGGCTGTTTACTGATTTAATTTTAAGGAAAGCCCCCTTTCTAACCCCGTGTGGTTACTAATTCTTTCTCACCTGAATGTTAAAAAAACGTCTCTACCTGGCAGAAGATTTGGAAATAATGAGACTATCATTTGGATGTTTCTTCTAGCCAGAACATGAAGAGTAAAATTTAGGGGTGTTGTTCCCAAGTTTCTTATCTAGTTCTTCTGAATGTAAAGACATGGAGGTAGAAGAACCAATTCTTCCCATTAGGCTCATGTTATGAGTCTTAGGATGAGGTGTTTCCAGAACCTAAAAGGAACCAGAGTACAAAACTGCATTCCAGATTTCAGTCTAAATGCATTTATTTTTCTTCAGCTTGGTTTGCCTTCCTCGGTGATCTGAATGTCTCTGTGCTTATTAACATCAGAAGCTTTGCAATCATATCGCCTATTTATCTGAAATGGACATTTCACCAAGCTACTGAAAAGAAACATGATTCTACATATATCTAGGGAGCCAATTGGTTCTTCAAATAATATAAGAAGTACAACTGATTAACAAACTTGCTGTTTCTGGTCACAGGTGCTTCCTTAGGAGTCATTATGTGTTACAGAGCTTGCTTCAGTGGGGGCAGCTTAGCAGTCCCTCAAAAGTGCAGCCAGAGGTCTTCTCCTTCTTCTCTGGCTACTTTTATCATACACTCATAGCTACGAAATCTAAGACAACAAGAATCTGCTGACAATGACCTGGAACATGGTCATAGTTCTCACCAGCGAAGAAAGTATACAGAAAATAAGAAAGAAGATGTTAGTGTACATGGATAGTGGATCCTGGTAAAGTAAAATATAGGAGGTTTTCTTTTATTTTGTTGTAGAAATATTATTCAGATAGCTAATAAAATGGAAGGGAGTAATTAATAAAACATGGCAGACTGCAAAATAAATGATTGTGTTCTCCTCCCAATAAAACAAAAGCAGTCAAAAAGCAGAACCTGGGTGGGGAATTATCAGTATATTTAAAAAAAATATTCATAGAGGTTTTGATGAATGAGGAGAAATATGAACTGTCATAGTGATGCTTGATTAAAATGGGCCATAAGGTCAGCAGAGAAGAACACGGTTCTGCCTGGGGAGTGTTCAGGAGAATAGCCCAGAAAACCTAACATCCTCAGAGGGCATCAGTGACAGTTTATATGATGGACAGATGGGTTGGTCTATTGTTTTGTTGAAAGAGGTTCATCGGATATCTTTGGAAGTCTGGCCTCTTCTGCTCTTTGGGTTGCAATGTCTATTGTTCACACAACAAACTAGAGAAATTGCTTTGGTCATATCACGCTTGCTGACCACTGGACAGTCTCAAAATCATTGTTTTGTCACACTCTTGAAAATATTTGGGTAGAGAAAAGGATGGTTTAAGTCTCCTTTTGAAATTAATACAGGAGAGGGTGTGTGTGTGTGTGTGTGTGTGTGTGTGTGTGTGTGTGTGTGTGTGTGTGTATGCACATGCAAATGCTCACATGCATCTGGGAAAGCTGTTTAACATGTGAGTCTTCAATTGCTTGCTGATGTAATAAGGAAGCTAGTCAGGATGATTCTCATGCCCTTCTTATTACACACACACACACACACACACACACACACACACACACACAAACACACACACTTTCAGGGCATCTGTCACCATCTTCTGACCTCAAAAGCACAAGGAGCACATAAATTACCTAGATATACATACTAACCAAACACTCCTCCAGAAAAAATAGTAACAATAAACAAATAAAATTATCTATCAGGTCATGTATGTTTCTGCATATGCTGCTGACGGTTCCCCAAGAGCAGACTGAATGAGCAGTTTTCACTGTTTAATCAAACATATAACCTCTCTTGACATGTTTGTGTGTGTGTGTGTGTGTGTGTGTGTGTGTGTGTGTGTGTGTATACTTGTTTGTTCTATGATAGAGAAGATAAAGTTTAGTATCCCCTGAATGCTAAAAGTAATGAAACAATTTGCTTTAGCATGAAAAACTAGCTCAGGGAAAAGCCCTCAGAAATAGGGAATATGGAATGATCAACTTCTCAGTGAGAAAATCTCTAAGCTTTGATCCCCTACCCACTGGCATTATTCACCACAATCTAAAGGTCATTCAAATGTAATACCCTATAAAAATAAAGGTTAAGGATGCACTGAACCAAGATCAAATGTAGTGGGGAAACTTACAGAAAGAGGAGCAGGTAATGGGTAATATTTTTTTTTCTCAGCAGGCTAGTGTTGTTTCTCAACTTAGAAAGTCAACATGGCACATCTCTAATGAAATTCTTACTCCATACAAATGGAACAGAAGTGAGGATAATCTTCATCTTTCCCTAACACTGCTGTTCAGACGAAGCAATATGCAATCATAGATTCATTTGTATCTCAGAAGAAATATGGCCCAAGCAGAGTCTGATAGTCGTACTTTCTCCTCTCTTGTAAAAGCTGTGACAGTTTGATTTCTATTTTATAATGAAATCCTGATTCTATTTGGAAATGATCCCCAAATTAATGACGGCATATACCAAGAGAATGTCACAGCTAGGTCTAGGACAAGGATTCCAGATTCTGGGACAAAGTTTTGTTTTTGTTTTTACTTCTTTTTTTTTTTCTTTTCTTCTTCCTCTTTTTAAAAAATATCCAGCACAAACTAAACAGGAACTAGGGAAGTACGTTCTAGAAGGCCCAATGCAACAGAGACTCAATTGTGGAATCAGTGAGCATGTGTCCTATGGAATATGGTACCTCCAATTGTGTTCCTGTTACCAGACTTGTTGTCCAGTTTCCCATTCTACACTTGCTTTGCAATTCTGGCCCATAGCAACAAGCTGCCCCAGAGTACTGAACAATGGTCAGTGAATTTAATCTGTCTCTCTTTGTGATCTTAAGCTAAATTGTTACATCTCCACCTAGTGGACAAGTCACATCCAGGAAGACAGGGGGAAAAAAGACTGGTCCAAGGGGGATGATGGGACTTCAAACTCCAAGGCAGGGTACTTGACTGAGAGACATGAGCTCAGAAAAGTTTTGCTGACAACCTGGCTAAAAACCTAAAGTGGTTATAGAAAAAAAATCAAAGGATAATTATTAGACAAGAGAGAGAGAGGAAAAAAAAAAAACCATCAAATTTCTCATTACTTCAAGGACCTCTAGAGATTTTTATAGCTTACTGGAGGATGCTGTTAGGTATGAAGAGAGAAAAGTCAGAGGATGAAATTAATAGAATTCACAAGTGTAAACAATTTTGGGGAATTTTCTAAAAATGAGCACCCAGACATGTGCGTTCAAGTATTCTGTGGCTGCTTCCTCCCACCAGATATTTAGGGTACGTTCTCAATGACCAGCTTCAGTCCACAGACACTTAGTAATCATACCTAGGGCTCTGTGTTTGTAACAGGAACTCTGTCCTCGGTACGTCTTGGCTCCTTTGTTCCTTTGTATTCACTCTCTGTCTTTTGCTCCATCTCTAGAAGCCGTGACCAGAAGCCAAAGGATTGAATTAATATTAGATGCGTTTTTGAAAGGAGAAACAGCACTGTATTAGAAACATGATCCCCAGACCATACAAACTACATGTCTGTACATGTGAGAGGGATAGAGAAAAATAAAGTCTGTCCAGACCATTGTCAGCTCTGTCCTCCCCCTTCCTTCCTCTATTTCTTTCTTCCTTTTCCTTCCTCTCTGTTTGCCATTACAAAGGAGTCAACTGGCCTCTCCTGTATGAATTTTTCTTTATGCAAACATCTCTGAGACATCCTGCTCCTCATGAAGTACAACTGTTTTCCAGGGTTTTCATTTTATCAACATTCATATGAAGTATTCGGAGAAGTTCTGCATTGATAGCAATTTTAGGAATGCCCTTGACATCAGCTTTCCATACTTGAGACAGGGCCACCTTTGAAGGAAGTGCCTAATCCTCTAAAGCTGAATTAGCATAAACATTGTGCAGTCCCACATAAATGACACCCAGAATGCAGCATGCATTCAATAAACACTTCCTGAATTGAATTGGAAAGGCAAGTTGTGGGGTAATAGACAGCATTTGTATGAACAGATGTTTGAGTGAATAAGGGGAGACCCAGGAAAACTATGTCCCAAGATAGTCATACTCAAGACTTTAGAGTCTCTGATTAGAAGCTGAGGTCAAGCCCAGCTTTTCCTTACTTCCTGTTCATTAAAAATGTTACCTCCTTCCTTATTTCCATTTCTCCCTGTAAATTAGACAACAGAAGAATAACACATTTTTTTCTGGAAGTAATAAGAGAAAATGAGAAATCTTTTGTACAACATTAGATCACTATAGTAAACCCTTGAAAAATGCCAACATGTGAAAATGCCATATTGAATAGTTGGTTTATTTATTTATTTATTTATTTATTTATTTATTTATTTATTTATTTATTTATTTATGATCAAGAAATAATTTTATCAAAGGATTCACTTTAAAAGGATTGGGAAGTAATGAGAAGAGAAGTAGTTGACCAATGTTTGTGATTACACTACTAATTATAAAGTACTCTAAGAAACTTCTCTTCAAAGCAGCCCTGCCCATGTAAAGTAAGTTTCAGAAGCATGTTTGGGCAAAGATGAGCAAAATGTTGCCTTTGAGAACAAGAAAACCAGTATTCAGATTGCCTGTATGATGCCATCAACAGCATTATTAAGGGTAAAGGAAACACAGAACAAATTAATCAAATACAGCACAGAGAAACTAAGCAGCTTATCAGTGGTAGTTATTGGCTATAAATGGATATTCAATGAGCTTTTGATAAAAAATAAATAGGATACTGATGATAAATCTGAAACTAGCAGAAGCAAGTTCATTTGTCAAGGGCATCCTACAGGCTGTGAGTTTTGAAACCAGAAGAGTTATTCTGATCAGGATAGATCAAAGCATTTTGTGAGTCAGGAAAGCATGTTGATTATAAAAATATGTTATTTTAGCAGATGCTAATCAAGGACATTTGTCAAGTTATGCTGGAGCTGGTTAGTTTTTGGCATTAGGAGCCAAATATTATAGGTAACAGAGGGAAAAATTTAAGTCTGTTAGGCATGAAAGAAACACTTCCTAAAAGATGCCCTCATTCTGATATTCTGGGTCTATGGACATGCTAAACATATTATATATGATTGTAGATAAAGGTATATCTGCTAGGTAATGAGATAAGCTAAAAGTTAACTTATATTAGCTTATCTAGTGGGCGTTATATATGATCGTGGGAGAGGAGGGAGACCTCAGGAGTTAGGGAGAGACTAAATATTAAAGTTAAAGCAATTTGAGAAATTAGCATCTGGTAGAACTGAAAGAGAGAACAAGCAATGAGCAAGGAATGTAGATAATAGATAAAAAAAAAAAAAAACCCAAAGACAAGAAAATAGATTTCTCCAGCTTCTTGTGAATCTATTCCTAGTGCTATCATGATGTAGGTCAGAAATACCTGCTTCTGAATTCTGACTAACAGATGGCAAATAAAGACAAAAGCTCCTGGAAGATGTTGTTGGCTTAGTTCTAGATGGCTATAGTAAAGGAGAAAGTCACAATAAAAAGTCATGGGGTTTTCATATTTCTCATTCCATGTAAAACTATGCTTATGCTAATCTCTAGTAAGCTAGATGTGTAATACCATTACATCTTAAAAATAACAATTGTATGTCTTATTTAAAATATCACTAAAAATGTCAACAGTCATGTGGGCTTTTTAAAGAATTTTGTTACCAGACCAAATCCACAAAAATTATCCTTAACATCAAAAAGCAAGTGGTATTATTTAAAGAAAGAAAATGTGTTACTTAAATGACAGTAACAATAAAAGTCTAATGCAGACAAATGACTAGTTGCAGTTGGATAAATGTACAACTGCTACACATTTGAAGTGTAGTTTGGACCAAAGGAAAAGATGACATTTAAATATAAAGATGATAGAGTTGGAGAAGAGTTGGGGTCATTTCCCTTGGACCAGGGATGTGTAGGTCACAGCATCATTGGAGGTCATCAGTGATACGTGTTCTAAGGCACTGGATCCTTCACATTTCTCCTCACAGTGCTTCCTGATCAAAAGCATTGGCAGCAGACAACCAGAAAGATAGGGGTAACAGCAATAAAAAAAGTGGTATGTGCTTTTGTAGGGGCAAACAGAAGATAGACAAAACCAGCTGACTTGGGAAAAGAAACTTCTTACAGAGAGGCGGAGGACTGTTTGTGCAATTTGATCATCTGTTGTAAAACCCTAGCCCCAGCCTTCAGTACAAACCTGGAGTTGAAATATAACTTTTTTAAAGTGTCTTTTATGACACAGATTCCTGAAAACAGTCATAGGATCATGAAGGGTCTGTAAAATAGTTAGTGATGGGATAACTAAAAATATCTCTATCTGTATCTTGGTAACTGTACCTCTATACAATGAGAATGTCACATTCAAGAAGTCATTTTGGGGGGTTGAATAGTCACTTGTAATTTCAGAGGAGGGGTGGTAGGGGTTTTGGGACATAAGGAAGGCAGGGAGCAGAGGCAGGAATAGCTACAAAAAATAGACAAAGCCAGATATAGATGACACATAGATAGGAAATAAAGAGAGAAAGAAATGAAGAAACATGATAATGACACATGATAGATAGATACATAGATAGATAGATAGATAGATACATAGATAGATAGATAGATAGATACATAGATTGATTATAGTCAACATTTTGATATCTCTTTTCATAAAAAAATGTGCCCATCTTTTGAAGGCACACTCACCCTAATTTATCAAGATGTGATCACAAAAAAAAAATTCACAATTAAAATAGAAAATGTCATGTGGTCAGAGGGAATCAAAGTTGAAATTGGAAAAAGATTTATTCCCTTATTGGGCACATGAGGATTTTCTAATGATAGGCATTAAGAGGTTCATGAGTGTTGGCATATGTTTCTCACACATAAGTTAAGCCAAATAAATTTATAATATATGAACGAAAGAAAAAATACGGGGTAAAATAATTTATCACAATTTTCATTTAAATGTTTATAAAAGGAGCATTTGAAATTTGGGGACAGGGAAACTTACATCTCTGGAGCCAGTATTCAGCATGCTGCACACACACACACACACACACACACACACACACAATTTTGTTCCCCTTAACCCCTATAGTGACTCATAGTCAAAAGAAAGCTCTAAGTTCTAGCATGACATGCTAACAATTTTTAGAGGAAGTTTATTTCTCCCAGTCTGTTGTGTTCCTATTCAAAGTCCTCTCAAAATGAAAACAAACGACTTCAAAGTCATTTCCCAAAGAAGACTCTCTCAGCAGCTGTGTGGAGGTGCAGCGTCAAGACCAATCCAAACCCTTTTGCGTTGTGTGTTTCTTCCTGTACAAGGCAGGGTTTCACTTCCTCTGTTCCTTAATGCCAGGGCTCCTTTCTACTCTAGATTGTAATTGGCTTGAGGGCAGAGGCTACACTTTCCCTTTGTGGTGTAGAAGTAATCTCAAAGAGCCTGCAGTATTGTGAGCACTCAATAGAATTCTGTTGATGACTGTGATGTTTCTCAAAATGTCTAAGAAAAAAAAGGCAGATAGCTTGGCCTACTGTGGCCCTCACTTACCTATACTCAAGTATCTTTTTTTCCCTCCCATAAACAACATACCCAGGCAGCATCTAGGTAGGGTAGTGACTCAGAGGAGCAATTCATTTCTCCAGTGCCCTTAAGTGGCTCTGCCAGTGCCTTAGAAATCTGCATGAGGATTTATTTCAAACATACAAGTTGTGCAGTGTCTCAACTCCATAAGCACAGGACCTGATCCCACTTCCTCCTCAATCTACACATTCTTAATGCTTAGACTGTGCCCTTGAGACTTTTCTGTTAGTTAAGAGATGTACAACATAGGGGCAAAAATCAATCTTAATTAAGGCGGACTTTGGAATTATGATCGAAGGAAGGTACATTAGCCCGGTGCTTCCGCACCCTACACACTGTTTTTATTGATGTTTGGACAGATGGGGAAAGAGAAACAGGAGTCAATATTTCGATCTACTGTGTTCTCTAAGGATCTGAATTTTTAACACCTCCATAACGCGTGCTGGTGGTGTTTAATAAATACAAAGCCTCCCCTTGGAGTGGATTTGTGTGGAAGACACCAGTGAAGTCACCAGAGGTTCTTGGTAGGGGGAAGAAGGAGGCTGGACCCAGTGGAACAGAGATACAAGTTTGATGTTTGAGGCAAGTTTAAATATGGAAATAAGAGCCACAATTCTGTTTTGTGTAGATCATCCTACAGTTGGTCAGAAAGAAAAGTTTGAAAACTATGTAATGCAATGTTATAAGTGAATGGAATAATCAACAAAACATTTTAAGAAGTGATGTTTCTTTTAGCCAAAGAGAGATGTGTTGATTACTGTTTATTTCAACAAGGAATATAATGTAGCAAACATCCTTGCACTGAGACATTAGAAATGTAGGAAGGGGTCTACTTAAATTGAATAGACAGCTGACGAATCATGGGACACTCTCTCCTCTCCTTCTCTAGAACTACTACTTCCCATCACCTCATTTCAGCACACAGAGCAATACTGTTGGTTGAATTACCATAGTCAGCTGACCTAAGACAACCAATAAGATTCTCTCCTTGGAGTAGGCAATCTGTTAAGAAGCCTGTCAGCTGTTTGAAAAAGTTCTGCATGTGTCAAGCATGTAATTATGTGCAATGCATCCACATTCACTCTACACTGTTAAAAGACAGGGAAAGGCCCCTATGAAGAGAGAAGGGATGTGTGTATCTAGAAAAGTTAAGACATTCCAGTGTTAAATGAATGAGAAACCTAAATTACACTACCGCAATCAAACAGTTCACTGGCCACTCCACTTTCACAAAGTAGCCTTTTCAGAATTATTTGTTTTTCTTTGTGCTCCTATGAGTGAAGAAATATTGGTGCTTGCATATTTTTTCTCCATTTTCTTCTTGATTTAAAATGCACCAATCATTCCACAATGCTCCAAGTGTTCTTGAACATGGAAACATGAGACATATTTTCTGCTCTATGTAGTTTGTCAGAGATAAAGTAAAATTTACCAACGGTATAGTACAATGTTACTACATGATGCATATATATTAAAATAAATATACAAGTACTAAAGATATACGAATCTTTAGTACAACTATATAGTACATAGTTACATAAA
Organism: Micromys minutus; assembly: GCF_963924665.1. NCBI lineage: Eukaryota > Metazoa > Chordata > Mammalia > Rodentia > Muridae > Micromys > Micromys minutus. Next base: position 6,945,687 of record NC_137966.1, on the reverse strand, counting down.
ACAATCAACTCCAGCTTGGAAAATGGAGAGATTAACACTTTGAGAAGGATATTAATGAGACAAACTATATCTCCTGCATTAATATACTCCAGGTAGATAAGCAGGTCAGTAGCATTCTCTGGAAGAATCAAAATATGAAAGTAATGTCTAGGAAGGCATCAAGTATTCACCTTAGGTCTTAATGACTTAGAATCCACAATATTTCAGTCAATGGAAAAATAAATAAATAAAAGTATCTGCTCATTTCCAGTTCTATCAGAAACTTTAGATAATTTTCTATTGGAAAAAGATATGAATTTATTAGCAGAGCTGTATTCTCCATGAATGGCATGCTTCAGTGGGAGAGTTCCCAGAATCTTTAGGTCAGCAAATGAGCCTGAAGTATAAGGATGGGCTCAGAAGTCTCCACATAGCCAGATGATTCGTGAAACCTTCTGCAGTTTGCTCAGACTCCTATGGCTTGCATAATTGGCTGTGAATTTAGTACATGTGAGTTTGGCAAGGGTATGTCCTCTACTCCTGGCTTAAGGTCAGCTTAAGAATGCCCATTTATCTTCGATTTTCACTCAAACCTCAGTGGGTCTCCTGAAAAGATGAGGATCTTGCAGGTAGGGAGTGATGTTGTTTAGAGATGGAAGCCATCTTGTTTAGAGATGGAAGCCATCAGTCCAAACACTTTCCCACTTCCCCAGGTTTCTCTTAGGACACTGATCATTCTAAGAGTCATCACACTTTCAAGAGGAAGTCTATTGAGAAAAAGCTCTAGGTCATTAAGATGACTGATTTAAAAAAAAATGTTTATTACCAACTTTAAGAAGGACTAAATTGCTTTGAAGCCTTGCCTAAATCATAGTCATTATTCTAAGTATATTGTATACATTTTCTAACTTCTTGTTTTAAATTTTTTTCTGAGGAATTATTATGAACCTTATTGAGAGATGAGAGACAATGGTTAATTATCTTAAATAACCATACTAAATTTACATTTCCTGTAAGTGTTAAGAACTCTGTAGAAGCTCTCATTTTTATAATCTGAGGTGTGAATTTTTTTTCTTCCAAGGATGACCTTGAACTCCTCATTTTCATGCCTTTAGCTTCCTGTGCTGGGATTAAATGAGTGCATTATCATTCTGAGCACAATTTGATAACCACAAATTCACTATTTCTTCTTATTTTCCTGAGTGCAAAAGTACCCTACAGGTTTTATTTAATGAGTTGGAGCTACTGAAGTCTGTTTCAGCTGTTTAATATCTGCAAGCTCATTTAATTATTACAAGTATACAATGATGCTAAGACTATGACTATCTGCACAAATGGTTACCGAACAACCCCTGAAGACTATCAGTAATATTAGCACTTACAGGCAAAATATTACCTCTCCTACAACACTGTCCTCATCCTAATTCCCAGTGTGTATGGACATGCTAGATGTCATAGCAAAGAAAAGGCAAGAGGGCCAATAGAATCAGTCTTTACTCAGAATCCAGACAGGACCATTGTCATCATAAGAGTCCTTAAAAAATGAAATAAAGATTTTAAGAGAAGAATGCAGAGGTATAGGTATGAATAGGGATTAATCTTAGTTCGCCAGCATGCCAAATATAACTCAAGAAACAAGATGTGGGGTGAAAACCAGGTAAATCAATCCCTAGAAGTTGAAAAGGGTGAGGACAAATTCAACCCAAAAAGAAAAATAAAGTACCCTCCTCAATCCTTGACTTAATCCAAAAAGATCTAAAACAGACTCAGAATTATGAGGTAATACATATGCATTATGTTAAGCCACATATGTGTTCTTAGTTTTTAGAGTTGAAATAACACATTGGTACAGCACTTGCCAGTCAGTTTGCCATTCAATTCTAGACTTTAAAAACCGGTATGTGTATTTATTTTATTGAATTATAATCTCATGTATCATATATCCATGCATCCAGCTATTCATCTACCCAAGAGCAAAGCACAAAGATTTCTACATGCATCCGCCAAACACATAATTTTTCAATTATGACAGGTACGAGTCATTTCATTTTAATATATCCTGTGCATGGTACCTGCTGAGATGTGTAAACTAAGAATTTTGACAATTCCTTCAGTGATAAGAAGAAAGTCTGTCATTAAATGCAGTGGTTACTACCCATAGAAAAGAGTAAGGAATCTGCCAATCACTTAGAATTAGAGAAACAATGTTCTTTATAGTGAGTGGTTCATATCAGATTAGAATGGAAATAAATGCTTTACAGGAAGGAAACGTTGCCTTTCTGTCTAGAATAAGGATAGGATTTGGCATTAACTTCTCGTTCTGTTTCAGTCAAATTGACCATGCTGTCTCCTGTTTCTCCCTCAGAGTACTCTGGATTGAAACCTCAAAAGGAATCTACTACAGAGTGATTCAGACAAAAACACAAAACAGAAACAGAATTCAAAGTATCACTGAATATATAGAGAAATTTGACTTTTCCTCTTCAACACTCAATGAGTCCAGTTCAAAGGACTTGGCTGTGGTGAATGGAAATGAAAAGCTCCAGGTAAAGATCTATTACTCTAGCTGAGAAAGAGAAGACATCCAATAGTCTCAGGAAGGGCAGAAATCTCCTCCCCTTTCTGTTCTTATCTCAACATTGTCTCTTCCATCTGCTCATCCTTCTCCTCCTCTCTCCTCTCCTCTCCTCTCTTCTCCTCTCTTCTCCTCTCCCCTCCCCTCCCCTCCTCTCTCCTACCCTCCCCTCTCCCCTCCCCTCTCCTCTCCTCTCCTCCCCTCCCCTCTCCTCTCCTCTTCTCTTCTCTCCTCTCCCTTCCCCTCCCCTATTCTCCTCTCCTCTCCTCTCCTCTCCCTTCCCTCCCCTCCTCTCCTCTCTCCTCCCCTCCCCTCTCCCCTCTCCTCTCCTCTCCTCTTCTCTCCTCTCCCTTCCCCTCCCCTATTCTCCTCTCCTCTCCCCTCCCATTTCTTCTTCTCCCCTCCCCTCTCCTCTCATCTTTCCTCCACTCCCCATTCCACTCCTCTGTTCTACACTCTTTCTCTTCCACAGGACATAAGTAAATTCACCTGAACAATTAATAGAGTCTTACAGGGCTCAGATATATCCAGTTGGTAAAGAATGGCTCTGAGAGTGTAGATCCAATCACTACTACATTATTTCTCTCTTTGGTTTCCTATTGCTTGGCATATGGGATTAATTGTAAAAGGTAATGTCATAGTGCCTTAACTGTCTTTATGTTTCTAAAAAATATAGAAAAGTAAAGATTCTGTAAATATCAAGTGAAGGAGCTATTCCAGAGGTTAAAATAGCAGGAAAAGAAAACCCAATAGCACATCATGAAATGCTTGCCTCAAGCTATGCATGCTGGGATGTGTTCTTCCCATCAGTGAAAGGCTTTAAGAAACATTCATATGTATACCTACTCCTATGTTCCCTTTCATCTAAACACAAAGCAAAATGTAACTAAAATATTTGAGAAATAATCTTGTATAACAATCAATCTTCAGAAAACAGTCTAGCACTTAGTCTCTAATCCTAACTATTATAATTTTCTCTTAAATAGCCAATAATTATAAGTAAGTGTCATTAAGTAGATTGAAGTAAGCCCCACACTCTTGTGGTATAATCTTCCCAATTTTGAAGATTAGGGAAATGTTATTCAGTTTATAAACAAAAACAAAACAAAACAAAAAAAAAAACAACAAATAACCTAAGTTCTCACGGAGAAAGTTAACAGACAACAGTGTTGAAATGGTACTCCTGTCATAAGACTAATGACTGCCATTGTACAAAAGCTTAGCAAGAAATTGGAGACCATTGCTGAGTAAGATAGGAATGAAAAAGAAACAAATAGTTAAGAATACACACATCAGTTGCAAACAGAATTAAAATGGATTGAACCAAAAAATATACGCAGAAGAGTGAACTTGCAGATTTATTGATAAGAATAATGAATTGAAACAGCAATAACTACTACTACTAATAGTATTTGAAATAAAGCTGAACTCAGTGATATGGGTAACTAATAAACTATCTAATACTTCTCTAATTGAACTCCAGAAGGAAGTGGTAAGAAACCACAGCCATATTAATAATAACCCTAAAGAATTTTGAAGCTTAGCAAATATGAAATGGAATAAAGGAATAGTTATTCCTGAAGGGGGAGCATAGGAAAGGAAAGAAGACAGACAAACAGACAGTGAAGAGATGGAGGACAGAATTGTGTGTGTGTGTGTGTGTGTGTGTGTGTGTGTGTGTATACATTAATAATACCAAGTCATATGTTTCACAATGGAATTTTCCTTAAGCATTTTATGTCCTTGTGTTTTGATCCTCCAACACACTACCTTACCTTTCCCCCTCCCTGCTTTCTGATCTCTTTCGGCTTTCAAATTAATAGCCACCTTCAGTTTCTATGCTATCTCTCTCTCTCTCTCTCTCTCTCTCTCTCTCTCTCTCTCTATATATATATATATATATATATATATATATATATATATATAAAATGTCATATTTAATATTTTTATATTTGTTGTATATATTCATATGTTGGTATGTACACATTAAGGACAGATGCTTTCAGAGGCTAGAAGATGGTGTTCAGTAACATCAAATGGGTATTATAGGCACCATTCAACTACTCAATGAGGGTGCTAACAACTAAACTTAAGTCCTAAGTAGGGATAGCAAGCACTCATAACAACTAAGTCAGCTTTCTAATCCCTAGAATACAATGTGAAAGAGATATCGTAAGGAACAGCTCTCAAACCCAACAACTAAGAAATAAAGGTAATGTCCAAGCATTCTAAGGTAAAATGAAATCAGAGCCTGTACTGCTAAAGGCATATTTTCAGACAAAATGAAAATAACACCAAACTTTGAATAAGACTAATAATTGGACCAAACAAATAATAAATTTGAAAGGCCTTAAACAACTCCGTTCTATTTGATTGGATATGATAATGCTCAACAGTGAAAATTTAGCATTTTTCAGTGTAATTGCCAATGTATGTATATGTAATATGTAATGTTATGATAATAAAAACAAGGAAAGTTCAAGGGCTTCATCTGTTAGTAAGATTTCTACAATCCATTTATGCTGATTCTAAGATGCTGAGATGCATAATGTGTACATTATAATCTCAGGGGCAGTAATCAAAACAAAAGTGCTGTGCATATCACACAGAGATAAATAACATTAGAGAAAAAAATGTAGGGATGTGGATTAGAGATAGAGCTCTGTGGGAAGCTTGGCTAGCTTGTGCAAGGCCCTGGATTTAGTCTGAAGAACTGTGGAAAGAAAATATAGTAATGCACTTATGAAATGATTTAAGATAAAGCCAGAAACAGTGTTAGACTAAGTCCCCTAGTAAGTAACATAAAAAAGGTTCCATCACTAAGTTTAAACTAAAGAGCGACTCCATTGAACAGCCTCAAATATATTCATTGGACAATGTCACCAAGGAATGAAAAGAGCTCTTTAGACAATATTCACCATAGAAATATAACAGAATCTATAAGTCCATGAAAATGGGACATTGTGAATCAGTAGAAAACAATATGCCATATACTAAATAATAAAAAGTACTAAGAAGTTGACAAGATGGTTCAGCTGGCAAAGGTACTTGTTTCCATGTCTGATAATCAGAATCCTCATCACAAAACCTACATTTTGCAAGGAGAGTACTGACTGTTCCCAACTGACCAGTAGCCTCCCTGAGTATGCCAAATCACACACCTTGCCACCATTTCTACATGGGGGCTAAGAAATGAGCTGAAAAGAAATACATAGATAAAATATGAAAGTAGTGATCACATTAGTTTGACCCATAATATCAAATATAATAAATAAAATAACAATAATACTAGTTGTAGTAATAGTAGAAAATGATTGCATGTCATATAATCTATGTATGTATATTATGAGAACACATAAGTATAGAAAAAATGAAAATAAATACCCAATTATATTTGGAGACCATGATACCTATATACTATAATTGTATATATAATATATAGTATATATACATATATAATATTAAATTTAGGTAGAAAATCAATAATATATATAGAACTGATCTAAACTAACACCTGGTGAATTTCAATTAAAATCTGTAGACTACTTCATTTAAAAATAATATAGAAAGACACACATTGTTTTCAAGTATTCATGGGACACACCAAGAAAGAACATATTCTGGGCATAAACAATAAAAATGACATTTAAAAAAGTAAAGTTACTTGAAGTATAGACTTTGACATTTATAAAATTAAGCCTGGAAAATCAATAACAAAATTATCACCTCAAAAGATCAGAACATTGAAAAATCAGACACAGCAAATTAGTCATGGGCCAAAGGAAACGTGTCAGGAAGGTTACAAACCACTTTGAGCTGAATGAAAATAAAAACTTCAACAAATTAATAATAGTGAGATGAAATCCATCAGTACTGGTAAGAAATTCCTGACATTTAAGGGTTTATTTTATAAAGATAAGAAGTCATATGCCTATTTTATAGTTTCTTCTGTTAAGGAATCTATTACCAAAACCCCAAACAAAACAAAACAACACAAAATCAAAACAAAACAAAACAAAACAACAAAACTAACACTGAAAGGGAAAGGACAAAACCCATAAGGATAAAAAATTACAACATCAAAATAATCAACAAACTTCAGACTAAACGCAACAAAATATAATGAGAGAAATGATTGAACTTGTCTTTTAGACGAAGACAGAAGTATACTGCTACATGCACGAGTAATTTAAAAGATGGAAAGGGAAACAGGAAACAGAAATTGGATAAACCAACTCTTCCCAACTCAGCACTCCCAACACCTTTTCAAGACAAAATAGAAACAGAAGGAGTCCAGTGTCTGCTAGAGACTTGGAACCACACTTGAAAACTACTCATATATAGGAATTGCAGACCTCCATGATGTTACTGGGGAGTTCTACTGAACTAGCGATTCTCAACATTACCATTGTGCTGACCCTTTCACACAGTTCTTCATATAATGGTGAATCTCTTGGCCCATCATAAAATGATTTTTGATGCTCCTTAATTACAAATTTGATACTGCCATGAATTGTAATGTAAATAGCTTGTGTTTTCTGATGGTCTTTCACCCACTAAGGGCCAGGACATACAAGATAAGAATCACTCCACTAATATTGTAAAGAGTAAACAGCAATTTAATATAATACCCTCTATTTAACAGAGAAGGTAGAAGGAGGCTAAATTGATATGAAATTTATATGTACAATACAACCATGGGAGGTGGGAGATGGGCTAACCCTCTAAAATATATCAGAGACAAGAGAGTTGAAAGGTTCTCAGGACTCAAAGGGAGGGACAGATGAAATTCCCAGCAGTGGAGAGTGAACTTGTAGAGTCTACGTCCAGTAGAAAGTCATGGCTCCAATTATAGGGTCAGGGTTGACATCCCACAGTCAAAAAGTCTGACTCAAAATTATTTCTGTGCAAAATAACTCCTAGGACAAAACTGAGAAGAGACTGTGGGAATGGTGGTGTAGTAACTGGCCCAACTTGAGATCCACCTCAAGAGGAAGCTCCAAGGCCTGACATTATTACTGATGCTATGGTGTGCTTACAGAAGAAAGCCTAGCATGGCTATCCTCTGAGAGGCCCAATGAGCAGCTGACTGAGACAAATGCAGATACTTATACTCAACCAATGGACTGATGTCTGACATCAGGGAACACTGTGATTGAATTAGGGAAAGGCTGGAAGAAGCTGAGGAGGTGGGTGACCCCATTCTACCAAGGTCTCTCCTCCCATTGATGCCAGACACTGCTATCCTCTGGTACACATAGAGAAGAATATATCTAAAATGTCATGATAACACAACTCTGTAATAATTTATCAAGTGGTTTGTACATTTATTATGAAGAAACTGACAACTTAATATTTTTCTTTAGGTTAAATTTTATATGAATCCTTGGGGCTTAAAATATGTCTCAGTACTTATGAAAACTTGTTCTTGCAAAGGACTCAGAGTTTTATTCTCAGAACCACATGGTGGCTCACAAACATCTGTAACTCCAGTTACTGGCAATCTTCTGACTTGTGGGCATAGTGTGAGTGTGTGTGTGTGTGTGTGTGTGTGTGTGTGTGTGTGTGTGTGTTTGTGTGTGTTGTGTTGTGTGTGTTTATGGAACACAAATATATATGCAAGCAAAAATCCATACACAAAAAGCAAATAAATATATTTAAAAAAATAAAAGGTGTAAGAATGTATTATTTCTCAGTTAAAAGGTGGAAGCTAATAGAAAAAAATAAAAAAATAACATATATTCTATGTACTCCATACAAATATTGTGATATTTAAAATTATACTGCATCTCATAGTAAAAAGTAATTTCATGTAGGAATCAGGGCATGTGAATTCTTTTTCTCATTATAACACTAACAGTGAATACTGTTAAATGATACACTTGTTTTCCTTACTCATTTATCATTTCAGTCAATTGAGGATTACGAGAGGAACATTATAAATGGTTTCTGTGAATTCTGATTTTTTTCTTTGAATAATCCCAAATGATTGCTGAAATATGTTGATATTACAGTTCCATGCTTTTTTAAATGGGTTTAAGGAAAAGAAAGAAATGGGGATAACAGTAATATGGTAATGAGAAGATTCTTAGCAAAAAAAAAAATTAGACAAATTTGAATACTCATTTTTAGTTTCAATTCCAAATCATTTCAGATTTCATAATGGAGTCGAATAATGGTAGATGTGAGGGCCGTATACTGAGATGGGAACTTTGCAAATCGCAACCTCCATAAACTTGGCAAGCAAAATTTGACATTTGATATGACATTAGGGTTTGTTTTGTTTAATATTGGAATATATTCTCAAGATTGTATGTGCCTTCAAGAGTCTACACATTTCAGTTATGAAGTCAGTTTATGAGAAATGAAGTGTTGAGAAGAAATTATTAGTAACCGGGGCTCTTAATCTGACACATGACTGTAGCCATTTGCTCTTAATTGACAGTGAAATGAGAGGTAGCCAAGGCATCTGTCTAAATATTAAGATCTGGAATAAAATGGGACTAACTCAGCATACATTTAAGAATCATACATTTTCTAAGCATCTACCATGTGTCCCATATTCTTTAACACTCTTAGAATGCGTTAACAACAAAAATGGCCAAGCCCTATGCAGTGAAAGGTTTCTATTGGTTGCAAAGACAAAGGAAAGAAGAAAGAAATCTACACATGTATATCTGCCTATGTGAGTTGCTGCACTGACAAAGGGTAGGTGGGGAAAATTATGTTAATAGAGTAGACTGGATGTGTTCTACTGAGGAGAACACATTAATAAAGTAGAAATACCTAAACAGATATCTAAATAAAGAGTGTGTCATCCAGGAAGAACTGTTGGTACAAAGTTACCATGAAGAAAAAAAAAAGTAATTTGTTGGAGGATATGCAAGGATAAGGCTCAACAAATATAAACTAAACAAACAAGTTGTAGGAGATGATCACATGTAGGTGATGAATGGTAGACTATGTAAAAACTTGGGGGATCCCTGAAACTAATAGAGCATTTTGCCCTATTATAAAGAGAAACATAAAGTTTTAGGGGAATGATAATACACACTCTGAATCTGAAGAAAATAACAGTCTTCTTTGGCACGGAAGGAAGGAAGGTAGAAGGAAGGAAGAAAGAAAGAAGAGTCAATAACTCAACAATGGAGTGATAACAAACATGCAAGCATGTGAATATGCACAAACATGGCTATCCATAATGCTATAACATGTAATCAGAAAATATTTAGAATATTTACAGTCAGAAATGCATAGGACGATCCATGAAAGCAGGGGCACATTTATAGTGTAGTTTAAAACTGTAAAACTTAATAACAAAAACCTCAATATGGCATGAATTCCCTAAGAAAATGTATGTGGTGATAGGGTACAAAATTACTATGCATGCCTTCTACATTTCCTGTAGGAAGTGTGCATAGATATTCTTATCATTATAAACCATAATACAAGAGAGTGAAGGAACAAATTATTCCAAAATCTAAAATCAAACACAGCCCACAGATATTAATTAAATACATGGGCTAGGTAATATGAAAAAGATGAGGGAGGAAATATATTTATGTCTAACATTGTGCATAGACGTTTTCTCTTTCTGGAAACAATAATGATATTCTGCATCTTGAACATATTTATTTCCTTCACATAAGTGTGGAAGGTAGGGAATAATCTAACACTAAAAACATATTTTAAAGGAAATGAACCAAATTCTATTGGAACATATATTATATCTCAGGTATATGGAAAAGAAGGATGGATGAAAGGAAGGAAAGAAAAAGGAAAAAGGAACAGAGGGACAAGCAAAAAATGAACATGACAGGGCTGTTGCAGTGGCAGATTTACAGCATCTGTGATTGTTTGCACAAGACCTGTGCAAGATGAAGCTAATCAAGTCTCCAGTGAGTATGGGTAAAAAAAACTCAGGAGTACCCACTCCTATTTATGCCCTTTCTCTACCTGAGGAATTTGGGGCAGGCAATAGATGTTGAGAGTGGAGAGTTATTTATTTTTCTTTTGTATTGTGGGCCAGGTTAAATTGTAGTATGGATGACAGAACACCTATGTGTACACACACAGTAGTGAGTGGACTCAGGGTTTGCATATTTGCTTGTATTGAAACTTAGGATCCCTCTATGTAGCCACTACTCTTAACCTGTACTAGACTGGAGTGGACTAGAACTCACAGCTTGTCTTTCCTCCTAAGTGCTGGATTTAGAAGCATGTGCTATCATCCCATGACTAAGTGCATAACTAAAAAGAAGAATCAGAGTGTAAAGAGGCAGAGAAGAATCATGTGGATTACAGCCCAGTAAAAATTGGAAGAAGACACTGAAGGTTAGATGTGAATTAAAAATATTGTATTTATATGTAAAACCAACTAAGAAGAAATGAGTGTATTTGTGCTATAAAATCAATTCTCCATGTAACAGTTTTGAGAAATGAGTTTGGGAAGTAGATAGGTCATGAAGGCTCCTTCTCTATGAATGAATTAAATCATTTTACAAAAGGCTTCATGAAGGAAGGATGGTCCTTTGCCTTCCTCCATCAACCATGTGATTTCACAGCATTTTTCCATGTTGGAGGACTCAACATCAAAGGTAGTTTCATGGAAGAAGAAACCTAATTTGGAAATTCTCATGTTAATGTTACATTTAATTTGGACAGCTACAGCTCATTGTCTGAACAGTAAGAAATAAATATCTATTATTTGTAAATTACTCAGTCGTGGTGTTTAAGTTTAGTAGCAGCTGACACAATTCTCAAAAATAAAACTGAGAAAGTTGAAAACTTAAAGGATAAACATATCTGTCCGGAACGTTAGGTGCACATTAGAGCTTAGAAAGATGATATTAACTTGTAAGGTTAGGTGGATTTAAGTATATATATATATATATATATATATATATATATATATATATATATATAAAACAAAAGCAGCAAGTAGGTATAAGTGTGTGTGTGTGTGTTTATGTGTGAGAGAGAGAGTGAGAGAGAGACAGAGAGAAAGGAAGGAAGGAAGAAAGGGAGGAGGAGAGGGAAAGGAGGGAGGGGGAGCAGGAGGGAGATGGGAAAGGGAAGGGAGGGGAAGAGGGAGAGGGAGGAAGAGGGAGAGGGAGGGGAGAGTGAGGGAGAGGAGGAGAGGAGGATGAGGGCAAGGGGGAAGGGAAAATGACTGGGTGGGGAAGGGGGAGGGAGGGGGAGAGGAAGAGACAGAGACAGAGAGAGAGAGAGAGAGAGAGAGAGAGAGAGAGAGAGAGAGAGAGAGAGAGAGAGAGAGAGACCACAGGTGCTACAGATAGATTTATATTTGGGGGAAGTAGATGTAAACACGTGATGTAAGAAAGCAGATGTAGTACTGTGAGAGTGGAAGATGTGGATTGGGTGTTTAAGAAGTAGTGAGTACATTGAATGATCATTTTGATTTTTATACATCTATTGTCCATAACTTAATAAAAATATGTTAATAGAGAATGGTTGTTGCTGAGCAGTGTGACAGCTGATCATTAATTCAACCTCATGTTACAGAAAGTTCATGTTATATAGGTCATAATCCAATTACTTACCAATAAGCCTTTTAGTGAATAACCTCTTAATGGGATGCTAAGTACATTGGTACAACCTGAATTTGGGGGTGGGGAGAGCTAAGATTAAATATGAATTTTGTATATGAAATGTCTCAGATTTGAAGTGCTTGCTTGTTTGAAATATATAAAATAGAGCTAACACTGAATAGTTCATAAAAATAGGGTTTTTCTTGCTGTTTCGGTAGTTGTGTGTTTGTTTTGTAAACTGAGTCATTTCTGAGGTGAGGATTGAGTATGATCTAACACAGTCAATTGTTGATTAATCACACGTTTACATACTTATCATGGATCCAGCATACACAGACATCAAACTGAAAGAAGTGAACCCAGCATAGTAAGTCACTCCTGGCAGCATGTGGACATGTTTAGATAATTGAAACCAAAATAGTAAGTTATATATAAAAGAAACACCATGTTGATCAGAGAAAGAACCGAGGCTAATGAAGGGTTAATATAAAGCCATGGTAGAGAGACAGTTACAGGGTAAAATCTTTTGAGATGTTTATAAGTTGAATGGACAGTAGGTGCTGGCAATGGATTAGGGAGCAGGAATCTGAGAGATTATGCAAATGAAAACATCATCATAGAAAGACTATCTAGACAAGATCTCAGTGGCAGAGCACAGAGTGTAGCTACACTTGTGAAGCTGAGTACAGTGAACATTAAGAGAGGCAAGCCTGGGAATAAATGGGACATCATGGTGTTTGGCTGCTCCAAAGCACAAAGGACAGAAATTCTCTGTCTCTGGTTGGAGACAGGAGGAAAGACCAATTGCAGTAGCCTTCATCTAATGAGGATAAATATCCAGGACATTGTTGAAGAGAGAAAGGATGAAAGCAGCGATTCTCAAAGGACCTGGGGATGTTCCAATACAAGAGACAATTCAGATGAAGACTGTCATGAAAGTTACATTAAAGAAGAATGTCCTTAACAACATTGGGTTTCTATCAATCATGGGCATGGTGACCATTTCATTTATCACGAGGGATATTTTCTAGAGGGAATCAAAAGATTACTGAGTGCATGCAGAAACAGCAGGCATAAATTGTACCTATTATTAAATGTAGAATTTTTTTCTCTCAGTCACAGAATGAATATGCACATGGGATGTTAAACTGGATTGCTCATTCATTTCTGAACATAATAAATTAATAAATAGGACATAAGTTAGTGATATTGTTTACACAGACCTTATTTAATATGTATAATCAGAAAATTCTAGTTTATCTCTTGCAAAGAAATCCTAAATATAGCACAGACACTCAAAGTCAATCAGACAGACAATATAATTTTAGTATTCATAAAACACTTGTATCTGCCAATATAACGTGACCAAAAAATAATCTGGGAACTTTAGATAAATTTCTGACTGAGATCGAAATGCAAAACTAAGGATATTTGAAAATTTGAGGCACTTGCTGTGTCAGTGGAAAATTGAGCACAGCTATGTGAGTTACAGATTTATTTATTGACATTTACTAAGGGAAACAGAATGCTGCTCCTTATCAAACTGCAATAATCGATAGAGTATGAATCTTTCCCTTTTATGCTAAAACAATAGAATAGATGTGCATACTCTTCTGGCTTTATGATTTTATTTTTAATTTTCATCTTATCTTTAAAACAAATAAATAAAGCAATGTGGAGGCTTGGTTGCCACATCCCTTGCTACTGCTGATGCTGATGCAATAGACAAATCAGGAGTAATGAGGAAATGTTTGCAGACACCAGAACCTCCAACCGTTCCGTGATGCATTAGGCTTCACATCCCATTTGGGGTCATTTAAATGGTCAAAGGGTGAAGTTGAATCGATTCCCTACTAAAAATCCTCAATTAACTCTACACTCCCTAGAAATGGCTTCCTTCATTGGCTATCCTGGAACTTATTCCTTCAGCGAATCAGCTTTTCTATCACACCACTTAGAATGGGAGTTGATTGCGACAAAGGAGAAAAAATAGAGAGGAATCCAAGCCCCACATTGTGAAAGAAGGTGGAAAGGATTCTGATCCATCTTTCTCTTTCACAGTTTCTGCAGGAAGGTCAGAGGAACTTCATTTGTCCTCTCTCCCTCTCTGTAAACCTACAGCATCATTTCTCACATTCACAACACACCCAGATTTACCCTCTTTTTATTTGTAACATAGCACTCATATAAAAAATGTGAGGATTTATTCTGATTATTGCTTGTTGCTTAGTGTGGTTTTGTTTGTACTAGAATTGAAATTCTTCAGTAACAAGGCTTCATGTTTTACTATGGTTTCATGTGCCTATAAAAATTTCTCCAAAACCTTTGTGTCCAATAAAAATATGATTTCTTAAAATTAAATCGCTTCATGCATGGCCCAAAAATAAGGAGATTTATGTCCAGTATCCACAACACATTCATAGCTCAATAAACAGCCCAACTTAAGAGATTTTTGTAACATATTTTTCTCTTAAATTATTGTATAAAAATACTAGATATTTCTTAGCATTACAAAGTTTTCCCAACATAGGTTATAGAAAAAAAATGGAAGAGTATATAATTCCTATTTGGTAGATAATACCATAAGAATAGTGTTTATGAAAAACACATTTAAAGCCTCAAATGACACAGTAATGTTTCACAAATGTCTAGCATCAAACTTCTTCCACAGGCAATTACTATGAGTGATGTCTAATAATTCTTCGGCACTGTGCACACATTGGTAAATATTTGCTTTGCTCCTAAGAGAAAATCAGAACACAACTAATATTTAGGATAACATGTTAAACTCTTTGTGTTAGTGCTTTCTGTCCTCACACACTTACGCTTCAGAATGAGTGTCTTGACTTCATTGTGCTTGAATATTGTGTAAAGAAGACACAAAGATGATCGGGCTCCTGAATTAATTGGACACAATAAATAGAGCATCATTTCTTCTAGAATAATAATAAACATGATAGACCAATGAAAATAATGACAGAATAATGAAAAAGATAAAATTATGAAGTTTAAGAGAAAACAAGATGTGATTGGGTATTCATAGAATGGAAGATTTCTTTGTGTGTGTGTGTGTGTGTGTGTGTGTGTGTGTGTGTTTCTATGCTACAAGTTACCAGAGTAACTTAAGGAGGAGAGAAATTATTTAACCCATAGATCAAGGCTGAATGCATCATGGTGGGAAAGTTCTAGAGTCTGGGACTTGAATCATCTATCTGATCACATTCCAGTCATCGTTAAGAAGCAGAAGAAAATTGGATGCTTGTTTCTCTTCCTTTCTCCATGTATCCAGTCTAGCCCCACTGAGCACTGAATGGTCCTGCCCACTTTAAGTTGTATATTCTAACATAGGTCAGTGCAATCAACATAATTCCCCATAGAAGGGAACTGGGACAATTATAGATTCTGTAAAGCTCATAACACTATCACTGAAGAACAAAAATAGTGGTAGGTATTATGATCAGATTCAAAGAGGGAAGAAGAATGGTCCCTAGGGTCATACTGAGAATATATAAAATAAAATTTAAGGGTACTTTCCTGGAGTGAAATGGTACACCCTGTAATCCCAGGTGCTCTGGTCGCTGACATAAGGAGACTGTGAATTCAAAGCCAGTTACATGTCCCAATATAAAGTAGATCATGTCCCAAAAAAGCATTCAATAAAAATAGTAAGTGAACTTGGATCATTGGTCACTTTCCGATGACTTGTTTGGTAGCTGTTTCAGCAACCAGAGGCAAGGTGATAATGATGGATCCGCAAGAAAACTTGATATCAACATGTTATATCTGACCTTTGCCTTCACTGGCGACATTAAGTATATAGGCTAGACTTGTGTTCTTTATTGAAAAAGAAAAAGAAATGTCTCCTTATCCTTATTATTATAGTGTTCTTGCCTCTAAATATTGAATGAAATCAGTGTCTGAAGGGTTAATATATCTCCCTACTCACCTGAATGACAAATTCACTGGGGAATACATGAGAGACTCCATATGTCGATTTGAGAAATTTATAATGCAGGTAATTACTCTCATTACATTGTCACTTGTGAGTTATTTCTCAGTAACACATCCAATATAAGGTCTCTCACAGTAGAGTATTAGGTACAGAATAATGGCCAGGTATGCATTTGATGCCAAAGAGAAGGTGGGAGGATACAATGTGTGACATCAGAGAACAGGGAGCCAATTACAGGGAAGGGGTCCCCATTTTAATAAGGAAGGAAAGCATTCATTTCATTTCAGGAATGAAGGTAAAACATGATCATAAACCTCTTTCCACTCCCTCCCCTGCAACTTCACAGTTTAGTCTGTTTTTTGAATGTCATGATATTTAAACTTAATTTTCAGAATTTTCATGACTCAAATAAAGTAAGGCAGATTATCCTGCTAGAGTGTTCTCCTATGTCACCTTTTCAAATGTGAGTCCATGTGTATTAGAGAAAATCTGTTGTAGACATAGGTTGTTAGTGGGGCTCATGGGGCCTTGTTTTATGGTATTGAATCCCTGCAAACAGATTGTGGCTGCTCTGACAGTAAAATAGCAGATGGGATTAATTAACTGGGTGACAATTCTGCAGACCTACCTAAATTAATATTTTTCTGCAAACAATGTATTCTGATTATAATAAAACTAAATGATATTGATAAAAATAGACTGTGGGCCCAGTGATTTCATTTTAAAATTGATTGGTAGATATTTTCTTCCTATTTGAAAGCTGGTTTAGCCTTGTATGTACATTTTAATCTTTTAAATCACATTCTATTCTGTGGAAGGAAAGTATATGCTGTCTATGATACTGGAGTTTTTCCTTTGCAGGAGTAAACTAGGAAAATTACTCACAGAAGTTTTTCACAAATAGATTTCACTTAAATAGGTTCTTAGGGAAACAAAACAATACAAAACCCAAACAACAGCAACAACAACAAAACCAGAAATATAGAAAAGACACAATGTCAAACTTTTCCAGGTTTATGACCTAACAGATTGATAGAGATAAAGACCCTATACTTTATAATGTGCCCTTGAATATATGACCTTTTTCTCTTTGCTTCCCCCTTCTCTGCCTCTCCCAATATAAGTACCTGAATTTCCACATCAGAATCTTTGGAGCAATACCAAGTAATATCACATAGTAAGCAGGATTTCATTGACTAGTATAAAAACTCCATTAATAAGAGGGATTGTCAGAAATTTTTATTTAGAACAAACAATATTGCACCCATTAACCAGAGAAAAAAATTGTCCAGAAGGATTACCTTAGCTGAGATTGCTCTAGTGATAATAATAAATCTGCAAAAAAAAAATCTTGATATCCAAAATGTTATATCTGACCTTTTCCTTCACTGATGATATTAAGTATATAGGCTAGAGTTGTTTTCTTTATTGAAAAAGAAAAATACATGTGTCCCTTTATTTAGTGGTGTTCTTGCTTCTAAATATTGAATTATCTAGTATGCTACTAGGGGAAGATCATCTATAGAGTGGAGGACTATTATAGGAGAAATTTGATATCATGTAAATATTAACAATGATAACAGTGCCCTCTGCACTGCTCTACTGAAGTACCACAGAAGGAAGGAAATACTGCCTTTAAACCAAGACAAACATTGTACACTGTGCAAAGTGTGGTACTTCAGTGATGCCTTAGAGACGCTGGTTTACATGAATGACCAAGGAAGGAACAAACATTGTTGCTACTTTCTTTTGCTTGCTTACTCTTTCTCTTTTCTCTTTTCTTTCCCCTGTCCCTATGGTCATACTATGTAGACTAATGTGGCTTTGTATTGAAAAAGGTCAATCTGCCTCTGCCTCCCAAGTTCTGTAATTAAAAAGGCACCAAATGAACGAGTCACACATTTTTAAAATTGAGACATCTTTGTTTGGCTTCTTTGCATTCATATTTTCCTTAAGTTTTGAAATCTTATTCTATTATAAGAATATAATAACCATCTGTGAGAAGGTATTTCCCCCAGTATATACACACACTCACACTATATTCAAATTTGTCCATTTAATTTTAAGTGGTTTGTTTGTATGTTTTAATCTTGTCTCTCTGTGTGTTTGATGTGTGTGTGTGTGTGTGTGTGTTCGGTCCCTTTATGTGCTAAATTCAACTCTTAATATGCTATGTGTATGTGTGAATACTTGTGATTGTACATGTGTGGGCACATAAATTGAGATTAGGCATCTAAGTCAGATGCCTTTTGTTGATCAAATAAATTCCTTCCTCTGAATAAAGAAACGTTTGATGAACCATGGAAAAACTGTAGGCAAAAACACTATTTTTTAAGATACTTCCTCCTATTTTCCTTCATTTCATTTGTTTTAAAGGTATTTCAGTTTTGTTATGCTTCCATATGTTTGAAAGTAACCTTTTAATAAGAAGCACAACAGCAAGAGGGAAATAAAAATCAATTGCTTTAAGGAAAGCACTGTACCCAGTTTTTATTGGGTAATGTTCCGTAGTGGTCACCACTTTGTTGTGAGTTTATCTGTCAACCTATGTGTTATCATCACCTGTGCCTAATCTGAGTCTAACAAGGTAATGGCTTTTTGAGTCACTGTACTAAATATAATGCTCTGTTGTTTAATAAAAATATGGAGCACTTTAATTTAAAAATCGTGTTACAGAGAAATATATTAAAATAATATATGGCTTTTAATAATGAAAATTACTCAGTTGCAAGCCTGGTTGCCCACCCTGATTATCATCTCCACACGTTCCAATTTATCAAAAAAAACTTCAGCCAACTTTGAAATATTAAAATCCTGACAAAACAACCTTAGCACATATTAGCTGGACTGATAAAGTATCCAACATAACAATTTTTTAAAAACACAACTGTTCTTTTTCACACAGTTTAAGAGAAAGTGGATTTTTGCAAGCAGATTCATCTGTCCAGTTTTAAAATGACAAACAAAAAAATTATAAATCTCCCTTTTCCACCATACCCACCATTGTTAATTTTGTAGCACAAGTGCCTGTCATTAAAACAACATGGAAGCAGACACACAAGAAAGTTATAAAACTAAGTATTGCTCTTCAAAGCTGTTGACTGAGCAATATTGACATTTTTAGCTCACTGTATTTCTGTTTTTATCTTGCATTCTCTATATAAAAGTGCTATATTCATATCAGTGTGGCTCTCATAGGCTTAATTTATTCAATTGGCAATAACCCACCGTATCAGCATTAACACTCCCTGAAACACTTTCTTTAAGAATTGTCTTTTATCTGTCTGGTCCTTTTTCTCTTGTTGATTTCTTGCAAGTGTGTGTGTTTGTTCTCCTTGGATTTGTCTTCTGGAAATGGTGAATTCTGTTGCATTGCCTTTCCAGGAGAAACACACAGACAAACATGGCCACTGAGATGGAGTGAAAACACACCAAGGAAAATATTCCACCACATGAATACAGCTTGGTGAGCAATGGTGATGCTCTACAGTGCCAGCATCATCAAAAAGGCTTCAGTCAACCCTGGGTGATTACACACAAACCTGCAACCTTGAAATCCAACAAGAGTCAGCATTCTGATCTCTACACTCTATTACTTCTGGAGACCACAGACCACTAAACCAGTGTGGCAGCTGAGGCTGGAGGTAGTCAGTAGTTAGACTCTTGGTGCAGAATTCCTGATTTCCATTAGAGTCCATATGAAGCCTTTGGGAAACCACACCTGTTTTCCTTGAAGAAGACAATGTCTGAAGGAAAGAATTCTGCTATGAACTCTGTGACATTTCAGATAATTTATGAATGTCTTCAAATGGACATGTGATTTTATTGAGCCACTAAAGTCATCCAAGAGACAAAGAGAGCAAAATTTATCTCAAGATCCACAGATGACCTAAGTGATCAGAAATTGGTTAGGATTTAAAATGCAACTGAAATGGATTTAGATTAGTAGGACTGGTCTTTGGAAGAGAATGTTAACTATTTCCATATTTGTGGCTAGCACCCTTCTTATAAAAGTTTCTTTTTTATTATGTGTATATGTGTTGGTGTGTATGTGTGTGGAGTTGGGTCTGTATGACTACAATAGGTACAAAGGCCAGAAGGGTTATTAACTCTTCTGGAGCTTAAGACACTGTCAGTTGTGAGTCTGCTCATTAGGGTGCTGGGAACCAAACTCAGATCCCCTGCAAGAGCTCTTAATTCTTGCTTTTAACTGCTAAGACATCTCTCCAGTACCATGCGTAGCACTCTTGAATCTTGCCTCATAGTAGACCCTTACCAAGTGTTATGGTCTTCTTCCTGTATTTCTATTTTCTTTTTTCTTTTTCTTTTTTTGCTACTAGGCAAGAAATATGAAGTGGAAGACTATCAATATGATCATTTTCCTTCAAATAGTATGGATGCTCAACTCTTTTTACAATAGTGCTTGAGTTATGTTTATTAGCATGAATTATAGCCTTTCTCTTTCCACTTTACTCTCTAGTGCTATTAAAACAGTTACTACATGTCATTCCACACCATTCAAGGCATTTGTATATTCGTCTTCTTGTCCTTATTTGATGCAGGCTCTCATTATGTTCTGTGCTTGGGAAGTTAAAGAGAAATGCAAATACAAACTCCAAATTCTGGCTAACAACCTGAACTAGGAAAGAGTTCTTAATACCAACTAGAGAATGTGAGGGACTTATAAAAAAACCAGTTGGCCTTGTTCCCAGGACATGCTTAGACATTGCATGACAAGATATATATGAATTTGTGCAATTTTTCAAAAAGCTCTATATAAACTCTTGTGAGTAGAATATCCCACTATAGCTCATTAGTGAATTTCTATATATATTGCTATACCATATGCATTCAATCAACACTAAATCTTAAGACATCTTATTTTCTTTTCCTCTAGGCCTTCAAACTCATTTTTAAACTGGCTCATAAGACAAGGTCTTGTTTCTGTTGATTATGAGAAGGTTTTACACATATGCATATTTTTAATTATTTATAATGTTAAGGTATTGAAGTAACAGTTCTACTTCTATCTAAAATAGTACAAAAGTTAGATAAATTTTCATTGTCCATATATGGCAATCTAGGGAAAATAAGTTTCTGAATTTTTAGCTAATCTTTTGTCCATATTTTTTCTATATTATTATTTTATAGACTTTTATGAATGTTTGTATGAGCTAAACAAGCAATAAAAATAATATAGCTCATTTTTTTTAAAAAGTGATATATTGAATAAGTTGAAAATGCACTAAGTGTGTATTTGGATCAAAATCATTTATTTGTGATTGTTTTATTTCAGGCACCCTTGTGGTTATACTCTTAAGTAATATATTATGTTGTATTGGCTAAATATGAGTATAGGATATTGTGTATCCATCACAAACAGAGGACAGCTTGAAATTTCAAGAAAAAAATAACAGATTATTAGCTTAATGTATAAAGATTAGGAGTTAACTGTGTTGTAGGTTAAATATGGTAAAAATAGACATTGGATTGAGGATTGTAGGAAAAATCTTCAGAAATGTCTTTCTTTAAAATATTACACAGACTTTGATTGGATCATGGCTATACACTATCTGTTACCCTGAAGTCAAACAAAGGGAAATGTTAGGATCTTCAAAGCTGCCCCCACAAAAGTACACTTGGGATTCAAAGCTTAAAATTAATTAAGAAAAATCACAGCAGAAGGAGTATAGAGTTGGGATATGCCAGCAGGAGTTGTTTGGTCAACACAGTGACTTAGTAGCATTCGTTCATAAGCAATAAAAAAAATTCGTTACTGATTCTGAAATCTTAATGTGTCCTATAAGCCTTCAAGGGATCCATTAGAAATGTACACGACTTCCACACTCAAACACTGTTGTCTAATTTTTCTGGGGCAGAGCCAGGGCAGCTAACTGCTTTGCAGCCAACTTCCTTGGTTCTTCTTTAGCAGAAGTCTCAGGAACCGAGTTTTGTAAAGCACTACTTTGGAGTAATGTAGATGTTAACTTATTTTATTATACCTAAAAGATTTTAGCAGATGCCCGCATGCCTAGGGCTTGGCTGAACCAAAGCACTCCAGAGAGAGTTGAATTAACTTCCCCAGCCTTCCTATGTCACTAGGCAGTTAACTGATCAACCAAAAGCCAATGGACAGAAGAAACAGAGGAAGGTTTTTCTCCTCTCTCCCTCTCCCATCTGAAGCTAGTGATTATGGCCTTTGTATCCAGCAGAAATGAGTGATACTTCATCCTTTTCTGTCTTACAAACTGATTGTCTCTCCTTTACAAACAGGGAACATCTTGAAACTTCAAGAAAGGAACTTCATTTACCTGAGAAAAAGAAGATCTGAGAATCCACCACTTGGTGGAAAAAGGAAAGAAAATACATTAGAGATGTCAATGTCAGGTGCAGAGATTACTAAATAGATAGATAAATTAATAAATTAACAAAATAAGTAAGTAAATAAATAAAAGTTTGCTGACAAAAGTCAGGGCAGGAAACATTGACTTAAAGACAAATATTGATCTTCGGAGTAGAGGCAGATATGTTAAGATTTTATAATACTGTTTAAGTGAAGATAGGAAGACATGTGGTGATTAAAAATTTCTATTAAAAACAATTAGCAGTTAATCTAATAAAATAAATAATGCCTCAATTTCTATCTTTCCATGTTAAAGTAACAATTACTTTTTAGGATAAATGTAAAAAATAAATATGGTAGAAGAGAAACACTAATAATTTATAGTCTCATTATCCAGATATATAAAATAATTCCATAACCAATGGCAAGCATTTTTATAACTATTAGTAGGAAATATTTTGTGATTAATATGAAAGTTGTTTTATATCTTAATATTAAGCAGATTTCTGTATCTCACTTGAATTTTAGACTATACATGGATAGACTTTTATAAAAACATTTATTATTAAAAGTCTTCATTTTGTAAAGGTATTATTATATTAATAACAAAATAAGCATCTGATTTTTTAATGTTTTGATTTACCAGCAATGTATACACATAATGTCTTTGTGTATATTATCTGACATAAATCAATATTTTCATGAAATAACATATGAAGATTTGATAGTAAATATTACTATTTTGAGATAAATTCAAAATAAGCATAAATTTGCAAAGAACTTCTTCTATAAAACAATAGTAAAAGATATGTGTTGCTACCCAAAAACTTTTTTAGTGCTTAACATTACCATAAATTTACAGTAGAAAAGGGAAAAGACAATTTTCAATAATTTTATCCTTAAGTTTGGGAAATAAAGTTTTCTAAATAGACTTTTTTTGCAGGTGGAGAGTGTACTTACATTCCTTCTGCCACATTTTCTATGTTCTACTTCCTAGATGGGAGGAAATTAGCAAAGAGATATATGCTTCTCAATTAACCTGAAAATTAACAAGGTGAAAATTATGAAGTTCCCTTGTCATTTATAATTGGTAATTTTTGGTTTTTTTTTGTTTGTTTGTTTTAGCTTTTCAAATGGGTTCTTAAACTTTTTAAACCACTGTCTCTCTGCCAACCCCTATTCCATCCTAATCCCTTCCAAATTCCCAACACTAGGTAAGAGAGAAAGAAGGTCAGAGGGAAAAGGGCACATAGACTTATCTAGGCTACTTCCTGATAATTAGAGGCATTGAGTTCCTAGTGGATGAAAATATTCAGCAATCTAGAAACCCAGATATAGCAAACTCCCAATGCAGTCAATGCATCAGCAGCAGGAACCAGCAGGGACCAGTACCAACTGGAGCAACTCCACCCATAATAGGCTCTACCTAGGAACTAGAGATCATTGAAGAGTTATTTTATAGGGACCAACAAAGACAGGCCTTGTTCTTTGGAATATATGTCTTAGTATTTTCTTGGATTGGTAGCCTTCTATGGTGGAGCCTGGAGTGTGTAGACCCCTATATAGATTTATGATCATGCAATGACATATGCATCAAGAACAGGTAGAGATCCTTTAGCAAATTCTGAATATTGAACCTTATCTTGGTTATCCTGGTAATTAAAAGAAAACCACCCCTTAAATACTAAAGAAAGGTAAGGTTAAATTAAGGAAGAAAATGTTTCTATCTCACTACCTCTCTTTCAAAATGGAGTGACCTCTGAATCAAGTGTATCTTTTTAACCAGAAGAAATTATATTCAGAGATTAGTTAGTATTTTATACTTTTTCCCTTTTTACTTTCTCTGAAACCATAAATTGTCTTTAGATTGTGATTTGTACCTGCCGAATAGTCCTAAAACCACTGGTAAAAAAAACACATATATAAAATTACTACCTTGTGTTTGATCAATTATGGAAGAAAACCTATCATTCCTATACTCTTAAAATGACATTTTCAACTACTCCATACAGAATATGCTCCAGGGGGTTCTTGGAGCCTCAGAATAAAAAATTATCCGTGTTCATTTTGCAAGATTGGGAAAGTATAAGACAGATATTATTTAACTCTTTTCAAAAAAATTTAAAAATCTTTTATGATTTTGTACTCATGAAAAATGCTTGGACACATTTTATCCGGGCCAATCATATATATATCTAATTGCACATGGTTTTCTATGGTGGTGCCTTAGGTTGAGATAGGCCATTTTTAAGCCATGTTCTTTAAACTCACTTGTTTATCCTGGCCACAAATCATGATCCCTCTGTCTCTACCTTCCAAATACTAGGATTCTAAACCTGAGTTATTATACCAAGAATTGTCCAATTTTTTGTGGTGTAGATATCCCAGAGTGTTCTTGCTAAAGATTAAAATAGACAGAAGAACAACTAAATATAAATTACTAAAGAAAATTAAATCAAGTTACCTAGTGTTGAAAGGGTGGAAAGTAGGAAGTGAAAATAAATGCAATAAATTCTTTTATACTAGTAGCTACATACACAGAATATTATAGAAAGAAAATATTAATAAACCCTACTGTCAATGAATCTCATATTGATTGAATGATTTTAAAGTGGTTAAGACTTTCACAAAGAGCATAGATAACATATATCCTGTTATTCCAAACTACTGTCTATAACACACCAAGATTAAACATTTGTCTATATGCACTCACAGAAGTGTCAACTCTGTTCAGGGGGAAAAAAGTCTTTCAAAACGGGAAAATCCCTAGGTTCCTTGGGAATGCAAAACAGGTGAATGTTAAACTAACAAGTAAGAGTTTACATAGGGGAGCAACTTGCTAGATGCTTTCTATGAATTGGCTTTTAATTTCTATGCAATACTACCATGGGTGATAGCATTTTTGTTGTTGCTGTTTTTATTTTATTTTTTGTGAGTTTTGTCTGTTTTTACATATTGTTCAAGAAAATAATGTCATAAAGAAAAAGTGTTTGCAGTTAAGTTCTGTAAATCCCAAGCAGAAGATGTATTTTGCACAAGCCTTGGCTTCTGAGCACATCTGACTTGCACTAGCTTTCAGCTACTGATTTGAGGAACTTGGTGGCCTATAACATCAGATAGTCTTTCACAGACTGGAGACAACCATGCTAAATGGGCTGAATCTAAGTGAAGCCAGGAGTCCACTCCCACTTGAGACATGAGGTCATAGGTTTCCTGCCTCATCCCATTTCTCTCTCTTTGCTCACTGGAATTCCAGATGTCTAGATCATCAACTTATCCTCTCAGCTTCTGCTAAACCCCTACTCTCTTCTTTAAGAAACTCCCTCTTTATACCAAGCTCGCCAAAATATCCAAGGTTCTTAGGCACCAAAATCCATGAAGCTAACCTCACTCCCTACAGAGAGACAGTCACAATTCAGACATTAGAATCTGATTTCCTTGTGGGTTAGTTACACCCATCTTATAAGACTTACTTTTATTTTCAATTGTATGTGTATGGAGGTGGGTGGGGACCTGTGTGGGGTTATGCTCTTGTGAACAAACATAGTTGCCCACACAGGGGATAAGTGTTTAAAAATTCTCTGAAGATGGAGTTACATGCTGTTGGAAGTTACCCAACTTTGGTGTAGGGAATCAATTTCTGACCTTCTGCAAAAGTATGTTTTAGTCTTAAACAGGAAGATATCTCTCTAGCCACACTTTAGGGTTTCAAAGACATAAATGGTAATCTTGTTTCTTCCTTTAGAAAGGATGAATTGTAAATATGAGTATTCATATTGTTAACCAGAGCTTTGTAGAAGGAACAAATTGCATAATAGAAAGGTTAAGTTTAGGCTTCTTTAGAGTGTCTTACTAAAACAAATTTTAATTATATTTGGATTTTGATACATGTCAGCAAAATAAAGGGTTTTCAACCTAAGGGAAATATAGCATTTGGAAAATTTTTAGAATTCGAAGCATCGTGTTTGAGATCAGAGTATTAAATTGATGCCAAAAAATTAAGACATGAGAAACAAAACAAAACTCCATTTTAGATAGGTGTATATTGAAAAAGCTACACAAGCTTTCATACATTGAACTCTGTGCTCCTCTGTAGATCTAAGTAGCTCTAAAGAGCACAAAGACAATGTTGAAAATAGCACAGAAGTGAGCAGAGATTTTATGGAAGCTCAGCCAATGGCTTCTTTGTTGGTGTAAAGAACATTGACTCGCTTTATTTCAAAACAGAGAACTAGGAGTCATCCTTGTATCCCTGCCTCCCCTCATTCTCCCTATATAATCTATCCCCATGACTGCTGATTATAGTTCTTGCAAAGCTCTCAATACCCTCTATCAGCCGCACTGCCTTTTCTATGTTGTGAATAGCTCCTGTCATGAGCATCTCGGTGTCCTGTTGACAGACATTCAAAAGGAGGCATGGTCTCTCTGTGTTGACACTTCAAAAGCTTGACATCTACAATCAAACTTAACAAACTGGAACAGTCCCACTTTTCTAACTAGAGCTCTCAGCTGAGATCACGGTGGAAGGAGAAAAATTCAAGCCACACATAAGTTACTACCTTTGAGTTAAAACTAAGTAAAACTGGGATGTATGCCTCACGAAAAACAATCTCTGAATATGTGAAAATATTTTCATATTAAGCTAATGTGTTGTCTCAGAAACAAAATTCATTAAAACTAAGGATGAGTGAGCCTGGATCCTTAGTGAAAATTTGTTATATGATTTACTAAATTGCATTAAGCTTCTGCAAGAATTGACACATATGGGCGGATGACTTTTTATTTGAAATTTTGCTGCTTATACCAGGGTTCATCAAGCTGTTTCGTATTTATTTCTGTGATTAATGATATGTCAAAATTCTAATTCTAGTACCAATTTATGGTGTGTTGGCAACTGCAGAATGAAACAGCAATGGAGACAACAGGCAGAATTGATTTGTGTCCATCTCCTTTGAATTCCAGGATAGGTTTCCAAAATGTACTTCTTTGTTGTTGTTGCAACCAAAGGCAATATTATCACATTATTTCTCCTCAACTAAAAAGCCCATTTCTCCGGAGAGGTGACAATTTTTTTAAAGGATAACAGTACAGTTAGGTGATATAATTTAAAGTGCCAGTCATTATGAATTAAGAGGTTGCAAGGTTAGAAGTGCTTCATATTAAGTTTCACTATTCACAAAGACAAATCCTATATAGAGATAAGCTCTTATTTAGTATATAAAAGAATTATAGGCCTAATATGTTTGTCTACTGAGGGGCTTTGACCTATACAGACCTGGATTCTTGCATATCCCCACCCTGGGATTCCCCTACACTGGTATGTTGGCTCCTCACAGGGCCAAGGACCTCTCCTCTTATTGCTGCTTAATAAGGCCATTCTCTGCTACTTATTTTTCTTTTAGTTTGTTCATATTTTAGATTATGTTGATATATTTCCATATATTGAGCCATCCTTGCATCCATGGAATGAATCATACTTGATCATAGTGAATGATCATTTGATGCGTTCATGGGTTTGATTTGCAAGAATTTTACTGAGTATTTTTGCATCAATGTTCATGAGGAAAATTGGTCTGACGTTTTCTTTTTTTGTAGTGTCTTTGTGTGGTTTAGGAATGAGTATAGTTGTGGCTTCAAAGAATAATTTGGGTAGTGTTTCCTCTGTTTCTATTTTGTGGAATAGTTTGGAGAATATTGGTATTAGGTCTTATATGAAGGTCTGAGAGGATTCAGCACTAAATACATCTGGTCCTGGGCTTTTTCTGTTTGGAGGCTTTTGATGGCTGCTTGTATTACTTTAGGGGTTATGGCACTGTTTAGATGGTTTGTCTGATTCTGATTTAACTTTGGTACCTGGTATCTGTCTAGAATTTTTTTTTTCATTTTCTCTAGATTTTGCATCTTTTTAAAAAATTTTTGTTGAGTGTGGGCTTTTATAGTAGGATCTGATGACTTCTTGAATTTCTTTAGTTTCTGTTGTGATGGATCCCCTTTCATTTCTGAGTTTGTTAATTTGGATTATATCTCTGTGTTCTCTTTTAGTCTGCACTCAGAGCTCTGAGTTTTCCTCTTAGCACAGCTTTTATTGTATCACAAAAGTTTGGGTATGTTGTGCCTTCATTTTTGTTAAATTCTAAAAAGTCTGATTTCTTTTTTTTTTAATTTCTTTCTTGACCAAGCTATCATTGAGTAGAGCATTGTTCAGCTTCCATGGGTATCTGGGCTATTTTTTTGTTTTTGTTGTTACTGAAGACCAGCCTTTAGTTCATGGTTATCTGATAGAAAGCATGGGATTATTTCGATGTTCTTATATCTGATGTGGCCTGTTTTGTAAACGACTATATGGTCAATTTTGGAGAAGATGCATTGAGGTGCTTAGAAGAAGCTATAATCTTTTATTTTAGGCTGAACTATTCTATTTCTTTCATAACATCTGTTAGTTTCACTCTGCTGCTATTCAATTTCTGCTTCCATGATCTGTCCATTGATGAGTGTAGTGTATTGAAATCTCCCAGTATTATTGTGGGATGTGCAATATATGCTTTGACCTTTGTTAGAGTTTCTTTTATGAATGTAGGTGCCCTTGTATTTGGAGCATAGATTTTCAGGATTGAGACTCTACCCTGATATATTTTAGTTTGATGAGTAAAAAGTATCCTTCTTTATCTTACTTTATGACTTCTGGTTGAAAATCTATTTTAATCGATATTAGGATGGCTACTCCAGCTTGTTTTTGAGGTTCATTTGCTTAGAAATTTTTCCCAACATTTTACTCTGAGGTAGTGCCTGTCTTTGTTGCTGAGTTTCCAGTATGCAGAAGTATGCTGGGTCCTGTTTAAATATCCAGTCTGATAGTCTATGTCTTTTTACTGGTGAATTGAGTCAATTGATGTTAAAGATATTAAGGAATAATGCTTGTTGTTTCCTGTTATTTTTGTTGTTAGAGGTAGAATTATGTTTGTGTGTTTCTCTTCTTTTGGATTTGTTGCAAGATGATTTTTTTTTTTTTTATTTTCCTAGGGTGTAATTTCCCTCCTTGTGTTGCAGGTTGCAGGTTTTATTTATTTATTTTTATCCATTTTCCTTTGTAAGGCTGGATTTGTTGACAGATATTGTATACATTTGGTCTTTTCATGGAATATCTTGGTTTCTCCATTTATAGTAACTGAGAGTTGTGCTGGATATAGTAACCTGGGTTGGCATTTGTGCTCTCTTAGGTCTGTATGATGTCTCTCCAAGATTTTCTAGCTTTCACCATCTCTGTTGAAAAGTGTGGTGTAATTCTGGTAGGTCTGGCTTTATGTGCTTCTTGTCCCTTTCCCTTACTGTTTTAGTATACTGTGTTTTGAACATTTGGTATTTTGATTATTATATGTCGGGAGAAATTTCTTTTCTGGTCTAATCTATTTGGGGTTCTGTAGGCTTCTTATATGTTCATGGCTATCTCCTTCTTTAGGTTAGGAAAGTTTTCTTCTATAATTTTGTTGAAGATATTTACTGAGCCTTTCAGTTGGGAGTCTTTGCTTTCTCCTACACTTCTTATCCTTAGATTTAGTCTTCTAATTGTGTCCTGAATTTCCTGGATGTTTGATGTCAGGATCTTTTTATTTTATTATTATTATTATTATTATTATTATTATTATTATTTTTACATTTTCTCTGACTGGTGTGTCAGTGCTTTCTCTACTATCTTCTGTCCCTGAGATTCTTTCTTCCACCTGTTGTACGCTGTTGGTGATGCTTGTGTCTATGACTCCTGACCTCTTTCCTAGGTTTTCTATATCCAGCCTTGTCTCTCTTTGTTTTTTCTTTATGTTTTCCGTTCTCAGTTTTAGATTCCGGATGGTTTTGTTCAATTCCTTCATCTATTTGCTTGTGTTTTTTTTTTTTTCTTTCTCTAAGGGTTTGTACTTGTTTTTCTGTGTCCTCCTGTATTTTTTAAGGGAGTTGAATAGGTGCTTTTTGAGGCCTTTTATTATCAGCATGATGCAGGATTTTAAGTTCAGATCTTGTCTTTCTGGTGTGTTGGGATATACACTGCTTGGTGTGGTAAGACTACTGGGTTCTGATGTTGCCAGGTTGTCTTGGTTTCTGTTGCTTAGATTCTTGCCCTTGCCTCTTTCCTTCTTCTTATCTTTGATGGTAGTTGATGTTGTATCTATATGGAGCTTGACTTTCATGTGTGTCTGTGGGTCATGGGCTCCAGAGGGAGATCAGTCCTGGTTGTTCAGCTTTATAAGGGCAGGTTGTGAGTTCCGTTGGCAATGGGCCATGTCTAGTTCTGGGTGCAGATGGAGACCTGAAGGGCACAGACCCAATCAGTAGTGGGATATCTGTGCCCTGGAAGTTCCCAGAGGTAACTTTCAGATAGTCAGTGGAGAGAGAGCATGGGCTTGCTAATGGGATCAGTAAGGAGAGTGCTCTTGCATCTCATCTCCCCTGGGTGCTGAGTTCTCTGCAGGCAGGCTGCTAGTCCTGATGGCAGTGTGCTTGCTCTGCCTGTGTCTCTGGGCCCAGATCCTGGTGTAATTCTTATAGGTCTGTTTTTATATGTTACTTGACCCTTTTCCCTTGATATTCTTTCTTTGTTTTGTGCATTTGGTGTTTTGACTATTATGTGACAGGAAAATTTCTTTTCTGGTCCAGTCAATTTGGAGTTCTGTAGGTTTTTTTTAATTTTTATAGTAATCTCTTTCTTTAGGTTAGGGAAGTTTTCTTCTATAATTTTATTGAAGATATTGACTTATCTTCTAAGGTGGGAATGTTAGCTTTCTTCTATGCCTGTTACTTTTAGGTTTGGTCTTCTCATTGTGTCCTGGGTTTCCTGGATGTTTTTGGTTAGGAGTTTTTTTGCATTTTCTTTGACAATTGTATTAATGATGTTATGGTATTTTCTGCCCCTGAGACTCTCTCTTCCACCTCTTGTATTCTGTTGGTGATGCTTGCATCTATGATTCCTAATCTCTTTCCTTGGTTTTCTATCTCTAGGTTTATTTCCCTTTGTGATTTCTTTATTTTTCTATTCTTATTTTTAGATCCAGAATGATTTTGTCCAATTCCCACTCATGTTTGTAGTGTTCTCTTGTATTTCTTCAAGTACTATATTGTTGTATTCTCTTATATTTCTCAAGTCCTCTATCTTCATTATGAGATATGATTTTAAATCCAAATCTCACTTTTCAGGTGTGATGTGATATCCAGAATTAGCTGTAGTGGGAAAACTGGGTTCTGGTGATGTCAAGTAGCTTAATTTCTGTTGCTTATGTTGTTGTGCTTGCCTCTTGCCATCTGGTTGTCTCTAGTGATACCTATACTAGCTGTCTCTGACTGGATCCTGTCTTTCTTCAGATCCTTGTTGTGTCAGAACTCCTCAGATCCAGGTGTCTCTTTGTTCCTATAATACTGGGATCCTGTGATGCTGAGATCCTGAGTGTGTTAGATCTTCTGGGAGTCAAGCTGCTACTGAGATACTGGAGTCTCAATGTGGTCAAGTTCATTATGTCTCTGTGTGTGTTAGAGCTTCCAGTCTGGGCCTGAGCTCAGAGCAGATTTTTGGTGCTTGTGCTACACCCAATCCCACAACACCCAGAGGAAGCCCATCACCAAGGTGTTTCTAGCATACCCAGGACCACAGGTGCTCTAGCAGGCCCAGGACCACAGGATCACAGGATCATAGATCCCTGGATCACAGGATTACAGGTTCATGGGAACACACGAACACATGATCACAGACACACAAAGTACTAACAGGGTCTTATTACAGAGGAACCTAGACTTCCAGGAACACTGCTTTATATTCTTTTCTTTTCTTTTTTTTTTTTTTTTGTAGTTGTTATATTTTGGTGTTTTATATTTTAATTGGAATTGTGGTTTTATTTTGATTTATTGGTTTGTGGGGTTTGTTGTATTGAAGTTTCCCTTGTTATTTAAGAAATAATTTAAAGTTAGAGGTAGGAAAATGGGAGCGTCTCTAGCATGACTTGGTGTTAAAAAAAAGACTAAGATCAAATACATATTTTAGTTAAAAACAATAAGCAAATAAACAAACTGAAAAACAGCAAACTAAAATAGGCATGTTAAACATACAGCTCATAGAATTAAGAAATTGTCTATTTAGGTCCCCCACTTAACACATATGATATCAGGAGAAGTGGAATGGAATGAGACTTCTTCCGCAGGCTAGAGCAACCCCATCTAAACAGAGATTAGGTTACTGAAATTGCATGCACTTTCAGTCTTCTTGTTCATTCAAGGCATGAACTGTTGAGTCAGACAAGAAAAATAGCTATTGGCATTTGAGGTAAAGTTCTAACAGAACCAACATCTCGTTTCTTTGAAAATATATATCAACTGGTACTAAGAAATAAAGCTAAACTTGCTTGTAAAGATTAATGAGCATATTCTTTCCCATGCAACCATCTTTGTGAAAGTTCAAATAGTGTGTCCACACTTAAAAACAGACAACTCAAGCCTGTGAATAGTGCCTTTTTTTACAAGTAATGACAAAATTGTTCTTTCAACACTATTTATCAAATAAGACTCCTTGGAGACCTGATGATAATGGGATTTTGAATGCTGAATACAGGGAAGTAGCTCAGTCCATTTCAAATCACGGTTGCAACAAGTTATTTTATTCCATCAGGAGTTACCTCATAGCATAGTTAATTGGCAACATCGCGGTTCACCTTCTTCCCATTAGTCAAGGAGAAATGAGAGTCCTGCATATACAATTGCCTCAGAGCCGGGGATTAGGGAAAGAGGAGTTGGAATGTGACTCACAAGGAGACTCGTAAGTTAAAAGTTTGAGAGATTTCTGATTAGATTTGAAAAGCAGATGGGGTTTGGGTGTGAATAGGAAGGGGGCAGGAGAGTCAGTGTCTACTGTGGCTCAGTAGAACTGTCCCTGTACCGAGCAGTGAATGTTTTTTGTTGGTCCGTTTGTTTGTAAATTTTTTTAAGATGTAAGGACTTCTTTTTGGGAATCACTCAATCTCAGTCTGTGTTATTATGTTTCTTTTATATTAGAGGAAATTATTGCTCCATCCGTCTGTGTAGGCATCATGTAAAGTGTTTATTTGTTTTTGTTTTACTCTGCTGGTAGTTTCAAGGACTAGCCTGTAACTTGGCTCCTCTTAATATTTGGAACTCTTTTAATATTCTTTAGTTCTAGGTGCTGCAAAGGACTTTTAAGTGACTGAAATATGGTGAATTCTCCAGGTTAATGCTGCAAAAAGGAGAAAAATCGGAGGAGACCAGGCTTCTCCCCAAGTCATCTAATGTCCTGGCTACAGGACTTTCATTTTAAGATGCTCTCTGCATAGACTCCTTCTTGGTTTCTGCTTGTTTCCAGCCTCCTATTGGTTGTCTAAGCCTTCTTAATGCCCCCTATATATTCACCTTACATAGATGTAAATATTATCAGCAAATTTATATGGAAATGAACCAAAACAGAAAAAATTAAAGATGAATTTACTGCTGTTTCAATAACAGGTAATGTTAACACATTGAGTTTTATTTGAGACTTGATCGCTTTTAAAAATAAGCAATTGATTCTCCACTAAGCAATTTAGGGACTTTTCTGAGTAAAAATGTTTAAAGCTTTTTGGCTTAATTTATTATGATTAGTTTCCTTGCTTCTATATTAAAGTTGCAGTAATTTAGTATTTAAAACCTTGAAAATGCTTTGAGAATAACATTCTCAAGTCTTGTAAAGGAGAATAGAAATCCAACTTAATGTATCTATGTACATTATCCAAATTCAGATACACTCAAAATTGGATCATCTGAAGGAAGAAACAATTTTTTCTCTTGTAGTGCTCAAAAAAAAAAAAAAAAAAAAAACAGTTAAACTTAATTAACCTTAAATGACCTTTGTAACTTAGGTTTCCAAATTTTTAATACAGGTAAAAAATAAAGAACTAGGGTTGGAAAGATTGGCAAGTATGACTGTTGGCTACTCCTTTGAAAGATCTATGTTCAGTACCTAAATGTTGATTCAAAACTGCTATAAACTCCAGTTCCAGGGTATCTAATGATCTCTTATGTTTTGCAGACACTGTGCACACACAATACACACACATGCAGGCATAATATACCCATATAAATTTAATAAGTGTCTACTAAATGTAGAAACTGATGACTAAGAACTGAACTGAGATATTTTTATATCATGAAACATTTATCCAAAATTGGTCACATGGTAGTCATGTTACATGAAACCTACAGAATAAAGATAATCTGTGTGGTTTGTGTTCCTTGTTTTCTACTAGGATATATAGTGAATTGTCAAGCTCTATTGATAATCTAGTTGGATATTATAGTATTGCCTATTGATAATGCAGTTGAATATTACAGTAATACTACAAGATGGTTGAGGACCAAGTGATTTGTAACAATCAACTATATATTTTATTGTCTATGACAATCCTTTATGTCACAGTGGAAATTAAAATTAAACACCATATTTCAACCTTCTGGAGCCTAACTTCACATGAAAAAATATACAATCAGAAAACAGTGCTTTCTGTTAAGGAAAAAAGATTATGTAAGTTCTTGTGTGTGTGTGTGAGTGTGTGTGTGTGTTCATGCACGTGCATATTTTCCCTTGAGTCCTGACCAGATTACTTTTCAAGATATATCCCCAGCATTATTGATATATGCAGATTTTTGGAAAGACAGTGCATATTTCATATCCACATGAGCTAGCCCAAATATTGGGTATAGTCTCACTTAAAACTTGGAATCCACTTGGTTGTTCTGGTGCTGATGTCCACACAAGCAAGACAAGAACTATGTGAATAAGAGTTATCAGAATTCAGAAGCTTGGGAGAGCAATAATCATTCTCAGACAAAAGGCTTCCTTTCAGTGTGTCTAGCTGAGCACCTCTGCCTCTTACTCCTCTTGCCCTTGTTCTTGCCTCTGTTGTAAATGCTGTTCCGAATACTTGCTTCATTTAAACATTAGATGGAAAAGAAGTATCTATTTTAAGATGCACAGTGAGTTTCAGGGGCCATTGGAAGGAAGAAGGCTTCCATAGAGCTTATCCCAAGGATACATCTGTGCTTGAGGAGTCAAGCACATGCATCAATGCTAGAGCTGTTTTTTGGTATCTTGAGGAAAACAGCATTCTCTCTCTTCCATTTGGATATGAATCGTGACTATTTCTACTTATGGCACTGGAACAGTTTTCTCTTTTTATGACACAAAATCATTATCTGGCAAGCAAAGTGAGAATCACCATGAACTAAAGAAGAGCGAGGAATGATTTCTCCCTTTTTCTTTCTGAGTTGTGGCTGAATCCTTACACATGAACTTTGTGGAAGGACTGTGTTAAATTTGGGAGATTAAGTGGAAAGGACTGCCTACCTCAAAGCAGATTAGTTTTGGATATTCAGGTGTATTAAACATAATTAGGTAGAGGAAATAAATATACAAAACATTTTTCTCTAAAGATTTGGGATACATGTAACTGTAACAATAATCATCGTTATAATAGGATATTAATTTGTGAGGGGTATGTAGGAAGCATGGTTGGTGTTCAAGTGTGGAGGGTTGGCTATAATAAAAAACACATTGTACTCATGTAGGAAATTCTCTAAGAAAGCGGGAAAACCAATCAAGCTCCATTTATGTGATTCACTGACTCCAATTAGTGCTACCCAGTCAGGTTTTTGCAGGTTAGTGACACTGGGTATGTCCTGTGTATGATATACACAAAGTATATCACTCCATGATAAGTCCTATGCCCTAGAAGAGTTGTTCAACACAAAACAAATTCCATTTCTGTGTACTTTATTTGCTTAGATTAGAATAGGCATGTTTTTGTCTTGCTGCTTTTGTTTTCAGCTTCTTTTATTCTTTTGATCATTCTGTCTGTTTTTATTTCACACACACACACACACACACACACACACATATAACATGGGCTTACTATGTAGCTTATATGTAGAGTAGACCAGACTCTCAATCACAGAACTCCACCTGCCTCAGCCTCCACAGCAATGGGATAAAAACATGCTCCACTACAAAGTCTCTCTTATTAGAGAGAGAAAGAGAGGCAGAGAGATACAGAGAGAATGATGGTGAGTGAATAAGAAGGTTGGGTTGAGAGGATCTGAGAGAGGTGAGGAAGAGGACAATTGGGATTAAAATAAATTATATGAATAAAATTAAATTTAAAGAGGCAGTCTTCTGTCAAATTTAGTTAATATTAACAGAACACAGGTTTTCAATTAATTGTCATAATTTTATTATAGTATATGGTATGTATAAAAGAATAGTCTATACAGTGCATGTCTAAAATTTATGTGATCTTCAAAACTTTTATATAAGTTAAAAACTCATCGACAATAATAACTATATTTAATATGTTGGTGGCAACTTTTTGACTATGGTTAAGTGCTGTTCCAGTAAATTATGTGTAGTTAAGAAACAGCCTTAATTAAGCTCTCTTCTCAGACTTGATAGCATACCTTGTCCTAAGTTCTTATTGAAAAACAATGAATGGGTTTTCGAGTTCACAGTGTTCTAACAGCAATGTATTAAAGATAAAAAGAAGCTTAAATCACCTATATTACTACTTCTTGCTTTTGTTTATAGCAAGGAAGAGTATTCAGAATGGACCTCATCTCAGAATCACACTAATCCTTACATAATTACAGTTCATCTATTGGATGCTAGAAACACCTCACGGAATGTAACTTTGTTCTGCTGGCTTGTCTAATCCGATTCAATTACTTGACTTTCCTCTCCCAGAGGCTCCACACTCATATATAGAGCTCTGCATGGAAAGAAAAACTTGAGCGGGGTGGTGGTTCAGACTCAATAGAAGTGAATCAAACATTACGGGAAAAAAAAAAATACCTACTTCATCCTTTCCCAAATATCAGTCCATCAATAAACATGAGAAACAGCTTGTGATTCACAAAGCTTCTGGCACTGCTGTTGCGATGAGGGCAGATTGGTCTGGCTAAAGAAATACTGGAGATGGGAATAGTTCAGTGGCTTGGACCAATTTGAATGAATGGAAATCACCAAAGTCCCTGAAGCTGGTGAAACTTGTCATCTGTGTGCAGAAAGCGTTGGAGATATTACAGATTTCCAGTACAAAGTGCACTCTTTGAATCACCTGTAAAGCGTTTCCTTGTCAATTAGGACTTGCAGAGAAAGACCTTAGCAACTGAGGGATGCCTCCTTCCTCTCTGTGCTGAGAAGAGCCACCTGCCCAGAATTAAAACGTTGATTCTTAAAGGGAATAAAATATCAGAGTTCAGAGGTTGCTTGAGCAAAATTCCATAAAAGAAATTGCAAGGCAATAGAAAGGAGGTGATAGGTGTGGTATTGCACACGCAAGGGTACATTTGAGGTTGTGTGATCTTAAGATGAAAAGAACAAAGATCTTAATTAGTCATTCAGCTTTTTGCCTGAAGTCACTGGCATACTGCAATTAAAGAGCCTTGTCACTTTGCCTGTGTGACCAGTTTCTGACCCCGTGTTATGTTTTCTCCTGCAAATAAGGACTTTCATAACAAAATCATCCTCATCATTTTATTAAACTATCTAAATGTCCAAACTTAAATAAACAAATGGATGAGTGAGTGAATAAATCAATAACGAAACAGAGGCATGAATTAGAGAAGAATTTAGAGCCAGTAATTTTTAAAGGGAAATTAACATATTTTTCAATATATTGTCTATAGCTGAAATTTTTTTTTAAAAAACACACATTCGGTGGAATTCAAACATAGCTTATTATTATGAGGATTGTTATTTTCTGAGTTATTGACAAAATTTCATACATGCTTTTAAATAGCTAAACATTCTAAACTCTACTGAATGGAGGATTTTAGCCCTATTCTCTCAAAAGGAGTCAGTAAGCTCAATTCTTTTCTCTGAAATAGGGTAATAATATTAAACAATAATCTGGAACTGAGAAGCTACATGCCCCAATAGTCCCATTCTAAGAAGTACAGAATGCGAGAGGGCCATTGGGTTCCTTTCTCCTTGTTCTACTTAGGAAGCCCTTAGGTCCTTTGAACCTTAACTGCCCATACAATGGGACAAAAACAGCACCTATCCTTGGTTGGTGAGAGGAGTAAATTAAATAGTATATGTTAAGTGCTTCCCTGAAGATTCCATCCTTTCAAAAGCAACTTCCCATTATGATTATTATATGGGAGAGAACCATTCTTTACTGTGCATATGGCCATTTCAAGGCATTAGAACATGAAGCATCATAAAAGTACTCTAAACTTAGACTGCAGTTAGTGACATAAATAAAAAGATAACATTGTGCATTAATTTAATATTTTTCCTTATTAACTAATTTTTGAGATTATTTATTTTCAGTTAGCTGATGTGGGATTCAAGATCGGTTAGCCTCAGCCTTTAAGTTCTGGGATTAGAGAACACCAACACATCTGGCTACTGCCATGGGTTAGGTAATGCTCTTGAAGCTGAGAATAGTTTAGCTAAAAAATGAATAAAGTGACCAACGCTTTATGTCCATAAAGCTCACATTGTATAGAGAGGTATTTTTCCCCCTAAGCTTACATTATAGAGACATACACTATGTGTTCTAGCTCTGGTCTTTCGTGTGTGTGTGTGTGTGTGTGTGTGTGTGTGTGTGTGTGTGTGTGTGTGTGTGTGTATGTGTGCATGCAGTATATTTGCTTTGTTATCATAAAACAAGGTGGGAAGAATTTTGATAAAGGTCTTCGGGAGCTGACAAAACTTTTTATTGGCTGTTTCATAGATATTTACCATTTTAAACATTCAAGATGTCTACTTCAAGGGATTCCAATCACAATCTGTGTATCCCTGTTACCATGAAATTTAAACAGTGAAAGGGATGGAAACTACAATGAAAAATCCTTACATTACTGCATAAAAATTTTTTAAACAGCTACCTGGAATCTCACTCAAAGAAGAACACATTGCTATGGCTTTCACCCTGGTCATGTCTGAATTTCTCTACTACTAGGAAACCATTGAAGGGCCAATGGTTTTCCCCAAGGAGTCACAAAAAAAAAAATAATGGATGAGTCTGAGAGCAGCAAAACTATTTGTACACTATGAATTTAAAACTAGGTTTTGGACTAACTGGTTTTAATGGGATTAATGAGACTTCTTGATTTTGGGAGCATTAATTTTAATTCTGCCATTTAACTACCACTTGCTGCTCTGAATTTATTTAGTAGAGGTAACAATGATATTTTCATAATAAGCAAAGAGAAAGAAGGGCCAAATTAATATATTTTATATAAAAACTAAACTTCTTATGATGTAAAATTTAATCACTCTAAAATGTCCAATGCTTGATAATTCTGACTTGCTGTATGCCATGGCTTAAGTTACAAATGAATACCTGATTTTCTAGGAGATAAAAATTAAGAAACATAGAAATATTATATATATTATATATATACATAGAAATATTAAACATATATTTATGTAAACATAGAAATATTTTATATATATATACAGATAAAAAGAGCTGGTCTGAAGAATGACTGGGATTCAATACCATAAATATTAAAAATAAATCCAATGAAGGGGGCAGTAAAATATATAACTAGGATGCACAGGGTGACATGTAATAGAATAAGTAAATGTGCAGGAAGATAGACCAGGTTAAGGAAGGAAATATAGAAGAATAGCTAATACTGCAGGTCAAGAGGTTACATGGAAGCCAACTACTGTAGAAGCTTCTTAAAATATTAACACCTATGAAAGCAGGCTAAATAAAGCTACCAAATAATGGAAAAAAGAAAACCCTAACTGGAAACTTTTTGCCAAAAATTAAAACATCCAGTCACAGAAAGGTGTTACATTTAATTGAACTATTGCCTAAGGGACCTAATAAAAAACCCCCAAAAAACTGAGAGGGTCCATCAAGGCTGTTGGCCTCTCTCTACAAGCCAATGGTAAGGTCCTATTGCTGAAAACAATACTTACATACCTTGCTGAATCTAGACAAGTTGAACTTATATCCTTAAACCCTACTGACTAGTGCTCATAATACCTGAACATGGTACTCTGCGTGATACCAGAGGAAAAGGGGAACTACTAGACCCTTCTTTATATAAAAATCACTTGTGTACGTGATAAACGGGTGGAGAAGTATCACAATCACTGCAGGAGTAACCGACCACTGTCCAGTTGTGTTTATGGCATACTCCATGAGATGGAATTGACTCCCAACAGTGCTCAGTCATAGATAGTGGGCAAACCAAGTAGGACAGCTCTGGTAGAATACACATTTATACAATGATACCTTAATCCCATGCTACTGTCTCCATGGCCCTGAGTTCTACTTAGTCATTACTAGTGATCCTTCTGTCTGCAATAGGTAAGAGACCCACAAACAGACAATGTGCCAAGAGGTAGAGACTTTGAAACACTCAAATTAAATGGGATTTCTCCATCAAATATCTTCCTTCAGTGGCAAGGGAACCGTGCTGAGGAGGAGGAAGTAAAGTTATAAGAGCCAGCAGAGATGGAGAACACCAAGGAAACACTGCCCTCAGCAGGCAGCATGACTATTTTACATATAAATTTATAGAGATGTTGGCAGCACTTAAGGATTTGCACAGCTTTAAGACAGATGGAGAGTGGACACAGACCGAGAATAATAGGTCTTCAATTAACAGCAGCTTACAAAAAAACAAAACAACAACAACAACAACAAAGAAACACACAAACAAAAACAAATAAAACTAAAATATAAAGAGAGAGGGAGAGAGAGAGAAGAAAGGAAAGAAAGAAAGAAAGAACAGGGCCCATTCTCAGCAGTAGATGACTAACACAAAACAAACTCAATTGTATTTTTTGAGATTTGTGGTGTGTGTGTGCATGTGTGCGCGCGCGCGCGTGTGTGTGTGTGTGTGTGTGTGTGTGTGTGTGTGTGTGTGAGAGAGAGAGAGAGAGAGAGAGAGAGAGAGAGAGAGAGAGAGAGATCAAGGTTTGTTTGGCCATTGTTTATCTTACTGTTCTTGTGCCTATACATTATGATCTCTGATTTTCCTTTCTTTTTTTACTTACTTTTTTCTAGTTTTTAACTTATGTGTGTGTATTTCTCTTGATATTTCATTACATTTTATTTTATTTTATTTGCCTGCTTCATTTTCCTAACAAGTGAATGAAATGGTGAGAAAGAAGGATGAGATACAGCAAGGGAAACCACGATCAGAATTCAATGTCTGAATGTTCAACTAAAATACATAAGCAAAAATAAATCTTCACAGAATTGAAATATTTGAAATAAACATCATACTTAGTAAAATACTGGACATAGGACTGTATGTTAAAATTCATAGGACATCTATCAAAGGGCTATAGCTAACTTTCCATCTTAAAACATTAGAATTAGCACCTTAAAATTATATTTAAGAATAACATTAAGCTTTTTATTTTAGTATAAAAATTAGAATTCATTTTAATGATACATCTCTCAGCAATGTAACTATGAATTAATGTATCAAAACAAAGATGTTCACAATGGAAATGCAGTATATACATATAATTTTAACTAAAAAATCCCATAGAGGCATTTTTTATTCATAAATGTGCTAATATATGACTATTTCCTGGGCTTGCCGAGAAAATTCTGTAATTAAAGACTAATAACCAAAGCGACAACTAGTTCCTTAAAAATGTCTTTAACAATTTTCTAAGGATACCAGATTAAATTAAAATTTGGTAGCTTAAAAGTGGTTTGAAAATAGCAAAGTAGCTTCCTTCTAGTCCACAAATGCACCTAGGGGAAGATTGGGTGCTCCAGGCTTTCTACCCCTACCCCACACCCAAAGACAGCTTGATACCCAGGAGGTCTACCATAACCAGGCTCATAGGTTAGACTCCTCAACTCCAAAATATTATCTAACTGGGACCCCTTGGAAGACACATCTTCCTTCCAGTTCTACAACTTTGCTTGGGGCAGATCAAGTGCTCCAGATGCCCTCATATCCCAGAGACATCTTGACTCACAGGAGGTCTTTCATAACCAGACTCAAAGATCAGGAGAACCAGACCCTCTCACATAACCATAAACAGCCTAACTTAGGGAGATCCAGCATAATCTGTATGGAGGGACTAGTCAGAGATGGCAAACAAGTTAACACTAGAGATAACCAAATTGGGGGAAAAAAAACAGACAAATGGATGGAACTAGAAAATATCATCCTG
Source organism: Micromys minutus (assembly GCF_963924665.1). Taxonomy (NCBI): domain Eukaryota; kingdom Metazoa; phylum Chordata; class Mammalia; order Rodentia; family Muridae; genus Micromys; species Micromys minutus. The sequence goes on along the minus strand of NC_137966.1, from coordinate 6,903,102 downwards.
AGGGATATAAGTCAGACCCTAAAGATCACACATAGTATGTACTCACCAATACATAGATACTAGCTCAAAAATGTACAGAATACTCATGATACAGTCCACAGAATTCAAAAATCTCAACAAGCTGAAGGGCCTAAGTGAGTACACCTCAGTCCCACTTAGGGAGGAAAAAAAGCAACCACAAAGGAGGAGTGGAGGAAGGACTTGGAGGGAAAGGGGACAGGAATGCGGGGGACGGAGGGGGGCCAGAGAGGAACATGATCTGGTATTGGGTAGGGAAAAGGGGCTGAAGACTTAAGGACTAGCAGAAAGAATGGAAACAGGAAACAGGCAAGCTCAGGAGGAAGAAAGTTCAAAGGAACCTCCAGAGTGTACCAGAGTCTTGGGAGGTGAGACACTTCAAGAACTCAAGTGGAGGGACCCTAGATGAAAAGCCCTACAGTGGGTGGAGGGAACTTGTAGAGACCACCTCCAGCAGAAAGACGGGGCATCACGTGAGGGATGGGGTTGCTATCCCACAGTCAAAATACAGACCAAAATTGTTCCTTTCTGAAAGAACTTCGGGAATGGAAATACAAAAGAGCCTGTGTGAAAAAAAGTCCAGTGACTGGCCCAGTATGGGAGCCTGACACATTACTGAGGCTGTGGAGTACACACAGAAAGGACCTATCAAGACTTCCCTCCGAAAGACCCAACAAGCAGCTGAAAGAGTCAGATGCAGATATTGCACCCAACCAATGAACAGAATGCTGATCCTTGCGTTTGAATAAGGAAAAAGCTGAAGGAGAAGATGATGACTAGGCCCCCTTAAGATGACCAGCCGTCTCAATTTACCTGGATGTTTGAGATCTCTCAGTCACTGGATCACCAAGCACACACCAGCTGATATGAGGGCCCAACACATATACAGCAGAGGACTTCTGGGTCTGGGTTCAGTCAGAGAAGATACATCAAACTGACAAGAGACTGGAGGCCAAAGGGAGTTTAGAGGCCTGGTGGGGTGGGTGGGGCAGGGACACCATCATTGAAATAAGGGGGGGGGGGCGCAGAAGATGGTATGACATGTGCAACATAGGAAGGTGACTGGGAGGGGAATAAAATCTGTTGTGTAAAAAAAAAAAAAAAAAAAAAAAAAAACAAGAAAAAAGAAAGAAAAACAATAATAACTTAAAAATATGGCCCAGGATCTGAAAATGAAAATAGAAGAAATAAAATAATTAATAAAATAAAAAAATGGAGGCAACCTTGGAGACGAAAAACCTAGGAAAGAGATGATCAGGAGTCACAGACGCAAGCATCACCTGCAGAATATCAGACAGGAGAGAGAATCTCAGGCACAGAAGGTACCATAGACAATATTGACACAACAGTCAAAGAAAATACAAAGTGCAAAAATCTCCTAACCCAAAACATCTAGGCAATTCAAGACACAATGAAAAGACCAAACAGAAGAACAATAGGAAGAGAAGAGAGTGAAGAGTCCCCATTCAAAGGGCTGGAAAACATCTTTCAAGAAAATCATAGAAAAAAAAATCTTCCCCAACCTAATGAAAAAGATGGCCATAAATGTACAAGAAATCTACAGAAAACCAAATAGATTGGATCAGAAGAGAAATTCACCCTATCACATAATAATCAAAACACTGAATACACAGGATAAAGAAAAAAGATTAAAAGTGGTAAGGGAAAAAAATCCAACTAGCATATAAAGGCAGACCTATCATAATTACACCAGATTATTTACTAGAGTCTATAAAAGCCAGATATTGGACAGATGACATGCAGACCCTACGATTAAACATCAGAACAGGCTACTATACCCAGCAGAACTCTCAATTATCACAGATGGAAAAACCATGGTATTTCCTGACAAATCCAAATGTAAACAGTATCTCTCTGCTAATCCAATCCTACAGAGGATAATAGAAGGAAAACTCCAACACAAGGAGGAAAAATACAACCAAGGGAATGGATACAGAAAGTGTGGTACATTTACACAATGAAGTACCACTCAGCTATTAAAAACAATGACTTTAGGAAATATTAGACAATTGGAGGGAACTAGAAAATATGATCCTGAGTGAGGTTACCCAGACACAAAAGAACACACATGGTGTGTACTCACTGATAAGTGCATATTATCCCCAAAGCTCAGAATATCCAGGATGCAACCAGAAGACCATATGAAGCTTAACAAGAAGGAATGCCAAAGTTTGAATGCTTCAATCTCACTTAGTAGAGGGAACATAATCCTCATAGAAGGCAGTGGGAGAGCAGGAACTGGGTGGGAGAGAGGAGCAGGACTGAAAAGGAGGGGCTAAAACAGGTAATTTCAGAGACAGGAGAGAACTCCAGAAGGCCAGGGAAATGAATAGAAATATACAGCAGTGGGATGGAAGTAATGGGGGGGAGACTTAAAAGTCCCAGACACCCAGGATGGGAGTGGCTTCTGGGACCCATATATATGATATCATATATATGATATCATATATATATATATATATATATATATATATATATATATATATATATATGTATGTATGTATATATACCCAAAAGTGGGAAGATAGAGCCAGAAGAGACCACCTCAAGTAGACAGACATGGCCCCTAATTGAGAAATGGTGCCAACCACCCATCTCAAAACCTTTAACCCACAATTGTTTTTCTTCTAAATTAAATGCAGGGATTAAAAAAAAAAAGGGAGCAGAAACTGAAGGAAAGGCCATCCAGAGATCACCCATCTTGGGATCTATCCCATCTCAGACACCAAACACCATTATCATTGGTGATGCCAAGAAATGCTTGCTGAGAGAAGCCTGGGAGAGCTATCCTCTGGGATGCTCCATCAGTCAGTTGTAGATACTCACTGACAACCTTTGGAATTAAACTTGGGACCCCTATGTAAGATTATCAGGACAGAAGGAGCTGAAAGTGTCTGCAACCCAATAGGAAGAACAACAGTATCAACTTACCAGATCCTTCAGAACACCCAGGGACTTAACCATTTACCAGAAAGTATATATTAGTGGGTCCATGTCTCCTGCTACATATATGACAGAGAACTGCCTTATCCAGCATGAATGGGAGGGGAGGTGCTTGGTCCTGTGGAGGCTTGTTGCCCTATCTAAGGGGATGGTAGAGCAATGAAGCAGGAGGGGGGATGGTAGAATAGCCTCTTAGAGGCAAAGGGGGGTGGGAATAAAGTAAGTGGTGTGTGGAGGGGAGACAGGTGGACCACATCTGAAATGTATATAAACAAAATAATTTATTAAAAAAGGAAAAACAGTAAAAATTTATAAAGATTACCAACTTAATCCATAGTATTTTTATTACTATTCTAATTTTGGAAAACAATATATCTGTAGGGAAGATATATTTCTCATAATTTATAGATAATGTTTACAGAAGAAAATGAACAATAATAGGTACATAAGTATTAATTTTTAAGATTGAGCCTTCACAGAGAAATCATACATTTTTTCTTTTGCAGCATCAAATAATTCACTCAACCTTTTGAAAAATTCCTTTCTCTTCTGAAAGATATCATCTAGTGCTTTCATTGAACTTTAAATACTATCGTTTAATTATATCCCTACTTTTTTCCTAAAACCTTTTTCTATTCAAGGCAAAAGATATGACACATGGATATTTATACGCACCAAATTCATCTAAAGTGTGGACAAAACATATTTTTATTAAACTGAATTAAAGTTCTGGACATAGAGTTTAATATTATGAGGATTAAGTGTGTATTTCTGAACATTTGTAACAAATGACAGCCATAACCAAATGTTTCTAGATAAAGAGTACTTTTATCACTAGTTTAAGATATATACCACTAATGTACATATTTATTTTCTGTTTTTTAAGTGCATATATATATCAAACCCAATAAGCAAACATTTTTGTACATCTGTATATGCATTTAAATGTGTATGTGGATACACAGGTAATCTCATTTCACTCGCCATAATGTAAACAAACTTTAGAGCTACATCACTGCTGATCATTCCAAGCCTCCTCCTGTCAATCAGGGATCTCTTCCGACACACTACCATTCTGTCCTCCCTGCCCCTAGGCTCCATCCTTCTGCCCGCCTCTTATGCTAACACTCATAAAAACCTTCTTTTCAATGTTTACTAAAGCTACCATCAGCCCTGTTTCTTCCCTGGTGTTAAATCAACACTTCCCACTACATCTCCGTTTTTGACTGCTGGGTTTAACACTGGGAGGAGGTGAGGATTTCTGTGTCTGCCAATTGGCACTGCTTAGGAGGAAATCTGCCATGGCAACCACTGCACATTTAAAGGCAATGCCACCAGGCCTGTTCGCTGGGCATTTTTCTGGCTCTTTTCAGTGACCTTTCTTCGAAAACCTCATATGCAAAGACTAAAACAATGCTAATCTATCAGGATTTTTTCATTTTTACATAAAATGGAATGTATTAACCAAGAATGATACAACAGGAAGTTTGTATAGAAGGAGAGAATAGATTTCTACCTCTGTATGTCCCAATTCTAAACCATAGCTGCATATGCACGAGAATTGAAAATAACTTGCACAAGAGTAAATTACAAGAATAAGACAGTAACTTGACAGTTGAAGTTTGTGATATTTGCAATAATATGCTTTAGAATAAAGTCTCATCCTGAACTTTGTCCATCTGACTAGTGCATTATAGACCACTGAAAAATATTCTTATCCCTTATAAAAGACAAAATAAACAGCTTGTAACAATAATTTAAAATGAATTATTGATGACTACTTTTGACTATTTACTTCTGCTAGTTCTAGTTATAGGTTCAAGATTAGGTCTAGGCTGTGAAGAGCAATTGACTGGAGAGGAAAGAAAGCCAGCTATTTTTTAGAGAAAAATCCCAAAGCAGGAACACCGATGTCCAAAAGAAAATAGCTGCATTCTGAGGCAACAAACAAGTTAGGAATCTTCCTCAGAAGTAGGTAAAAGGCAGGTAGAATTCATCACCATTATAAATCCTCTTAAGAAACAAAGTTCTAGATAAAGAATGTAAGTCAGAGCCTATAGACTTCCCAAAACATAATCAAAATCTTAACCCTTTGGGGTTGGAAGCTGAGGACTTTGATTCAAACTCTCTCAGTAGAGCTGAATTATATCTCATCTTTTAGAGCAGAAGAAGTAAAGGTGTTCTAGAGTGTCAATCAAGAGCTCACAATATATGTATAAGGAATTATCAGAATGCCAATGAATACTGGGGCTTATTAAAGCTGTGATATGCTGATGTTGTTTTGGCCTCTATAGCCAGTTTGAGCCAGCTCACACTGCCCGTCGGTGTAGAGTACCTTCCCAATGGGGAATGTCATGTGCAGTTTTGATGACTTTTCAACATAATCTCAGTAATTGATTTAAGGTGAACAGAAAAGGATTTAAAAATATAATCAGTGTTTCTTAAGGTCCATTTTAATTTATATTTGTTTGGCTTCTACTTGATATACACAACACTCATAACACTTTCATACATAACGTTTGGTTTTCCTCAGATCTTCATCTTTCGTGATTTGTACAACACAACCACTTGCATCTTTCCATTCCCAATAGGGTCACTAGTATTTTATTACCCCAGTTCTATATCCATAATACTTATTTTCCTATTCTTCTATTCCCTCCTCTCTATATATAATCGATACCACAACAGACAAACACACACACACAAGCACACACATACACAAGCACACACACACACACACACACACAAAGAGAGGGGGATTATCATAGGAGTTTGATGTTATATTTTATATATTTGGGATATATTACTTAATATAAAAATTGACAGCTCTATACAATTTTCTGTAAATTATAGGGTTTTTTTATGACTAAATAAAAGTCCAATTAGTATGGTGCGTAACTCATTCTCATCATCTAGTTAACATTTAATGGACATTTAGACTATTACACATTTTAGCAATAGGGGATAATACCTTAACAAAACTGGATGCACTTTAGTAATTTGTAGAGTTCTTAGGGTATACAATATGATTATATTTCCAGAAAAGCTGTATCATAATATAATTCTACTTAGTTGATTTTTGGAAAATGTCACTAGGGAGTTCCATAAATCCTGGGCTAGTTGACAATCAAATTAGATGGGAGTAAGTGTTCCTCTTGTAAAAATTCTTTCCACTATATTTAGACATTTGTTTTCTTGACATCCCATCTATCTGGTATGGTATAGGTTTTGAAACTAGTTTTAATTTGTATACCCCTAATGGCTAAATGCATTGGACATTTAAATAATATTTATTGGTCACTAATTTTTCTTCTTTTAAGTTTAATTGTCTAGTTAGTGACTGGCAGTTTCATTTTGTGTAGTCTAAATGGAAGGTATATAACTAATGTAAATGTTGAATTTAATTAAGTTGTATTTGAAACATCTATTTTAAATGTATGACAGAAGGAAAGGACAAGTTAGTAAAAGAGAGAATTACAGTAGTATACTAGGTTAAAGAAAAAATGTAACTATAACTCTAGAATTAAGATTGTTAAAAATACACATGAAAGCGTGACCAAAGTTATTAAAGATACAGAAACATGGCAATAATAAAACTAGAAAGAATGATTCAAACATTTAGAAAGCAGTATGTTATTTCACTTGTGTGATCCAAAAGGAAAGAGAGGGAGAAAAGAATCAAAAGAGGAACCAAAAATAATGACTAGAAGTATAGTTAGAATAGATAATGGGTAGGAAATACTTTACAAACTGAACATGAGGTATCCTAGAAGCTAAGAAAACTCCATCCAGGAACTGTATGGTTCAATATGAGCCAGGATTGGCCTTCCAGTTCTATCTGGGCAGAAAAAGCAACAATTCAGCCCTTACATCCCGAGTTAAGTAACCCAATCACAAAAGAACACACATGGTATGTACTCACTGATAAGTGGATATCAGACAAAAGCTTGGAATACCCATAATACAAGTCACTGAAGGTGGAACAAGAGAAAGACCAAAGTGTGGACGCTTAAGTTCTTCTTAGAAGGGGGAACAAAATACTCACAGGAAGTAGTGGGTGAGAGAGATTTGGGAGGAAGAGCAGAGGGATTGGGGGAAATTGGGGCAGGAATAGAGATGGGAGGAGACTGGGATTATATACAGAGGGTTAAGAAACTGAAAAAGGATTTGTAGCAATGGGGGCTAGGGAACTGAGGTAGCCACCAGAAAGTCCCACATACCAGAAAAGCAAAATCGTCCAGAAACCAAAGTGGATGATATTAGCTAAAATGCCCAACAAAGGAGAGAGTGAACCTGTAGAGAACACATCCAGAGTTTAGGCAAGGCTCCCCAGTATAGGGATAGGGCCACCCACTCATCTACAAAATTTTAACCCAGAATTTCTGGTTTCTACAAGAAATGTGGGAACAAAATGTGGAGCAGAGACTGAAGGAAAGGGCATCCAGAGACTGCCTCACCTGGGGATCCATCCCATAGAGACATCAAATCCTGACACTATTGTGGATGCCAGGAAGTGCTTGCTGACAGGGTCCTGATATAGCTGTCTTCTGAGAGGCTGAGACAGATCCTGACAAATGTAGTTGTGGATACCAACAGTCAACCATTGGACTGAGGACAGGGAACCCATTGGAGAAATTAGAGAAAGGACTGAAGGAGCTGAAGGGGTTTGAAACCCCAAAAGAACAACACGATCAACCCACCAGATCTCCTAGGGACTACACCACCATCCAAAGAGTAAAAATGGATGGACCCATGGTTCTATCTTCATATGCAGCAGAGGATGGCTTGTTGAACATCAGTGGGAGGAGAAGCATGTGCTCCTGACAAGGCTCAATGTCCCAGTGTAGGGGAATGTCAGGGTAAGGAGGTAGAAAGGGGTGGGTGGGTGGTTTGGGGAGCACCCTCATAGAAGCAGGGGAAGAGGGAATGGGATGGGGAACTTCTGAAAAAGGGGATAACGTTTGAAATGTAAATAAAATATCTAATAAAAACATCTAGACAGGGGGAATAAGGGAAGGGGTTGGAGGAAGTGGGAACTATGAGAAGGGGCAACGATCAAGATTTAAAGGAAAAATAAATTAGTTAATTAATGAAAAACCTGCTACAAGTGGGAACAGTAATCATAGTATTGCACTAGCGTTCAATATTGTGCAACCTTTTCCCAACAGCCAAGGCAATAAAACATTTTATCATATATTTGTTAAAGAGAGTTTCTCACTGGAACGTTACATAACAGGCTGAAAGGCTGTGGTGCTCTTTGCTAAATGTGTATGCAATATGATGAGGAGGAAGAACATTAAGCTCATGCCCATGAGAAGGAAGTTCATGGACGCTTAACAACATAGTGTCAGTATACACCGCTGTCACATAACAGAAAAGGAAATAGGAACGCAGATGCACACCCAAGGCAAGTAAAGCATTTACATTTCAATTTTTATTTAATTACTATTTTAATGTTCTTCCATCGTGTTACACTATTAAAAATACTTATTTCTAGTTCCCGGGAGAAGGCTCACCAACCAAGAGCAATGATAACTCTCCCAGATGACCCAGATTCTATGATCAGAACCCACATGGCATCTTACAACCATCTGTAACTGCAGTTTCTGGAGATGTAAGACACTTAACTGACCTCTGATGGTGCTAGGTATTATTAATTTTAGTATAATTAATAACAGAATAATGGTATGACATATGCACTTTATTAGATCACATGAAGTAAACAACTAAAAAAAATAAGTCAAGACAGTGGATATAAATAAACCAAAAAACAGATGGGATATAAGTAAAACAAAATTCAATTATAGCAATAATTACATCAAACATAAATATATTTACTAATTAGATTAAAACACATAGAGTGAGACATAGGGTTTAAAATAAGATACACTTGTGCTATGTTCATCAAAAAAAAGTGAACCTGAAATGTAGCAGCATATGTTGGAAGTATTAAGATGAAAAAATTATGTCCTTGTAAAAGTTAACCAAAAAGAAAAGCTGGTGTTACAATACCAAGACAGAGGACTTAAAACATAAGACAAAGGGTCAATTCAGAGTTCAAGGGGACATATTGGGTATGACACAAGATCCAATGGATAAAACTTATGATTCTTGGGTATTCAAGCTTTTTGGGTTAGTGTTCACTTATTTTTTTTAACTTTTTTTTTTTAACAAACAAAGATAAAAAAATTTAAACATTTTTGCATTAATGTATACAAATGCATTTGTGTCAGTGCTTGGCTTCTTTTTTTCTTTTTCTTTTCTTTTTTTTTTTTTAAGGTTTGATACTCTGCATTAAGGTATTACTAGTTACAATGAGCAAAAACTACATGTAAAACAGGATGTAACCCAGAATTAGTCAATGTTTTCTTGGTATGTAAGGATTGAGCATAATTTTTTTGATTGTTTTGTTTTGTTTTCTTTTTTTCTTGAGTTTCACACAGTCTGTGAGTGGTTTCTGGGGGAGTGCAAGCCTCTGGGGTTAGCATCCCACTATCAGTGACTGCATATTATGTCTGTTCTTTGGTTTCTGGGTTATCTCACTCAGGATGATATTCTCTAGATGCAACCATTTTCTTAAATATTTGGTTAATTCATTGTTTCTGATAGCTGAGTAGTACTCCATTGTGTAAATGTACCACAATTTTTGTATCCATTTATCTACTGAAGGACATCTGGGTTCTTTCCAGATTCTGGCTATTATATATAGAGCTGCTATGAACATTGTGGTGCATGTATCTTTGCTGTATACCCCAGTGTCTCTGGGGTATATGCCCAGAAGTGGAACAGCTGGATTTTCAGGTAGTAGTATGTTCAATTTTCTGAGGAATCGCCAGACTGATTTCCAGAATGGTTGTATCAGTTTACAACCCCACCAAGAGTGGAGAAGTGTTCCTTTCTCCGCAGCCTCGCCAGCATCTGTTGTCATCTCAGTTTTGGATCTTGGCCAACCTGACTGGTGTGAGGTGGAATCTCAGGGTTGTTTTGATTTGCATTTCCATGATGATAGCTAACGATGTCAGGCACTTCCTCAGATATTTCTCAGCCATTTGACATTCCTCAACTGAGAACATTTTGTTTAGCTCTGTACCCCATTTTTAATAGGGTTATTTGATTCTCTGGTGTCTAGCTTTATGAATTCTTTGTATACCTTAGATATTAGGCCTCTATCTGATATGGAGTTGGTAAAGTTCTTTTCCCATTCTGTTGGCTGCCCTTTTGTTTTCTTGACAATGTCCTTAGCCTTACAGAAACTTTGCAATCTCATTAAGTCCCATTTGTTAATCTTTGACCTTAGAGCTTGAACCATTGGTGTTTTGTTCAGAAAATTTTCTCCTGTGCCTATATGTTCTAAAGTTTTCCCTACTTTCTCATCTAATAATTTCAGTGTATCTGGTTTAATGTGTAGATCTTTGATCCACTTGCACTTGAGCTTTGTACAAGGAGATAAGAAAGGGTCTATTTTCATTCTTTTGCCTGCTGAGTGCCAGTTGGACCAGCACCATTTGTTGAATAGGCTGTCCTTTTTCCATTGAATGTTTATGGCTCCTTTGTCAAAAATCAGGTGACCATATACATGAGGGCTCATTTCTGGATCTTCTATTCTATTCCATTGATCCACATGCCTATTTCTGTACCAGTACCATGCAGTTTTCAGCACAATTGCCTTGCAATATAGCTTGAGGTCAGGGATAATGATTCCCGCAGATGTTTTTTTGTTGTTGAGGATGGATTTAGCTATTTTAGGTCTTTTGTTATTCCAGATGAAATTGCACATTGATCTTTCCAACTCAATGAAGAACTGTGTTGGAATTTTGATGGGGATTGCATTGAATCTGTAGATTGCTTTTGGCTATTTTTAAAACGTTGATCTTTCCAATCAATGAGCATGGGAGATCTTTCCATTTTCAGAGATCTTCCTCAATTTCCTTCTTTAGAGGTCTAAAGTTCTTGTCATACAGGTCCTTCACTTGCTTAGGTAGAGTCACTCCAAGGTGTTTCAGATTTTTCGTGACTATTGTGAAGGGTATCTTTTCCCTAATTTCTTTCTCCACATTTGCCCTTTGAATATAGGAAGGCTAAAGATTTGTTTGAATTAATTTTATATCCAGACACTTTGCTGAACTTGTTTATCAGTTGTAGGAGTTCTCTGGTGGAATTTGTGGGGTCACTTAAGTACACTATCATGTCATCTGCAAGCAGTGATGTTTTTACTTCTTCCTTTCCGATTTGTATCCCTTTTATTTCTTTTTGCTGTCTAATTGCTCCAGCCAGGACTTCCAGTACTATGTTGAATAGGTAAGGGGAGAGTGGGCAATCTTGTTGATGTCCTGATTTTCGTGGGATTGCATCAAGTTTCCCACCGTTAAGTTTGATGTTGGCTGTTGGTTTGCTGTATATTGCTTTTATTATGTTTAGGTATGGACCTTGGATTCCTGTTCTTGCCAGGACTTTTAACATGAAGGGGTGTTGAATTTTGTCAAATGCTTTCTCAGCATCTAGTGAGATGACCATGTGATTTTGTTCTTTGAGTTTGTTTGTATGGTGGATTACATTGATGGATTTCTTTATATTAAACCATCCCTGCATCCCAGGGATGAAGCCTACTTGGTCATGGTGAATGATTGTTTTGATGTGTTCTTGGATTCGGTTTGCAAGGATTTTCTTGAGTATTTTTGTGCCAGTGTTCATAAGTGAGATTCCTCTGAAGTTCTCTTTCCTTGTAGGGTCTTTGTGTGGTTTAGGAACGAGGGTAATTGTAGCCTCAAAAATTGTGTTAGGTAGTATTCCATCTGATTATATCTTGTGGAATAGTTTGGATAGTATTTTTGTTATGTCCGAAATAAATGTCTGATAAAATTCTGCACTGAACCCATCTGGACCTGGGCTTTTTTTGGTTGGGAGGCTTTTGATGAATTCTTCTATTTCTTTATGTGTTATGGGATTATTTAGATGGTTTACCTGGTCCTGGTTTAACTTTAGGATCTTGTATCTGTCTAGGAATTCATCCATTTCCATTAGATTTTCCAACTTTGTGGAGTATAAGCTTTTGTAGTAGGATCTGATGATTTCTTGAATTTCCTCAGTTTCAGTTGTTATGTTTCCACTTTCCTTTCTGATTTTCTTAATTTGCATACTCCCTCTTTGCCCTCTACCTAGTCTGACTAGGGGTTTATCAATCTTGTTGATTTTTTCAAAAACCAGTTCTTGGTTTTGTTGATTCTTTCCATGGTTCTTTTTTTTTCTATTTGGTCTATTTTTGCCCTAATTTTGATTTTTCTTGCCTTCTACTCCTCTTGCGTGTATCTGCTTCCTTTTGTTCTAGAGCTTTTAGCTGTGCTGTCAAGTTGTTGATGTATGTTCTCTCCAGTTTCTTTTTGGAAGCACTCAGAGCTATGAGTTTTCCTCTCTGTACTACTTTCATTGCATCCCATAGGTTGGGGTATGTTGTGTTTTTGTTTTCATTGAATTCTAGAAAATCCTTAATTTATTTCTTTATTTCTTCTTTGACCCTGCTATCGTTTAAAAGAGCTTTGTTTAGTTTCCATGTGTATGTGTTCTTTTTGTTGTTTTTGTTGTTGTTAAAGACTAGCCTTAGACCATGGTGATCTGAGAGGATCCATGGGAGTATTTCAGTCTTCTTATATTGATTGAGGCTCGTTCTGTGTCCAATTGTGTGGTCAATTTTTGAGAAGGTGCTATGGGGTGCTGAGAAGAAGGTTTATTCTTTTACTTTTGGATGGTATGTTCTGTAGATATCTGTTAATTTCAGTTGGTTCATAGTCTTTGCTAGTTTTACAGAGTCCTTGTTCAGTTTCTGTTTCCATGTTCTGTCCATTGGTGTGAGTGGAGTATTAAAGTCTCCCACTATTATTGTGTGATGTGAAATGTATTTTTTGAGCTATAGTAGGGTTTCTTTTATGAATGTGGGTGCTTTTGTATTTGGAGCATATATGTTAAGGATTGAGAGTTCCTCCTCACAGATTTCCCCTGTAATGAGTAAAAAGTGTCCTTCCTTATCTTTTTTGATAACGTTTGGTTGGAAATTTCCTTTATTCGATATTAGAATAGCTGCTTCAGCTTGCTTTTTGGGGCTGTTTGCTTGGAAGTTTTTTTTCCAAACCTTTTACTGAGATAGTGTCTGTCTTTGTCTCTGAGATGAGTTTCCTGTATGCAGCAAAATGCTGGCTTTTGTTTATGCATCCAGTCTGGTAGCCTATGTCTCTTTATTGGGGAGTTGAGTCCATTTATGTTAATAGATATCAAGGAATAGTGGTTTCTGTTTCCTGCTATTATTGCTTTTGTAGGTTGAGTTGTATCTGTGTCTTTCTTCTTTTGATTTTCTTGCTTAGGAGTTTTCTTGTTTTTACTAGGATGTAGTTCTCCTCATTGTATTGGGTTTTCCACCTATAATTCATTGTAGTGCAGGGTTTGTGGTCAAATATTGTGTAAATTTAGATTTGTTTTGAAATATCTTCATCTCTCCATTTATGGTGATTTATAGTTTTGCTGGGTATGGCAGCTTGGGCTGGCACTTATGCTCTCTTAGTGTCTGCATGATGTCTGTCCAGGCTCTTCTAGCTTTCATAATCTCTATTGAGAAATCGGGTGTGATTCTGACTGGTCTGCCTTTTATGATACCTGACCTTTTTCCCTTACTGCTTTTAGTATTCTTTCTTTGCTTTGGGCACTTGGTGTTTTGACTATTATGTGTCGGGAAGAATTTCTTTTCTGGTCCAACCTATTTGGAGTTTTGAAGGCTTCTTTTCTGCTCGTGGTCATCTCATTCTTAAGGGTAGGGAAGTTTACTTCTACAATTTTGTTGAAGATATTTACTGTGCCTCTTAGTTGATATTTTTCTCCTTCTTCTATTCCTATTATCCTTAGGTTTGGTCTTCTCATTGTGTCCTGGATTTCCTGGACATTTTGGGTTAGGAGTTTTTTGGTTTTTGCATCTTCTCTGACTGTTTTGTCTATGTTTACACTGTTGTCTTTGGCCCCCAATATTCTCTCTTCCATCTCTTGTAGTCTATTGGAAATGCTTGCTTCTGTGACTCCTGATTTCTTTTTAGGTGTTCTACCTCTAGGGTTATTTCTTTTTTTTTATTTTTATTTTATTATTTTTTTTAAACGACTTTATTTTACAAAACAAAGATAAATGTACAGATTTTAAACATTTTTTGCTTAAGATTATACATTTTTGTCAGTACTGTTTTTACAGACATTAAAATAATTTTTACATAAAACCATGTGAATATATTTTTTAGTCAGTACTTGATTTTTTTCAAGGGCTTGACAGTATGCATTGAAAACCTAATAGTTACAATAAGCGTAAAGTACATGCAATACAAAACATTAGTGTTTTCTTTATTGTTTCATTTTTCGTTTTAAATTCATTCTTTCATTCCTTCATCTCTTTGGTTCTTTTTCCTCTATTTCTTTAGTTCTTTGAGTGTTTTTCTTATTTCCACTTTAAAAGCTTCTGATTCTTTTTGCTTTTTCTACTGTTCTTATTTAAGGATCTCTATCATTGTCTTGAGGTATGATTTTAGGTTTGTGTCTTTTTTTTCTGGAGTGTTTGGCATTTCGCTGTTTGCTGTGATGGGAGAGCCAGTACTGGTGTTGCCAGGTTGCCTTGGTTTTCTTAGGATATGCTCTTTCGCTTTCCTCTTGCCATCTTGTTGTCAGTGATATGTTCTTGCCTTTCCCTTGTACCCGGTCTGTGTTCCTGGATCTCCGCTGGTCAAGGTGGCTGATGGTCCGAGTCCTGTTCTAAGCCCCAAAGCCACCGGGTGGGAAGAGAGGTTCCAATGCTGGTTTCCTGGTCCCAGGATCAGGCAGGGCAGGGGCTGCTTTCCGTGTGCACTCGGCAGAGGTCTCTCTGCCCCCTGGCTACTCGGATCAACTTCTCACTAGGCCTTACCTTTGGGAACTCTAGTGTTTACTTATAAGTGAGTACATACCATGAGTTTTCTTTTATGACTGTGTTACCTCACTCAGGATAATAGGTCCAAATTCCATCCATTTATAGAAGAACAGAGATTGGAAAAAAGATCATCCAAAAACTGCCTTACTGGAGATCCACCCCATGAGCAGTCACTAAAACCAAGCACTATTGCTAATTCCAGGTAGTACTTCCTGGCAAGAACATGGTGTGGATGCTGCCTCAGAGGCTCTGCCAGAACCACACTGATACAGAGGAGGATGCTTGCAGCTAACCTTCAGACTGAACATGAGGATCCCAATGAAGGAGTTAGAGAAAGGACTGAAGGAGCTTACAGGTCTGCAACCCCATGGGGGGAAAATTATCAATTAACCAAACCCAGCACAGATCCCAGGTACTAAAACACCATCCAGTGAGCACACATGTAGAGAGCCATGGCCTCAGGTGCATATGCAACAGAGGATAACATTCTCTGGCATCAATGGGAGGAAAGGCCTTTGGTCCAGGGAAGTTTAATGTTGCCAGTGTAGGAGAATGCCGTGCTAAGTGGGGAGGGTACTTTGGGAGGGAGCATCTTCATGGAGGCAATGGAAGGGGAAGGGGAATGGGATTGGAGGAAGAGGATAACATCTAAACTGTAAATGCAGAGAATTTTCAATAAACATGGATAACAAAGAGTTCTAGGTTATAATGGTATTAAAAATCGCATCCCTGTTTAAAAAAAAAAAAAAGAAGAAGTGAACCAATCTTTTCACTTCCAGGTGCTAGACAAAAAGTAAAATAATTAAGGTGGGGCAAAGAAGAAAAGAAAGCAAAACGAGAAAATGAGGATGAGAATGGAAAAGGGAGGGACAAAGGTTAAGAGCTGGGCAAGGATAAGGGATGGAGAAAAGAAAACAGAGGGGAAGAAACATCAATGCTCGAATATCATAGAGGAAATGTAACTGCTTATTTCTTCAGAATCATCAGATAAATCTATTACCTTGGGAAACTGATGGAAGTTAAAAAACATAAATTAACAATAGCATTACAAGTTACAAAATGCCTATAGAAATTAAGACGCTACAGGGCAATATAAAGGCAGGAGCAACATAAGCTTTGTAGACATGGTGGACATCATGAAAGGAGTTACCAATGTCTACTAGAACTGGAGCAAGGTGGATGCAGTAGGTGCAGGACACATGAAGAATTTCTGAGGTTACAGAAAGCAAATCTGTGCTAAATCTTCCACCACATAGGTTTCTCCATCTGAAGTCAGTGCACTAACACCAGGTAAATATATTTGTCCTATAGAAAGATACTTTCCTGAGTATGTTTTTTGGAGTCATATATACCCCAAAGTTAGAATTGAGAAAAAAATTGCTGGAAATTGAACTATATAATAGCTGTCTTTAAAGCAGTACAAATAGGCCTTGGTAGGTACAGAAACACAAACATTCTCAGCAGAGGGCTGTTCACACTGAGGATGCACGTTTGTTCTTACAGCAGATGTCAAAGCATGTTACTCTAAATTCTCTAAGAAGAAAAATGTGTCATTTCAGTGTCTAGAGAAAAGCACTGAATAGAATGTGTACCTCATTTATGTACAAAACATTTACATAACAACATAAAACAAAATGAATAATTATATAAGAAACACTCCCCCAACCCATAAAACATTATTCTTAACTATGCTATATAAAACATTTTATTTTTGTAGACTAAGAAATAGAATTCTCTGGCAGAATGAGGAGGTGAGAGGGTATGATTTAGAGAAGAGAAGGAAGGAAAAGCTATGATCAAGTGTAAAGTAATATGTTAATTAATTAATGAAAGAAGAAAAGAAATAGAATTTGCCTACTTCCATTTCTAGTCAAACAATATTAAATTAAAATTAATCAAAATTCACACAGATGTATAAATGGAAATACACTTGCCATTAAACATGGGTTTTGTTTCTTATATGCAGAGAAACTTATAATAACATAAAATTATTTGAAATAATAAGTTGCCAAACACATAGCCTATATTTTATATAAAAAGAATTGAACATTAGTAGTTAGAAATCATCTTTTAAAAAATGATACTTAAGTGTTGTTAATACCAACATCTTGACTGTGTTATTATGCACTAATTTTTCAAGTTATTCATCATGAAAGAAAGAATACATGCAATGTCTCCCCCATGCCCCCACACACAAATTTGTAAATCTTACCAAATAAAACATAAACTATATTAAAGTAACATTGAAACTATCAACATGTATTTATAAAATTGACAACCATAAAAAAGACTCACAATCACTACAATTTCATCTTGATAATTCACTGTTGATAGATATGATCTGAAAATACAGTATTGCACACTAAATTCTTTGAGATGCAGTCTTCCTATTGTCTCAGTTCAAATGTTTATAATGGCACATGTGCATACATATATACTCAATATTTTTATATAGCAATGGAACATTCTAATACAATTCTATTATATAGAGAAATTCTAGGGACCAAATATAAGCCATATTTGCTTCAAAAAGATTCCTTGTAGATGACTTACATCTTCAGAAAACTAGTCTTCTTATTAAGCTCCTGTCATAAATTGTCTAGCAATGGCACTGGGCTGACAAATTTGTCATTGGGATATTACAGAAAGCTGAGAAACAAGCTACACATATATGGATTATTGATTTCTGACCAAAAAAAAAGTTGTGTGTAACACTGGGGAAAATAGCTTCAGTGACCAGAATAGTATCCACTGAATATCTAGCTCACAAACCTTTTATAGAAGTAAACTTCAAAGATTATGCAATTAATTTTCCAAAATATTTTATAGGGGTTCGTATTTTATGAGTACAGTAAGAGTATTAAAGGCTGACACTACAACTCGCACACAGCTTACAAAAATTATATATCTGAAAATATTTGAATTTGTTTTAATATGCAAAGGTGTTATATTAAAACTATTAAAATAAAGTTGTATAAAATACAAAAAGGCAACTGGGTAGAAAAATCTATTAATACACTGAGCAGACATTTCCCTGTAGCATTCAAATACCAGTTAACAAATTAAAATGTGTTTTCACTTCCCTAATAACTGTGTAATGCTAATTAAAATCAAATAATATGACAGCCCATAAGAACAAGTGAAGTTAAAGATAACCAATCCCTAGAACATAAGTTGTTTATTAAATGAAATAAACTGGAGACATTACAATGGAAAAGCCACTTTGAGAACTAACTAGACATAATCTACAAGAGTTGGGTTTATATTATATACAACTATGTCCAGCTCTTTTTATGCATTCAACAAAAGTAAGTACACATACTTAAAATGTGAAACTGAAAGTCTGCATTACACAAGAAATCAGTGTTTCATAATGAAAGAATATAACTGGAAACACATCAAATACTAATTGAGAGTAAAATATGTAAGTCATAAATGACAGACTATTTTACATCAAGGGAAAGAAGTTATACCTGCATTTATCATATGAACTATATAATAATAAGGTTGACTATCAAAGTAAGTCCTAAATCTGGATCTGGCCATCTTATTTATGACATGGATAGCCAATATTTAATAAGAGATTTAGAAATACATACCTACATGGCTAAAAAATAATGTGCAAATGGTTAGAAATGGGAAAGGAAGGGAAGGGAAGGAAGGGGAAGAATTATGAGTGGAGGTGATGGGAGGAGGCAGGATGGGGTCACAGAGTAAAGATTTATGTGAATATGGAGAGAAGATGTATTTTCTAGTAATAGGGAAGGCTGGGTGGTTTAGAAACACTTTACTGCTTAATAACCACGGTTGTCACAATGGTTTCCAAGGCTTTTAATTTTAGTCTGTCACTGCAGTATTTATTCTATTTTCTATACATTTCTCTATCAGTGGTCATTTTGACAATGTGAACAATTATATAGCAATGATATTTTTTGGTATTCACTGTTATAACATCTATGTTTATTCAAGGATATTTCTGCATGAACAAAATGGAAGAAAATATTAACATATATGTGAGAGTAACACATTTTAAACATCTAAACTTAACACACTATAGTTTTCAATCTAATTATTGTAAAGATTCTTATTCTAAGTATAAGTGCAGTTAGTTGTCGAGGGAGGGCCAGTGCTTGTTTGTTTGCCTATGTGATTTTTATCACCAAGTCTTATTTCTTTTACTTCTTGTCTAATCTCAGTACTTACAGATATCCTGCATCACTTCAGCATTAGAAAATGAGCCACTACAACAGTCAACTTACATTCTCATGAAACTCATTCCTGGATTCCTTAGGCACATTGCAGAATCAACCTTTCACAGTTCCTAGCTTGGCAAGCCAAACAAATATTAATTTTCTAGTACATAGACCTTGTGGGTTTGGGGGCAGGGTGCTGGTTTGTTTTATTTTTACAAAACGCAATATTTAAAAGTTATTCAATTATTCACTCACTCAAACAAGGTTGGGTGGATTTCAGGCTTCCAGTGGTGGGACTGGGTTGCATTCATTTGAGTTGTTGGCTGAGGATGTCCCTAAAGTTCACTAAACATCCAAGGCTGATTTGAGAACAGCAGGTAACTGTAAATTATTAGCAGGCTCCATTACTGAGGAAAAGACCCACACAGCTCATTGGTTGTAGGAGTGTTGAGATGGTGCCTACATTAAGCCTTCACCCTACCTTCTAGCTGGTGTATAGAGACTTCACCCTTATCTACTAGTTTCTTTGGCAAGAGAAGGTAATCTGCAGGTTACAGAAAGAGAAACCTATACACCAACTCAACTACAAAACACTTGGCCTGCAAGCTGTGCTGGGACAATAGTGGCTATGAGAGGAATAATTGCTCGTGTAGTTGGATGCCAGTCTAGGAGATGAAGCCCGTGTCCTGCAACGACTGGATGACATGGAATCTTGGATTGGTTAGATTAAAGATGACAGGTAAAAACCAAACACAACTGGAAAAGAGTCAAAGAAAATATTCCTAATCATACTGTTACACTCATAGATTTGTGCCCTGTTCAGTCCCTCTTCCTCTGGCATCAGAAGGGAGAGGGTGAATAGATCCACAGAATGTCATTATGCTGACAGAAAGTCTAAATTGGAGGCCTTCATAAGGTCCTACCCTTTGGAGATCAAAGAACTTTGCACAAGAAAGGGTGAAAAAAAATGTAGGAGTCAGAGGAGATAGGGAACACCAGGAAAATATAGTTTAGTGAATCAACTTAGCACCACTTACATGGCCTCACAGAAACTGCCCCAGCCATATGGGATGTGTGGTGTCTTCACTGGATTGTACTAGATTCTCCGAGTATATCTTATGGCTGTTAGCTTGGTATTTTTGTGGAACTTCTTACAAGTAGGACAGGATATATCTCTGACTCTTTTTGCTTGGAAATGAAACTCTTTTCCTCCTTTTGGGAGGCTTTATCCATCCTCAATATGAGGTTCTTTGCCTTGTCTAATTATATCTTGCTTTGTCCTGTCTGGTTTAATCTCTTTAAGGCCTGGTTTGCTCTTTCTGAACAGGAAACAGAGAAAGAGGATCTGGGAGGGAAGGGAAGTGGTGGTATGTACTAGGAAGAATGATGGGAGATGAAACTGCTGTAATATATTGCAGGAGAGAAGACTCTATATTCAATGTATAAATTCATCCATTCAGATTCAATGGCAACTCGATGTCAATGCTCAAACAAGCTAACTCTAGTCTCCTACAAGATTACACTATACATTTTTATCCACAATACATAAACCACAGGAAAAGTTCTTTTGGTTCATGGAAGCATATTTTATGAGTAAGTCTTTGTGAGAGACGTAGAGATCAGTCCTGAAAAATACACAATTATGAGTGGTAAATCTTTTCATATAGATTGCTATAAAGGTTTTCTAAAGAAAATGACATATGGGTGTACAGGTATTGTGAATGAATATTTTAAGCTTTAAGACTTTCTTTGAGCAAAGGACAGATTTAAAAACCCTTTGGACACAGACTCTAAATGTCACCCACATTAAGGCTGCTGCTTTATATTTATTTATTTATTTTTTAGTGTTACAAGAGTATTGTGGAAATCTGTGGCTAGCAAAACTGTTGTCTGCCAAAGTCCGTCCTTCTCAATCTGTCTGTAGTCTTCAAAAGACAGAGAGTATATGCTGAAGACAGAGATATGAGGGTTTGAGTAATAAATAGGACTGATACGTCTGTGATAAATATATAAAGTGTGCAGAACTTGAAGGAGTTGAAGATACCGTCCCTCATTTTAAATCAAGCTCACTAGAAAGGCATAGACACCCCCCAGTCTTTTTAGTGTAATGGTATTTTCCCAGAGATTTAAAATTGAAGATAAAATGAGACATAAGTCTACTCATCCAGAATATAAGAAAAGAAAATCCCTACTACACTTTCCTTTTCACAGTTTATGCACACCATGGAGACTGCACATGCACTAGTGCACACTTGTGGGTGCACACACTTTGTTCTAACAGACTAATCACCATATGTGTGAGCATTTTAGCAGCAAAAACCATCAAACAGAAAAACTCCCAATTTTAAATAATATGATTTTAATATTTTTAAGATAATAATTATAATTACTATCTAAAGTTCTACCCTGATTATCTTTGCATCGAATTTATCTGCATGTAATCTTTTTAATTATATCCAAAATAATTAAATCATTTCTTCTTTCACTTTTCCTACCATCTTTCATCTCTAAGCTCCTTATGCCTGGATTACTTCAATTTTAGGTTCCCTCTGCTTCAATAGACTTTAGCCACACTGTCAATGATGTCTTTTAAAAATAACCACTTTCATTATGACATGTCTCTCTACCAAACATTCACGACTCCGTTGTCAAAATCCCCTGGAAATTGTTCAAAAAATGCCTCACATTCTTCATGTCATGTTCAAAGCTAGAAAAACATTTTACATGGTTGTTGGGGGAAAATGTCTTTAAGATAAGTCTCTACAGGAAGATGGCATATAGTGAGAAGAGCCACAAAGGATGGTAGGTGGATGGAAGATTGGATGGATGGGCAACTGGATTACAAGGGAGATGGTGGATCTATGTGTAGTTATTCACTAATCTAAGATGACATTATTTCAAGAGCTTTCAATGAACATTAGTTTTCCATGTTCATGTCCAATTAGATTATGGCAATAAATATACAGAAAAGCACCAGTGAAGAAAAGTACATGTAAGAAAGAGGCCACTGTGCAAAACAGTTAATAAGTAGTACATTATATGCCTACATTTTTTACCTTGAACAGTGAGTTACCATATGAGTTCAGATTTAAAAAAAAAAGAACCTAGAGAATGTCATACTCCTTCACTGTGACTGACACTCTGAAAGACATCCAATATTACATTAAATAAATCATTGGAAAAGCTTTGATTTCAAATTTTCATCAAGTTCCCATCAGAGTGTTTTAAGAGAGATTGGGCTTATGAAAGTGCTGATTCAGCTCTATCTTCACAACTCAAAGCACGGAAGGGGGCAGACTTAAATAATTATATTTAAATTTTTGTCATGGTGATGGCTAGAACAGATGTTTAACAGTTTTATGGAAACAACCATTCGAAATGTCATACTTCATCTGGGACACTCAGAGCAAGGAGGTGCTTAAACTCTTGATCTGAGAGCATGTATGGGAGGCTGTGATCAAAGGAAATTACTCGATTTGCCTATTTAGGAGCCTATGACACCAGATCCATGATTATGACCTTGGTCTGTGCTAGAGTTCATCACGTTCACAGGATCCTTGCCTGCGCGAGGGTTTTCATTATATTAAAAAAAAAACAATTGTTATAATTTTGATGGAATTTGGAAAGCTTCCTGCAAATCCAGGGTTCCATTATAATCTGTTCCATATAATGAGATTTTTGACTCATCGCAAATCAGTGTCACCTCTGCCATCAAGTCAGTGTTAATTAATGGAATTTCTGTGATCTCGCAATCATGTAATAGTCAGAGTTAAATAGATTCTGCTTCTCTGTTTGATAAACAGCGGTCTGGCCACAATGGACTACTGAGAGATCATTTTCTCTACAATTATGAAATTGGCCTAGCATACACTAATTTAAGTCAATGGAGTATGTTTGGATTATCAAAATGAATCTTTCAGGAGCAGAGGAAAAAAAACACTCTTGAGAATGTTGTTTAAACAATGTAACAAGTTGGATGAATGCAGATTTGACCAGAAAATGACTCTTCATTTGCTAGTCTTTGGATTTCAATAATATTTAGCCATGGGCTGTTCAAGTGCTGCCATTTTTTGAAAAAAAAATTAAAAATGTAGAGAGAAAGTTTAATGAATCTGCCTAAGTTCATTATATACAGACTGTAAACTGAGAAACAAAATCAGCCATGCGTAAACATTTGACCTATGGTTCTGAAGGGAATTCTTTCAAGAGGTGGATATTTGCAGGATATAGACAGGGAAAGAGAGAGGATATTAAAACCCAAAACGTGAAACTTCAATACAGCCAACCAGACTGTAGGATTTACATGGAAGTAAGAATGTTTTATCAGAGCAATCTTTGAATATTGCTTGCATTGAAAATTATTATAAATGTATGCTGTAGTATTCAGAAGACCAAAGACAATGTTTTTATTATTATTCTTATTATTCTTATTATTATTTTGCTGATAATCTTCAATATTTGGAATTCCTTGTAAATAATAAATCAGTATCTGTCTAGGATATCAACTGTACTTTGATCTTTGTTATGGACAATAACACATTTTAGCTGAGACAGGGAAAGCTTCATGATAAAGCAAAACAGAATGTCCCATTAATTCAGCAGCTATTTTCAGCGACTGGCTAGATATTTTAACATGCCCACTCTACAGAGAAACCACTATGTCTATTTCCAGTTTTAAAACAAAGGACTTGAAACTAGCAGATGGGACTTGCTTGAGATTATATGGCTGGCTTGTAGCAAGTCTGAGTTCAAACTCTGCTTCTCCATAAATGTGTCATTTCCTAGAGTAATCATGATTGGCTTTTCCTTAATTTAAATATCACTGTACCAGTGTAATTGCACACCTGTTTGAAATATGTCACTTAGAAGTAGACTATTGTGGTCATTGTTCTGGTGTTTAAATGTGTGGTGTTTGTGGCCCTTCTAGACTTATAAAGCATATCAAACCGGCAGCATCTCCACATTTGTCTCATTTTAATATGCAAATACACAGACTAAAACTGGGGCATGAAGTGAAGGATTGGTGATTATTTTTACTGGGGCTCATTTTTAAAGCATTATTTAAAACTTTCCACTTATTTGAATAAAGAATACTGACACACCATTCCAAATTAAAATAGGATAAAAGTGAAGATAATGACAATCTCCCTCTAGGTTTCACCATCACCTTACCGACTTCCTGTCTCTGGCAGTGACTACTCTCAGTTATTCTCCTCGCTGCTAGGTGTTTGATCTTTCATTCTTGCAGACATAAATATTTGCACGCATGTGCAGGAACTGAAAACCCAGGCCTAATAAGAATATCATATTTTTATTACTTTAATGCTAGATACTAATTTCTTGTGAGCTTTTTGGCATGACTTTGCTTCCCCTTCCTCTCTGACAACGAAAGGCTTCCACACCTTTCATATAATTACATTCTTTTCTTCTACGAGTGTACAGCACTTAAGAAG
Source organism: Micromys minutus (assembly GCF_963924665.1). Lineage (NCBI taxonomy): Eukaryota > Metazoa > Chordata > Mammalia > Rodentia > Muridae > Micromys > Micromys minutus. The sequence continues at coordinate 6,878,548 of NC_137966.1, read as the reverse complement.
TTGGTTTTGTATGGAGGGCAGCTGTTGTGCATTTTTGCTTTCAAAGATGCAATGAATATATTTTGAAGTAGTTCTCTTTGTGGGTTCTAATGGAACTGATGGCAGCAGGGAATGGCATCTGTAATTTATGTCAAAGAGTGTCATTTTCAAAAATGGAGACATAGATGTTCTGGCCAAGTGTCTTATTATGTATGCTTTTTACACACACAACACAGAGGGCCAGCGAACACTTCCATTTTGCCAATCTGGCTGTACAAATTTCTAAAATAAATAAACAATAAAGCAAAACCTCAGTTTTAACTTACAACTGCCTTTTGGAAAGTCAGGGGACATCACATGTCGAAAGATCATCCCTGTACCTGTCATATGTGGCATGGCTTAACCCATGGCAACTTTTAAGAGTTACTGAATTATGTGAAGCATGTATGAAAGTGGGTGGTAAAATATGAATGCCAGAATCCTTTCAAACTCATGTTCAGACCTAATTGCTATTTTTAGAAAACTTGAAAATGGTACCTAGAGAAGGGTGGTGGGTCTTTTTGGCAAAGACATTATCAATAGGATTCAGGCTTTTGTAAAAAAGGAACAAAGAAAATGAAAAAAAAGTACAAATGGAACATCAACCCAGCCCCCACTGACTGAGTTGGTTCCTTATTCTTGACTGTTCAGGATCCTGATCTGTGAGGACTATGTTTCTGTTGATTCATAGCTACAAAGACTATGGGATTCTATTAGCACAGCTGAGATAGACAAAGAAAGCAGCCTTTGGTAGACTGAGTTACAAGTCCATTTTTTTTCATGTTTGACCCACTTATGTGTTGGATGTTGGTGTTTTGACATTCACCAGCAAACAAATCTTCAAGTTCAAAGTTGCTTAGTGTGCTAGCATCTTCCAAAGAGTATTGGGAAGGATACCCACCATTACACAGTTCTCAGTCTGCCATACCTAATACCTATTGTATATCCCAACATCTGGAAGCATACATTTCTTAGGCTCTTGTTCTTCTAAACTGGAAAATCTAGTAATAATTTCTATATATTTTTTAAAAATTTACCTACTTACTAGAGAAAGCACACAATTCACAAATACACAAATTGCACATTTGTTCAATTTCAAAATAAATCTCGACTTATAAGACAATATCATCCTTATCTCAAAATATATAGAGAAGGCCACAGTTAACAAATGACAATACTGATATTAATTATTCTATGAAGTCCTAGGAGATGAGTTCAATCATTAGTGTGGCAATATTTGTTTGGGGATATTTGGAAGTTTTATGATCATAGTCTGGATAATCCTAACCTTATTTCTTAACTTTAAATGTAGCCAGATAGCAAATAAAACTATAGACTATATAGTTGAAGTTACTTTCTATATCAGCAATGATTTTTCTAGTACCTAATTCCTTAAATAAAGGGAACAATCACCAATTATCAAAAATTCAAATTTAATTAATCCAGAAAGTTTGTCTTTAGGACCTTACCACTGCACTATGAATAATGATAAACCCTACATCATATCTTTTCTGTTTAAAAAAGAGATAAAGCAAAAACACATAGTCCTTCTGTCTGTCCTTAATCTCCAATCCACCATGCTAAGCTCTTCTCTTTACTCTACAAACTGTTCCCGACTTAGTAATTTTCCCTCCTTTTTTCTGGTTCTTCATTTACACTTTGCTCATTCTTTCCATGATAATCGTAATCCAAACCTCTTCGCAGCCTTCTGCTCTGCCCATGGATATCATATTAACATCTGTCCCAGTTCTGCCTATTTAAACAGATTCTCCATGTTATAGACCTTCTCTAGAACAATTGCATCCCTTCATCACCTCTGCCTGCGGTAGAGATGTAGTCAGGGGAAACCAGTGATACACATGCTTCACCAGCCGGCATGCCCGATTATGCACACAGTCTACCCCATAAGGGATTCAGATTTGCTCACAAGTAAATAAATTCCTATTTTCCCATCTATAAATAAACAATGATGACTCCAACCTCAAAGGATTAGTGTGGGTAATAAATAGAGAAATTGCTGCAGGGCGTAAATGGATTTGCTAATTTAAAATAAGGATTAATAACAAGAACATTTTTCACATACATTTCTTTACAGCTGTGGTATTCTTTTGGTAAAATATTGTGATGATAACCTTATGATAAATTAGGAACGAAATTACCACTAAAGCCCCAATATACACATACTTATGAACAAGGCATACATAAGGACATTTATATTTTTATTTTTGTACATTTATTAGTTACATGTAATATACATATTATATTTTACATTTATGTAAGTATATAGCATATAAATAAATATATATTTATATGTATAAAATAACATATGTGCATTTTATATGTTGATGATGTATTTTTATATATTTATTTATATATTTCCATTCATATGTTTTATATATATATATTATACCTATGAATACGTATGTATAGATATAACGTATAGGATGCACTCAGCTCTATATTTAGTAACTGATCTGTTTATGAGGGTAGATGTACCTTACTTGTGTATGTTTAGTTAAGTAATCATGATACATATCTTTATGTATATCATGATACATGTCCCACTGTTGACTCTGATCTGCTTCCCATTGTGTTTTTGTCATTCTTCTTCCCTTCATCTTCTCTCCATCTTCCAAGCATCACTCTCATACATGACTCCTCTTTGTTCTGAACCACTCAACATCTGTATCCTCTCTACTTCTCCCACACTTTCGTTTTAAAACTGATGTTGTTTCAAAACAACTGTAAAAATGTTCAGAACTACTCCAAAAACACAAGACAGGGCATGAAAAGAATGTAGAGTATGGTCATTTTGAACAATTTTCCTCTGCCAGAACACTAAAATAAAATTACATTTGGACAAATAAAATTGTTGAAAATTTTGTACTGTGACATGTGACTTATAATAAACATGCACACAGAATGCAGGGATATTAAGTTCTTTTCACATGAGTTATATTCATTCAAGCATTTGCCACAAAGGTTCACTGAAGGATTTTATCATATACACCAGTTGAGAAACAGTGTACATTTTTTTTGTTTGTTTGTTAGTTATTGTTTTAGCTTTTTGTTTGTTTGCAACTGATTTACTTAACTTTGGGAACAATGAATGTAGTTAGCCATGGGTCTCTTCATGAGAACTCATTGGTTGGTGTTTTAGTCCCTGGGAGCTGTGCTGGGTTTGATTAGTTGAATATTTTGTTTTTCCCATAGGGCTGCAGACCCTTTCAGCTTCTACAATTTTTAGCTCCTTCATTGGGGTCCTTGTGTTCAGTCTGATGGTTAGCATCCTATCTGTGTCAGTATGGCTCTGGCAGAACCTTTGAGAAGGCATCCATATCAGGTTCCTGCCAGAAAGCACTGTTTTACATCAGCATTAGTGACTGGGTTTAGTGGCTGCATATGGGGTGGATCTCCAGCTGAGTCCATGTCTGGATCATCTTTTCTCCAATCCCTGCTTTTCTATTTTCTCCCATGAGTGTTTTTTTTTTTTTTTCCTTCTTCTCACTTCTAAGAAGGACTGAAGCATCTACCTTCTGGCCTTCCTTCTCTTTGAGCTTCGTAAGTTCTGTGAATTGTTTCTTGGGTATTTTGTGTCTCTCAGGCTAGTATATGATTATAAAAGTGAATACATATCATGAGTGCTCTTTTAGGACTGAGTTACCTCACTCAGGATGACAGCTTTAAGTTCCATCCATTTCCCTAGGAATTTCATGAAGTCATTGTTTTTAATAGCTGAATTGTACTCCATTGTATAAATGTACCAAAATTACTGTATCTATTCCTCTGTTGAATGACATCTGGGTTCTTTCCAGCTTCTGGCTATTATAAATAATGCTGCTTTGAAAATGTTGGAACATATGTACTTGTAAGATGTTGAGCTTCTATATGCTCAGGAGCCGAGGACCCAGCTATACCACTTGAACACAGTGGTATAGCTATGTCTAATGTTCTGAGGAACCACCAGACTGATTTCCAGAGTGGGTGTACCAGTTTACAACCCCACCAAGAGTGTAGGAGTGTTACTCTTTCTCTGCATCCTCTCAAGCTTCTGCTGTCATCTAAGATTTTGATCTTAGTCACTCTGACTGGTGTGAGATGGAATATTAGGGTTGCCTTGATTTGCATTTCCCTGATGACTAGAGATGTTTTCTATTCAAGAAGATATTATTCTGAGTGAGGTAATTCAGACTCAAATGGACATTTATCATATTACTCACTAATAAGTGTATATTAGTCAAAACAAATGTAGAGAGTATCCAAGGTACAGTCTACAGAATTCAGAAAGGTCAAGAAGCTGAAGGACCCAAGTGAGGAGGGAGAAGAAAGCAAGCACAAGGGGTTGGGGGAGGAGGAATTTGGGAAGAAATAGCGAAAGAGGTGGGGAGAGTGTAACATGATTTGGTATTGGGTGGAAGGAAAAGGACTGAAGCCCAGTGCATTTGCTTGACTTTTTGTTTCTTTTCTTTTATTGAATATTTTATTTATTTACATTCCAAATGTTATCCTCTTTCCAACATTCCCCACCAGAAACATTCTATCCCATCCTTCCTCCCTCTGTTTCTAAGAGGGAGCTCCCTTACCTATGCACCCACTCCCTCCTACCTCCCTGCCCTGGCATTTCTTTATACTGGGGCATCAAGACTTCACAAGACAAAGGGCCTCACTTCCAATTGATATTTAACAAGGCCATCCTCTACTACATATGAGGCTGGAGAAATGGGTCACTCCATGTGTACTCTTTAGTTGGTGGTTTAGTCTCTGGAATCTCTGGAGTTCTGGTTGGTTGATATTGTTGTTCTTCTTATGGGGTTGTAAATTCCTTCAGCTCCGTAAGTCCTTTCTTTAACTCTTCCATTGAGGACACTTTTCTTAGTCTAATGGTTGGCTGCAATCATCAACTTCTGTGTTTGTCAGGCTCTGGCAGAGCCTCTCAGGAGGCAATTGTATCAGACTTCTGTCAGCAAGCACTTCTTGGCTTCCTCAATAGTGTCTCGGTTTGGTAAATGTATATAGGATGGATCCCTTGGAGAGGTAGTCTTTTGATGGCCTTTCTTTCAGTCTCTGCTCTTATCTTTGTCTCCATATTTCCACCCTTGAATATTTTGTTTCCCCTTCTAAGAATGACTGAACCATCCATACTTTAGTCTTTCTTCTTTCTGAGCTTCATATGATCTGTGAGTTGTATCTTGGTTATTCTGAGCTTTTGGACTGATAACAATTTATCAGTGAGTACATAGAATGTGTGTTCTTTTGTGATTGGGTCATCTCACTCAGGATGATATTTCTAGATTTGTCCATTTGCCAAAGAATTTCATGAAGTCATTGTTCTTAATAGCTTAGTAATACTCCATTGTGCAAATGTATCACATTTTCTGTATCCATTCCACTGTTGAAGGACGTCTGGGTTCTTTCCATTCTCTGACTATTATAAGTAAGGCTGCTATGAACATGATGGAGCATATGTCCTTGTTAGATGTTGGAGAATATTTTGTGTATATGACCTGGAGAGGTATAGCTGGGTCCTCAGGTAATACTATGTCTAATATTCTTTGGAACTGCTAAAGATTTCCAGAGTGGTTGTAGCAGCTTACAATCCCACGAACAATGGAGTAGTGTTCCTCTTGTTTGACTTTTGAACAAATGTATTCAGTTTCTACATATTAGTAACTTCACAGAAAAAGCAGAGCTCTGTAACTTACAAAAGAAATTGTCAGTGCTAATTCAACTGTTAACATGATTTCTGTTGTATTATTATTATTTTTATGTTCTATTCCTTTAACAGCCTTTACTTCTTTGCAAGCACCAATAAATGTATTTGAAGTATTATCTCATGAAATATTTATTTAATTTTCTGTTCCATAACTGTTTATTACTATTATTATTATTATTATTATTATTATTATTATTATTATTATTAGCCATGTGACACTAGTCAAATTAAACTTAAAGATCAAGTATACATATCAATTAATGACCATATGTAGCCATGACTTATGTTATTTTTTATTGAATTTTCAAAATGAAAAAAATTTATGTGACAGAAGTATTTTTTCTAGGGCCCAAACTCTTATAAACCGAAAAGAAAGAAATTGTTTAGGTCCTTCTGCAAAGTTCAGTGGTTTTAATATTGTAGTTAATTAATTGTAAATAAACCAGTTCTTCAAAGCTTTACAAGGTATGTCTTCCAATAATAATAATTATGTGCACATAATTCTTGACAGGACAATAATGTACCAAACAGCAATCATCAAGCAAAGCTTATTTGCATATTTGAGGTGATTCTTCCTATTGCATAAATGTATTTTTGTCTATTTATTTTCTATTCCTTTGACAAGCTTTGATGTGGGTTTGCTCCATAGCGCTAGAAAAGAAAACCTTTTATAATCAACAACCTCCTATGCACCATTTCAAAGTTAGACTTTGCATGAAGATGTTAGTATTCTGTGCATATTTATTATGTCAAGGTGAACCAACAAAAATACACAAGGTGATTTTCATGGGATGGACATACTAAAGACAGAATTTTTGAACACTGGAAATTTAGCAATCTTTGAATTTCAAACTCTGAGTTTTTAGAGTAATTTTTATTTAACAGCCGTAAGTCTCAGAAAGAAATATAACATTGATATCGACATAAGTCAAATTTATTCCACTTATTTTAGTTTAACAGAAGAGTGTAGAGTGGGTAATATTTGCATCATGCATAATGGAAACATAATAAAAGTAAATACATCTTTCTTTTTCAGTTGCTAGAGTACTGATAATTTGTATACCATGAAGAAATTACCATGTGTTCATTGTTGTTTGTGGGTACACACCATATCTCCTGCTGAGTTTGTTTAATGAATGTCAATAACATCTTTGCTTTTATATCTATATTTTGTTTTTCTCCATTTTTGAATGAGCTTCTCTCTCTTTGTGTATGTGTGTGTGTACATATATTCATCTGAAGATGTGTATGTGTAGGTCTGTGTGAATGCGTGCTTGTGTGTATGGGGTGAGGCGGTGACAACATTTATCTTCTTCCATCTTGATTTTACCTTATTTTCTGAGACAGTGTCTCTCACTGAAGCAATAGCTCTCTGATATGGCTAAGATGGCTGAAAAGTGAGATCCAAAGCCCAAGAACCAGACTCTCCCTGTCTTTCTAGCACTAGAAGTATAGGTGTGCACCACTGTGCCCAGAAGCAAGCATTTTACCAACTCAGAAATATCTTTTCCTGTACATTTTTTCTTTATTGTGTTCAAAAAATTACTTTTATCTTAGATTTGTAAAATACTCTGTGCCATATGCAACCATGTTTATCTAATACCCGTATCTCTAAGCCTGTGTTCCTCATATTTCTCAGTGGAAACTGTTCAACTGATCTATCTAAACACATGGGTGCTTCTAAACTCTACCATATATTCTGCTGAGAAATTCAACACTATGACTTGTAAAAAATAGTCCAATATCCTTTCCCTCAAATAAACAGATCCCCTGTATTTCTATAAATATCACTCACCTCAAAGATCAGTTGCATATATAATACTAACTTATTCTTTTTTTGTTCAACATCAGGAATCATTTGGAAGAAGGGATAGAAAGAACTGGAGCAGAAAAGATTGTTATGAAACTGTCTTCTCCACAAGATGTTGATGTTGTAGCCATTAATCATCTGCCATTTTGGACAAGTCATTATACCATTATATATAGTGGAGATGAGCTTATAAAGCCCCATTCATCTTTGTGGCATTAGGAGCAGTCATCAGGAGCTACAGAAATGGGTGTCATTTCCTACTTTGCTAGAGCCATAAGTAACTCATGCTTTGTGAAATCATTTTTTCCCACTCAGGCAAATGCAAGTGACCAGCATTAAACTCAGTAAAAAGAGAGATTAGAGAATAAGAGGTACTCATGGGGTGAAGAATTATTGTAGAAGTTATGAGTGAAGTACTGCTCTGTATGAAACTATCAAACCTTGAATAACAATACTAATAAGAATTTGTTCATAATTGCATTAGTCTCCAAGTAATTTCAAGAATGAGGGACTTAGAATATTCGATACCATCTGTTAATTAATATTGACATATTTTAATTTATTTTAATTTTGTTAATTTTTAAATAATGTTTTAAGCCCTGTTCAATAAATCTTATACACTCTTTTTGTTTTTCCTAAGATTTCATTGAGTATTTATTATTAATTTGCATGTAGCCATCATATTAAACATTTATATTAATTCCCACAATCATAGAATCTTAGATACATTTTGTAATAAAGAAAAAGTTATTCTGTTTCATTTTTTTTCAAGTGGACAAAGATCACATGTCTCATTTTAAGGTAAACTTTCAATATAATAACGATGACTTAGGAAAGTCGTCTTGATGAAATATTAACATTATCTGTTCTGTTTCCTTCTACTGAGAGAACATGTAAACAGTTGAAGATTCCAAAGACAGCCGTGAGTCAGAGGGTTTGTCACTAAAATAATGATTTCATCTGATTCTCGAGTTGTCATGAAAAATCAGTTAAAATAACTGTGCTAGTGTTTCATCTTTAGTTTAGTGAAGTTTCGTTTTTCCAGTTGTTCCCATTTTAATTCTACTGATTCTCCTTCTCTGTGGCTTCAGGAGGCAAACTAGGCTCACAAACCACTGCTCTTCTTATTGGGATCTAACACTTTCTTATTTTTAATGGTTTACTATATTTTATTTTATGTGTATTTTTATCTGAGTAGAGGTAAGTGTAACATGTACATGTTATATACATGGTTGCCCAAATGATAATCAGATCCTCTGAAGTTGGAGATATAGATGGTTGGGGGCTGGAACTGGACTTAATACTGTGGAAGACTAGCTTGTGTTCTCTAAGAAAAGCCATTGCCTCTGAAATCTCATGGTCCTTTGTCTTAACTAGTACAATTTATCCATAAACGTGTACCTTCCACAATGTTTACAAAGTTCTATGTTCATATTTTTATAAGTTTTTGTTATATAGTGATAAATCATTTTTCTTCTTTTTGGCTTATATGTTATTGAACATTTTCTTCTGGAAATGTGTATGCATCTGTGTATGCCTGAGTGGATTGTGTGTGTGTGCAAGTACATGTGTGTGTGTGCATGTGTGTGTGCATATGTGTGTGTGCATGTGTGTGTGTGCATGTTTGTGTGTGTGTGTGTGTGTGTGTGTGTGTGTGTGTGTGTGTGTGTGTTTATGTGTGCCTGAATTTGTTTGTACTCTTAAACACATATTTCTTCTTGTAGATAAGGGGCTCTTGTAGTTGATAATTTTACTCAATAGTATCCCACCTAGAAAACATATTACAGTATTTTTGGGATCAATTTGTGAATAGTTAATGATTGAAGAAAAAATATTATTTTATTTCCTGTAACATTTACTTACTCAGTGCCTAATTTCAAAATAGATATTGATGAATCAATGTGTTCTTCGATGCGATTTAAATATAAATAAATATATTTATGAAGTATTCTTAACTGGCTTTTTATTTATCTTGAGGGAGAGTTGTGTCTTTGAGTTAATTCTCCAAACACACTAAAATAAATGTTATTGAATATTTGGCAAAGAATATTAATTATTGCCCTCAAGATACAGTGCGAGTCATGTGGTATATTAGGCAATTTTTAAATGCACTTTCTGGGAACATTATAAAGGTCACATATTTCTCTCTTTTCCAATTTTTCTGAAAACCATTATATTTGCTTTATAAATAATAAATAACTTTAAATTTTTAATAAACTATAATCTAAACACATTTGTATGAATAAAATTATAATTTTAAATACCCCATACTTGTAGCAATTGTAATAAGCTCTGGAAGATGGGTCCTCAAAAAATAAATCTACATTAAACTGAAGCATCATAAAAAATGCATAGAGAAATGCAACAGGAAGAAACAATTACTCCGTATTAAAAAAATTACACAAGATAGAAAAGAACAATGACATATCAAGTCCATATATTATATTAACTTAATTGTGACTTAAACTCTGAGAAAATGATTGATCAATTTGAGAGTAAAACAGGTCTAAATAGGCTTCCAACATTTTCTTTTACTCAGTATTTGATATTTGATTTGTAAGTCAATCTGAATTCACAAATAAATACTGGGTATTACCCATACACAGCTTCACTTCATACTAGAATCCTAAGACTTTAATTGCACAGAGTTGGGAAAATACTGAATTTACATACACATTAACTCACACACATGCACCCATATAAGATCCCACTCTCAAACTGAAATCATCTGCCCATGGTTTCCAAAGTCCAGCCACAATTATATGCTTTAAAAGCAGGAAAACCTAAAGAGGAAGGCAACCCCTAAGGAAGACCAGCAGTCTCAACTAACCTGGAACCCTGGGATCTCTCAGACACGGAGTCACCAGTCAAACAGCATACAGTAGCTAATTTGGGGCCCCCAACACATAGCAGAGGATGCTGGGTCTGGTATTAGTCAGAGAAGATCTGCCTAGAGTGATTTGGAGCCCCAGGGAGTGGGGGCTTGTGGGCGTGGGGGTACAGACATCCACTTGGAGACAGAAAAAAATTTAAAAGAAAGAATAGAGAAAGAAACAAAGTTAAAAGATCACATGCTATTTTCAAAGGAAGATTTTATAGCAAGCATTTTAATAACACATATTTTTCACTTTCCTCTTTGCAGTTGATAATCATAATAAAAGCATTTTCATTATAAAATACCAAACGATTCACAATCATATGACAGCTGTTCTTTTATTTTGCCACCGTAGAATTATTATTTTTTGTTTTGTGGGGCTGTGGCTCTTTTGTTGTAACATTCAATCATGTATGACAACATAGACAATACGACCATTCCAAAGGTACAGTGAGCTTTCTTTAAGGATCCTGGGCAAATTCTTTGTGGATTTTTATACATAGTTCCTTAAGTAGAGTGTTGAAACAAAGCTGCAGGGCCAAACTATTTTTATTTATTTATGTATTTTAAATCTTTCTAATATTTTTCCCACAAATATCGGAGTGATGTAATGAGCACATTGCAAATGGCATGCTTCTATAGAGAAATTATAATCCAGTAACATGGCTGCTCTGCCAAGGGATCAAAACCAAAGACATTCTAACTTGTGGGATCTTGCTGGAATACGTATATACTCCTAGTACATATTTTTATTTAATCCCTCTGGTGAGACTGAATACAATCCTTTAATTCACGGCTTTCATTCCAAACAATGAAGGTACTGTTGATTTAGAAAAGGAAAAAGAAAACAGTGTCAAAAGCATGTATCAAAGTGATGTTTGAAGGGCAGAGAAAATGAGGAAGTGGAAAGAGATATGGCAGAATGAGTCAAAACTAGGATATACTCAACTCTCATGAGCGCAGGCAGGAAAAAGTGTCTATGTAAGACCAGACTAGAGACTTCAGTCAATCTGCACCTGAAGTTCAGTTTAGAGGCAGTCTTTATGTAGACAGTTTTAGAGAGAAGATTGCAGAGAGAACTAACTAGACAGATGAAGACAGAAGGAGCCAGGAGATTAGAAAAATTTGCCAGCCTTAGTTTGAGGCCAAGCAGAGCAATTCAGCAAGAATCTGAGAAAAGCCAGTTTGTACTAGTCATCTTTCATAAAAGTTTGAGCCAGAAGAACTAAGTTGAATAAGTCAGCCAGAGGTCAGAAAAAACTAAAGGGAGTGAGCTTGGACACAGAAAGCTAACAGTTACATCTGACTAATAGAAGGTTCCTTTTCCCAGTGTAGGGGAATGCCAAGGCTCTGAGGTAGGAGAGGGTTGTTGGGAGAGGGAGCATCTGCATGGAGGCTAGGGGAGGGGTAAGAGGGGATGGTAGTAGGGGAAGAGGATAACATCTGAAATGTAAATGCAAGGAATATCCAATTAAAAGGAGAAATAAAAATTAAAAATAGTACCAAAAAAAGAAGTTACTTTACATGTCTCTTCAGCACAATGGTTCACGTTTTTCTTTGTATGCACATCAAGAGACGGGACTCTTGAAGCATATATTAGCTCAAATTTAACTTTAAGGGCATACCACATACAATCCCCAAACACTACCAATTTCAATCCCAACAGACATTGTTAAAAGGTTTCTCTTATGTTTGCACCCTTGCAGAAGAATTATCATAGTAGCCATTCATACAGGAGAAGTGATAAACTATAACACATTTTTTATTGGCATGATCTTGATGATTATAAATAGTGACAGTTTTTATTACCTTTTGGTATTTGATAGGATATGGCAAAACAGAGGAGTCTTCTCTTTTCTCAAGTTGCACCCAAAACACATTGAACAACCTTCTGGTCTGTGTATTGATGCAATAACCTTCCTAAACTCACATAGCAAATATTTAAAAAATAATTTTGAATTTCTCTTATATCAGCATTTTCACATTCAAACTGAAATAACTATAGCACTCTTGTGGCATAATTGTATATATGATATAGTATGACATTTTACCAAACATGTAATTAGCAGCATAAATTAATATGTGATAATTAGCGCTCACCATTTTCTTCTCCTTCATCTGTTTCTCCCATAAACATATATTAAAACACATATGGTATATTCAGGAAAAAACTTTCACAGGTTGTTAGTATTTTCTCAAGTTAGATGTATTTGTTCCTATGGTCTTTTAGAAAAACTGAATATTTTCATTAAGAAAGAGGTAGTTTCTTAAGCTTCTCTAAGCTTTATTAAAATTTTTCTGACTTTTGCCAATGTTTTCTTGATAAAATGGTATTTTGTATTTATTTATAATAAATTATGTGTAATTATTAATAAATAATATTGCCTGTTCTTTCATTTGTACGACTATGTCCAGACATAATGCCTAATTTAACTTAGGACAGTCGCAATTGTATCATGCAAGTTTTATTATCTAAATTTCCGAGTGAAAATACATACTAAGGTATTAGCTACAATTTTACGCAGATAGAGTGGGGATTTTAATTTCCGTGTCTCTGTCTCCAAACTCTGCATTTCTTTTCATTATTTTTTTCTATTTTGTTTTTTGTTTTTGGTTCACTCAAAGTGATGTCTCATTACATTACAGTAATGATGAAATATTATAGTAGGTCGAGTCCTTTGGGGCTCCTCCTCTGCTTTTGACACTTTGAACATAGAAATATATTCTTAACTGAAAGAAAATCACTACAAAGTTAAATAAGGGTAACTCCCTTACAAACACACACATACTAAAACCACATGCTTGCTAGTTTTATGTCAACTTGACACAAGACAACTTTATTGGAGAGCAGGGAGCCTGGACTGCGAAAATGCCTCCTGAAGATTTTGCTGTAGACAAGCTTTGTAGGACAGTTTTTTATTATTAGTTTTTGATGGTAGAGGGCTCGGTCCACGGTGCACAGGGCTAGCCCTGAGCTTGTGTTCTTAGTTCCATAAATCAGCAGACTGAGCAAGTCATAAGCAGCTTGCTTATGAGCAGCGCTCCTTCATGGCTTCTGCACCAACTCCTGCTTCCAGGACTCTGCCCTGACTGAGTTATGATTTTGACCCCATTTAATAAAGGACTAGACTTAAACCCTTTCCTCCACAAGTTACTTTTGGTCTGGTGTTTCACCACATCAATAGTAACTTTGATTGTAACCACCACAAAAATTAAAATAAACATATTTCTCCTATGCGGCTGTTCTCATTAAATTAGCATAGCCTTTTAAATACCAACTTAATTTTAAACACCAGTAACATCTTGGAAAAGTGGTAATACCCTTCTAAAGCAGGTGTGACCCTGTCCATTTTAGTGAAGAAGAACAAGAAACATTATCCCTAAACTTTTCAAAAGCTGCATCCACTTGTGCAGTCAGACAGCAGGAATCCTTCCAAGCAAACATAATGGGTCTATACCTGTGAAAGCAAGCCATTATTTCTCTATGCCTAGGCAAGATGCTGACTGTACACATGCCGAAAATGGGAAAAGATCACCCTATTGGCTACAATCCTGGTTAATCTGCACATCTCTGCCTTTTCTTTGTTGACCCTCTTTGTGTTCTGTCCATCACTTCACTTAATTTCACACAATACTTCTTAAGAGACTGCCACGAATACCGTCCATTTGTATAGGGAATCTGAAAGATCTGCAAGGAGAATTCAGTATTTGAATTAAACCTGCTGCCATGTTGGGCAACATATGGGTTTCTCATGTAGACATTGTTATGAACATATATAGCAGAGTAATGTAGATTGATTTCCATGGGACAGATATTTGGAACAACTTCAATTTAAGTAGTTTAAGATGAAGAAGCTACTAAGAAAATGTACAAGTAACAGGAGGGCAGAAAACTGGTAAGAGCCTTAACCCTGCTTTCTATTAGCTGTAGTCAGAGTCAAATTGATACAACAGACATCTCAGGTCAAGGAACAAGGAGCTGGGGTATGTAAACTTCAGCTCCCCACATACTGTTGAGAACCTGCTTATGGGAGGTCAGTAGACACTCCCATTGTTGATGGTGACAGAGACAATGATGTAGTCCATCAGTTGGAGCAAGTGCTCCATCAAGGAGGGATGATACTGAGACATTTGATAAGTGTGCCCAAAATCACAATATAAAAGATATCAGAAGATATGTCAGTATTGCCTACAGAGACCTTCATTCAATACCATAAATGTTTTGGTTTTGCAGAAATAAGACAGCATCTGTAGTGTGAGTACGGTGGACTAGAAAAGAAGAGAGGAAGAAAAATATAGTCTATAACTTAAGGAATAATTAGGACTACCTGTGAATTCCACTGGAAAGATGTCCAAGGCACATCTGCAAACAGCTATGCTTTTGTGCAACATATTCATACAGTCATTTTAAATTTATGATTATTTTTCATGTCAATATGACCCATGAGTTACTTTTTGCTATTTGATGTCAAATTATTTCTATATTTGGTACCACTAAATTACCCAAATATTTAGTGCCTAGAAATACTTTTTAAAGAGGAACTAGATTAATAGTTATTACTAATGGAAGATGACAAACAATATCTTGGAAATTCCCTAAAGCAAACAAGTTGATTCATTTCAGGTGTGTGTGTGTGTGTGTGTGTGTGTGTGTGTGTGTGTGTGTGTGCATGTAGCTGCATGCATTTGTAGGAACGAATATGAACTACCTGTGTGAAGTTTCAGAAGAAAGCAACAGATGCCCTGGAATTAATTTACAGTGGATTTTGAGTCATCCTTCTGGTGCTGAGTACCAACCCTGGGTCCTGAGCCAGATAAGCAAGTACTCTTAACTCCAGAATCATCTCTCTAGCCTCCTCTTTGAAAACTCATTATTTACTTTATTCATATACATCTCAGTTTATAAACATTTTAACCATAGGAGAGAAACTGTATCCTTAACTCCTTATTTAATTTTTAAAATATCTACAGTGCCAAGGGATGGATTGTTATCTTAGCCTACAAACCATATAGAGTGTTCCTTCCAAGAGCATATGCTGTCTTCCACTCTTCTAGCATAGCTATGTTTGACAATTTCAAGAAGGGCATGGACTGCCAATATAGCACAGTGTATACTAATCAGTCCTATACATTTCAAGGGTGTTGTAAGGAGGAACAATGAAACCAACACATAATAAGTGAAGGTGTCGGTTAGTTTTTCTTTTAAAGCAGGAGCAAGGCTCTTTCCTTTGCAATGATGCCAGCCTTATGTGTATGCTATCACAGTACAAGGACAAGTACAGTAACCTCAGAAATCACAATCTCAATTTTCTGCTATAAATGATATTCTATTGTTTTGGCAAAAGAATGAGAGGAGCTAAAGAAAACAGAGAATATATGTGTGACCTTGTACAAGAAAAGACAAATGTATTCAGGGTCATTATAAATTCATAACTAATTGAAGGTTAAACACCAGTTGCCAATTAGCGTGAAAGCTAATTGTTCTTCTTTGGCAACCAGACAATGTGTACCTTTTGGGAAGACAGAATGAATATTGTCTAGTTATTGATGAATGGAATTGCTAACTAAGGACCCTGAAGCTGTAACTTTCAAGAGGCATATCACTGGAGTCCAAGGTTGAGTGAAATACTTCTCTTTCATTAAAGACAAATGAGCTGGTACATTTTCAAGTCTGTATATTTTCCATGAATGCTAGTACAGTTCAAGATATGGTATAATTCAAAATGAAGCTCAGTGGTGGGGATAGAACAAGAAACCCTTTTTTAAAACTATAGCCTTTTTAAACTATAGTCTTTAATAAAATTGTACACAATGTGATGTAGACATTGTATATTGGAAGCACAAGTAGATAGCATATATGTGCTGAAAGAGTTTCAATAATGGTTCAGGTATGCTAAATGTGGGAGAAAGTATGAAATGATAGCAACTCATGGAGATATATGTTTACAGGCATCTTTACCACGGGGAGCAAGTAGGGAACAGAGTGATAATAATCAACATAAATGTATATCTTTATTTCAGGGAAAACTTTAAGCATCATGCAAAGAAAAACAATGAAAAATCCAGTTGCCATTAACTCTTATTTTGCAAATGGATCTACAGTTTAAGCTGAAAAGATTGTCTGATTTTTAATCATTTTTTATGACTTGTATTCTTTGAATAAACACTCAAGGAGTGTCTGATGGTTATTAATTTACTTCCACATTCATGTATACTGAGTATTCATATCTATATCTATATCTATATATATATGGTTCACTTGATTATTTTATCACTTCAGTTTAGGATAAAAGACACTTAATGAGTAATTTATGTGCTCCAAATACCGTTTTATGTGCTAAAGTATGCATATCCCAAAGCTGTTTTCAACTGTGCCCCTTATCTAAGCTTCTTGCCTTATTCTCAGCACCTTGCTCTGGTGTTGCTATGAAGAATAGAATGTGCAAAATACACAAAAAATACTTGGCAAAAATGAGAAAGGATAACATCTGTGGATGCCCATCTTTAGTTACCATTTTGCTCTGGAAAAAGACAAGAAGAGTGTTATGTGCATTTATGCAGGACCTGAAATTCAGAAAATTGTCATCAGTCCTGATACATTTTTGACATTATTTTTGCAAAGAAAATTTCAAATTAATAGGGAAAACTCATTTTTTCTCTTGTTGGGTAAAGGAGATAATATCTATAAAGCACTTCCATGAGTAACAGTAACAGGTGAATTATTTTTAAGAAGAAACTAATTTTCTTAATTTTTAGGGGAAAACTAAAGAAAACAAAGGAAAGAAAAGCCTCTGTGGCCATTAGGGTAAAGAATGAAAGAATAGAAAGAAAAACAATGTTTCAATATTTGACAGATTATAATGGTTAAGTTCTGCAGTATAGGAGGATCTGGGGCACATTGCACCTGATTTATACCCTGGCTTTGCCTTGTGGGGCTAAATTAAATATACCCAATAGACACATAATATAGCACCTTAGACAAACCTTGAAAAGGTACGACCTTCTACTAGAAGAGACAAAACCATTCAGAGTGATAATAAACTCATAAGCCATTAATTGGGAAAAGTATCCCCAATGTCTTTGGTTATTATTTATGTCCTTATCTAGAGCATAATAGTATAGTATAAAGGAAAATACCAAGCAAAATCCACATGGAAATGAAGTTGAGAATCTAGAGACAATGCCAGCGAAGACACTTAATGCATTTTCTTGGGAAGAGTTCCTTCATATTGTTACCATAGCAATGACCTGAAGTTGCAAGGCAAATATCATATTTAGCATAAAAAAAACAATACAGATTTTTCTTCTAAACGTTAAACTTAGCAGAATATATATGTATATATATATATTTATATATATATTTATATATATATATATATTATATATATATATATATATTCACAGGGACATACTAATGAGGCATATGAAAAAAATTAATATATTTACGATCTTGTTCCTAATTTATAAAAATAAATAATGGAGTCTTTACTGATGTGTCAACATAAAGAAGTAGTTCCCAACCTATGGTTCACATTTACCCAAAGGATCATTGCAAGACACAGATATTTATATTATGAGTCATACCATCAGCAAAGTCACACATGCTAAGTAATAATAAAAATCATTTATTCACGGGGGTCATCACAACATGATAAACTGTACTAAATGTAGCAGTATTAGGGAAGATTGAGAATCACTGCTCTACAGAATTATATTTACAATACAGTTTAGATATAGTCACAGAATTTCTATTTCTGACAAGAAATAGTCTAAACATTGAAAGATAAATTTTTCCCTTAGCATATATTATGATTTCTATTTTAGTAACTGTAGTCCTTTCTTTGACCAATGATAGCATAAAGGATCAAAGCAGAATTAAAATTCTTTATTAGTAATCGAAAAGATAGTGGATGACTACACTAATTTATTTTCTGAAGTTAAATATGGTTTAAAACACTAGAAGGATTTATTTCTAAGATTTAATGATTTTTGGTGTTGTTATGTTGATATAGTGTGTGCTGTCTCTTTAACTTTTTGATTCTCAGTGCGGTGCCCAAAAGAGAACTACAAATCCCCTGAATGTACAGTTAAATAGGTTTTTTGGTGATCTGATCCACATGGATGATGGGAACTGAATTGGAACACTGGAAACACAGTAAATATTCTTAAACTCTGAGCTCTCTCTTTAGCCCAAAAAATACTCTTATGTCAATTTAAAAAAATTATGGATTTCATGAGGTCTTAATTTTATTTTACTTTATATAACAACAAAAATGTGTATGCTGTTCATGAGAAGACTAATGCATAGGCAATGTACTAGCTGTATAAACAGGGGCACCTGACTGATATTCAGACCCCTTAAAACCACAGAAAGACAGTAGCAATAGCAATTCATGGAATCCAGGAGTCTTCACATGCTCCTACAGTAAGATGAGTCAGACACAGAGAACCACAGGAACCCTGAGGCCAGCAACCCTGGAAAATGCAGCAGCTAATCAGAGATCTAACCTCTGAAATCTCCATGTTCCCCATGGCACAGAGATACCTGCACTCACAGAAATATGCAAGCAGAAAACACAGGGATATTTTTTTTAAATAAATGTTCTTAAAGAGGATAAAAATTTCAAATCACCTAAAGGTGTCAACTTGATCTTTGATACTATGCTTCTCAAGTGTGTTTGTATAAGCTCTCGTATTTGGCAAACAATATCAAATGCCTCCAGTTCATAGAACACAGTAAGACATCACCCTCCTCTACGATGTTTTGTGTAGTTTGATGTTGTAAAGATCTGGTCCTAGTTATAAGGATGCAGGCTCAATTCAAGTATAGCAGTTGCATGATCTGTCAAACTATTCCTAAAGTGGGGTTTTCATTAAACAATGACAAACACTGCACCTGAACTTGGAAGGATTAACCAACCATAGTTGAAGTACTATAGAGAACTTTATAGACTAGACACTCGGTAAGATTAAATACTGATGTCTCTTATGTGTTTCACAATTTAGAACACAAAATGCTTTAGAAATTACCCCAAATGTAGTCGCTAACCTGCCCAAGTAGTTGGGGGTTTTGATCAACCAGGAGAAATTTGGCTCTAAATAATTGTGTTGTGAGATACAAACAGTATGAGACTTTGGATTACCTTGGATGCTCGCCATCCTGATCTGCTCCACACTTTTCCAAAGCCTCCTCAGAATGACCTGAAAGGAACCGTTAGTTTTCTTTATTGTTTCCGTATTGTTTCCATTTCCATTTTAAATTCCTTCTTCAATCTTTTTGGTTCTGCTTTCCTCTAGTTTTTTGATTTTTTTGAGTGTTTTTCGTGTTTCCTCTTTAAAAGCTTCTATTGCTTTATGCTTTTCCTCCTGTTCTTATTTAAATATCTCCATCATCATTTTGAGGTATGATTTTGGGTCTGAGTCTACTTTTTCTGGAGTGTTTGGCACTCCGCTGTTTGCTGTGATGGGAGAGCTTGGTTCTGATGTTGCCAGGGTGTCTTGGTTTCCCTGCAGTAAGTTCTTTCGCTTTCCTCTTGCCATCTTGCTCTCTGTGATTATAGGTGGTCTTGTTGTCAGTGATTGGTTCCTGTCTGTCCCGTGTACCTGGCCTGTGTCCGTGGATCTCTGCTGTTTTAGGTGGCAAGTGGCTTGAGCCTTTGGTCCACACACAACGGCATTCCAGGTGGGCCTGAATCTCTATTGCAGAGTTTCTGCTCCCCTGGACCAACCTAAGGTCTGTACCTACTTCTACCTCACTCTAGGACTAGCCCTCTCTGTGCCCCGGCTACTGGTAGAGCAGTCTCGCCAGGCCTGTGTCCCTGGATCTCCGCTGTTCCCAGTGGCAAATGTCTTGAGAATTTGATTCACATGCAAGGGCCTTCTGAGTAGAAACTGAGTCCCTAGAGCAGAGTTCCTGCACCCTTGAACCAAAGGGGGGAGTGGGCATGCTTTCCTCATGTTAGGCCTAGCCCACTCTGTGCCCCAGGTACCTACAGTGCAGTCTCACAAGGGCTGGGTCCCTATATCTCTACTGTCCCAGAAACAATAAAGAAAACACTAAAAGAGACAAACCTGGAGGTAGAAAACCTAAAAAAGAAATCAGGAGTCACAGATGCAAGCATCTCCAACAGACTACAAGAGATGGAAAAGAGAATCTCAGGGGATGTAGACAACACTGAAAACATAGACAAAACAGAGAATATGCAAAAGCCAAAAATATCCTAACCCAAAATGTACAGGTGATCCAGGACACAATAAAAATACCAAACCTAAAGATAATAAGAATAGAAGATGGTGAAGAATATCAACTAAAAGGCACAGTAAATGTCTTCAACAAAATCATACAAGAAAACTTCCCTACCATTAAGAGTTAGATGACCATGAGCATAAAAGAAGCCAACAGAACAACCAAATAGAGTGGACCAGAAAAGAAATTCCTCCCGACACATAATAGTCAAAACGCCAAATACCCAAAGCAAAGTAAGAATACTAAAAGCAGTAAGAGAAAAAGGTCATGTAACATATAAAGGCAGACCAATAAGAATCACACCAGACTTCTCAACAGAGACTATGAAAGCTAGAAGAGCCTGGACAGACATCATGGAGACACTAAGAGAGCACAAGTGTCAGCCCAAGCTGCTATACCCAGCAAAACAATCAATTACCATAGATGGAGAGACCAAGATATTCCAGGACAAAACTAAATTTACACAATATCTGAACACAAACCCAACACTACAACAAATTATAGGTGGAAAACCCAATACAAAAAGGGAAACTACATCCTAATAAAAACAAGAAAATATCTAAGCAAGAAAACCAAAAGAAGAAAAACACACAGGCACAATTCAACCTCCAAAAGCAAAAATAGCAGAAAACAGCAACCACTATTCTTTCATGTCTGTTAATATAAATAGAATCAATTCCCCAATAAAAAGACATAGGCTATCAGACTCGATACATAAACAGAATCCGGCATTTTGCTGCATACAGGAAACTCATCTCAGAGACAAAGACAGACACTATCTCAGAGTAAAAGTTTGGGAGAAAACCTTCCATGCAAATGGCTCAGAGAAGCAAGCTGGAGTGGCCATTCTAATATCAAATAAAGTAGATTTTCAACCAAAAGTTATCCAAAAAGATAAGGAAGGACACTTTTTACTCATTACAGGGGAAAGTTTTCAGAAGGAACTAAATCCTAAACATATATGCTCCAAAACAAGAGCAACAATATTCATAAAAGAAACCCTACAACAGCTCAAAAAATACATTGCACCCTGCACAATAATAGTGGGAGACCTCTACACCCTACTCTCATCAATGATCATGGAAACAGAAACTGAAGAAGGACACAGTAAAACTAGCAGAGGCTATGAACCAATTGAAATTAATAGGCATCTACAGAACATTTCATCCCAAAACAAAAGAATACAACTTCTTCTCAGCACCTCACGGCACCTCTTCCAAAATTGACATATAAATGGAAACAAAACAAGCCTCAGTAGATATAAGAAGATTAAAATACTCTCATGCATCTTATCACATCACCATAGTCTAAGGCTGCTTTTTAATAAAAACAAAGACAACAAAAAGCCCATATACACAATGAAACTAAACAATGCTCTATTAAACGAGTGCATGGTCAAAGAAGAAATAAAGAAAGAAATTAAGGATATTCTAGAATTTAATGAAAACAAAAACAGGAAATACCCAAACCTATGGGACACAATGAAAGCAGTACTGAGAAGAAAACTCATAGCTCTGAGGGCTTCCAAAAAGAAACTGGAGAAATCATACACTAGCAACTTAACAGCACAGTTGAAAGCAATAGAACAAAAGGAAGCAGATACACCCAAGAGGAGTAGACTGCAAGAAATAACCAAACTTAGAGCAGAAATTGACTAGATAGTAACAAAAAGAACCATTCAAAGAATCAACAAAACCAAGAACTGGTTCTTTGAGAAAATTAACAAGATTGATAATCCTTTAGCCAGACTAACTAGAGGGTAATGAGAGACTATCCAAATTAACAAAGTCAGAAATGAGAGTGGGGACATAACCACTAAAACCAAAGAACTTGAAGCAATCCCACTAAAATCAGAGACTAGACAAGGCTGCCCACTCTCCCCCTACCTATTCAACATAGTACTGGAAGTCCTGGACGGAGCAATTAGATAGTAAAAGGAAGTGCTCTACATCCTTAGCCATCAGGGAAATGCAAATCAAAACAACCCTGAGATTCCACCTCACACCAGTCAGATTGGCCAAGATCCAAAACTCAGATGACAGCAGATGATGGCGAGGTTGCGGAGAAAGAGGAACACTTCTTCACTGTTGGTTGGGTTGTAAACTGATACGACAACTCTGAAAATCAGACTGGCGATTCCTCAGAATATTGGACATAGTACTACCTGAAGATCCAGCTATTCCACTTCTGGGCATATAGCCCAGAGACACTCCAATATACAACAAAGATGTATGCACCACAATGTTCATAGCAGCTCTATTTATAATAGCCAAAAGCTGGAAAGAACCCAGATGTCCTTCAGTAGATGAATGGATACAAAAATTGTGGTATATTTATACAATGGAGTACTACTCAGCTATCAGAAACAATGACTTTATGAAATTCTTAAGAAAATGGATGCATCTAGGGAATATCATTCTGAGTGAGATAACCCAGTCACAAAAAGAACAGACATAATATGCAGTCACTGATAATGGGATACTAACCCCAGAAAGCTCTCAACACCCCAGAAACAAGTCACAGACTGTGTGAAGTTCAAGAAAAAGAAAAAAAAAATAGGTCAGCTTTTCACCCTGCGTACAAATTAGCTCAGCTACACTGCTTTGTGGGATTGTGTTGCTTTGGCTGTGATCTGAGAATGATGCCTTTATTTCATGTTTGTGGACCAAGATCATACTTTCAAGACAACAACTATGCTTTTCATATTGTTTTAGCTTTTAACAGTGTTTTTATATTTTAAAGGCTCTGTACTCTGATTAGCTTTTAATTTCCATCAAACTCCCCTAATTTTGCACCTGTTTTAGTTCAAAGTTGTTTCTGATAAGGAACAGCTAACAACACAGACATAGTGCATAACAACAAATCATGCATTTTAACTGTTGGTCTGAACCTTCCAAATGTGGATTAAATAAATAAAGAAAAAACTACATATAAATATAAATAAATAAATAAATAAATAAATAAATAAATAAATAAATAAATAAAAGTAATACAAATTGGAAAGGAAGAAGTAAGAACATCAATCTTTGCAGATGACATGATAGAATACGAAAGTGACCCAAAACTACTACCAGAGAACTTCTACAGCTAATAAACAAGTTCAGCAAAGTGGCTGGATATAAAATTAACTCAAACAAATCAGTAGCCTTCCTCTCCTCAAAGGACAAAAAGGCAGAGAAAGAAATTAGTGAAAAGATACCCTTCACAATAATCACAAACAATATGAAATACCTTGGTGTGACTCTAACTTAGCAAGTGAAGGACCTGTATGACAAGAACTACAAATTTCTAAAGAAAGAAATTGAGGAAGATCTCAAAAAATGGAAAGATCTCCCATGCTCATGGACTGGAAGGATAAACATTGTAAAAATGGCCATCTTTCCAAAAGTAATCTACAGATTCAATGCAATCCCCATCAAAATTCCAACCCAATTCTTCATAGAGTTGGAAAGAGAAATGTGCAATTTTATCTGGAATAACAAAAGACCTAGAATAGCAAAATCCATCCTCAACAACAAGAAAACAACTGCAGAAATCACTATCCCTGACCTCAAGCTGTATTACAAGGCAATTGTGCTAAAACACAGCATGGTAATGGCACAAAGACAGGCATGTGGATCAATGGAATAGAATAAAAGATCCAGAAATGAGCTCTCACATATATGGTCACTTGATTTTTGACAAAGGAGTTATAAACATTCAATGGAAAAAAAACAGTCTCTTCAACAAATGGTGTTGGTCCAACTGGCATTCAGCATGCAGAATAATGAAAATAGACCCTTTCTTATTTCCCTGTACAAAGCTCAAGTGTAAGTGGATCAAAGATCTCCACATTAAACCAGGTACACTGAAACTATTAGATGAGAAAGTAGGGAAAACTTTAGAACACATAGGCACAGGAGAAAATTTCCTGAAAAGAACACCAATGGCTCTTGCTCTAAGGTCAAAGATTGACAAATGAGACTTAATGAGATTGCAAAGTTTCTATAAAGCTAAGGACACTGTCAAAAAAAAAAAAAAAAAAAAAAAAAAAAACAAACAAAAACAAAACAAACAAAAAAAAAAAAACCAAAAACAAAACAGCAGCCAACAGATTGGGAAAAGATCTTTACCAACCCCACATCTGATAGAGGTCTAATATCCAAGGTATACAAGGAACTCAAGACATTAGACACCAGAGAATCAAACAGTCCTATTAAAAATGGGGTACAGAGCTAAACAAAAAGTTCTTGATTGAGAAATATTGAATGGCTGAGAAGCATCAAAGGAAGTGCTCTACATCCTTAGTCATTAGGAAAATGCAAATCAAAACAACCCTGAGATTCCATCTCACAACAGTCAGATTGGCCAAGATCAAAAATTCAGATGACAGCAGATGATGGCGAGGATCTGGATAAAGAGGAACACTCCTCCACTGTTGGTGGGGTTGTAAGCTGGTACAACCACTCTGGAAATCTTTCTGGCAGTTCCTCAGAAAATTGGACATAGTACTACCAGAAGACCCAGTTATTCCACTTCTGGGCATATACTCCAGAGATGCTCCAACATACAACAATGACACATGCACCACAATGTTCATTGTGGCTCTATTTTAATAGTCAGAAGCTGAAAAGGGCCCAGATGTTCTTCAGTAGATGAATGGATACAAAAATTGTGGTACATTTACACAATGGAGTACTACTCAGCTATCCAAAACAATGATTATGAAATTCTTAAGGAAATAGATGCATGTAGAGAATATCATCCTGAGTGAGATAACAAAAGAACAGACATAATATGCAGTCACTGATAATTGGATACTAACCCCAGAAAGCTCTGAACATCCCAGAAACAACTGAGACTATATGAAGTTCAAGAAAAACAAAGGCCAAAAAAAAAAAAATGAAAAATCTTTAAGCTTAATATTTACACACCAAGAAAACTTTGACTATTTCCAGGTTACATCTTCTTTTACATGAACTTTATATTTATTGAAAATATTAAGATTTTAATGCATACCATCAAAACATTAAAAAAATCAAGTACTGACAAAAATGTATTCGTATACTTTTATGCAAAAATTCTTTTAAAATCTAAACATTTATCTCTGTTTTTTTTCTAAATAAAGTTGTTCAATTAAAAAAAAGGAAAATAGAATTACATTCGGCAGTTTACACAGATGCAAAAAATGCTGTAATAAAAAGAAGTAATTAATAATATAAGTGTTTGAGGAATTGAAACAGACAACCTTTTGCTCTGTGAGCACAGTGAGAGATTTGGTAACCTAGAAAAGAACCTCTGAAGTCAGGGGCAGATATCTGATATATGTTTATGGGGACTACTCATTTAAATGTAATTATGCTCCTGACTTAGGATTAGGAGGCATCTACTTATAATATAGTTAGAGTTCTGAGGTTTCTGCTAGTAATTTTAGACTTCTGTGAAAGAAAATTGCATTTGTATGAATGAATATATTGATTTGTCATCATTTTCAATAAGTAAATAAATAAATATAGAATTTAAAAAAGGAACCATTAGTTCTTTTCTTCACCTCTTCCTCTTTCTCATGTGGATACATTTTCTTTTCTGTTTTAAGGATGCAAAGGTCTCAACATAAAATAGAAGAAAGTTTTCCATAAAGTAGGTAGATATTTTAGAAACTGATTTTCTGTTCCTCTTGGGCTTCAACTCAGAAGTATATTTAGAAGAAATATAAATCCTTTCTAACCCCATTCAGTCACTTGCTTACATTGTAGGTCGCAAGATTTCAAACGGCACTCTATATTTATTGTACTCAGTCAGGCAAATGTCTATTAAAACCTCACCGAGCAACTTAGAAACTATTAAAAACCCTCCAAAGGGACGTCACAGTTAAAGTCAGTCAATAAATTAACTACTGGGTTAGGCAGGATGGAGACTCATCCGTCTTTCTGAATGCTGTTAATGAAGCCTACATTTTTGTATGTTAGTTGCTGCGAAACTGGCCGTGACACATGTTTCTTGGTGACTGTGCCTCGTGTCTAGGCATTAAGTGTCTCGTAGTTCATTAGAACTTTGATGGTGCGGAATTATCTCACAAAGGTTGTCACCAAATGGAAATACAGAGAACAATTATAATAGTTGAAAATTTTCATTAGGTGCTCATATTATCTGGGCATGGTATGTGCCTGCTCTTACACAGATTGAAGAGGCTTTAATGACAAATGTATAGACTGACCACTTGCAGCATTAACTGCTAATGGGTTTTAAAGAGGAATATTATCTCTATCTCTCTCAGCCACTTTTATAATTTCACAGAGTATATTCCAAAGACATTGTTACCTAGACCATCCTATTGTTCTGTCCCATTTGCAGGATGTGAGTCTAACATCATATTTTAAGGCAAAATAGTCATAAAGAGAAATCTGTTTCCATTAAGCTACATGGTTGTTTTCTTGGTATTTGTGGTGGTTTGAATACTTGGCCCATGAAAAGTGGCATGATTAAGCAGCATAGCCTAAGTGGCCGACTTGGAGGAAGAGTGTCACCGAGGCCAAGCTTTTGGGTTTGCTAGAGCTCAAGCTGCTCCCAGTGAGGAAGGAAAGCTCCTGTTGGCTTCCTGCAGGAGCCAGTCTTCTTCTACATGCCTTCGGATCATGATATAGATCTAGACTTCTCCATCGCCACGCTTGCCTGCACTTTGCCATGTTTTCCTTCATAATGACAATGGACTAAACATCCTAACCTGTAGCCAGCCCCAATTAAGTGTTTGCCTTTATAGTAGTTGTCTTGGTCACAGTGTCTCTTCAGAGAAATGAAATCTTAACTAAGACACAATCTATAGATATATATGGATATACTGATAGAAGTAGAGATAGATGATGTAGATATCATAGATGCAGAATTACAGTATAGATATTAGTATAGGCATATGTATATGTATTCATGTAGGTGTATATAGTTGCACAGTTAGGTATAGATGATACATGTACAGATAAACAAACAATATATTGTTTATTGAACCAAACTATATAAATCCAAAAATCACCTACAACATTTATACACTACTGTGTTACCTAATTATATAGATGTTATTTAAAGGTGAAAAGAAGTACATCAATTATGTTCTTCTAATTTGGCATTATGCTGTTATAGTGGACATAAGAAAGCCATGATGTAATAAAATGAGGTTTCTAATGGGAGCTATATAAATTTCTGCCTATAACATTAGATACTACTTAGTATAGTGTGCTTACCTCTGAGTGTGTGTAAAACCTGACATATATTAGACACCATAAAACAGAGAGAGAGAGAGAGAGAGAGAGAGAGAGAGAGAGAGAGAGAGAGAGATTAAGAATGCTAATTCATAGGAAAAATCAGAAATCAAAAGGATACCTGGAGTGAAAGACTAGGTTGATATATAAAATTAAAGAGTGGGGATATGATCTGCAAAAGATGTGCTAACCAGAGAAATTTTAGAAGAGCAAGAGAGAGGTGCTTGGAGACCTCTCGAGGTGGAAAAAGGGGAGAGAGAGCTGTCTGGAGATCACCAGAGAGAGCAGATAAAACAGAAAAGGGGCAGAACAGGGTGAATGCATGCTGGAAAGTTGTTTCAGCAGAACATAGGCCACCAGCTTAAACAGACAATTTGACTTCAAGTCATTTTTTCCCGGCTCCAAAACATTCCTTCCTCTGAACCCTTCACCAAACTCAGGCTGGTCCTTTGCAGTGGATAATTAAATGCAGAAATAAATTGGATGAGATGATTTCACGCCTATGTGAAAATGTAAAAATGGACTGCATCTTTTTTTCAATTAATATTCATGGATGGGAGAAATCAAATAAAAGAAACTTTAACTTTTCAACTTAATCTCAGAATAAACAAAGTCAGAAGATTTATAGCAGCAGACTTAGGACAACCTGTAGAGATACAATGACCAGGATAACAGGATGCTGACATGATGTTTAGCACATATATCAATGTCGCAGAGTAAAGAATTCCAAGTGGAAATTCTCTATCATTTCTGTCACTGATGACAAAGAAACAATGAACAATGGAGAAAAATGTCTCCTCAACAAATTGGCTTAGTATCGTGCATCTGTTAGAGAATAAAGCTCAGTCACCACAATATAACATAATTAAGTTATAAATTTAAATACATCTAGACAGTTAAACTGGAAGTTAGATTCTGCTGGAAAAATACATTTGAAATTAATTGCATGGCTTTTGGAATTTAGCTGTTTAGGTTGCACAATGAAGACAAAACAATAAATGATACCACACTTCAAAAGTCTCTTACAGAGTGATTGTATTTGCAAGATAAATCACCAATGTGCTTATATTAGTGATACTATGAATGGACAAAGGTAGAAACAAGCTAGAATTAAAATATTCAGATAGTTTTCCTATTGAAAGAGGCTAAAATGACAGTGGCAGAAAACACACTGAGGCATAGTGTTGTGCCTATTTTGTGAGCTCAAGAAGATCACCAAGGAGCTGATTGTGATGTCATGGCACAAGGGCCTTTATTCAAGATGGAGCTATAACTTCATCATTGTTCACTGATGCAGTAGGGTCAGAGAGTGAGGCTCCTTGTCCAGTTTCCAGAGAGGATTTATAGAGACAAGCAAACAGCACGTAGGTTTCCAGATTGGCACACATTTGATTGGGGGGCTACTAAAGTGATTTGATACCCTTTAACATTATTGGAGGTACTGGGGGCCTAATCATAAACTCTCCTGAGTAAATATCTTTAGGTACAACTGGAACTTCTTTGTTTGTTATTTTTATTGATCTCCTCCTGATTGGTGGTTGTTAGAGAGTGACATGGAGACCAGTGTTTGGGGAATTCCTGGTGATTAACTCAAGCTCAAACTTAGGTTAGATTCTCTGAGATGAAGCCTAAACCCAAGATTAAGATGGTTTGATCTCTCAATAGCTCATGGTTTCTGGGAATCACATATACTTACTTACTATATATATATATATATATATATATATATATATATATATATATATATATATGTGTGTGTGTGTGTGTGTGTGTGTGTGTGTGTGTGTGTGTGTGTGTGTGTGTGTGTGAGAAAGAGAGAGAGAGAGAGAGAGAGAGAGAGAGAGAGAGAGAGAGAGAGAGAGAGAGAAATGTCCTTCTGCAATTATTACTCAGGGTTTATAAGCCTAGTAAACCAATTCTAATACATTAAACCTTTTAATTTGGGACTAAAATGGGAGGTATACAGTGGAAGGGCAAGTACATATAGCCAACATTCTTGAAGATAACTATTTCCTCAAATTCCTACTAAGTGAAGAAAGTGGGAATTTTGTAATAAAACATGTACCTGGTGATTTTGCAGAGGTGTTGGTATTTTCTCATTTGAACTACAAAGTCTAGAGTTAAGAAATTATCATTATCTCTTTTCACTTCAAGTGAAATTGTTGCTTCACATCTGGGTCATTAATGAATGTTAAGATGATCTGCTACAGAAAGAAGCAGTGTCAAGGCTATCCTAATAATTGTTAGATGAATTTAATTATTAATTTTATTGTCATTAGCCCTAGGTCACTAACCTGACCTGCTGTTTAGGATGCCTACCAAGCTAGCCAAGGAAGCAGGTAGGCTAAGTACAGATCTTCTCCTCTTTCTCACCTCCTCTAAATCCTCCTCAGGCTCAACCCCAGACCTACAGCAGACTACCTGCTGAACTTTCCATTCTTCCCAGGTCCCATCTCAAGTGGATCACAAAGATCATCTCTCCAGCCTTCCATCTTACTCATCCTTCTTGTCCCAGTCCCCAACTCCTGCAGGCATTCCCAGCAACAACACTAAGCCTATCAGAGGAGCATGTAGGTAAGCAAAGCAGACAGGTGACCTTCAGATAGTTATTCACTCTCCTCTCTTTCAGTTGATATTCCCTGACTCATCCCCAGCTCTGATCCAGACTACCTGTTATGGTCTATCTTACTCTTTTGCCTCTGTTCTCAGGGGACTACACAGGTCCCAGTGAACGCCTTAGTATCCTTTCTAGGCATGCACTTTCCTATACAATAGAATATCCAGATTATATGTGTAGAATAATATATATGTATATACATATACATCATATAAATGTACATAAACATAGACATACATTTAACTATGTGTATGTTGGATGAATTTACTACTTAACTATTAGACAGTGGTTAGAAGCCTGGTTAACAGCTTCTAATACATTATATCTTTACTATACAACATCTAGAATCATATTCTACTTGGAAACCCTTGGGGGGATCCCCAAATGATGCATACCAAGCAACATAATCGACTTTACCTTTTAAGAACTAGAGAGTAGTTAGGAAACCAAGGGAGAAAAGAGAGAAGACCAGATATTCTCACTTGTAATTGCAATCATCACAGCCTCAGATGCCTACTGTCAGCATATAAACAAAAATGATAACAGCAAGAGCAATGCGTCACTACTGGAGTTCAGCAAACCTTTTGCAGCCTTAAGAAAGGCAACATATCTAAAGGACAAGATGAGGACTTTAATAATGGCCTTCTTGGATATGGGAGGTCCTTAAAGAAGTGAATAGATCACTCAAAAAAATTGCAGACAAGTAGTGGAAGAATATAAATAAATCAGTTTAAGACATGAGAGTTGAAATTGAGATTTCTAAAGAAATATACTGAGTGAAATCTGGAAATGAGAAATTCAGAAACTCAATTAGAAAGTTAGAGGGATGTCAGAGGGACGTTCCATCAACAGATTTCATTCAAGACACCATCAAAGAAAAGGGCACTGCTATCACAAACAGGTGAAATCTGGAGCAAACAGACACATAAACAAATCTGGCAGGAACATCTAGTAAGTCTGTGAAGCTATAAAAACATCCATTTTTTTTAAAAGGAAGCAATGAAAAGGAAGAAATTCAGATTAAGAACCAGAATATATTTTCAACAAAATCATAGAGGAAATTTTTCTTAACTTAAAGGAGGTCATATAAGAAGGATATACAATACCAAATAAATTGGACTACAATAGAAATGCTCCTTGACACATAATGATCAAAACAGTTAGTGTACAGAACAAAGAAAGACTATTAAAAAACCTCAAGGAAAAGGGCCTAATAACCTATAAAGTTAAACCCATTAGAATATACCTGACTTCTCAGTGTAGACTACAAAGGCCAGAAGAACCAGAACAGAAGTGCTACAAATTCTACACAACCACAGATACCTGTCAGATGAGCACCATAGCTAGCAAAATGTCCTAAAAATAGATGGACAGGAAAAAATGCTATGATTAAACCATTTAAACAATAAGTGTCCCCAAAACCCACCCCTACATGAAGTGCAAGAAGAAAAACTTCAACCTTAAGAAATTAACTACTCTTAAGAAAACAAAGGGAAGAAATGATCCTAGACAATCAAATTAAAACAGGGGAAATACAGCCACACCATAACATCAACAAGAACAAAATAACAGAAATCAAACAACACTGGTCACTAATAACTCTCAATGTCAAAACTGGCAAACTTTTACATACAAATTTTAAAAATTAGAGACAAGATAGAAACATAGCTAGAGAATTGTTAGGACATAAGTTTGAAATCAATAATTCACCAAATAAGGAAATTTATAGAAATAATTAAATTTTTCATTATATACTATGGACTAAAGTTAAATCAAAATAACACAACCTAAAAGACCTATAATTCCTGGTGAAATAGAAGTAGTAACCAAATCTCCTCAAAAAAGAATCTTCTCAGGGACAGATGATTTTAATGAGCAATTCTACCCTAGTTTCAAGAAATAATTAATGCTAATTCTCCTCAAAATATTAAATAAAATAAAAACAAAAGAAACATTGCTCAATTTTTTGTGGGACCACAGTTACCCTGATAATCAAACTACATAAAAACCCAACAAAGTATTAATATTAGCAGATAATTTCCCTGAATATAGAGGTAAATATTCTCAATAAAATACTTGCATACTAAATACAAAAACATTAAGACATTCATCTACCATAATCAAGTACGATTTCTCCCAGAGATACAGGGATGATTTAAATCACGTAAATAATTCAATAAAGTAATCAATCTTATATAAAGACTGAAAGGTACAAGCATGTGATTATTTTATTAGATGCAGAAGAGGCTTTTGTTAAAATCCAATACCATTAATAATAAATACTCCAGAGACTACGGATACAAAGGACATATCTAAACATAAAGGAGTAAGTTACTATCTCATAGTTAACCTGAACCTAAATGGAGAGAAACTCAAAGCATTTCTGTTAATTTCAGAAAAGATAATGTTTTCCAGTCATTCCATACCTATTCATTATAATATTTTAAGTCTTTGCTAGATAAATAAGATAATTGGTATAGAACTTGGGGATGCAAACAGAAAGATAAAAAGTAAAATTTTCTTAATTTTCTCATGTTTATTATAATATATGTAAGTGACCTCGAAAATTTCCCATTTAAATCCCTACAGCTCATAAAGACTTTGAGTAATAATATTGCTGAATGCAAAATTAATTCACAAAGATCAGTAACCTTTCTATATACAAATCACAAAAGGAATATGAAAGAAATCAGAAAAACAACACTTTTCACAATTTTCTCAAATAATATATAATATGTTCGGGGTAAGCAAACAACTGAAATACTTATTTGATAAAACCATTGAGACATTTAAGAAAGAAATTAAAGAACATAACAGAAAAGATGTCACATACTCATGGATTGGTAGGGTTGATAAAGTAAAGGTAACCATTGTACCAATAGGAGATTCAAGTCAATCCACATCCAAACTCTAGGAAAGGTCTTCTCAGACACTGAGCACATGTGAGAAAAAGGATGATCACAGCCATGCCTCTGAAGAAGAGCTTTGGATATGCAACAATCATTATCTGCTCATTTAATGTATTTGAAAACCGTGGGGTCAAGCATATATTCGCTGTAAAGGAATGGAATATGTGTCACTACACATTAGGCAGTACGTATGTTTTCCTTCTTGTGAACATTGGTCATTGTAAGAAAAATTAAAAATGAGGTACAAAATTCAAGTATATGTGTAGCCTAGCTCACACAGGTGTTTGTGCCTGAATAGTCAAAGAGACTGTCCTACTAAATAAGATATGTCAAGTGACTTCTTTAAGGTAGACACTATATATTCAGTGGGTTTTCCTATGTATATATTATCTTCTTTTAAATGGAGAAGATAAATGATTTCAGGAAGTTAAGGTCCTCTAACATATCTAGCTCTGAAAGGCTTTGCTACTCACCTACATTAGCTTTACTATCAGTGTGATCTTCTCGGACCACAAAGACCTCTCCCACTGATACGTTTGATCACCAAACAGTGCCTCAGTTGATCATTTACAATCACAGGATGATGCTGGTCTCAAAAATCTTGGCATGGCTTCTCTATTCATATTCTTCTTCTTCTGTTTTGATCTCTTTTGAAATTCTGAATTTTCCTATCTTGATATAAAGTGAGTTGGCTAGATGTACTTTTGTCATACATATACTTTTCCAAAAATATTTTTATCAATTCTTTTATTTTTTTTTCAGTAGATATTTTGAACTTATCCATCTTCTATTATTCCCATGTCTTCCTCTAAATCTATCTCGAACTGCCAAAGTCTTACAAAACCTTCCTGGTCTCCTTCACAAAATATTTGTTGATTTGTGCTGACTAGAAATTTGAGAAGCATGTTACAAGAATGTTACTGCAACTTGAATGTTTCTGTTAAATAGAATGAAGCCCCCCTGCTATCTCCATACTCAAAACAAAAAAAATAAATATAAATAAATAAAAATAAAAAATAAAGAATATATCTATCTTGAGCACAGGATTAACCTTTGTCTCAAGGTACTTATTTGATTTTCAAGATTCACTCATCTGGCCTAGAGAAATATGATCTAAAACATAGTAAAAGACCAATAAATAAATAAATAAATAAATAAATAAATAAATAAATATCCTTAGGCTTTCAGTCATGAAGACAGTTCCAGACAGGCCACTCAGTGAACCTCCAGGAGATGACAGATTCCTAAACAAGTACCAACATTGGTGAAGTCTTAATGAAACTATGATGTAGCCCCAACAATTTCACTGTGCTGTGACTTGAGATCATTGCTGTGGTCTGACCCCAATCCCAATGCTCAGAATAGCGGTAGCCAATTTGCTCCATGCCTGTCTACTCTATCATATTGCTGCTGTACCAAGCCTGCCCATCACTGACACACAGAAGTGACTTGACTCAGACTGGATGACTACATCCCCTGTTTTGTTCTCAATGTTCAGGTGCTTGTTAATATTAGCAAATCTCTCAGAATACCCAAGAAACAATTTACATACCATATGAAGCTCAAAAAGAAGGAAGACCAAAATGTGGATGCTTCAGTTCTTTTTAGAAGGGAGAACAAAATACTCATGGGAGGAAATACAGGGATAAAGAGTAGAGCAGGGACTGAAGAAAAAGTCATCCAGAGACTACCTCATCTACCCCCACATGCAGCAACTAAACACAGTCACTATTGCAGATGTCAAGAAGCACTTGCTAACAGGAACCTTATATGTATGTTTCCTGAGAGGCTCTGCCAGAGCCATACTGATACAGCTCAGGATGCTTGTAACACCAACGCACTGGGCATGAGGACCTCAATGGAGGAGCTAGAGAAAGAACAGAGGATCGGAAAGGGTTTGCAGCCTTATGGGAAGAACAACATTAACAATCAACCAACCCCCCCACCCAGATCCCAGGGACTAAAACACCAACAAATGAGCACACATAGAGAGACCCATGGCTTTAGCCTCATGTAGCAGAGGATAGCATTGTCTGGCATCAATAGGAGTAGAAGCCTTTGGTCCTGTGAAGGCTCATTTTTTTCCCAGTGTAGGTGAATGCCAGGAAGATGAGGTGGGTGTTGGTTGGGAGAGTGATCATGTTCATGGTAGTAAGGGGAGGGGGAGGGGAGGTATGAGAGAGGGCAATGGATAACATTTGAAATGTAAATACATAAAATATGCAATAATTTTTTTTAAAAACCCACAAAGCTTTACAACAGACCCATCAAGTTAAATGCAATATGAAGTCATCCAGTGAAGACCCATTTTTCCAGTGTAGGGGAATGGCAAGACCCTGAGGTAGGAGAGGGTGGTTGTGAAAGGAAGCACCTTCATGGAAGCAAGGGGAGGGGAGATGGGAGTTCGTGGGAGGGGGGCAAAGAAGAGTTGCTATTCCTTATAGAGAAGTACTTTAATAAGAGTTAAAAAATGGTCTATACTCAAGTTAACAAGAGAATAGGGTTGATGATAATGAGTCTCATAATCAGAGAAGACTGAAATAAAAAATGTGATGTCAGATCTTTTGCTCTTTTTTATCCCTGTACGTTTCCCTTCTAATTTCCTCCTTGAATACAGGTCATTTCAGTTCAGTGGTTTATGTGTACTGTGTGTGTTATCTACCCAAGGAAATCCCTACTGCTAATTTTAATTTAAGCACGTTTCATCAGAGGACATATTTCTTACGATTTCATTTTTTTTAAAGTCACTGAAATGTGTTTTGTGAATTGACACAATCACTACCCCTAAAATGTCTACTGAGAAGTTGAGAAACGTGCATGATACACTCCTGAAGGATGAAATGTTCTATACATGTCTGTTAGGTGTAGTTAAAATGTGGGCTGTTAAACTTTCGAACTGTTATTTCCAATTTGTTTCATAATGTTTCTGAGACATTCACATTGTCTCCTTTTTCCTGTGTCATGTCTAATGAAATGTTACACTTTCCTTATCAATGAATTCTACATTATAGAAAGTTCCTTTTTTTCAAGAAACAATTATTATCTTAAGACATTTTGATCTGCTTCATGATTTATAATGACATTTGCTTCTGGTTTCTCTTTGTGTTGAATGTTTCGAGTATTGATCTATGTAACAGAATTTTAATCCAGCTATATGACTGATCAGATCACAACCAAAGACCTTCAGTATCTGTGTGCTCTGGCTAGAATGCAGGCACACCCTTAGTATAAATGTTTAATCCCTTTAGTATACGACTTTAATCCCAAACAACAACTTCTAATTAAGGAGCAGACAAAGGGATGAAACAAAGAAAGATTTGATGGAATGAATCAAAGATAAATTCCCAACACTCAAGAGAAAAACTGTTTGGGAGCAGCACAAGGGGAGTAGGTTCAGTGAGTGTAGTTGAGTCAAGTTTAGTCAGTCAGTCTAGAGTCAGTTCACTTGAGCTCATTAATGAGTTCATGCCGTTCTTTGCAGTTATGCAGAAACAGCTGAATCCAGACAATAGGAATAAGGCAGAAGTTTAGAACCTATTGCCAGAATTAGTTGAGGCCAAGCAGAGCAATTCAGTGAGAAGCTAAGAGATGATACATTGAGTCAGTCAGCTTGGAATGTCATTTGAGCTTATCTATCAGTAAGCCTTATAGATGACCATTACCTCTGGCTAATAAAAGTTACTTTTACAGTGCTACTATTAACTAATATGCATCTTTGTGTTTAAATATACTATAAACTTTTCAAGAGTAAATTGTATTTAGATTACGAGATTTTGTGTATTGTATCAATCTCTTTTACTAAATACTGAGTATTTATCAAAATATAGTTAAAGATATGGTAATGTAGATTCTGTCTTTGTTTTGTATATGTCTTTCCATGTGTCTGTTCCGGGGTTTCCCACGTGGTTAATTTGTGTGATACTTCCTATGTGGAGGTCAGAGGATAACTTGGCAGTTGGTTCTTTTCTTCTACTACTATGTGAAGTTTAGAGTTAAAACTCAGACTTGTCAGTAAGAGTTTTCACCTGCTGGTGCATCTCACTGGCCTTGTCAGTGTATTCTTACAGACCACACACAAGGAAGTATCTGGGTGTTATTTTTATACATCAGTATGTACAATGGATAAAATTAAATGCTGACAACCAGTAGACATTTGTGAGAATAAAGAGATTGGGAGCAAGCTTCATCAATATCTTGCTTTTTGACTGGAATTGCATCTTCCCTTTTTCTCAAATAGGAGAGAGATATGTAGTTGTTGAGTGTGAAGATAGAGGTGGGGAATTCATTTACTATAAAAGGTTATTGTATTAAAATTCCAAATTGTATGTTTTCTATTTCCAAGGTATTCAGGGATTTATTTTGAAGTGTATTACCACCAGCTATGAATAATGACACCAATTTTGCAAAGGAATTATACGTTAATCTATTTGGCTTAACGCGGGAGCTTCATATATTCTCTCATAAAAATGTGTAGGTTATTGGATTAATAATTAATATTTTTAAAGGTGAGAAAGGTCTGCTTTTATCTTGTTAAACTAAAGCCTGTGATAGATCTGTATAATAAAAAGAAGATGGGTATGTTTAACAAAAATTTCTGAGGAAAATACATTGGGAAAACCTGCTGATACCACAGTGACAGGCAAGAACCAGTCTATGAAAAGCATTTCTCTTCGTGATATAAGTAAAGTCAGAAGAAGAATGAGAAAATTAGGGATCAAGGATTCACATCTGAAGCCGAAGCCGCAAATGGATGGTAATGTTGTAAACCACAAGAAGGTTATTGCGGAAGAGTATTAATTATGTTCACACTTTGAAAGTTACAGTGTAGAAAGGTGAAGGATGCGGATAAAATTCTCAAAGCCTGAAAAATTTTGTTTAAATGTTACGGGTCCCTTTCGGGTCCAGTTTAGAGTTAAAGATGTTTATTAGGTACTAACATCTCGGGATTCCTTTTTAATTCAAAAGTGCAAGTTGCCACATTAAGGATACAAAAAGTCACAAGTGCAAAGATACACAATCCATATTCCATTCAGTTTACAGGGTATTGTGTATATTTTTATACCAACAAGTTGGGTTCACCATTACTCTAATAAAAATAAGAATTGTCTTATTTGAATCTAATGCTTGATTAGTCCACTCAAATCTGTGACAAAAAATTCCAGTGAGGGGGGGTAAATATTTGCTCTCCTGCTTAGAATCTTTGCTGTCAGTCATGTTTCTTATACTTTTATTCTGTCCTCTACAATAGTGAATCCTTGTTCTACTTAGAAACTGTGATTTTATACAGGAATGATAAGGGACTTTTCATTTGTTTTGGTGGGGTTGGCAGATAACAATCTACCAACATTAAAAAAATGTTCTGTAGATTTCCTATTAACTAGAGAGATAAAGATGATCAATTAGAATCAACAATGTCTATAATGACTAATAAATGGTGTAGTTACTGTATGTGTCTTTTCCATGTTTTCATTGGTGTTTTGATAGTTGGATATTCCACTGGCAGACAGAAAATATGAATATATTATATAGATATCAGTAAATGCTAATTTAAAACACTATAGTAAATCACTGCTTTAGTCTGAAACACAGTATCATCAATTTTAAATTTACCAATCTGGGTCCAGTAGTGAAGTAGACATCAAATCATTGATGTGAGTTTAGCTGTCCATCCCCTTCCCATACAGACATAGTCAGTAATGTATACACTTGTCATAAAGTTATAAAACTGGAGGCCAGAGAGATAGAAAACTACTGCAAGGGATTAATTTATAGATTTAGAAACAAAGATATTGTGTCAGAAATTAATATTTACAAAGAAGGATTTCCATGTCAACCTAACTGTTGTTGCTATTGATAATTACAAGATTAATAACAGATAGCTGACATGTTAACTTTTTCCGTATTTGACCCAAGGTTTGGATTGACTAGTTTGTCAAACAATCTTTTGTGGCCCTCTGATTTATAATACTCACTAGCAAAAGGTTACTTTCTACTTTCCTAACCCATCTCAGGATATTTGTCAAAGTAACCACTGCATTAAACAACATACAATTACACAAACAACCAATTACCAAACCAAAGCTATGAAATAATTACTGTTCTATAAGCCAAACTATTGCATGACTTTAAGAGGGGAAGACACAGCTGAACAAACACCTCTCCAAAGAGAGAAAAATAATAAATCTTCCCAGTGAACCTAATTTTTTCCTCCGTCCTATTTGCTGGCAACATGCTTCAGATTCCTCTTTGTGTGTGTGCTTGGCTTTATTTCCTTTTGCTGTCGCCAGTCTTTATCCATTCCCCTAACAATAAAATTCCCAGGAGAACATTTTCTCTAATCCTACGCCCAACTGTTATTTGGTTTGTTTATCTACTTTCTTGACTCACAGCCCAAACCTTCTGTATCAGTTTTATCCCCCAACAAGAGGAGCAGGAAGAAGACTCGGGTGGCATTTTTTAGAGCCATTTGTTATTGTGGTAGAGAGGAATCTGTAGCACTCAGCACAGATTGCCAGTTTGTCCTATGACA
Organism: Micromys minutus; assembly: GCF_963924665.1. Classification (NCBI taxonomy): domain Eukaryota; kingdom Metazoa; phylum Chordata; class Mammalia; order Rodentia; family Muridae; genus Micromys; species Micromys minutus. The sequence continues at coordinate 6,838,599 of NC_137966.1, read as the reverse complement.
GGATACATGGGAGTGAGACAGAGAATTCTTGGTTCGCTTTCTAACATCCTTGTAAGTTCCTACAGGACAGAAATGAAGATGCAAAGTAAAAGCATTCAAAATACAAGGCAGCCATACATGGGCACATCTCCTCTCTCCTCAGAGATTGTATTCCCAAAGAAAATCATTAACATTCATACCGATTTGTACACCTGACAAAATATGGCTGTCTCTCTGACAGCAAAATATGTTATCGGCCAAATTTCCCAGACTCCTCTATAAGAAAAAGAGAGAATATGCATTAAAGATAAAGGGCCCTTCCAGTTTCCTGTTCTGTAAAGTGGGCTATTACATCAACAAGAGAATAAACATTATGTTTTCTCTTTTTTGTAAGAACATGATAAACTATTCTTTCCTTTTATTACTAGAGGTATAACTCTTGGCTTTTGAATAATTTATTGGCACATATCCACACATAGTGAGATTTCCCTTAGACCTCATACATGCCAGAGAAGTAAACATTCTGTCTGTGACCAGGAAATTCAGACCAATGTAGTTTTAAAAGTAAAACTTAACTTTATCCATTTCTTGGGTTCAGTGACTTTTACAAAATTAGTTTGTTAAACTGTGGATGTTTGAAACATTCTTCATATAAAAACCATCAAATAGAAGATCATTTTAAATACAAAGATAATTTAATATATTTTTCATTTATTTGCCAACATCTGTTTTGAACAGATTTGATCAGGAGTGACATAATCTGGTCTTTCCACAATATATTTTGCAATAAGCATTCAATGCCATTTCTTAATTTTCAGTAAAATTATTTTAGTGGTTAAAATGGTCTGATAGAGGGATGTACTGAAATTATCTAATCTACTTCATTATATTGAGTAAGTCTGTGGTTAACAACACTATTCTATTAAATGGGTGATTCAATAAGCAAGATTATGGAAATCTTTTCTTTATTCAAGATTGCTTTGCATTTCTTGCTAATGAAATTTTGATTAAGCTTAGAGGTATTTTAAAGGTTCTCATCTTCAGCAACTGTTAGGTGCTTGTCTTTCTCCGATGAGCATCATGTCTGTTGCTCTTCTACCCTCTTCTTATGAAAAAGAGCTTTCAAACTTCTGAAAGTTCTACCTTGAAAATCACCTCTTTGGAGCACCCTTCGGTGACAAGCAGAATAAAACATGGGCTATCTTCAGCCTTACTGTGGGTTTATGTTAGAATCAGAGATTCCTAAAATTATGAACCCAGGAGGGACTATTTATTTTAATACCTAAGGGTCTCTATTCCTAGGTTTCTAATACTTCTTATATCATTCTAAAATTTCACTTGAGAATGGGATCAATGAAAGGACATTACTAAATATTAACTGGGAACAATGGACAAATTTCAATGTTACTTTGTGAAAATACTTTAATTCCAACAAGGTCAAAATGGATTGAGTTTGCTTGTATTTATAACAGGAAACTATAAAAATATAGATTAACTTGTTAATACGAATTGGCTTCTTTCTGTCCTGGATATATTCTCACACCCTCCTCTCACCCCACAGCATTAGAATCTAGTTTATTTTTGAGGAAATAACCAAATATCAGTTTCAATTTTACTTTGACAAGACATTTCAAACTTTTATGATAAAATTATTCTCACATTTCCTATATAATTGATTAACAAAGTCAGCAATTTAATAAATGATTTTACAGAAATTCAAATTAAGAATACTGCGTGAATATATTTTAGAAAGAACAGAAGTATTTATTTTAGGCAAATGGGCTTTCAAAAAGGAAGTACCAAAATAACTTTAAAAATTCTAAATTCATGTAAGTTTCTTGGCAGCCTTTGATATGAAGTTACCAAAAATCTGGTAATTAGTTTGTACAACTTTAAGAAATACAAGAGTAGGTAGGCTAACGAGTTAACCTACTAATGCTCATGTGGCCTTGTTTTATATTGGACATTTGGTTTGTAAACTTTTCTTTGACAAAGGTCTTCTAAAGTTACTTTCATTCTAAAGGATAAGAGCCCAATTAAAAATTTTGCTTCCTCATTTCACATGCAGAGCACAAAGGAAATGTGTCCATTGCTGTGATATTTACTGTAATTAGAAAATGGCTAAAGGATACTTATGACAAAGAGAATGCAAGTCTTTCAATTTCATGAAGGATATATTAGTGTTACTATGTATGTGACAGTGGCTCTAGGAAGAAAGGAACAATACAGTGTTGGAGAAGTAAAGATTGACATTTGACCTCTTCTTCATGAATAAGTAGACCCTATAGAATGGATGTGTATGCAGGAAACCAAGGGGGGATACAAGATCTGTTTTATGAAGCAGGGCACAAGCCAGGATTTCCAAACCTAGGGAGGGAAGTACTCAACTCAGAGGAAGATTAATGTGTCCAAACTAATAGACCCTCACAATGGCTGAGGGAGGCAGGGATGAGGCTAGAGCTGAAACAAGCTATGACCTCCAGCTGAAAAAAGATACTTCAGAAGACGACAGAAGAGAGAACCAGCCAGGGGTACGGTGAACTTTGCACAATATGGGTAGGGCAGACCATAAAAGACTCTTCAAAGACAACAATGCCCAATAAGGTTTTTTTTTTTTTTTTTTTTTTTTTTTTTTACACCTGTACCTCAATACGGTAACACAAGAGGAATATTTAATCAATAAAGTGTTCCAAGTAGCCAAGTCTTTGCAGAGACAAAAATAATATAAAACCCCACAACACAATGAGGCTCCCAAAGTGCCAATCCCATAGTCATGGTTATGCTGAGAATGATATGGAAGGTCTTTCAGAAATATAATTCAGAAGGCTGACTTTAGTATTTTCAAACAATGCAAAGAAGCTATGGATATAGCCTAAATGCATGAGCAGGAAGACCATTTGTCTGATGAACTTGACATTCAATAGTTGCCAAGATACGAAAGCCACGCATATGGTCTTGAGCTAGCACTATGGTGGGCTTTCAGCATTGAGTTATTTGAAGTTAAGTTGAGGTCACAGGTTGTGGAAATAGAAGTTCTATGTGCTGCCAAGATGTGTGTGCTGGTAGAGGGTATTTAACTAGTGCCATGAAGGGAATGTGAAATAGAGGTCAGGAAGGTGTGAATGGCACGGGGACATGATAAGAATAAAAATGTCAGGTGATCATGTGATCCATTTCTGAAGCAGAATATGTAGAAATTTGAGGCCAGCAACAGTGACCCCACAATGACTTTTATAATGGTATCAAGTAAAACTTAAGAGTCCTGTAAGGGCTGAATCCAAAAACATGTAGAAGGAAACATTTTTTTTTCACGTAAATGTAAGAAAAGTCTCTCTCTCTCTCTCTCTCTCTCTCTCTCTCTCTCACACACACACACACGCAAACACACACTAAATACTTTAAAATTCTTCATCACATAAGACAGTAAAGAGATGTGGGAAAGGTTCTACTCTTGATTAGTCAGAATCATTCAATAGCATCTGTGGCAAACAGGGATTGATAGCAAGCTAACCCGATGGAATAATCGTTACAATTACATGAAGCAATGCAGAGACTGGAGAAACCTAATGTCTAGGCTATTTAAATCAAGAGATATGAGTCTATTTCACCCCAATTAGTATCCCATTTCCCTTTCATTTTCAAGGAACAGGTACTCTATTTTACTACAATTCTAAACTTTTAAAATAAACTAGGTTTAGGACATGCTTGTGCCCTGGCCTAAAATATTTCATGGTATTCATTCAATTTGTTCTTATTTGGGATCTACGATATAAGGACCCCCTTTTTTATATTTTCAACATGTACACACATATTTCCAAACACTCTGGGGCAGAAGAGACAAGCTTAACACCATCAGTATTTTTATAAGAGTGAGAAATCTAGCACTTTTTAACCACAGAACTATTACAAGAATATGTTTTTGTTTTAATCCCAATGGTGGGGTTATGAAGGTGGTTCAAGTAGCTAAGATGTTCCTCTTGATCTAGCAGGTGTGGGTTTTTTCGGCTGCAGATAGTTTCTATGGTTGTTAGAAGTTTGGAATCCTGGAAACTTCTCACAGGCAATACAAATGCTAGAACCTGGCATGGAAGGGTTCATGGTTGATGGTCATTCTAAGGTGTTGGTTGTGATTTCTCACTAGTTGTGCTCAGGGAAGAAACAAAAGGAAAGAAATTAGATTCAGGAATCTTTCTTTCTCTCTCTCCCTTCAATCTTTTCTTCTTCCTATGTGATAATAGGGGATAAAGCTGGGAGAATAAGGGGGTCACAGAGAGAAGAACGCACATAGTAGTAAGGCCAGCTGTGTGAGGGTATAAATGTCATTCAGGAATATCAGACAGGGGATTTCCCAGGTCAAAACAAAAGCATAACCAAGAGTTGTGTCAAGTTACAGCTCTTCTTCCTTTACTGCACCTATTACCATCCCACGAGGAAGTCACAAGAATGAAAACAGACCTATAGCCACTGGGAAGCCATTACCTGCAATTTCCATGTGACATATTCATGCATAAAGAGTATCCAAAGAGCCAGGGTATCAAAAGAATGTCCAGTTTACCATTTATACAACCTAGGGTACTGAGGCATGTTCAGTAAGTCTTAGTTGCTATGATTTATTTGCATATCATATTACAGAAGCTATTTTATTGGTAGCTAATTATTACAACAATTCAATAATCAAGAGATGCTTATTTTAATTTCTCATTGAAAAGTGAAGATATACATTTATAGAGATTATTAATTTTAGAAAGATATAACTTTCTATCACATTTTTCTGTTGTTCAGATATAGTATGCCATGCTTGTTCCGGATAGCATAAAACTCTGCATGTAGCCCAGACACCTGCCTCAGTTTTTGAGTTCTGGGATCACAGGTATGAACATAGTGCCTGGCCAACTTTTCTTGAATTACAGTATGTTCTTTATACACCATGTATAAATAATTGGTTATCAATATCAAGCAATATTAGTTATTTCAAAAAACATATTCCATATCATCTTTGTAGCAATACTTTCTACCAGAAATGTATTTATTTCTGATATCATATCAGAGGTGAAAGTGCTTAATTCACAGGGTATTGAATTTAGCCCTTTTCTGATTTGTTTCGATATACACTACCAAAAGGGTGAGTTGGTTGTTGACCTCCAATGACTGATTTCCACTCAACAAGACACAAAGGAATAGAACTCCGGTACATCACAGGTCAACAGGGTGCAACCACCGAAACTCATTTGTTTAGGCCTGATTAAGTCTGGTAGTGGGAGTATGAAAATGAATTCAAAAGGATCAAATAAGAGGAAGGCAGGAGGACAACTGTATGCAGTATGCTTTCATTTCTTCCTACAATAGGGAGCTGTTGCCCTGCGCTGTCAAGTTCATGAACTTGCTAACAGTGTGTTATAGGAACAGTGCGTTTCCTCCATTTGATCTGAGAGAGCTACATCTGAGTGTTCACCGGTGTCCACTTGCCTCCTGAATGTGGCAGCACAGAATTCTTCAATGTCTGACTTTTCAACACGGGCCTGGTATACAAGGCTTTGTGCAAAGAAAATCTACTACATTCCCAGTTCTTCCTTGAAAAGGTTGACAAGGAAACCCAGATGAGACTGTGTTTCACTGTCTGGTTGTCATTGTGTGGTAGACTGCAAGTTCAGGACAGGAGAAGCAGGGTCAGGAAAAGACCCAAACCCAAAACGCGAAAAACAGGATCAGGCATGAAAATAATGCACTAATATTTTCATAAGACAAATCTATTTTCTTTTAAAAAATCACTGCATTGTTTTATACTGATTATAAGGATCCAGTTATGTTGACATTATGTCTGTATTAAATATCGAGAAATTTGGTTTATGTGCTTCCCACGTTTCTTCCCCAAGGTTTTTGCACACAGGCTAACAGATGTTAGTGGTTAGGAGAAAGAGGTGTTAGTGTTGCATCCTACAGAGGTAAGATAGCATCTCCAGGATGTGAACTTCAGGACTGGAATTCTAGCATTCATTTTGCTCTGATTAAGTGTACTTTTTCTGCCCCGTTTTTCTTGCCTATAAGTACTATTTCTAGCCCATTTTTGAAATGTACTAATTACAGTTCTTAAATAAATTCCATAATTTTTCTTAACAAAACAGTCATCCAAACAACCTCTTTACTTAGTTGTGTAAGAAGAAATTTATAAAGCAGGCTGCAACATCTCAGCGCCACACGGCAACTAACCAGTTAGGTGTTAGCTGTTACCCTATAGGATAATAATGTTCTCAGAACATTCATCTCCGTGGGGGAAAAGCTGCACAGAGGTTCCTATAAAATTTGTTTTCTGGAGAGATATTTAGATTTTTACTTTTGTATGTAAATGTTAAAGCAACGAGTTCTACACCTACACAACCTGCCTTCACAGACATTGTAACCATATCACTGCAGAACTCTGTGCACCCTACCCAAATTTAAATACTCACAATGAAGTAATAGGCCCGCTGTGGATCAGAGCCAAACCCACATCCAATTCTTCATCTCTTTGGAAACTGCTACAGTTGAAAGGCTAACGTGGCAGAAAGAATATGAAGGGCAAACCTTAATTTTTACAGCACACTGACAGCTGTAAAAAAATCTATCCCAATAATTAATTCCTCAGCCATTTCTGTTACGAATTCTCTGATAGATAATTCCATTAATATGTGCAGAGCACATAACGCTTGAGGCTCTCGGCTACAATTTACACACTTTGGTGCCTGACTCCTCTATGAAATTTAAATGGTGAAATAAGATAAACCCGCCGATTATCTATCTGTGTGTCTGAAAAATGGATGTAGCAACCACATTTTACAGCTGAAAAGGTTATTTACTTAAGTGAGATTTTGTGTGTGTGTTCATGGAAAGGTCAGATTTTTCCCCCTTCCATCTCTGTGAAATTGCTTCTGCTTTTTAGCAAATCTTTTAAGACGGCGACTCTCCTTGCGGTGTTGACAAGGACGGGGAAAGGATGTGGCTGGAGGAAATCACAGGAGCAACCAACCCTGGGCTAGAACCACAGGCAGCCCATGTTTGTGGTTTTTGAAAGTCTGTCAAAAAAGTTGCATAATATGAAAGTGAAGACTGGACTTCTGAACCAAAATCAATAGCTGGATCTTTGAACTGTCCAAGTACAAAGTTCTAATGAAAATGTCCTTGAGGGAGAGTTAATGGTGGACGTTGACATCAGCCTCACCATCCATCGGTCTGCTAACACGGCAGAGCATTTGAAGATTTCAAAGAATCTGGGACTTGAAAAGTTCAGCTCAAGCAACGAGGGTACAAATGCCTCTGAGGGGTCTGAGAAATAGCTACCCACCACAGAAGAATGTATGATGTATGCCTTTCCTAAACCATGTCAAATTTTAGCCACAGGGCATAATTTACTTCAAGGGGGGGTTGATAACTCCCTAAAAAGAAGCACTCCATGTTCAAACTAATAATTGATCAGACACAAGGTAGCAGGGACTCGTTAGTACATGAGTCACCCAGAAGGACTGATTGGAGGACACATGTCCTTCTCAATACATAGGAAGCAATATTCTGTAAAATTCAATGTTTATAAGATACTGTTTTGTATTGTGTTCCATGTTTGGCTTTCCATATATTACTTGAAGAGAGCATATTTGATCATCTTTACCCTAAAAATTTATTCACAACCTGAATCATTATGATATCATCAAAATAAAAACTGGTGGCTAAAAATTTAAGTCATTTAATACTAATTAGTTTTCTTAGTTTTCCTTGTTTCTAAATGGAGAACAGAAAAATACTAATTACTTGGGAATGAAGCATTTTATAGATTGAGGGAATATAATCCATCATAAAAGAAAGTATACACACTCTCTTGTTTACAAAATTGTTTCCTTAAAGAAAAAGCAGCTTTTATTTGTGATTCTTAGAAAGCTTTGTACTTAATACATCCTTGAAAACAATCACCTACCATGCCATCTAAGGTATGAAAAAATTTTTCGTTGTGTAGGCATTTAAAAAGGATACATTTTCTTACTATTCACACTGTCAAAACTTTACCCTAAACAAAACAAAGTGGTGATTTACAAATGCTATCCTTAGTATTCATTTAGGAGCTATATTTCCAATTGAAATTATCTTTACAGTGCAAGAAGGTACACTATAGTTTATATCACCCCTACAGCAATACTGGATGTTATCTGTACAAAAAATGTATTCATGTCATTGTCTAAACTTTGCAATTTTTCATCACAGTTTTTTTTTTTTATAAGAAATGTTTCAAGCACATAGATGGGTGTGTGACTTGGTACATATTTTGGGCTGGAGTATTTAATCCAAGAGGCCATGTCTTACTTAGCTCCTTAGACTTGCCTCCTCTGTAGCATCTATTGAGTCTTTGCTCTCACACTTGCAAAGAGAAGCAGGCACTGGATCAGGTACTCGATGCTCGAAACTTACTATGTAGACTGATACTTGTCAGCAGATCTACAGAAAGATGGGAATCACAATGACCTTTATGGAAGGGAGAGGAACAACAATGGACATAGTAAAATTCAAGCAAATGTGTGGCTCCCCTTGGAATTCAACTTCACCTGAGTCTCACAGGATACTCTGAAGAATGAGATTGTTTTTCCAAATTTTCCCATTATGACATGAGACTATCATAAATTAACTCGTGACTTTCTTGACAGCACAGTAAGTAATGCTTACCCTCCAAGATATTTCTAGTGAGGTAATGCCTACAAGCTAAACAATCCATCTGAGGCCACCGAGCATCAATGGTTACTTTGCATACATTATAGTTTTGCTGTCAATCAAAGCAGATCTCAGAGTACCATCCCTCTTATCCATGGCAGCCTGGAAAAGTGGTACAAAAGACTGGATGAAAATATGCCATTCCCAGGAATATGGCTAGTCATGTAAGGATGAAACTGCCTTGTTCAAGTCACCCATGAATAGTGTCTTTTGATGTACATTTCTCGACAATCCTTTTGTCTTGGGTATCTCAAGAGTAAAATGTGCTACATGGACCAGACTAAAAGTTATGGCTCCTGGGAGCTGTGCTGGGTTTGATTAGTTGATAATTTTGTATTTCCCTTTCAGCTCCTTCAGTCTTTTCTCTAGCTCCTTCATTGGAGTCCTTGTGTTCAGTCTGATGGTCAGCTGCAAGCATCCTTCTCTGTGTAAGTATGGTTCTGGTAGAGCCTCTGAGGAGGTATCCATATCATGTTCCTGCCAGTAAGCACTACTTAGCATCAGCAATAGTGCTTGGGTTTAGTGGCTGCATATGGGGTAGATCCCCTAGTGAGCCAGTCTCTATATGATCTTTCTTCAATCCCTGCTCCTCTATTTGTCACTGTATTTTCTCCCTTGAGTGTTTTGTTCTCCCTTCTAAGAAAGAATGAAGAATCCATCATCTGCCCTTCCTTCTCTTTGAGCTTCATAAGTTGTGTGAATTGTTTCATGGGTATTCATGCTTTTTTGGGTTAGTATCTGCTTATAACTGAGTATATACCATGAGCATTCTTTTGTGACTGGTTTACCTCACTCCAACCAATGAAATCACATGGAGAGATTCATGGCCCCAGGTGCATATGCAGCAGAGGATAACATTCTTTGGCATCAATGGGAGAAGAGGCCTTTGGTCCATTGAAGGCACATTTTCCTGGTGTTAAGGAATGCCAATGTGCTGAGGTGGGATAGGGTGGTTGGAAGAGGGACACTCTCATGGAGACAGTGGGAGGGTGAGGAGGGATGGAATTGGGAGAATGGGATAACATCTGAAATATAAATGTAGAGAATATTCAATTAAAAATGAAAAAAGAAAGAAAATTATGGTTCAAAGTGCAAAATGTTTTCTAATACATTTTTTTCTAATAATTGCTAATCTATATCCTTGATGTTTGTAAAACAATTGAAGTGAGATCCCTGAAGGGACAAACAAGAATTTCCTTTACTCCTGCAGTAATCTGAATTTGTGACAAAGTTCACTATTCATTTCCATTTATGTTTTGAAATTTTACTGATAACTCCAGAAGTCTCACCTACACACAGCCTATTTCCTCAAACTGAACCTAACATATGCAGTCATTTTGGGGGTACATATGCATTCATTGTGGGGTACACTCACTGTGTTACTCTGAAACTTGACAGTTATCTTCATGGCCTGCTTCCCTAAATTTAATCATGGCATATACACGATTTATACATCCTTTGAATATTTCCATCTGTTGGATTCATTCCTCTCCTCTTATATTTCACTGTACTCATTATTTTATCATCATGTAGGCCAGAGAGCTCCTAAGAATAAAAATTTCTCTCCACTTTCTCTTTGTCTCTGTCTCCCTGTCTTTTTGTCTCTGCCCTCCTCTCTCCTATATCTATATCTATCGCTATCTCTATCTCTATCTCTATCTCTATCTATCTATCTCTATCTCTCTCTCTATCTATATCTATATATCTAAGTATTTTGAATGTGCATTATAAACAAAGCCTCAAAGAACAGAGAGCTGTAGAATCTCTCATGCTTTTCCAGTCCTCAATGTCATTGTCCTTGAAGTTTTGTCTCCCTTTTAAACTTTAACTCTTCAATTAAAATAAGAGTTAACAAAAGTACCTATGTTTGGAATGTTCCAAGAATTATAAATAATGATGTGTGTGAACCACACATTACAAATGTATTGGCATACAAAACAGATAATGAACTTGTCTTAGTCCATTACAGCCTTAAAAAAAACTGCAGTAATCAGCAATGTCACAAAATATTCATACATTAAAGCAACATCAGTGGAGACAGAGAGACAGAGAGAGAAACAGAGACCCACACACTACTAACAGGGCCCTTCTTCCTATTCCTTTACAGAGCCCTTCCTCCTGCTCTCATGAGGCCAATTTCAGAATGGAGGGATTAAAAGAAACCATCCAAAACAGTTCTTGAAAGAAGTCTTTGGATTTCTTTCTATGAACTGTCATTAATTTGCCTTCTGTCTATAGAAAATGTTTATAATTTTTGCATATAATCTAAATATAAAAATCTAAAATTTTCCATTTTAGATTCCCTCCTAGAAAAAAGTTTTATTTTTATGTTTTGTCTGTTAACTATGTGTATGTGTTATTGTCTTTGTGAGGATATATGTACACTTGAATGTGGGCAGACACAGAGGAAAGAAACTTTATATCCCTTATAAGTGGAGTTAGAGGAAATTGTGTGCCCTTGACATATTTGTTAAGATCTAAATTCAGGTCCTATGTTAGAAAAGTACACATTTCAGACTGGTGAGCCATTTCTATTGCCTCATAAAATTTCATACAAAATTAGATCAAAGATACAAAATTACTCTAACTATTAAGAAAATGTATGTCGAATATGTGAAAGCAGTTAAGCTCATATTAAGGACTCTAAACACTCATGAATGGCGCAGTTATTAAGTCAAACTGTCCACTTGTCAAATGTGTGAACAAGTAGAACTCATCATATTTTATTATGTAGTGATTTCTCCCTTTCATTTATTATGTCTAAAGGAGAACAAAGTTAAACCATATCACACAATTCTCTGCCCATGAAAAGAACTGAGAAAACTATTTAAAAGACATTAAGTGCAACTATCCTTATAAGGAATATTGCATTTATCATACTTACATTTAGATTTCTTCACTCGTCCTGTAAAAATAGTGTATAAAGAAATCCCATCCCTCTCCCCATGTTACAGGTCCTGGGAAAATATGAGGAACCCTTAAATTCAATCCTCAGATCAATAGACAGTCACAGTGGATGCTTCAGATGTATTTCCTTTACCCTTGCTCTACACCATGCAAAGATGGTGAAGAGGAAAAACCAGAGAGTATAATTTTTATAGTGGTGATTATAAAAGTCCACTTTGCATTTACAATCACACCACCTAAGTAAAAAATAAATACAACCCATTGCATCATTTCTCTGTAGGGCTGTTAAAGTACCTCCCAAGACACCTTGAATATGAGTCAAAGTATTTGATCCCTACTTCTATTTTTTTTTTAATTTAGAAAGGCCTCTTTCTCTTCACAAATACACACTTTGCTTTGGCTGAGATAATCCTGGACTATTACAAGGGGACAAAAAATTTTGGAGAGTTCTGTTTTTCATCGCTTCCATTAAAATCCTTTTCATTTTTACCTCCAGAAAATTGTAAAGCACCTTACTTCTCCTATGATAGTTCAGCAAATGAAATAGGTATAAATATATATGATTTAAGAACAGTTGAAAATGACACCAGACTTTGGACAATTTATTTTGTAACATAAATTGCCGATCTCCAAAGAATGGTGAACTTAATAATGAAGATGGAATAATATTTTTAAACTTTTAGAACTTGCATAATGTACAAAAAGGAAAGATATTTCCTTCTGAACTGAAAACAGAAATCTGAGGAGATTGCAAGCAACATAAGTATTTTAAAAGAAATAAAAACACAATTTAAACTCAAAAATTATTAGTAACTTGTGTGGTTTAACAAATTTTCCAGAGGAGCTAAGGATGTGTATGGTATAAAAAGAATTAGTAAGCTGTACACATCAGACATAGGAGGACTGATGTGATTTTAAAAGGAAAAATAATTACCAGTTATTTCACTCAGTCAGAAAGTAATATGTAATCATCTGTTTTCTTAACAAGTAAATCAACACCAAGGGTTTGCTCCAACACATTTTCTCTCTAAATTTATGGCAATTATATTCACTGTTAATACATAACCACAATTTAAGTATCTTGATTCAATATTGAGTAACATTTTATTGATAGGAGATCTCTCTCTCTCTCTCTCTCTCTCTCTCTCTCTCTCTCTCTCTCTCTCTCTTTCTCTCCCTCCCCCCCCCCCTCTCTCTCTCTCCTTGTCTCGATCTAACATAAAAAAAATTTTGACCAAAAATTTTCCCAGAAGCAAAATATTCTCAAATCTACTTCCATGGAAATCCTGATCCAGCCAGTAATCCATCAAAGATCAAAGCAACAGAATCCTACAAAGATGTTGATCCATAAAAGCTTGGGCAGGGTGGAAATATTTGTGACCTCTAAGGCTGAACAGAGCCCCTGACACCAATAGCCTTAGACTTTGAAGTTGCATGGCTTGTTGGGGGCGGGGGGAGGTGATCGGCTTAGTGTAGGAGGGAGAGGCAAAGCAGGGAAGAGAAGTTAGACCAAATATTTCTTCATACCTGCATTGATAAGCTTCTGTGTTGAGCAAGACACCAATCTGGCTAAAAATACAACAGCAAAGCAAAACAGGAAACCAACAAAAACGTGAGTCACTTTCCATTCCTTAAATGCCTATCAACACCAGTGAGGAACATTTCTGCTTTTTCAATAATGCCCCGCAGTCATGCCAGTAAAATGGACAGTGTTGCAAAACTGTTTTATAGGACATTATATATCCCATAAAATTAACAAGGTATATATTAGACAAATTGAAATATAGAAATAATCTAGTTACTGTGTCCAAAATTTACAATTACTAGCAACTACAAGTGCTTCAATCTAGGTAGGAAGTTATTTTGTTTCACCAATAGCAGTAAACAGTATTGGTTGGTTGGTTAGTTGGTTGGTTGATTTTTTTTTTTTTTTTTAATGAGCAAACCAGCATGTGATGCTTTGGAATATGTTCACATTGTATTAAAATTAGTTCAATAAGAACATTACTCACTGTGGTTCAATTGTGGTTCATATCACTTCATTGCTTAACATATATAACAAAAGTCTGGAAACATAGAATTTGAGAAGAACAATAGTCCTTTATGGGGAGCGACAAAGATTACGGAGACTTTTAAGATTCTATGAGTTATTCATAACTGCAATATAAAACCCATTTTATTATATAAGTTACTGTGAAAATGAGAAATAAAGAAGCCTGAATTAAGACATACAAATTTTATTATAAATTATTGCCTTGACAATGACTATAGCGCTGGTCAATGAAATCAAGGTTTTACTGGCAGAGCTCTCTGATAAAGCATTGTACACCTTCACTGAAGTTTTATTTCTAAAATTCAGAATGCATCCTACAGACATGCATGCTCTGTCAAACTATACTAGAGAAGGCTTCTCAAAGCACCCAGAGTCTACTTAAACCATGATTACTGAATGTCATAAACTGCAAAGATTTACTGTTCATACAAAATTTTCTGGCCTTACAGAAGTATAATAGGTTGAATGTAGAAAATGAAGACTTTAATATTTGTGCTATTAACCTTTAGGATATAAATATCAAATTAGTTCATTTTTGGAATTTCTTGTAACCTGCCGTTTAATTTCAAAGGTTTCTGTAAAGATGCTGGATTAAATTTATACTATTTGTTATATAAATTTTGGCATGGCACTAGGACAAGATGTTTTAAAATTTTTCAAATGATCATACAACTCTTTACCATTGTTATTTTATACCACACCCTTAGGCAACGATTCAACCTTAATATTTATGATGTACGATTAAAATTCTAATAAACTCTGGAAAGCATTAAAGATGCTGTATGTCCTTCAGTATCAAACATGAAACCAAAATTTAATAATTATGACAGAAATAAATAAGAATACCCATCTCATCATCACGGATCATCCTGCTTGTTGTCAATACAAACAAGTACTACAGAAAAGTTTTTAAATACATTTAGAATTTATTATCAGTAAATGCAATATATATATATACATATATATTGCTGTGGACCGTAGGTCATATAAAATTATATTTGTACAAAACAGAGTTGAGTGCGAAAATGTTTACAGAGTTCTAAGTTTCTGTTTTTAAATCAACTTGTGAATTTTCAGCAGTGGCATTACAATGGGGTGTTTGGCTAAATAAGCTTTATCATGCCAGAAGCAAAACCATAGGAACTATGCCTTACTGAAGATGGGAAGTTTGAAAATGTGTGTTTAAATCGTACATTACAATATAGGTCTCAAGGAAGAATAAACTTGGAACTCACAGGAAAAAACAAATTAACTCTAAGACAGGATAGAAAAAAGATGAGAGTCTGTGTGGAAGAGAACAATCTCTTCACTTTAGTGCAGAATATGCAGAATAAATCTATCAGGCAAATGAAGGTGGCTAATAATGCAGACAGGGCTAATTTGTGATTTTATACTATTCTGAAAAGGAAATGACAACACTGTAAAGAAATGCTACCAACTCAATTCCAGATGGTCTAATAATATATCGATATGCTCTTCTTTTTTCACTGCTTTGCTCAAGAAAGTGATCTTTAGACAATGCGACATAGAGAAATAACAGAAATGCAGTTCCATGAATAGATTATTTCTAACGACCTATCAAAATGAATTCCAATCTTCAGATAAAAAGAAGATTGAATGCAACCTCCTGAGTGAACTGATAAAGTTTTTAATATCTAAGATATACAAAGATATCAAAAAGCTAGACACCAGAGAATCAAATAACCCTATTAAAAAATGGGGTACAGAGCTAAACAAAACCTTCTCAGCTGAGGAGTATCGAATAGCTGAGAAATATCTGAGGTAGTGCTCGACATTCTTAGCCATCAGGGAAATGCAAATCAAAACAACCCTGAGATTCCACCTCACACCAGTCAGATTGGCCAAGATCCAAAACTCAGATGACAGCAGATGCTGGCGAGGTTGCGAAGAAAGAGGAACACTTCTTCACTGTTGGTGGGGTTGCAAACTAATACAACCACTCTGGAAATCAGTCTGGTGATACCTCAGAAAATTGGACATAATACTACCTGAAGACCCAGCTATTCCACTTCTGGGCATATACCCCAGAGACACCTTAGTATACAACAAAGATATATGCACCACAATGTTCATAGCAGCTCTATTTATAATAGCCAGAAGCTGGAAAGAACCTAGATGTCCTTCAGTAGATGAATGGATACAAAAATTGTGGTACATTTACACAATGGAATACTACTCCAGCAGAAACAATGACTTAACGAAATTCTTAAGAAAATGGCTGCATCTAGAGAATATCATTCTGAGTGAGATAACCCAGTCACAAAAGAACAGACATAATATGCAGTCACTGATAATGGAATGCTAACCCCAGAGGCTCGCACTGCCCCAGAAACAACTCACAGACTGTATGAAGCCCAAGAAATAAAGAAAACAAAACAAAACAAAACAAAAAAATCTTTATACAACGAGAAAACTTTGACTATTTCCATGTTACATTTTGTTTTACATGTACTTTCTGCTCATTGTAACTATTAAGTTTTCAATGCATACTATCAAACCTTTAAAAAAATCAAGTACTGACTAAAAAATATATTCATACAGTTTTATGTAAAAATTATTTTAAAATCTGAAAAAAAGTACTGACAAAAATGTATTGTATAATTTTATGCAAAAAATGCTTAAAATCTGTACATTTTTCTTTGTTTTGTAAAATAAAGTTGTTAAAACAAAAAACAAAAAAAAATGGATATTTTATTTATGTACATTTGAAATGTTATTCCCTTTCCCTGTTTCCCTTCTGGAAATCTCCTATCCCCTTCTTCCTCTACCTGCTTCCATGGGGGTGCAGGCACACACACACACACACACACACACACACACACACACACACACACACACACACTCACACACAAACACAGACACACACACAGACACACAGACACAAATACTCCCTTCTCCCCTCTCCAGCATTTCCCTACTCTGGGGTATCAATCCTCTCCAGGACCAAGAACTTCTCCTCCCATTGATGTCTGACAAGGCCATCCTCTGCTACACATGCAACTGGAGCCACAGATCTCTCGATGTGTACTCTTTGGTTGGGGGTGTGGATCTTTTGCCTTGTTCCATTCTACATATTCAGAATAAATCGCCTACAGACATCAATGTTATGTTGACTAAGTTGTACATGGTTCTGACTTTGAAGATAAGACCTATGAAAGGCAAAGACCTAAAATGAAGGTGTCAAACAAACACTGGTTACAGTAAAGAAAGGGAAATGCTTACACATACAGATAAAAATTATGCTTGAATTTTGAATAATATATAAACTAATCATAAAAATACACAGGAAATGTATGGAAATTAAAAAAACATACATGTGCTTTATGTTTTTGTGTCTATGAATCTGTATGGAAAACCCTTTTTTTCTTGATTGTATGAATTGGTACCATGTGTGTTTTCAATCAACCATTTCTTGTGCTCAACTGTAAGACCAGTATCCCATGTTCATTGTTGAAATCCTTATCCTTAGAACAACAATATCAACCGACCAGACACCCCAGAGCACCCAGGGACTAAACCACCAACCAAAGATAACACAAGGAAGGACCCATGGCTTCAGAGGCATGTGTAGCAGAGAACATTGTCTGCCATCAATAGGAAGAGAGGCTCTTGGTCCTGTGAAGTCTCTATTCCCAATGTGGGGAGAGATGGCTCAGTGGTTAAGTGCACTGATTGATTTGCCAGAGGTCCTGAGTTCAATTCCCAGTAACCATATGGTGGCTCACAATCATCTGTAATGGATCTGATGCCCTCTTCTGGTGTGTCTGAAGACAGCTAAAGTGTACTCACATGTAATAAATAAATGTTTTTTTTAAGTATTACCTTAGAACCCTAGAAAAATCCTATTTTTTAACCCTATGAAGTGGCACCACATTTTATACACACACACACACACACACACACACACACACACACACACACACACACACACACACACACACACACATATATATATATATATATATATATATATATATATATAATCTCCTTTCCCTTCTACCTAGATATAGATAAAAGATTCAGCTTTGGACACCAAGAAGCCATAGGAAACATAATAAAAGATAAGCTAAGGCAAAGCTATCCCACACATCCCCTTAAGAATCTTGGAAGATGACTACTGAATAGAAGACTACTTAATCTTCTGAAAGGCATAACTAACACTGTACTTTCCTTCAATCCTTAATTGTGACTTATTTATTAAGACTTATCATATGCTAGTTGGATCTGACTGCCATCCCAGGTCTCCCTCCTGATAGAGCCTGCAGAAGTGAGAAGCATGAACAGTCCTCTGAGCCCCATTGTCTAGCTCTGGACTTTCTCCTCCATCTGGAGGAGCATTGCAGAACCCCAAGAGCATCATGATTCATTGTGGAAACCTTGGGGGTGGCGATACTAACCAGCTTGAAATTCTGTACCACCACCCATCCTGGCTGGACCTGCCTACCACCCATGCTGGTCTTCCTGGGACAGCCAGCAAGAAAAAGAACCTAGCACAACTGTCCTCTGAAAGTCCCTACCCAGAGGCCATTAGAAAGAGTATTTCTTGTACACAACTTGAAAACATTATTAACTCATTAACATATAATCACTTATAAAAATTCAGCAGTACAAAATTATAATTTATGATAATTATAAATATATATGTAATGTGTGTATGTAAATGTAATGTAAAATGTAGGAAATTAGATACTTAGAAAAAGCATTTAAATTATTCCATTACAATGTTATTGTTAAAATTTTGTCTCTGAATATCAAAGGCCATTAAACATTATACTTATAAGTTTAAAAACAACTAAAAGTGTAAACTAAAATTAATGCTCCGTCTACCATTTTTATGTTAACATGTACATCTTCAGCAGATGCAAATAAACACACAGAACATACATGTCCTTATAATGCTTTGCTTTTCTTTGTGACTGTTAATGGCACATACGTGACACATGTAGAAAAGGCTGAGATCATAGGTTTGTCAAATGAACTTGAGAGGTCAGTCTGCATGCTCACCCATTTCTTACATTAAATGTTTCATGCTTCTAGCCTTCGAGGTTAGCCTTTCTGACCTGTCTGTATCAACTTGGGTGACATGTCTTCTTTGTGAACAGCTTCTTCAGTATTTATTCCTCATCTGTGACAGATCATAACTAACCAATTTTCATTGTTTTGTGTACATCAATTCACTTATTGGTGAAAACTATATGATTTCTAGTTTTGGCTATTGTGCAAGTGTGTTCCTAACTTTCTGCACACTGGCATAGCCCATATCTGAAATTCTCTATCTTAGGCTGAGTAACAAAATTTTCTGTCAACGGCATGTGTCTATGCAGTTTTTAACAAATATTGATAAAGAAGGTCCAAGACTGATTTGTACATTTTGCCTTTCATTCTGCCTTTCATTCTAGACTTTATGGTGAGCAGTGTGTGTGTGTGTGTGTGTGTGTGTGTGTGTGTGTGCACAACCACAGTTTTTAAAAGAATAGATTGATACTGATGATTAATAAATGATGAGCAGGAGGATTTAAAATTTATTCCTTGTGTGGTTTTATACTTTTAAAACTAAATACTTAGAGCAGCCATGAACCAAAAAAAAAAAAAAAAAAAACTATAAACAACATTTTAAAATACAAATAGTTCTGTTACTCTATTTTTTATGTAACTTTCCACAAATTATTTATTTCTTATATATTCTATCTCAGAAATAAATTTGCAAATTTAAAAGAAAACAATGATATAGATCGTAAAATATATATATATATATATATATATATATATATATATATATATATATATTTAATTTAAAAATTCAGGATACACCAAAATCAGAGTAAGCATCTCAGTTTGATGTGATGTTTGTTACACAAAGGTAAGCAGAAGAACGAAATATCTCCCCTAATTCCGAAGGAGCATGCTGGAAGTACACATGACTTTACTCCAGGTCTTTTCACTAACAGGGAATTCTGGAAGAATAAATCGCACTGTTCCTCCCTAGGGAGAACACCTGTGATTGGTAAGCTGTCACTAACATTTAGGGAACAGAAAAGGATGAAGTGAGATATCAAATTTCACAAGTCCATAGGTGAACAAGAGGAAAGAAACCAGGAGGAGATTCTCATTTTCTGCCGTGGTATTTAACTACAAAACTTTTTCGTAGACTGGGGAAAATCACTTCAGCTCACAAGAACTGTTTCCGGGGGCAGAGGGGCGGTACAGGAATGGAAGCTTCACTCTACAAAGGACACAGCGAAATGTCAGTAACTAAGGCAAATATTTCAGGGGCTTAAATTAGTAGGTCTGCCACCGCTTTTGAATTATCTTTATCTTCCATTTCCCTAAAGAATGCCTTCCTACAGAGGCACTCCCCCGCTCATGCTAGAGAATGGCATTTAAAGATACAGGAGGGTGAGCTATTTGATTAAAGAAGAGAAGCATCCCCATGCGAGGAAGGAAGTCTTAAAGTATGAGAGACAAATGAGATTAGGTACCACGTACTATTTGCTTCCTAAGAACCTTTACAAAAACCAAGTCTGACTTAAGAAGGTAAACTTGTTGTCCTGAGGTACTGTAAATGACATTATTAAATATCGTAAACTGAAGATTAACTTCCCTGTGTGTAAATTTGCCTATATTTGAATAGCAAAGATTCTAAATAATCCTTCAAAAGTCTGGAGAGAAGTTAGCAGCTTGTATAAGCCTTTTACCCTTCTTTAACATGAAAGTAAACCACCAAAGCCGCTATGTATAAGAAAAGGGTAATCAAGAAAAATATCATTAAAGTGTATTTGAGATTAACTGTTTCAAGTGCTGATCTGATACCTGGATTTTGTTTTTTAAAGGCTGCCGATTGACTCAGTGGTCTGAGCAGACCGAATTGTATTTTTGCAAGGCTCTTCAACAGAACGCCAAATAAATAGCTTTTCTCCCGCTGCCCGGTTTGCTGTTTGCTTAAGCAAAAAATCCAATTTCTGGAGAGGACTCCACAAAGGCTAAATTCCCTGCCATTTACAAGTGTCCCATTAGAGGAGCTTTCTATATGGAAATAACATTCCAGGACAAGGGAGAAGCCTGAGGTCTGAGGTCCACTGTTCCTGGTGTGTTTTATCATTTCTTTTTCATTTCAGGAGTAGAGCTGTTTTCCCAGGAGAAAGAGGGAGAAAGAAAGACTCCTGTTTGAATACAAATGTCTCAGGAAACCAGCTCTTTCTTTAAGAGTGAAATCTGTCCTTTGTTTTTTTTTTTTTTTTTTTTTTTTTATTCCTCAAGGACCAGAGTAGAAGTGATGGCTTCATGCTCACGTGGAGTCTGATTAAGCCTCTCTCTCTCTCTCTCTCTCTCTCTCTCTCTCTCTCTCTCTCTCTCTCTCTCTCTCTCTCTCTCTCTCTCTCTCTCTCTCTCTCTCTCGCTCTCTCTCTCTCTCCTCTTTCTTTTTCTTCCTCCTCTTCCTCCCTCCCTCCTTCCTTTCTCTCTATCCCTCTCTCTTTCTTTCTCCCTCTCCCACTCCCTCCCTCCTTTCTTTCATTCTTTCTTTCTCTTTCTCTCTTTCTTCCTTCCTTTCTTCCTTCCCTCCCTCCTTTCTTTCTTTCTTTCTTTCTTTCTTTTTTCTTTCTTTCTAACTTTCTTTCTTTCTTTCATTTTAAATTAAGCATTCAAAGTGAAATTTGTAATCGGAGTGCTGTGGATTAGAGACAGCTAGCTAGGTTTGAATGAGATAATGACTCTCTCCTTTAGTTCATCTGGAGGATGCTTTTATTTGAAAACAGTCACGATTAGAATCACACAATCTGTGTGTCTGGCTTAGAGAATGTCATTTATAGATCTGGTACTTTAAAAAGATAGCTTCATTTTCCTATTAGGAGAGGAGAAAACAAATTATAACGCAGGTCCTTAAATTTTCAAAATGTCTTATAACTATTAAGACTAATGGTAACAATGCTAAGCTCACTGATCCTTTTAAAGGAGCTCCCAGGGACTGTAACACTAACCAAAGAGCGCACATGGAGGGACCCATGGCTCCAGCTGCATATGTAGCACAGAATGGCCTTGTCATGCATCAGTGAGCCTTCGTCCTGCCAAGGCTAAATGACCCAGTGCAGGGGAATGCCAGGCTGGGCAGGAGGGGAGAGTGGGTGGGTGGGTGAGTGGGGGGGAGCAACCTGATACAAGTAGGGGGAGGGTATCAGATAAGGGCTTTAAAGAGGGGAAACAAGAAAAGATGATAGTGTTTGAAATGTAAATAGAGAAAATATCCAATAAAAGAATTGATTTTTTTAAACTTTATTTTAAAAAATAAAGATAAAAAAAATTTAAACATTTTTGCATAAATGTATAGAAATACAATTGTGTCAGTGCTTGGCTTTTTTTTTTCTTTTTTTTTTAAAGGTTTGATACTCTGCATTAAGGTCTTACTATTTACAATGAGCAAAAAGTACATGTAAAACAGGGTGTAACTCAGAATTAGTCAACTTGTTCTTGGTGTATAAGGATTTAGCATGACTTTTTTTTTTTTTGTTTTGTTTTGTTTTGTTTTGTTTTTTTCTTGAACTTCACACAGTCTGTGAGCTGTTTCTGGAGCAGTCCGAGCCTCTGGAGTTAGCATCCCACTATCAGTGACTGCATATTATGTCTGTCCTTTTGTGACTGGGTTATCTCACTCAGGATGATATTCTCTAGATGCAGCCATTTTCTTAAGAATTTGGTTAAGTCATTGTTTCTGGTGGCTGAGTAGTATTCCATTGTGTAAATGTACCACAATTTTTGTATCCATTCATCTACTGAAGGACATCTGGGTTCTTTCCAGCTTCTGGTTATTATAAATAGAGCTGCTATGAACATTGTGGTGCATGTATCTTTGTTGTATATTAAAGTGTCTCTGGGATATATGCCCAGAAGTAGAATAGCTGGATCTTCAGGTAGTACTATGTCCAATTTTTTTGAGAAAAATTGATATTTAAAACCCATCTCATAGATTTAGGTATCTAGCATATTCTCAGACCAATTTTGAACTCGTGCAGCTAAAGATTAATTCACTGTCTTTGGGTTTTCAATATAAAGAAAAAAAAACATATATTTTGTAATATAAACTATTGCTTCAAAAATTTCCATAAAAGGACAGCACCCACTGAAAGAGTCCAAGAGGAGGTTTGAATTAGATGGAAGCTTATTGGCTCAGCTGATAGACACAGTGTAGAAAATAAAGGATAAAATAGTGTGTTCTGAAGTGTCATAAAAAAAACATAAACAAAACTAATTATCCCCATATGGAACAAGGAAATGAGTCTGGTGAACTTTTTTTCCCATGTAGTTACTGCAGCTGAATTTGTTTACTCATTAATGATAAGAACTCTAATTAATATTAATGAGTATGTTCAAAGAAAATATAACTTTCTTTCACAGTGTTGCCATTGGCCTCAACTTTGACCATGCTTAAGAAGCCTTCTTTCTCTGAGCTACACTAAACCCAGCCCTTATTCAATAGGTAATGAACAGTAATTGTTTATCAAACATGAACCAGAGAGTCTGGGCTCGTTTACCTTGGTTTTCTCTTCATGCCCTATGTCAGTTGCCTTTGCATTGGGAACTGGCTATGTACAGTGAGAGAAAGCTACTTGTCAGTCATTTCTCATTGCAAAGAATAATGGTCTAATATTTTGAGTGACATTTCTGCCTAGAAGCAAATGTAGAGATTTCATTCTTTAGGCAGATTAAGATAGTGTAATGGATAGACAGGGCTAGTGCTTTGACTTCTTCCAGATTACTGTATGAATATAACCAAACATCTAAAAGAACTGCAGGAACAAATTGAGAAGAGACTGAAGACAGATCCTAGCATAGGTGTCCTCTGAGAGGTTCTACCAGTAGCTAACTGAGACAGACAACCATTGGACTGACCTCAGGAATCCCTATGGAGCAGTTAGGGGAAGGACTGAAGGAGTTGAAGGGGATGGCAACCCTATAGGAAGATCAACAGTATCAACTAATCCAGACTTCTCAGAGTTCCCAGAAACTAAGCCAACAACCAAAGAGCACACATGGGCTGGTCCATGACCCTTGGCACATATGTAACAGAGGATTGCCTTGTCTGGCATCCATGGGAAAGGATGTTCTAATCTTGTAGAGAATTTATACCCAGGGAATGGGGACGTGGGAGGTGAGGGACTGGAGTGGGAGGTGGGTTATGGGAAATGGGTGTGAGATTATAGACTTGGGGAAGGGTACCTTCTCAGAGGAAAAGGGGAAGGTGGGTGGGAGCAAACTCTAGGAGGGTGGACTGGGAAGGGGAGCAACATTTGGGATATAAATAAATCAATTAAAGTAAAACCAAGGGCAAGCTAATTACAAAAATGATTAAGTAAGGAGAGATCAGCAAACAGGATACAGGAAATGTTCTGAATGATTTAAATTATTCATTTGTAAAGGAAAACTGTTGCCAAGGTTTTCTCATGCCTACCATTCATCCCAAATTAGCGATCAATCATGTTTGGTAAGCCAAGGCTGTCTTCATCCATCCTTTTATCCATTCACTCATTTATCCATTCTTCTGATCGTGACTTAAGCATATCATGATTGTGCATGAGGCCATCTTGAATTTCCACCACCTCCACTAGTGTAATCTCTGAGCATATAAACAAATGGGCTTTGCCATTCAAACCTTTTTCAATGCAACATTGATACTTATGATGGCAACATTTTCTTCTTACAGGCTTGGATCCACAATTTACTCTATTTGGCAAATTGCATTGTCTAGATGATAGAATTTAAAGTCTGACAGAGACAAATGTTTGCTCAAATTTCATTCACTCAAGGCACTGTGAGTGCAGTATGTAAGATCTATGTGGCATACACTGAGTCACTCCATGCAATTCAATTACAAACAAGACTAAGTTGGTAAGCCAGCCAGAGGCCACTGTAATATTTTCTGGTGCTAAATATTCTTTCTTTGTTTAAAAAAAAAGGGACAAATAATCCATTCTAATTAGATATATGTTTTTTAAAAAATATGACAAATAATTCATTCTAATTTAATATGAGTAATATCCAAATTTATTTTAGTACAAATCATACCTTTTTTTTTCTCTCACAAGGATTTGGAATATTGAGAAGTGTGTTTCATACCTCACACTGAGCTAGAGGACTTCATTTAGATAATAATTTACAATTGAGCTATTTATTAAGAAGCATTTGTTCTTTTCCTCTTAAGTTCAAGTACAGAAATGGAGTATATTTGTGGTTTTTTTGTTTGTTAGTTTTGATTTAGGAAATGAAATTGAGTAGTTGAGGGGTGTCGAATAAAATATCATCAGACTGAGTCAACCAAAGGAAAGAGTTGGTTATCACTGGGGCATGACATCACACTGGCTCCCTACTTCTTTCTTTCTTTTTGTCTTTCTTTTTCAAAATGTTTATTTTATTAATTCACTGTATTCATAAGATGTTAACACTTTAAATATTTTCATTTATATCATAGATGTAGTTAAAAATTATTTATACTTTTTAAAGGACCTAAAGTTCTCCCAAATTTCAGTAGAGGCAGTTTTAGTGTATGTTTCATCTAGCAATTATTTTTTAAAATGAATGCAGAAATAATTGGTTCCAACTATGTAAATATATTACAGCATGCCATCATTGCAGCAAATCAAAAGTGCTTGCAAAGCTGAAGAGTAAGTTACAAAGAAACAATAATTCTGGGTTACACGGATTGTGCAGTGTTTTCAAAGCTCTTAAGAATTACCCACTGACACAGACTTCTGACATTTAAGAAGCCTTCCCACTTCTTTCTGATTAGGAACATACAGCCCAGGCTACGAGAGGTTTTCATGATTCTCTGGACATTTTATTTTGGCAGCATTTGGTCTGTTGCTGAAAGCGTGGAGGAAGTTGAAAGAATCATTAGGTGGAAAGAGAAGTCAAGTCCCAGCTGGATTTTCATACTCCGTTTTAGAGAAAGGAAAGGTGAAATGTTTCTTCCTAGCAACGTATGGGGCTGCTGGATCCTTAGGATTGAACTCTGCAGAAAAATTATGACATGCCGGAAAATCAAATAAAAACAAGTTTCATGTATACTCTTCATATCATTCATCATATTGGTCCATCTTTTTCATCATTAAATTTCTTCTGTTGTCATCAACTGTACAAGACTTTGAGTTTCCCTTTATTTTATTTAATAAACAATTACCTCTCATATTTTCTCTGTAGAGGCAGCAGTTAACAATTTAAACATTTTTATGGAATTTAAATTAGCACATTTGAAGGTTTCTCAAACTAATGAAGTCAAACAGCAACGTTGTGATAATATTCATAATCTTTAACCTCTTCAAAGTTTAGTATTAGGAATGAAGTTCCTCCATAATGGCCATCATAAGTGGATAACTTTTATTTTAGGAAGAACCTGATTCAGGGATACTTTACTAACTCCATACAAGTGGACATCATTAGTTTGGGCGTAGAAGGTGTGTATTTGTTTGTAGTTCCTGGACGTAAGCTTCTTCTAGGGACAACATAAACTTCACACCCATGTGCTCAGCTATATTCCCCACACCCACTGCAATGATTCCTGCTTTGATTCTGACCTAATGAATCTGCAGAACACCAACCAGAATTGATTGTAGCACCCTGTGGGCATGGCATGCATGATCAAAGGACTACAGCTTCCCCAGAGCAGATGGCTCACTGATCCTTTTGTGTTGAGTGCTAGAACCAGAGACTCTTTTTAGGGATGAGAGTCTATGCAGCCCCCCAAACCAAGATACCAGTGCAGAGTTAGCCAGGACACGAACTGGAGCAAACACACATGCATGGGGAGATACAGACAAAAATGTACATAGTGTACAGTATACATAGTGTAAAGGGGGCCAGTTCTTTGTTCATTACTTTGTAGAAGGGCAATTTTTATTTTGTCACTTTAATTTGAAATGTCCTGTCATTACCTTTTGTATATTACACTTATGCTCCTTCCCCTTTATGACTTCAGAGTAAGGTATGTCTTATTTGAATTATTTGAACACAAAATAACTCCAACAATACAATAACAAAGGGCAAATAAACTGACCCTCAAGAAAAGATGTTACATGCAAAATAATTAAAGCAAGTAAGCTTCAAAGTGGAGGGCAAAGGAGGCTTTATTGTAATACAAGGCTGTCAAGCACAGCACTTTCTTAATTAAGTGACTTTTTCTTTGAAAGCACAAGGTACATCCTGAGTTGAATCCAAACTCAATTCACTCCATTTCTGAACTTTGTTGCCCAAGAAAATGGTTTGTACTCTAACTTTTGAGACTTTCACTTTGATTCAGATTCTTACTTGAATGCTCATGCTTTGAAACCTGAAATGTTTTAATCTCTAACAACACATAAAAGCAGGTTAGTGCTACAAATGTCTATAACCCAATATAGGAGGAACAGAAGCTGGTGCAGTAATGGGGACTCTCTTCACAGCCAGCCTAGCCAAAACAGTGAGGGACTGTGTCTTAGATACTATTAGCATTCGTCTCTGACTTTCACATGAGTGCACTTGGGTACACACAACAATACTCAAGTCTATATTCATAGTTATGCATTACAATACACACAAACACATGCAAAGAACATATTTCAGTCATGTATAAATTTCTCCTCTACCTTTAATGTTTTATAGCAAAATAATGCCATGTATATGTTTAAATGTGTATTAAAAATGAAAATCAAGAATCAGAAAGTGGAAGCCTCAGTACTTTTTAGAAAAAGAAAAACAGTAAGTGTAATAATGAAAATCAATAGTTTGTGATTGACAAATTTAGAATTGTCCCTTAAAATCAAGGGTGTCGTCAGTTTACTTTGTTTCCTTTAGCAACCCCCATTCTTTTAGATGGGCTATTTGTTAGTCACTATAAATAACTTCCAACTTAACCTTTGTAATACCTAATAGCAATTATTGGAGTTGAACTATGTGAATTATAATTGATATTTTATTGAACTAACTGAAATCTACTAGCTACATCTTTGGGGGAATGAGGCTTCAAATATGCAAGTCTTAACTAACAGCATGCTATATTAACATTGTAATAAAATGGTATACGTCATGAGACCTGTAACATAAACTTAGTTAAACTAGATCCATATCAAGAGTTAGAAATGTTTGTGATACAGTGAGTTGCATGTTCATTGATTGATTAATAGTTTTAAAAGTCTATGAGATTTAGCTCTTTTCATACTTTGAACAGGAAAAAAAGTTAAATAAGAACAGTTAAGGGATGAATATGCCAGCAGTGTGTATTAATGGCTTTTGACTCCAAGCAGCATGACTCCTAGAGAACTCTATCCTCCACTACTTTTCTGTCAGAGGATATGCCCTTTATAGACTAACAATGGGATGTATAGCAATATCCTCTTTTCTCTCATACAGACATGTACGCACCTATGTTCTTTATTTCATTTTATACTATCTGATATTTTCAACTGGTCTCTCTAAACTGAAGACACACTGCTTAAAGACTTGTGATGGTTCCTATATTCTGGGCCCAAGGAGTTGCACTCTTAGGAGGTATGGCCTTGTTGGAATAGGTATGGCCCTGTTGAATAGGTGTGACACTCTGGAAGGGGTTTTAAGATGCTTATTTTAGATGTCTAGAAGTCAGTCTTTTCCTAGTGGTCTTCAGATGAAAATGTAGAACTTTCAGACTCTACCAAAATATGCCTGACTGGACATTGCCTGCAACCTGTAAGCCAGCCCCAAATAAATGAAGTTCTTATAAGTTTTGCCTTGGTCATGGTGCCTTTTCCTATCAGTCAAACCCTAAAGCAAGACAGCACTCTAGAACCTTCCCTGGTACCGCAGTGCTGAAGTCTTATAGCCATTAGGGATGTTTCTAGAAACTGCCATGTAAAAAACATGTTTTTTTTTTAATATTGCCTTGACTAACATATTTATGTGTTCCAACTAGTATTACCTTTTAAGATAATCTATATTCAACTACTGCAAAAGCTATAACTCTTGTCCCTTGCCTTATTCAGGACCACTTTACAGGAACATACCATATTCAGAGTTCTCTCTAGCTTGGCCAATGCTCTTGGTTAAGTACATACTGAAAGCATAATTTCTTTATCTCACTGAAGCTGGCTCCTGCCCCTTCTATCTGGAGTTGATTTCATGAATATTCTTCAATACATGTGCAAGCTCATCTCACTCTCAATGTTTATCTCCTGGGGATCCAATATGAAACACAAGAATAAGAGACTATTTTCTTTCATCTCAATCATCTGGAAATGCAGAGGCAAGTCTCTCTTCAAAGTGCTTTTGATTAAGGGGTTTTAAATTGATTTTTTTTTTCCTTTTCTGATCTGCTTTCCAGTTCCAGCTTCATTATACCAATCATTTCCTCCAACAATGGAAAGCCTTTTATCCTGTTTTCTTGTTACCAGTTCCAAGTATCACCTCTCAATATTACCAGAAGGAGATATCAATTAAAGTCCTCTGTGATTGATTAGTTGGAGTCATGAATTGGATTGATGGAAAGTAGCCTTTTTGTCCTCCCTCCATCACCATCCCCCCTAGTGCACAGGATGATGGTGCTGATTTCTGGGACCATGAAACTCTTCGAGGTAAAGGAAAGGGAACATTAGTAGGTGCTGAAATTTTGGAAGATGCTAAACAGCACCATAGCACAGACTAGGTTTTACATTAGCTCTGACTACATTTTCTTTTCAAATGAGCAATAGCATCTCAGTTATTCAAGTCAGAGATCACCACAACATTGCTGTGTTCTGCAATGACTTTTCTCTGCCTTCAGAGGCTGAATAAGAAAGTTCTTGACCAGGCACTGAGGTGGAGAAGGTGGTTGGGAGAGGGGGCACCTTTATAGAAACAAGTGGAGAGGGAGGAGTGATGGGGTAGGGAGCAAGGGGATAACATTTAAATTGTAAATACAGAAAATATTCAATAAAAACCAAAAATAAGGGAAATTCTTGACCATCTTCATGACAACAATTCATCTTCCCTTTCCTGCTTACTTTCATCATTTAAGAGAAAGTATGACAAGAAGGTTTTGCTGACAGGGGCCTGATGTAGCTGTCTCCTGAGGGGCTCTTCCAGAGCCTGACAAATACAGATGTAGATGCTTGTACTCAACCATCACACTGAACACAGGGACACTAATGGAGGAGTTATGGGAAGAACTGAAGGAGCTGACGGAGTTTGCAACCCCATAGGAAGAACAACAATATCAACCAACCACACCTCCCAGAATTTCCAGGGACTAAACCACCAACCAAAAAGTACACATGGAGGGACCCATATCTCCAGCTGCATATGTAGCAGAGGATGGCCTTATCTGGCATCAATGGGAGGGGAGGCCCTTGGAACTGTAAAGGCTGAATGTCACATCATGGGGGGATGCAACTGTGTTGAGGTGGGCAGAGGTGGGTTGGAAAGCCCCCTTATAGAAGCAGGGGGGGATGAGAGAAAGGGTTTGCAAAGGGGCAACCAGGAAGGGAGTAACATTTAAAATGTAAATAAATAAAATGACCAATAAAATTTTTTAAAAAATGAAAGGAGAAGGTATGAAAATATGTAACAAAACTATTAAAGAATGGATACAAGGTGTAGGAAGGGAAAAAATGTGGAAGAATTATATCAAAATACATTATACTCCTGTACAAAACCCACAAACATGAATTGGAAACATTTTCATTTTTAGGACCAAATTGATTATTATGATGTCAGCCTAGCTAAAAATTAAAACGGGACCTCACAAAAAGAGTATGCCCTAGTCTGAAACAAATGTATCAACTAAACAGAAATACTGCTTGCTAACCCAAAACTCTGCTGAAAAACCCAAAGTTCTCACTCCTCTATTGTCTTGATAGATGAATTTGAAGTCATTAAGACAGGAAATTCAAAAACATATGCAGAACATTGAGAGCTGCCAGTTTACTCTTCAATACTGGAATATGGAAACCTTAAGTAGGAAAATATAAAAGAGTGAAAGACCCACAAGTCTGTGATAGTTCTATCTCCATTCTAAGAAAACCATATTTTATCTGTAGCATGCTAGCAATTTACGAATTTTCTCTCTAATCAAAGTTACTGGTCTTGTGAGCTCACAGGAACGCGTCTCTTGCTTAGTCATTCCAATTTATCTCCGGAACCCTGCTGCTACGTGAGAAAATTGTGGTGTGAAAAAAAATATCTTCTATTAATTTTAATGAGAAAAAAATATGATGTTGTCCATTCTAACCCAAGTCAGATGATTTTTATAGATAACAGAAAGGGATATCAATTACAAACAAAAACAACTTTATACAAGCAATAAGCAGCAATGTGAATGAAAATAATATAGTGTTTGATATAAGACATGTACTGTCATAAATCTATATTGCAATGATCAATTCAGGAGGCACACTTTTTGCCAACAGAGAAGCAGGTTAGTCTTCATTTTGGAGCATTTGTGCTTTGTGACATACACCTCCAAAGAATTTGGGCATTTTAGAGGTAAATTGTTTGGTTGAACTCAGTGTGTAGTTCTCTGCCTGTTTAAGGCAACTCTGTAACAAAATTAAAGGCAAACTATCCTGAAGAACATAAGAGAAGTACAGAATTATAGCTCAAGGACTTCTAGGAAGTAGTGTCAGTCCATCCACGGTGCTTGTCAAACACACACAGAAAAGTAACATCTCTTCCAGTCTCTCAAAATAAATGGTACCAAATTCTGATGTGGTTTATGATATCCTCAGAGGAGATATTCTTGGTGTCAGGAAAATTGATATGTGTTTTATTGTCCGAAATCATCATGTCAAAATGTCACTTTGTGTGAAAGACTTATTTAGAATTTTTGAGGGTAGAAAAGTAGGTTGTGAGTAGGATTCATGGTGAGAAAGAGATAGATTTTCTCGAAAACGTAATGGTGGGGAGCAAATAAAAAACTAAATTCCGTAGTAGTTCAAAGTAACTTTGCACATATTTACTTACACACCCTGAATCGTTGAACTTAACCCATTAAGAAAAAAATATACTCCTTTGCTAACCACAAAGTCCTATTTCTCCCCAATTTTATTTTCATGTTTATCAATATAGTCACGCTCTCACTCCCACAAACGTTCATTATTCAAATAAGACTGATTGCCTGC
The DNA here is from genome assembly GCF_963924665.1 of Micromys minutus. Lineage (NCBI taxonomy): Eukaryota > Metazoa > Chordata > Mammalia > Rodentia > Muridae > Micromys > Micromys minutus. The sequence goes on along the minus strand of NC_137966.1, from coordinate 6,806,823 downwards.
TTAATTTACAAACCCAGTGTTAGATGTTCTACACAAATTTAACATGATGAATGGAAACAAACTTTTTCTCATCAGCTTTCAAAAGCCACGTGAAATTCCAATATTCCTTAAAACACCCATGCCTCTGAAATTCTGTGAATTTAGAATGCAAAACCATAAAAGGATTGCAATGTCTGTGGCAATGAGCCTCCTAGCAAAGTCACAATCAACACAAGCAAAGGGTATTCTCTGTATTTACTTTTCAAATATGATCCCTCCCTCCCACTCCTCTCCCTCCTCCCCCTCAACTTGCTTCCATGAAGGTGCTCCCTCTCCCAATCACTGTCTCCACCTCAGTGCCTTGGCTGTTGATGGTGTTGCTCCTGCCGTGAGGGTGAAGTACAGTACCACTCGCTCCATATTGCTATTTCCTTTCATACCTTTCAGTGTTTCCCAAGATGTGCTCATGTGTCCCTATTTGTTGGGAGTTTAATGTAAACTTTGGCAAATTCCCAAGAGGTCTACTTTGGACAGATCTCACAAAATTGGTAACCTCATCTCCAAACTTCCAAGATCTTAGTATTCTCAAAGTACCCCTTTTCGTACCCAGGGTAGTCTATTTTTCATTTGTTTGCTTGTTTTATCTTTTTGATTTTGGTTTTCACCAGGTTCATTTTCTTACATCATAACTTAGAAAGACCCTGTATATAAAATAAGATGCCATAATATATAATTATCTTCCAAAGTACCTAGCAAAATTGGTACTCACTGACCTAGAGGATATTGTTTGTGTATAAAACTCTAAGTGGATCAGCCTAACAAGGGTTCAGAAAATTTAAATAAAAATTGTACAAATGAACAAAAGTGATTAGTACCACTCAGGCAACATATACTTACTTACTTTGAAGGGAATAATAAATTCAATTAAATCCATAGACCCATGTACATGAAAGATATATAAAAACCCAAACTAATAATACAGTCTATTAACATTTTTCTTTTTTTAATTGGATTTTTTAAATTTACATTTCTGTTGGAATAATCATCCCAACTCTTGCATCCCTTGGGGTTAGCTACCATGCCTCAAAACTGGGAGAGATACACCCACTCTTTTGTTGTGCTACTTGGCCCAGTCACAAGCCACTCCACACCTGGCCTTCCTGTTCCCAGTTGCTAAAAGATACAGGCTTCCACCCTAGGGGGTGACCAGCAGCTATGGAATTTACATACCTCCCCTGTAAATTACCTGAGGGTATGATACTGGGACCACTGTCTATGTGACTGCAGGCTGTCCTGAGTAAACTTTCTGGTAACATGAATAATGTACTTGAGTCTTTCTTTCAAACCCTTAGCTATTCTTGGTGCAGGCACCACAAATGGAGGCCCATGTTGCTTCCCGCACCTTTCAAATGTTACCCGTTTCCTAGTTTCACCCTCTGCTTCTATGAGGATGCTGTCCCACCCACTCACCAATTCCCTCCTGTCTTCCTTCCCTGGCATTCCCCTACACTGGGACATCAAGCCTTCACAGGACCAAGGGCTTGTCCTCCCATTTATGCATGGCAAGGCCATCTTCTCCTACAAATGTGGCTGGAGCATGGGTCCCTTTATGTGTACTCTTTGGTGCTTTAGTCCCTGGGAGTTCTGTGAAGGGGTCTGGATGCTTTATAATGTTCTTTTTATGAGGTCGCAAACCCCTTTAGCTCCTTCACTCTTTTTTTAACCCCTCCACTGGGGACCTTATTCTCAGCTCAATGGCTGGCTGTAATCATCACAAAAGAACATGAACCTTGAAGAGAATCAAGCGCAACAAAAAACAAACTAAGTGGAAGTTTTTGAGAATCATTGAATCAGGTTTATTTTTGGGGCATTTTTATTTTTTAACTTTACAAATCTTTTGAGTATATATTACTATTTCCAATTTCCTGTTATTATAAAATTTCTCTGTGTTTGTAAGCACATGTGTCTCTGAGACTGTGTTTCTATTGCTTTGTGGGGGGCTCTTTTGTTTTTTAAATTATTTTGGCTTGTTATATTTATTTTATCTTCTTTTAATTAATCATTATTAACATTAAATACCTGCTTGTATTTTAATGACAGAAAAAAAAAGAAAGGATGAGTACTTGGGGATCAGGAAGTCTCTGGGAAAATTTCAGGAGAAGAAATCATAATCAGGTATATGAAATAAAATACATTCCCAATAATAAAAACACAATGCATAATTTTTTAAACAGTGTATTGTTTTGGGAATGAATATCACTCTGTTCTGTTCAACTTTTTAAAATGACAGCTCTATCACCCTTCCCAACATAGTAGACTCTTTTATATACCTCCTGAGTTCACTTAGTGAGGTTGTCAAGGACATAAGTGTCCGGTCACCAATTGGAACAAGACCACCTGATCAAGGGCCACATCCAAAGTGACTGATTCAGTTTTTACTGTAGTATTTACTAGGAATGCTTTTGAGACAAGATATTACACCTGGAGTTTACTTTAGTAATGTATGAAATGTTCACAATATTTTTAAGCTTGCAGTTAAAGACATCAACACTCAGATATTAGCATTTCACTTAGAAGGGACATTTTAAAACATTTAAAAATCCCCCCCCCTTTGGCCCAAAGACACAGAAATAACTCTTAGTAAATTTTATAATCCAGATGCAGTGCTTTTTCTCTCTGTTTTCAGTATTCTCCATCTCTGACATGGATAGGACATAGATATTTACTATTTGATATGTGGTCATCAAAGGTTGACATTGTGCAATACAATTGCAAAAAATCCAATGTTGGATGCATGGGAAAATTCCAAGTACTTTTCAAAGAACTTCCTTCTATGTTTAAAAAAAATATTTTTCATGTCTGATTAATGAGAAACTTTTGAAACAATTTAATCTATCCAGGGATGTGAGTGTCAGCTTCTATTTTACAAGTCTGATTATAAAAGAACTTCTAAAGCAGTTTAATCTGTTCAGGGATTCTAAACAAATATGTCAACATTCATTTTGCATTTATGGTTGCAACCTTTAGAGGAAGAAATGTGAAAATAAACAGAATTTAGTATTTTTTCCCACTATTTTTAAAGAATTTAGAGACTTGAGTGCATTTTATTTTTTTATAGAGGAATCAAAGCACTCACTTGATATGAAACTATTTCAGAGATAAAGTTTTTAGGAGATGTCCCAAGTAGTTTATGGCTTGTCAATTGGCTACCAAGTCATCTATAACCTTATAGCTCACCATTATGCAAACATTAACTTGGCAAGAACACATGTGTTCAAAGAGTTCCTCTAAGGATAAACACATATTTAAATTTTTTAATATGTAATTATGTTTGACAGTTATGTTGAGCCTGACTTGGCCTCAAAAATAAATGGTAAAAAAGTCAGTTCTGTAATACTTGGGTAGTTCATAGTGTGTGCATGTGTGTGTGTGTGTTTCAGGCTTAGTGCTTTCTACCTTTAAGTAATATATTGTACAATCACAAATTCACATACATATATATGCATAAACATATTCACATGATACAGATTATTTTGGAAGCATACATAAAGAAACAATTATAATTTTTGAGACTCATAGAAACTCATAATCATTGTTTAAGGTTATCAGATGCAGCTCAACTTTTAAAAATTCACATATCCAATCATCATTAATTCTAAAAAATCAAGTTGACAAGTTCACATGCATTCAACCATGTTTGTTGGGAATTAATATTGATGAATGACAGATAAAATGTAATCAAGATTGGGTGTGAATAATTAATCTGGGCTAGGTCAGTTTTAGGGGAAAGTTTCCTGTGTTCAGTGTTCCAATATTTAGCAAGTAGAGGTCAGTCCCACAGCTGTGGTAAATAGCATTTCTACCAAGCTACTTTGATACATATAAGACCTGTTGTCAAATTTCAATGGTGTCAAACCAAGCTGAACAATGTTTAAAGACCTAAATTCTTATGAAAACTGTGTTCTATTTATGGTTTCTCTAAACTTCAAAGAAATGCCTGACAAACTTTATTTCTTTCTGTTGGATAAATCAGCACTCACATTTAATAACATAGATGTATTACTTAAAATTCATTGCAGGCTTGTAAAGTTGCTGTACATTGTATTGGGACTTTTCAATATCAGATTAAATCGCATAATGAATCACCTCTAAGAATCCATTGAGTTCAGAATATAGGCTAATGAAATATACAATGTAGGAAATAAAATGTGTCATATTTTAATCTTTGTGCTAAGTGAAAATAGACATATGTTTATAGAGTGTGTTTTCCCAATATTTTGAGAGACATATTTATATGTATTGTAAATTTCTATTCAGTTCCTTGTCTCCTTTGCCAAATGATCAAGTAAAATTTACTACAATTCACTTTCCTCAGATTTCTAGTGGATGTAGAGTTTAGGATCAGCACCATGTAAAGCCATACACTTGGGATTGAGAAAGTTTCAAGAATCCTGTTCCAAAACATATTTTCCTCTCACCAAATTTATAACAAATGCTGTGCTCATTTCCTTTTCTTTGTGCTGTTATCTAACTCCATTCATGTATTTCAAACAATTCTATCTGCCCATTTGCATGTTTGCTGAAAACTATCCTTCTTGTTCATTTCTCGATTTAAAAAATATTAGACTAGGTTGTTGTGATGACAGACACAGCAGTGACAACAAAATGACTCACGGAAATATTTACCTTGATGGAATTTAAAAATTACATAGTTTCATAAATTTAATGGTCAAGGTGACCAATTCAATAAAATAAGTTCTTCAGTGAGTATACATGTCTTGGCCTTAAGAACATGGGGAAAAAAACTGAAAGATTATGGAAGACATATTTAAACCACAGCAAAGAGAATGTTTAAATAAAAATTAAGTCATGATATGGCTCAGTGTTAAGTATTTGTTGTTCTTGCAGAGGCTGTAAACATGGTAGTTTACAAATATCCATTATTCCAGGTCCAGGAGGATTTCATGCCGGCTTCTGACCCTTGCAAAATATCACTGATGAATGTGGTGTACAATGATAACCTAGCATAAACTACATGAATCTAGAAATCAAGATCGGGGGAAATGGTGATCATAGAGACAAAGGGATATTAAACTTGTCTAAAACTGTTCAAACATTCAGAATTTATCGGATTACTGATTTGGGCCTTCTCTAGATCTGAAAGACTACAAAAGTCATATTGCTTGATTCTGCAGTAAGAATTATGGCAGTGTCTATTTTCTGGATGAGTACACTGGAAGAGGGAGCATGGAGTCAATAGGCCTACAGTCACAGATTCAGGGGGCAGCATTCATATGCACTAGCTGTATCCCGCATCATCTGAACAGCATGTTCTTCTCTTGTTACCACTCACCTCAACTGGAAGGCCAGAGTGCAGCATCCTAATCCTTCAACCATGATGTTCCTCCAGTATTTACCCTAGTTGATCTGAGTTTCATGGGTGTAAGGCTGGACTGATGTACTAAACTAAAACAGTAGGTTGGTGGGAGAGAGGGAGAGCTTAATATGCCAAGGTAAGATGTACTTGGCAGATAGTAGAGGGGCTGATCTGGTGCTTGGGCACTGGCAAAGTTGCAGTGTGTAGAGAGACTGTGATTTGAAAGGAAATATGGGCCATGAAGGAAGGTATAGAAAGTAAAGCACATCTTAACTCTTTGGCATATACCCTATGTGCATCTCAAACTGTTTAGTTCCTAATCAAACCTGGTGGGTACCATTAGGTATTTAACTTTCATTACACTAACTTAAACACTCCATCGCAAAAAATCATGCTTAAAAAAATATGAAGTGATATGGAAATCACTTGCACTATTATTTCATGATGAAATCATTAAGCAGTAACTTTGTATATTATTTCTATACCTATGAGAATCAAAGAGCAGTATATACACAGATGTTACTATTGAAATGAACCAGCCCAACAGGATCGCTTCTCATTCTCAAAAATTTTCTACTTGTTCATTATCCTTGTATCAGTACTTTTGTTAAAACTATTAGTAGGTCAGCAAATGCATCATCTTCTTCCATACGTAGGTTGAATTTAAGCCTACAGACAGGCAAAAGTTCATTTCCACTGGACTTGATCCATTATGATGGCACACACGATTACATGAAGATGGTTAGTCTAGATCATCATTGTAAGGATATTCTTGGTCCAGGCTAAAGTTCCAAATAAAGAGAGGTGGAGAAGAGACAGGATCGAACAGTGTGTATGTGTGTGTGTGTGTATGTGTGTGTGTGTGTGTGTGTGTGTGTGTGTGTGTGTGTGTGTGCGCGCGCGCGCGCGCGCGCGCATGTGCTCTCGAATGCTCGATCTAAGCATAGAGGACTTTCAGGCATTATTTTAAAATGAAAGAAAAATAATATAGAAAATTTTGATGAATTCAAAGAGCAGACAAATCCAATTACCCAGTTAGAATTTAGTTCACACCAAATTATTTGAGAAATGGGCTTTTATATGTCTTTTTTTATACAAAAGATTATCTTACATTTTTTGGGTTTTCTTTTTTTAATAAAGGCAAAGATAAGATTCCTATTTGTAAATGTATCCTTACTGTCCATGCATGAAAAACTTTTGACAAATATTTGATGCACAGATAATATCTCAAAACTCATATCTTATATAAGTTTTCATTTTTTTTAACATCAGTAAACATTTAAACTTAATTTACACCAATTTAATAGAGAATTGCGTCAATTCTGAAAAAGAATATAGCCTTGTGGCAATTTTTAGTATTCACAGGTCATTATGCTTAACCTATACTCACCAAGAAATCTGTTTCCATTTTATGTTCTGTACTACATGTACTTTACATTTACAGTAACTAGTGGAATTTCAATGCATGCTATCAAACCTGTAAAAGAATTAAGTACTGACCAAAATATTCATATAGTGTTATGCCAAAATGTGTTTAAAAATCTGTATATGTATTCTTATTTTTTTTAAAAAAATAAAGTTGTAAGAAAAAAAAAAGATTCCAGATACAGAAATAGGAATACTCACTATGACTTAATAGTATTAACAATATATCTGGTTCGAGATCAGAGGCATGTATGAACTGAAGCCAACTGATAACAAATCAGTGGAGAAATGCCATATACTAGCAACTTTTAGGTTAGATATAATTATCCAAGATAAAATATGTAAGCCATCACCTTATTTATGGAGTCTATGCCCGAAGCTCTGTTGCCTTAAAACTCTGTTCATCTTTCAATAAATTTGAATTCTGACAGTAACTATTGAAAACACAAACCAAAGCTAATAAGACTCAACTTTATAGCACATATCACAAAGTTTTCCAGAAAATTGTATTTTGCTTTAATTATATGCTTTTTAAAAAAGTTGTAACCTATCCAGTTTGGGGGGGGGGAATGTTGGGTTGAATATTCACCACCCAGCCTTGCATAATAAGAAAAAATGTTAATTATCTGACAGCATGTTCACATTTTTTACTGGCTGGCAAGTATTGGTTTTGGCTGCTATTACTTCTCCACTAGGTACGTGCGTTTTACACATTAGTTATCAGCACAGAATTTGACTTGTCTGGTTATGCAGCCTACACATTCCACTGTTCCAGGAGTCATTTAAGCATATAATAAATTGAGTTTCAATGAGCTGGAACCTCCCGCTTCAGCCGATTTTTTCAGCAAATTATTCTTTAGCTGTAGTTTCTGCAGGAGATTTTCCCACTCCTGAAAAGATGACTATAATGGGCACATATTTTATATGCCAATTCTAAAATCATTTTAATCGGCTAGTTATTATGCATTAAGTCAGTGATGAGAAGATTTAAAATAGGTTCAAGTCACTCTCCGGATATAGCAAGGATCTTTAATAAACTGTGTTTTGGAATTAAAGTCTTCTATGACAAACACAAGGCCAATATTTTGGGGCATATGCCAAAGCACACGAATAAATGCTGCTTCTCCATGTACTCTGTGCTTTTCTGCATTTGATATTCCAACAAACATCACTGGAGGGTGAGGCACCTCCTGATGTTTAAGGATCAAAGAACCTCCGTCTCTTGCCTGGTTTAATCACTTGCTTCTGTTCCCGTTGATGTGAGACATTCTTGAAGCCAAACTGGATACAGGAGTGTTCATTTAAACACTAAAAAGATTGAAGCTATAAGTCACTCCTTTCAAGATCAGTATAGACTTTGTAGTGTCCTGATAAGCTCTTTATGTACATGTATGTACATATATACCTATAACAATATGTATGAATATATATATGGACAGCAAGTGTGTCACTGCATACATATCACTAAGTATGTGTAAACACCAATAGCTAACCTAAAGATTTTTGTCTACAGAGGTAACCATCATCAAATACCAACTTTTTTGAAGTTATCATTTATGAAATGCTTCTCAAATCTATGTGAACCAATATGAAATTGTAAGAAACTACTCACAACAAGAGCTTCCCTAGTCTGCATATGGGGTGGATCCCCAGGAGAAGCAGTCTCTGGATGATCATTTTCTTCAATCTCTGCTCCTCTATTTCTCCCATGCGTGTATAGTTCTCCCTTCCAAGAAGGACTGAGACATCCACATTCTGGCTTTCCTTCTTTTTGAGCTTCATAAGGTATGTGAATATTTTCTTGGGTATTCTGAGCTTTTTGGGTTAGTATACACTTATCAGTAAGTGCATAACCATGTGTTTTCTTTTGTGATTGGGATAACTCACTCAGGATGCTAGCTTCTCCTTCCATCCATTTGCCTAAGAATTTGATGAAGTCATTGTTTCTCATAGCTAAGTAGTACTCTGCTTTGTAATTGTTCCACAATTGCTGTATCTAGTCCTCTAGCATCAGGCTATTAAAAATAAGGCTGCTTACTGACAGAAGCCTGATATGGATGCCTTCTCAAAGGCTTTGCCAGAGCCAAACTTCAATAAAAGGCAAGGTCTTTGGTCCAGTGAAGGTTCATTTTCCCACTGTAGGGGAATGCCAAGGCACTGAGGTGGGAGAGGGTGGTTGGGAGTGAGAGCATCTTCATAGAAGCAAGGGGAGTACGGGGTGGGGGGGTGGTAAGGGAAAGGGTAACATTTTAAATGTAAATACAGAGAATATACAATGAAAATGAAAGAAAAAACATCTTCCCTAGTCATTATAAACACACAATACAACACCTTCGGTCTCATTTCCTTTACTAATGAATTGGCTACCAGAAAGTTCTAGATTTTAGTCAAACAATGATGTCAGCTGTATATTGTCCTTCCTCATCAACTCCAGTTCCCCTTTGTATAGAATACAGGGGTGGGAACCAGATAAATAGAAATAAAATAGTGCTTCGTATACCACGGACTCTCAGGCTTTTGGATCAGTTGGTTCATCTCAAATTTCAGTGTGCTCAAATGCCAAGTGATGGTCAACGTGATCTCCTCTGAGCATCTTCTCATTCTCTTCTTCACTCACAGTAAATATAACAAGCTCACACTCAATGCCATGTGATTCTTGAAGGCTTGAGATATGTGTGCCATCAAAAGAAGATCGTTAGTCACATAAATATGACAAATATTGTGGCAATTAAAAGGAATAAGCATGCTATGAGACATCATGTGATACTGAATACACTGAAATGAAATATGAGGTACTCATGAAGGCAATGAGAAGGGGAGGGGGCATTGTACTGGGGGAGGGGAACAACATCTGCAATGTAAATGCAGAGAATATCCAATAAAAAGAAAAAGAAGAAAGAAGAAGATTTTAGAAAGAAAAAGAAATACATTTATTTGATTATGTGAAGAAATGTACCCAGCCAAGATGTTAATTAGAATGTTGTTAAAACAACGTTAATACTAAATCCAATGAAACAAAATTTCCTAGGAAGCTACCACTCATCACATGGTTACAATTATATTTGCTGAGCTTGTGTATACTCTCATATTGTTGAAGGTAAAGAGAAGGGCCTGAACTCATATCTGCTGACCTCCGCTGACTACACTGCTCATCTGTTTATCTGTTAATAGCTGGCACATGGTAATTCAGTTCTTACACTGATGTTCAGGCTGGACCTGAACTCATTCTGTAATGCTCTCATACTTGTTCTCAACTCACAGCCATGCATGAGGTCCAGCTTCTTCAGGGCTGACGATGACTTAAGTCTTACCCTTTATATATTCAGCACAGGGTCCGCATTACTTCATATGTCCTTCTATGTTTTTTCTGTTAACAGAGAAAATTCTTTTCTACATGTTGTTTTAGACAAAGAAAGGTTGTACAGCATCGAAATTCTACATGTTTTTGTTCTGGGAGGTCAGAGGAGCCAATATATGCTTTCTAAATTGTTAAGAAAAAAAAAAAAAAAAAACCCTTACTTCTAAAGATATGAGTGTATTTGTCAAAACCCACCATGGAGTGAGTTTTATGAGCATATTATAAATGTTTGTAGAGGTGAAGTAGAAAGGTGCTGACAAAGCTCTTCTTACAGAAGTAATTTCTGGAATTTGGAAGTTATGCATGACTATAGAAAACAAACATATTTGCTGCAATGTAAATGAAGCAAATGTGGGAATATGCCACCACCCATTTGCTTCAAGGTTAGCAAAAATTGTAAGACAATTTATAGTAAAGTTGTATCAAGCTGTTAATGTTAAAAGAACAGAAATATACAAGAAAACCCAGAAGAACACAAAATCATGCAAAATTTTAAATGAACTTGAGGTCAGCTAAATGGGACAATAGATAGGTTCTCTTCAAAACAAAATACTTCTAACCATCAAAGATAAAAAGAAATCTAATAAAGAAAAGTAAGTAGGTCTTGCTTCAGAGAAAGGAGTTCAAGTTAGATTATATGGTAGGTGAAAGTAGTATTCCAATAATTTATAAATAGCTGAAACAGATATTTTCAAATTAAGTTTCATATGGAACTTATTGGATTCTCCTCCTGAAGTGTTAAGTGGTACCAGGGCAGACTTTGAAAAGTATCGGGAAGCAAACACATGGGTCCATTGTCTCTAATTTTGAGTTTTGCAAATTGCTCTGTTGAAACCATGGGATGTTTTTACTTAACACATAGCTATTCAGTTCTTCCAACTCCATGAAGCCATGCTCATTAAAGCTCACATTGATGCTGCTTTTGCCCTGTAAAATTATATACCACTTGTTCAGTAACTTTACATAACTCATATTTATCTGGTATACATTGCACTGTAAAAGGAATTAGAATTGTAATCTTTGCATTTAACTGAGAAAGACTGCAAATGAGCAGACGATGCCACTGACTACTAATTTTGTTAATGAATGAAGAAATCTTGCCTGTGTAAATGCTAAGGAATATTACATATCTTAGTTCCCGGATGATTTTGTTTTGGAAACACAGTAATAAAATGTTTGATGTCCTTTGTTCATAAATACAGCCAAATAATCAGATCAATCTATGGCCTGAGAGGCATAGAGATGTTTCCAAAACACCCAAGCAGCACGATAAATGTTTGGTTTGAGAGCTAAATCCTCTGCAAGATTTTGATCCATTTAAAAAGAATTGAGAAACACAATCTTGAAAAGGTATCCTGAATTATCATCCTGAATTATTTACAAGTTTCTAATATTAGTGTGTGTGTGTGTGTGTGTGTGTGTGTGTGTTTGTGTGTGTGCATGAAGGTTCAGGGGTTTTTATTTTTATCTATTTTTGAATTGACATCAGACTTTCCTTCTCAAATTTGCACAACTCCAGGATCAAAATTATCCTCCTGATCATTTTTATCTTTGCTTCATCCCTGTACTTTGGCAGAGCCTCTGGCACACAGTGGGAGTCAATAAAATTTGCTGATGACATAAAGCAATGAATGTCACAAAGGCTATCAACTCAACAGGTTTCCGCTAGCTGGGAAAAGGAGTAGAAACACATGGGAGGTGCTGAAATCAAAAGGAGGCTTAGAGATGTTTCAGTTTATTATAGTTTCTACATTTTTTTCTTTCCTGGTTGTCATGGAACCTGTTGGAATGCTGATAAGACTAATAGTGAAGAGAAAAAAAATACGTTTAGATAGAGTGAAAGAAGTGAAAGACAAATCAAGCAGAAAACCACAGGAAGGATGGCAGGGTGAGGCCAAAGAGAGATGGATCCTATAGATTTATAGTTGCCATAATCAGAGCAGGAAAATGCAGAAAGATAATTCTAAAATAAGATGGCGTCGGGGTTTGAAGAGGAATGGCTTCCATAGAATGATTCATTTGAATGTTCGCTCTTCAGTTGGTGAAACTATCTCAAGAAGGATCAGGAAGTATGCTCTTGATTAAGGGGGCAATTTACTTCACGTGGGCTTTACTTTTAAAGAGCCCAAGCCAGGTCCAGCCACACTCTCACCCCACATATATTTCAGGCTTGTGGGTCACGTATGTGTTCTCAGACACTGTTCCAGAACATGGCTGCCATTTGTCACGATTTCCACCCTGGTGCTCATGGACTAAACATCTGAAGTGTAAACAATTCTCCACTTAAGTGTTTTTTAGGAGCTTTGGTGCTTTTTATTTGTTTGTTTTTTTTCCTCTCTCTAAATTGTTTCCTTCATCTTGGTGTCTCCTTACCACAATAGAAAAGTAACTAAGGGAAATGAGTATTTCTATGAATTATGTTTTACATGTCGGCTTGTGTCTGGGAATAAAGCTTCGAAACACACTGTGGTGTCTGTTAGGATAAAACAAGCAACATTAGAAACACAATTGTAGTATAATGCCTCAGAAACAGCTTCTGTATGTGGGGATTCCTGAAATTTAAAACTTCATTCATTTCAAGAAAATACATCTACTGAAAACACAATGTGTGTTTCATGTACTAATGCCCTTGTGAATCTGGAGAATATGTTAGTTCCTCTGTGCCTCAGTTTCCTTTCTTAGGTCAGTGAAATAAGGATGTGTATAGTTGCCACAGAAACGTTTTCAGAGATGATCTGGCAAAGTGACTCTTTGTTAAATGGTTAGAAAAAATGGTCTATCCAAAGATAAACTAGGAAGCACTTCTTGATGAATTTCAAGGCATTCAAAGAAAGAAGTCATGATTTGGAGTGATTCAAATATAAATTTGAATCTATAAATTCAAATTGTATTGTGCAAATTCAAATTGTGTTATGTAAATCCAGTATATATTAGGCATTAAAGACTCAGTATCAATTACTGTCGTTACTCTTCTTCTTCATGCTTCCTCAATTCATGGCAACTGTAGAAATCAGAAGTTCCTCTAGGCAGGCTCCCTGCAGTAGCCTTCTTTGGGGTTGGAACTTGCATATGGAATGTTGCCTGTTATATACAATTGGTGGTTAGTCAACAAAAATTTGCCTTTGAAGAAAAAAAAAAAAGAAGCTCCATTGACAATGTTCAATAATCCATAGTTCAAGAGTCAAAGAAAATGTGAATTCCAACTCTTGGGTCAGCCAGTAGTGACTGGACAGACTATGTGACACGATTCATTTTAGTGTCATAAAACTCTTAAGTTTGAACAGAGTATAACAGGGTTGAGCTGTGTTAAACGTTTAGTGGCTGAGTAGCTGTTGCTTTGAGATGGTACTTAGACATAGTTTCAGAAGAATTACACACATTGCCATGTTCTAGGAGATGGAATGCCTAGAGGGCATATTCGTATCAAAAAAATGTTTATTTTGATACGTCTGTCACCAAGAGAAATGCAAAACAATACTGAAAATATTGCTTCCAGTATTCATAACCGAAAAGCTGTTTATTCAATTTTCTGCTGTGGCACATTCTCGAATGGTGCATAAAACATTTAACACTGTTGTGTGTGGGGTTTATTAGTGCTTGCTAAGTCATTCATCGTCATGCTGATAATCTTGCCTAAAGCATTACACTTTTTGTAAAGTATGAAAGTCACTTGGATTGCAACCAATTATGTAGTAATTAGTCAGCAGAATTATGATAAACTGTCCAGTAACCTTGTTACCAAAGGAAATTTTACAAGATTCTAAATATTTATCTAAGAACAATTGTATCATGTGTCTATACTCACAGGATTTGTCAGAATCAAGAGACTCCATGAAATAATAATAATAATAATAATAATAATAATAATAATAATAATTTATAATGATTATAAAAATATTAAACCTTTGCAAAATTTTTTGGTCACTAGTGAGAAGAAAAGTTCCAGATACATAACCTAATAAAAAGAATATTTGGATAAGTGATTAAGAAAAATAAGAAAGTGATTGAAATTTGGAATAATAAGTAAAATGGCATTCTTTCATGAGATTTTTCTAAAACTCCACTGCTATTTTAAAAAATGATGCCTTCTTTGTGAATTAAAGGGGACTATGAAATGGATATGATCCTAATTATCTGTATACATGTGTGAAATTTTTTACAAGTGGATGTTAACAAAATGGCATATTGCTCCAAAAGGATGGTCAGAAGTTGACAATATTAGAGGCATAGATCTCAAATAAAGCATACAACATGAAGGGCAGGATGGAAAGTCATAAAGAAACATCAAGATAAGTAGGGTTAAGCTTCAACTAGCCTCCAGACTCCCAGACATCTAAGTCAAGTAACCTTTCTTGCTACAATTCAAGCTTTTCAAAGATGCTTTAAGTGCTGTGTTTACTTGTTAGAGTTATAATTCGTCATGGTCTATGTACTACACTTTCCATTATAAGCAGGAAAGAGTTAGCCTCTCCTGCCTTTCTGGTTGAATAATGAAAACCATCAAGCAAAAATGAAAGTGATCAACTCATGCTATCTCAATTAATTTCAGCAGCTCCACAGGAAGTGACATCATAAAAGCATGTGCAAAATACAGATCCTCAATAGAATACCTATGGGAGCTTAAGTCCCTCGCCTATCTATCACTTAGTGTATCAGTATGCTAATGTACAGTTAGGGTACATTATTAGATAGATTCAATTCACAGAGATGGTCAGACCTTGCAGACTAAACTAATAATGAAGGTGGCTGAGCTACTATGGGAAGAAGAACCTAAAATTAATCTCCAAGAGTTAGCCATATAGGTAATAATTTAACACCTAAAGTATTAGCCTTGAATAATCAGTAAAATCATTAATGACACATGCCCGTGTTAATGTCAAGAGGGAACTGACAAATATTAAAATGCTTTTCTGCAGATGATACTGAATAGATTCCAGGGTATATAGTCGACACTCTCAGATAAACACATATTATGACAGAGTTGGTCATTGAGGGTAATAGAAAAATGAAGGAAACATTTGGCATGAGAACTGGGAAAAGTCATTAAGTGTTAAAGTCTAGCTTGGATGTTTTTTAAAAGAGAGACTTAAGCTCATTGGAGTTCCGTAGGGACTCGAAGTACAAGGGCATGACAAAAACTAAATGCAGGGCCAATTTTATAACATTAAAGCACAAGATCCTTCTTTTTCTGTAAACTGGGCATATAAGAACATTGGTAATGAAAGTGTGACCTTTCTTCTCAAAAATTACTGGTTGTTTCTTAAATGCTATCCCTAAAATGTCTTAGTAGGTTTCTGCTCTCCAGTTTGGTACCACAAAGAAGACACCTGCTTACATAATCATCTATAAATTGTCACTGAATCTTTTATCCAAAGGTGATTCTAAGGTTTGATGGAAAGAATTGGGAAACATTCAGTATGTCTAACTTGTGTCCTACCATTTAATGAAAATATGTGCCCATGCCTAGAATATTGCTACATGATTATTCAGCATACATGATGCATTTAGGATGATTTGGAAATACTTTTGGGCTAGCTTGGGAATAACTGATCTAATTTTGCCTTGTTCTGTGTTGAAAACAAATCCACTTCTGTTCTTGAAATATATTAGATGAAGTTTATGTACAAATCAATTAATGCTGTCTCTGGATTTCCCACATATATTTTTTTAAAAATAATGTTTAACACAAATTTTTGTGAGCTATGGAAAATTGTGTCATATAAATATCACAATAGGGCACCAGAGACCTTAATCACTGTTCTTCTTTCTTAGAATAATCCAGATAGAATATGGGCCATGTAAAAACCAAATAAACCACATTAGCAAGACTTTATTTTTCATCTTTAAGGTGAAGATATTTGAGTATTGACACTAGAAAGAAAATATTTCCTTTAACAAATACATATTAGGCATGAAAATATTGCCACATATATTAAAATCAGGCATCACTAAAAACATGTAGTGTAGGAATTACATGCAATTGAAAAATGATGTTGTAGTCCAGTCGCAAAAACTGCACATTTCTTTATTGAGCAAAGAAGAATATCATATTAAAAGCTTAATGTAAGATTTGTCTAAATTTACATTTCATGTAAATATTTATACTTCTACCAGAAGGTCAGTGTGGGAGCTGTGGAGGAAGTGAACTTTATTTAAGGCCAAATTGTGAAGAAGGTGTCTCTCAAGGATTAGTGGTTGTCATTGGGATTCCAGTGTTATCAGCTCCAAAGGCTTCTGCTATGGGCTACTTCTATATACTTTAATTTTCTCGACTATAAAATGT
This sequence comes from Micromys minutus, assembly GCF_963924665.1. Lineage (NCBI taxonomy): Eukaryota > Metazoa > Chordata > Mammalia > Rodentia > Muridae > Micromys > Micromys minutus. The sequence goes on along the minus strand of NC_137966.1, from coordinate 6,790,401 downwards.
ACACACTCTGGAGAAGTCATTCCTCATGTTAGAGTGAGGATGAGTTGAGGTCATGCAAGTGAACTCTATAAGATTAAACAGTAGCCAATAATATTTAGCGATATATGTTATTACATAAGTAGGTTTCAGGAACATGTGTGTATGAATTTTCAAGAGGACTGAAACTAGCTTACACATCAGTGAATTAAGAGAGCCATCATTAATATGCCCATCTGCATTTACCTGGGTGTCAAGGACTCACTTACTAAATAAGATAACCCATTTATCAGACCCCTCTAATTAATAACAACAGAATTTCTCTGTGTGCTCGTTAATCAGATATATAACGTTAGTGGCAAAATGGCAAGGCATGACATAAAAATTACAACGTGAACAGTCACTGAATAAATAAAACCCGAGGCAAAAGCCTTTCCCGGTGCCAAGAAGAGAAAAGCTGAGATGGGGATTGATATTTCAGAATTGTGTGTGGAACAGTAAATCATACAGCATTTCAAAGTGCTGGAGAGGATTCCTTTCCAAAACGAAAACATGAAATATTGGTGGGGACACAGAGTTCTGCTCTTTCATTGTGAAAGACACCGTGAGTCTAATAAAGAGGCTGATTTATTGAAAACCTTATCACATTTTAAAGTGAGGTGTTTACATTCATTCTCTTCATCCAGTTGAGAACGTACACAGTCGTGCCAAAGAAGGATGGATCTTTATTGAAGCAAAAATCAATTTCTTCTCTATAGACAGCAGGAAACTCTGCTTTCCCTAAACTAAATGCAGTTTTCAACACATGCGGTACTGCCAGTTTAGGTTCATGTTGAAAAACAGTAAATCAGTTTTCAAAGTCCATGGTCAGGATCACTTGAGTAATTTAGAATTGTGAGATCATTTGTTGCACACTTGCCTTTGGTGTTTGTACGTGTGTGTGCTTAGCTCTCAACAGCACAGTTATCTCTGTTATTACAGGCAGAGCCATAGAGTGCTCAATGGAAAAAGGCAGGGTGTAGTGGTGAGAAGAAATGCCCCCTCTTCTCTCAACTGTGCCTTCAACTACAGAGCTCCCGCTGTCTTGGCTTAGGTGCCTGATCTTTATAGACTCAAAAACATTAATAATCCAGCAGAGACTCATATTTTTATTAATGGCTGTGAGAATGTTGGAAATATGTTTAATTGATAAACCAATCATATAAAAATTATTACCAGGAGTCCAATCACCTATTGTCATTCTGGAAGTCATTTTTCCTTGCCCCCTTTTCCCTCTCAAATATGAGTTGAAATAAATCTGTTTAAACTTTACTGCGATATGATTAATTTAGAAAACAGCGATTCAATGATTCAACGAGAGTCAAATGGCTAAAGCTTTCTACTTTATATATTCACCTACTTGGTTAATGATAAATATCTTGCATTAATTTCCACAAAAAACAGTATATATAAATATATAAACTGAAATATAAACAAATGACGACCTCCTTGCTCAGATATTTGTGTTCGTGATGCAATAGGAAAGATAACCATTATTTTAACTCATGGTTTTAGAGTTTCAGGCCACACTAACTGGCCTCATTCTTTGTCCTGAAGAGAAGCACATCGTATGGCAGCAGACTTGCAATAAGGCAAATCTGCTGAGCTCATGAAATCTAAAAAGTTAAGGGTGAGTAACTCTGTTACAGTATCCTCTTAAAGAGATGCCCCCACAGAACCTAAAGTTCCCCTGTATACTAATAATGCCATAGGCTGGTGATCAGTCCTTTAGCAAAATCATTAATTGAAAGATATAAACCTATATACCCCAGAGACGCTCCAATATACTACAAAGACAAATGCACCACAATGTTCATAGAAGCTGGAAAGAACCCATATGTCCTTCAGTAGATGAATGGATACAAAAATTGTGGTACATTTACACAATGGAGTACTACTCAGCTATCAAAAACAATGACTTTATGAAATTCTTAAGAAAATGGCTTCATCTAGATAATATTATCCTGAGTGAGATAATTCAGTCACGAAAGAACAGACATAATATGCAGTCACTGAGAATTGGATACTAACCCAAGAATGCCCTGAACACCCCAGAAACAAGTCAACAGCCTGTGAAGTTCAAGAAAAAAAAAAAAAAAAAACATAATGCTTAATCCTTACACACCAAGAAAACTTTGACTAATTCTGGGTTACATCCTGCTTTACATGTACTTTATGCTCATTATAACTAGTAAGATCTTAATGCACACTATCAAACCTTAAAACAAAAAGCCAAGCACTGACAAAAATGTAGTTGTATACTTTTATGCAAAAATGCTTAAAATTGTACATTTATCTTTATTTTTTTAAATAAAGGTTCAATTTTAAAAACCCCATGGTGATAAATCAAAAAGAAAAAGAAAGATATAAACCATACAACATTAAAGAAAGGAAAACCCTTGAATGTGGGCGTTTCAGAGGTGTCTGACCTTGCAGAGGACCTAGGTTTGATTCCCAGCATGCAGATGGTTTCTCAGAACCATCTATAACTCCAACTCAGGGGATGTTATGCCCATTTTTGTCCTCTGAGGGGACTAGGCATGCATATATTAAACAGATACACATGAAGACAAGGGTACTCATAACTCACATATGTCACTCCCAGAATTTAAAAATTTTGAACAACGCTAAAGGTATTAATTAATAGGTATGCTAAATATATATGTGAGGAGCCACCAAGGTAAAAGGCTCACCAGTATTATGTATTCTAAGGTATATACAAGGAAATCTTATTATTTACATTTCAAGTATTGTTTCTCTTTCCAGTTTCTCCTCCACAAACTCCTTATGACCCATGCTTCTATAAGGGTGCTCCCCCACCTGCCCACTCACTCCTGACTCAGCACCCTAACATTTCTCTATCCTGAGTCATCAAGCCTCTACAGGACCTTGGGGCAATTCTCTGCTACATATGAAGCTGGAGCTATGCCCCTCCCCCCATTGTCCACTCTTTAGTTGGTGGTATAGTCTGTGGGAGCTTTGGGGAATCTGGTTGGTTGATATTGTTGTTCTTCTATGGGGTTGCAAACACCTTTGCTCCATCAGTTCTTCCCCTAACTCTTCCATTGGGGTTCCTGGGCTCCTGCCTATGGTTAGCTATGAGTATCTTCATCTGGATTAGTCAGGTGCTGGCAGAGCCTCTCAGGAGACAGCTATATCAAGTTCCTGTCAGTAAGCATTTCTTAGCATCAGTAACAGATTGGTACCTGCAGATGGGTTGGATCCCAAGGTGGAGTGGTCTCTATATGGCCTTTACTTCAGTCTCTGCTTCAGTTTTTGCTCCTGCATTTCCTTTAGACAGGAACAGTTCTGAGTCAAAAATTTCTAGATGGGTAGGTGGCTCTGTCCCTCAACTAGGGGTTGTGCCTATCTCCTGGATGTGGTCTCCACGAGTTCTATCTCCCCTCTGTTTTAAATTTCAACTGAGGTCCTGGGAACCTATAGCTTCCTGGTGTCTGAGACTCTCTCCTGGTTTCTCCCTCTGTTCCCTAACCCCACCTCCTACTACTACATACTTGTATTCATTTTCCTGATCCTGTGGATTTCTCTCCTCTCCTTTCCATACCTGACCCCGCCCCCCTTTTCCCCCTCTCTTCTCTCCTTTCCAGGTCCCTCCCTCTCTCTACCACCCATGATAATTTTGTTTTCCCCTCCTAATAAGGATTGAAACAAGCACACTTTGGTCTAAGATGCATGTGGTCTGTGAGCTGTATCCTGAGTATTCTGAGCTTTGGGGCTAATATTCACTTATCAGTGAGTGCATAGGATGCGATCTTAAATTTCGATTTTAGAGCGCAGCTGTCACTCATATTACTGATTTTACATCCTTTAGCATCAAGACCCTTACAAAGAAAACGGTGTCATAGAAATATCAGATGGGGAGTACTGTTTTCCAACTGAAGCCCAGTAGAGAGGTGTGTCAGGCTTGGTCAGAACATTAACTAGCTTTCCTAAAATATTTGATAGTTCTCAGCACAGCTACTTGTTTGTCTCTGTCTCCTCAGTTTGCCCAGAGCTCTCTGGGATGTGAGAGCTTTGCTGATCACATCGCCTTGCTATGCGTATTAGTTATAATGTCATTCTTTCCACCCCTTTTAACATTTCCTTTGCATAATTAGCCACAAAAGACCGATAATTTGTTTAAAGGGGAAATAAAAGCATACTAAATATTAACAATGTTTCATGTTAATTAAACATCTGATGATGTTGAACTTTGGTGAAGTACAAACACCTTTATTTATTATTGCTTCTACATTCAGAAGATCAAAAAGTGGAGACGAAGCTTCATTTGTAAGGTTAAAATGTACAAAGTTAGCCTGCTGGACATTCCTAGTTTTCTGGCAAAACTTAACTTTCATAAGCTTAGGGTATAAGGGGAATTATAGAATGTTTTATGATTTTTAATCCTGAAGTGGATCATGAGAATGTTCAACACAGCAGGCTTTTATTCAGGTTCCTTTTTAGGACAATAGTTGTTTCATAAGTATGGCAATTTAAAATGACTCAGGTATTATGTTCACATATTCTGCACACGAAAAAAAATGAGTCTTGAAAATGTGTAATAAAGAAGCAGCACCAGAGCCTTAAGTATCCCCTTCTAATGAAAATGTCCTCTTTCCTCTCACACTTGAGCTTTTTATCCCTTTGACATCCACAGAAACCTTTATAGCACAAGCTCATGTGACTTTAATATAAATGGTAAGTTTATATAACACCACCAAACTGCTGTTCCCACTTGTCCAGATGGTTTTGCATATGAATTTTATAAAGTATTTGTGCAGCTTTGAGTAAATGCTAGGCCAGCCAAATTGCATTTGCTTTAGCTTCATTCCTCAGTCACGAATGACATAAAAGTCATCCTATATTTCCAAATACACAGTAAAGATTGACAAAGTAAAGTAATTTACTATCTAACATAAATCTTCAGAGTGAGCAATGTCTTTATACATCTTGCTAGTAGGAGCAATATAAATTTTTTTCATATCATACATATTTAAAAATTTTATGCAAATAAAGCAAACTTCAGTTATTTTATATTTCTTAGTTTTATATTATATATATTTTATAATGATGTATAATATATCCAATTCATGGGGTCATTCTATTATTGTTACCCTAAATACAACTTAACTCACTCTGGAACAGAAAGTCTTCATATTAATATTATTTATTTTTCTAATTATTAATTATTTTACTTTGCTCCAAGTTTGGATCTTATCTTTGTTCAAGTACTATACCTTTAATATCATGAACCAGTTTCAACCATAATCTCCCCCAGAGTATATAGAAAAGCAAACATTTTGGCAGCCATATGCACTAGAAAAAAAAAATCTTTGGAAAGCTGTGAACTTTAGTCTTGGAAAACACCATGTACCATGCACACATACACACATGCATACATATCCAGGAACAGTCACAAAAATGTAAGCATATGTATACACATTAGTTTTGAAGCACCCATTGGTCACAGGTCAACTACTTTTCACTGAGAAGGTTAATAAGTCAAAATATTGTATGTGTCCACAGTAAAGAATTATATCATTCTTGCCCCTGTTTTAATTTGGTACATATATTTGACCATCGTTTATTTATCTATAAATGTTAAATCTTAATAGAAGGAGATGATGTAGAGTGTGTCTGTGAGGACATCACTGATACCATCAGTTTGGATGAAATTGCTGACAAGTTTGATGTGCTACAGCTTCGCAACTATTCTCAACACCTTCAACAACTGAGAATATACACTTATTATTTCCATAGCTCTAATAAACCTTTTTATTCCTATCCATCTTTTTATTTCACAGGCACATTCAGAGGAAGATCTAAAACCCGAAGTTGATGGGTTCTTATTAATATATGTCCTCAGGTTAAGGATAATTGTACTTGCTGTTGACTGAACCATGGCATATCAGCCTGAGGAAAGGAATCTCACTGCTGATTTAATGACATACTCTTGTCTGTTCTTGATTAAACAGCTTGCTTAGAATTTTCAGTCAGTTCACTCAGAAAGTTTCATTACTCTTTGGTAAAATCAAGGACTTTTAGGTTATATTGCATCAAACATATTATTAAAAATTATATGCAGATTCAGAATAAAAAATATTCACCAGGTTTTAATAATTAACCATTTTTTTAAAGATTATGTGGTTTCAGAAGCATCAGTGATGTCATCTGGGTTTATAACCAGCTATTTTATGTATACTTATCTGATGACCTGCAGATACATGAACTAGTATGCTAAGAAATATAGAGACACAGAATAGGTTCTATACAAGGGTTCCTAGTAGTACTGGCCATGACTTATTTTACTTTCTTCAATTAAATTCTGGTTAGAGGTAATTTTTAACATATATATCTAACCTTTAAAAAGGTGATTCTAATATTTATATCCAGAATTATCACTACTGATGTAATACAGTTGTATAGCAACAGACATGTTTATTTCTAATCCCATAAAATACATGTTACAATATATTTTACTGTTGTAACTTTCCACACTATTTAAGACTTCCGATGTCATTACTATCAACAAAAACGACAATCAACATGTATTTTTACATTATTCAATTAGTCGTTTTATTTTATCTTTGACCTGTCAACCTATGAGAGCTTTTATAATTTCTCTCAACTTGAAATCCAATTTCTGGTACTTTTCCCCCCATGCATGGCTAGTTCCTTGTTCTCAGATAACAGATAAGTTTGACATGCTCTATTTAAATGTGTGGAGGGATTTCCATATTTTTCTAACACAGGATATGATGCTGAAATATAAAAATGTCATGTCACTCTCCATCAGCAAAATTGGTTCCCTCTGATGAAAAATACAGAAGTGCTTTAAATGTTTTCACGTAACTCCGGGAATATTAAAAGTATATTGATGCCACAGAGATGCCTTATAAAACCGATTTTCATTAGATAAACCACAATGATTATATATCTTGAGGGTCCATGGGTTACTGTTGTCTTCCCTGTAGGATAGAACTACTTAGAACCCAACATAAATGGGGTAATAAAGAGTTCCGTAGTCTCACCACAGTGAGTGCCATATATATATATATATCAGTGATATTAAAGAAAGGAAAGAGAATACTGTATCTTCTTCATGATAAATGATAGTTCTTAAAGTATATTACTATGTTTTAATTATATTTTTATTGGATACTTTCTGTATTTACATTTCAAATGTTATCACCCTTCCCCTGACTTCCATTCCCTTCCCTTTCCACTTGCTTTCATGAAGATGCTCCCTCTCCCAATCACCCTCTCCCAACTCAGCTCCTTGCCATTCCCCTACACTGGGAAAATGCGCCTTCACTGTACCAAAGGCCTCTTCTTCCATTGATGCCAGACAATGCTATCTTCTGCTGCATATGCAACTGGAGTCATGGGTCTCTCCATGTGTACTCCTTGGTTGGAGTTTTATTCCTTGGGAGTTCTGGAGGATGTAACTAGAAGCTATCATCCTGGGTGAGGAATCCCAATCAGAAAAGAAGCTAAATAGTATGTACTCAATAATCAGTGGATTCTAGCCTCCAAAAGTTCTAAATACCCAAGAAACAACTCACAGATCTTATGAAACTCAAAAAGAAATAAGGCCAGAATGTGGATGCCTTCTTAGAAGGGAGAACAAAACACTCATTGGAGGATATGCAAGGTCAAACAGAGGAGCAGGGATTGAAAAAGAAAAAGATCATTCACAGACCACTTCACCTGGGGATCCACCACATATGCAGTGACCAAGCCCAAGCACTATTGCTCATTACAAGAAGCTTACTGGCAGGAATTAAATATAGATGCCTTAGAGGCCCTGCTAGAGTCATACAGATACAGCTGAGCATGCTTACAGGTAACCATCTGACTGAGTAGGGGGACCTCAGTGAAAGAGCTAGAGAAAGGACTGGAGGAGCTAAAAGGGTCCGCAATGTCATTGGAAGAACAATATTACTACTTTTGTTAAAACATTGTGTATTACTCACTTCTAAAGGTGTATTGAACATAAAAGCATACCAATTAATTTTCATTCTTAACCTACAGTGGATCCCGGGTTTACATTTCAAAATGCAAATTAGATGCACACACACTGTGCAAATGCAGTTATCTGTAAACCATATGATGATAGATGGTGGGTCTTACATGACTCTGCATTCTTTTAAATAGGAGAGCACAGGGTTGATAGAGATTAAGTGAGCAAAAATTATGAAAGCAAATAGGTTTACCAATTATAACATTATGTTTCAATTCTCAAGTGTATGATTTTGTTTGTTATAACCTTCAGTCCTCATTGTTAAAGTAAATGTCTGAATTGCCATAAACCTACTTTCTGCATATACTATTGTACTTAGCCTAAAGTCTTACAGACTCAAATCTTCAACAGAAGGAAATTCTCATTTTAGTGAATTATACTTGACAAAACCATATTTAGACTAAGAACTTAACTATGAGCATATTTTTTACTCTTCTTGTATAAAATACTTCTCTTTGGCAAATTGCTATAATACGCATATATATACTGATAAGCTATGCATTCAAAATCTGGTAAATTCATATTTGGGATAATATAAAGAGTTATTTTATAAATTTGATATCTTACCTTGAGAGAAAATACAGAAAGAATGAAATGATTTTTGATTTTTACAAATCCTCAAAGAATAACTTATCAATCTATAACTTAGCTTTGGGGCCACAGCAAAGGCTGAGAATACTCCAACCACTCCCAGAGAGCCACAACACACAACTACCTAAAACTCCAGATACATGGAATTTTCTGGTTTCCACAGGCACTGTACATGTGTGGTATATTCTTATATAAACACTCACAAATACACATAAACAAAATAAAGCTCTAAATTAAAATACAACTTTGTTAAAGACAATTATGATAGTATTTTAGGTAGAGACTAGTTCAGCAAATATATAAAAGCAATTTTTATACAATTTAACTTGTTTTCTATTATTTAATCAAGACAACATTTTATAAGTTTTTTAAACAGAAGAAAATATTGCTGAAAACTAAAATGCTTCTTTTTCCAGTTCTTTCTAGGTCATATGGGATAATCTAAGAAACTATATTTGTTAAAATATTTGTCATGAAAAATGTGTGTACTTGAAAGTTTAAACTATGTTTACCATAATAGGATGATTTTATTCACAAACAATTTGGATAATTAATTCACTATGACATCTCTGATCCAGATTTAATTAACTCAACCTGTATAAAGATACTGTGATTTTTTTAATTAGGAGCGCAGCTAATGGTGTATTTCCTCTTTTAAATAAATATTAGCAAATTATAGTAAGCTTAAATAATTTTAAAGAGCAATGTTTATTCCTAATTTGTCACTATAGCTAAAATGTTGATCTGCTTTAAGCATGTGATAAAATTGATTAAAAGGCAAACAAAATCTTGATTATGATAATATACATATGGTGTCAGGTTGATAGAATCATAACACTTAATTGTATAATGGTTTTTCTTTCTAATGTCCATTCAGTTGTGGTCAATGGATTAAGAGAGAAACACTACTCATTTTCCCTCTTTCTGTTTCTTACCTCCTTTCCTCATGCTCTTTCCCTTCCCTTTAGTCTTACTCCTTTAGGTTTGTCTTCCTTGCTTTCCTCAACAGCTTATTTACAAAAGTGTCATCTGGGTCCAATGTGATGGCTTGGTATGTTGTACAGGCTATCATGTGACTGCAGTGGCCTGAGTTTGATCCTTGGAACCCACTTTGAGGTGAAAGTTGAGAACTTACTTTACAACATTGTCCTCCAGCCCTCACACAGTAGCACAGGCAGCATGCATACAATCAAACACAACACAACACAGAGACACAGATAACACATATACACAAACACATACCAATAGTAACAACACAACAACAACAACAATAATAATAATAATAATAATAAATTTGCATGAAATCATCTTCTCAAGAAAAAAAAAAGATTAAACTCATGGACTCAAGTAGGTGAAATTTATTTCTCATCAGCTAAAAGATACTTGCCAATAAGCCTGAAAACCTTAGTTTAATTCCCGGAACCTATGAAATGAAAAGAGAGAGAAAAAAAACCTTCTTTTTGGTATCCTGAGGCACACCCGTGTATATGGCACAAGTGTGAGTGTAGTCTCACACACACCATATCCACAAATAAATAAAAATAAAAAACCATGTGGTCTCAATTCTGGCTACACTATGTCTCCATCTTAGATCTGCTTTTGTTTAGATCTATTTAGTAAGAAGAAAATTTCTCCAGGACACCAGAAAGTGATTTCTTTTGAATCACTGTAAGAATTTATATTATAGATAGTTCAGCAAATTTCTGTTTTTTGAGAGAGGTGGAAAAGATAGCAGCCAATAGTGGTATTATGGCATTAATAGCTTGTTATCTTTACACTATTGTATTTTATGGATAGATCTGTAGAGCATCCACGAGCAATTAGATTTTCACAATGAAAACTGCATTTTAGAGAACTTGTTGACTAACTTGCTGATTATACTGTGAAAAATAATATCGGAATTCACTGATTGCTCTTTTTCAAAGACTCATTAGTGAAGTCAACATTAACATATGGCCAAAATGCTGGAATCCTTTTCTTGCAGGTAGACTCATTTGCAAAGTCTGTTGTCATACATGCTTATTCATACTTTCAGTACAAACATATCCCGGAGGACATTAGACCTTGGGGTGATAACACTTTGCTTACTATTTTTAAGTTCAGTATTGATGCTCATTACTGAAGTCACCAAAAACTTATAGGTATAAGACATTAACAAGTTAATAATCATTTATATGGAGAGGTAGAGTATGTTGTACTTGGAAGTTAACAGTCCACTTTTTAACTGATTATTTTTTTAATACGGTTTTACAAAGGGTAGGAATGGGTATGTCAATTTAACACATAAAATTGCAAAGACGTTTGATAAAGTACTTGTGACTCTCAGACATAATCTTAGCAACTTATAGATGCAAACATGAAGAGTTTCTGTATAGGATGATCTACTGAATGCCAACTTCTGTTTCCTGAGTGGACAGAGTTTATGTTTTTCGTTCACCACATTTCCTTCATGTTCTTATCTAAAGTATATCCATAGTGTGATTTTACCTGAGTTGAGCTGGTGCCTACAGAGGCTCAGTCAGAAAGATATGTCCTCGATCTCTACAGTGGTCTACTCCAAAGCTGCTGTCAGGAACCTGATTTTCTCACTTTCTCCATTAGACCTGACCTGAATAGGTATTTTGAACCTAGGAAATAGTACAGTGATATCACTAATGCTCTCATCCTTGCTAATAATATCACCACACTGAAGAGAGTCCTACCAGTAGAATAAAAACATAAGAGACAGACATACATTTATATATATATATATATATATATATATATATATATAATTTTCACAAATATTTTAATGCATATAAGACTAGAATGAAATAATACTTAAACAACTTTAATTTAAAATGTTACATGACATTTGGTCATTGAGTGACCACCATGGAAAAAAATGTAATTTAATAATTTGAATCTTTTATCCTGTGGGAACCAAAAGAATTATAATTAGGAGGATTGAAAGTTAATTTTTAGAAGTAAGGTTATAAGTGATAATAATGTAATTATTCACTAAAATGGAGTGAACACGATTTTCTTTTTTTCTTTCATTTTGTTCTGCCTTGACCTTGTCCCAAAACTACTGGGATTAGAACAGGGCACAAATAAAGCTAGAAAGGGACATGATGGTGTTGTTCTCTACACATAGATTAGTCTAGGTTTTACAGCATCTGCCAAATTTCACAGGACAATGACTTTAAAATGCTTCAGTCAGACACTGCCAGATTTTCATTGTTTGGTTCCTCAGCAATTCATAACTGATACTCTAGTCAAACATTATCAAATATATGGATGACAGAACAATCTCAGTTTTCTGAACACATTCTGAATGGTCATTCCTGGTTCCTTTATAACTCCGAATACAGATAATGAAATATACCCATTAGATCAACAAATGGAGCATGTTTGAAAAAGGAATGCAAATATGTCAAATTTTTTTACTGATGAATTTCGAGTATTCGGTCATCTATAAGGAGTAGACTTAAAAAGCTGTAACTTAACAAGATATGTCTACAGTGGAAAACAGAGAACAAACTTGTATGCACAGATGCAAACACTGTATCTCACAGCACAGCACAGAATGTCACTGCACACATCACGTGACCTCCAAGAGCCAGTACACACTTTCATCTGTTCTAAACTGGCCAGGATGACCCTAAGGAGAATAAAAGAGTTTTCTGAATTTGGATACAGATTTTGGGCCATTCATCAGAATCCCTGGAGATTTTTTCATTCTATGCTCCACTGGTTCCAGAAGATAGCAGACTATTTCCCCATGAGCTGATTGAGTTCTACAAGGTACTGAGCAATTCAACTACAGTTTCAAATATCAAGTTTAATAAAAAATTATACTTGGAGGAACTATTACTTTTGATAAATATTAGTAATTAGGATTATTAAAACCAAGCCAGCACTAATGAGAGCTTACTTAAAGACAATTCTTAATAAGCAAAAATAAATTATCAAGGATTTCTTCTCTGTTATCTTCCATAATTAAGTTGTTTAACCTAAGTCAATGATGGTTGTATTGTATTGTTTGTGTGTTGGTTTGTTTAAATTTCAAAATTATATTTATTACATATAATTTATTACATATAATTTTGGAAGTAAGTAATATACATATACACATGCATGACATATATGTATACCTATACATATACTGAAATATCATGTCCCAGATGCAATGGACCTTATCTGATGACAGACTCGTTTCAGATGAGCACATGTGTCTACCTTCTTCTGCAATGAATAGAAGCTCTTCCACATAGAGCTTCCATCAGAGATTTCCTAGGCATGTTCCTGGTGTTCACTACATGGGGACTCAGCTGTATTCGTAAGAGTTCCACATGTCTGGATATCACAGATGTTGCATCTACCGTGCTTCACTAACACACACAGCCATTTGCTGGTTCCTGTGTGTGTTTCCATGAAAGTACTGTGCTGGTACATGACATCTTCATGACAACTTGCTGCTTTGTTTCTTTGCTTGAACTTTAAAACAGGAAGACCACTGGTGGGAATGTGAGTTAGAAAGTTTTGAAGTGTTATGTGTGAATTATAGTGTGTATGTGAAAGGCTTTTTTTTTAAAAAAAAACAATTTTGTATTATATCCTCAAATTTCTTCTTCCTTACAACTTTAAAAAAATTATGTATAGCAGTGGGAGAGGGAAGAACTGGGGGTAGCCACTAGAAAGTCCAAGATGCCAGGGACCCAAGTGGTTCCCAGGACACAACAGGGAGAGCATTAGCCAGAATACCCAACAAATGAGAGAGAAAGAGAGAGAAAGAGAGAGAGAGAGAGAGAGAGAGAGAGAGAGAGAGAGAGAGAGAGAGAGAGAGAGAGTCTGTAAAGACCATATCCAGTAGATAGGCACAGACACTGGTTGAGATAAGGGGCCACCGACTCACCTCAAAAATATTAAATCAGGATCTCTTCTATTCAAAGGGAAAAAGAGTGGAGCAGAAACTGAAGGGAAAGTCATCTAGACACTACCCTATCTAGAAATCCATTCCATTTGCAGACACCAAACTCAGAAACAATTGCTGATGCCAAGAAGTGCTTACTGATAGGAGGCTGGTATAGCTGTACCCTGAGGGACTGTGCCAGAACCTGACCAACACAGATGTAGATGTACACAGCCAAACATTGGACTGAGCATGGGGACCCAGGTAAACAAATTAGGACAAAGAATGTAGGAGTTGAAGGGGTTTGCAATATCATAGGAAGAACAACAGTATCAACCAACCAGAACCTCCAGAGCTCCCAGGGACTAAATCATCATCCAAAGTACACTTGGAGCAAACCATGGGCCCAGCCACATATGTAGCAGAGGATGGTTTCAGCAGGCATCACTGGGAGGAGAGCCCCTTGGCCCTGTGGAGTCTCAGTGACCCAAGGTAAAGGAGTCCTAGAGATTTGAGGCACAAGTGCATGAGCAAACAGGGAACACCCTCATAGAGGTAGGGAGAGTGTAATGGGGCTTGTGGAGGAGAAACTGGGAAGGCAAATAACATTTGAAATATAAATAAATAAAATACCTACTGAAACTGAAAAAAACACAAAGGAAGCAACTAAAACTTTAAAGAATATCATAAATGTCGAGACTAACAAATGGTTTTTCACAGAGATGAGCCCGTCTACCTGGTTGTCCAATAACAAATGTCCATCCCTAAAATCATATCATACAAGTAACAGTAATCATAATGAGCAGATTGTATTTGTATATTTATACTTATACATGTATGTGTTAAAGAAAAAATGGGCTATGAGTTTGAGAGAGAAAAACAGGGACAAATGATCCAGGTGGAAGGGAAGGCAAAAAAACCAAAAACAAAATGGAAAGAACCAATGATAAGACACATCTGGAAACATTCTAGAGCAAACATCTGTTGTCCAAGAAAATGATTTTTGTTTGTTTGTTCGATTGATTATTTACCTTTGTGTGTGATGTTCAGCTTTAGAAAATTACTAAAGATAAAAAATCAAATTATTTTTATCTAGATAAACCGAAGTCAAAACTGGTATTCAGGTATTCTGGTATTCAGCACACATTTGGGAGAATATTCTCTGTTTGAGAATTAAGTGGGAGCAGATGGTCTACCTAAGCACCCATATTTCCACATACTTCTGATATTTTCTATATAATGCTGACTTTCTTTTCCATTAATAACAGGAGGGATGCATTGTTCAACCAGGTTTATCAAATAAAAGACAGATAATTATGTATTGTTCTGGAAACTCGGTTTTAAAAATAAGAATTGAGTACTTATAATTGAAGTCGCATGTATAAATTCTTAAAGTTTAGCCTATAAGCAAGCCAGAAAATATCCATAATGAAATTTCCTACTGGGTTATCAGAATATATTTCATGCAACTTTGCATTTTAAGTGGTTTCCTTTTTAAAGCTCTGGTTAGCTTTTAATTTAAATCTGAACAATTATCACTTGTTGCATTTTTGCCTAAAAATATCAGCCTATATTATGTTAGTTCACATCCAAAGCTTGAGCTCTTAACTGGATGAATTTAACTTTTCCTTCAAAAAAACAACTCATGCAAATTTTATAAAAAAAAAAAAAAAAACCTAATTATCGTCTTTTCCCATACAGTGTACTTAGACAAGCAGTAATTGTACTGGTCTGTCTTCTGCTTTCTGAAAAGTTGTGTACTTTAATGAATAATTACCTACAAATAATTAAACATTGCAGATATGGCCTGCTCATCCCCTTTGTACATAAAACCATCAGTCTGTCTTCTTAGAAATCTGTCTTCTTCATGTTGGATAAACTTACTGTCCTTCAGACCACTGGCTTACATCCCTATTCAGTTACACAAGAGCACAGCATTATATTAAAAGACAAATATGGTTTAATTTTTATTGCTGACAGCCTGTGAGTCTATGTTTTTGTATAGATTAAAAGAACTAATTGTTAAAAATAAATCTCTAATAGAAAGTTTCATGAATATCTGCACAATATGGCTCTCTGCCATGGACACCACTCAGATGTGCGAAAACCATTTGGGAAGCGTCTAAATAGACAGTTTAAGTCAGAATAAAGTCTCATGAAACACTTGAAAAATGGTGACAATGCTGTAGATATTTGAATTTCTGACTCTGACACACTTCACTTCTGAGCAGCTATTCATAGATGTAAGCTATTTGACATGATGGCACCAAAAGTGGGCTCTGCGAGAGGCTAAGCTAAATGTAAGCAACGGTTCTTCTCGGAACTTCTTCAGGTAGATTGAAGGACATCTGGTCACAGGGACAAGTCAGAACATGCAGGTAAACACATTTCCACTTGGGACAATTGCAGGCTGCTAACATGCTATCCAACAGTGGATATTTTTGAGAGTCTGTGACTAACATAGGGATAGAGATGTTCTATCAGCTCCTAAAGACTATGCCAAATATTTCAGCTATGGAGCTCCTAAGTGTTCTCTAGGGGAAAATAATAGCCTCTCTAGAAACTTGAGTTTAAAGGACCATTTGACCCTTCATATGCTTAGAATATGTATAACGTAGGGCATCCAGAGTAGGAGATGAATACTGGAAACATCAGCCTAACAGTCTGTGCCAATGAGCCTAAAAGCAAGGTAAAAATCTGAGAGGAGTCATCACTGTGCTTTGTGAAACAGAACTACAGAAATGCTGATGAAGGAAATAAGCATTAGTATCAGCTACATATAAAAAATTGGAAGTATGTGCTGTGAAATCTGTGCATGTGTTTGCATGTGTGTGAGTTCATGTAGGTTGTGTGTGTGTGTGCATGTACATGTGTGTTTATGCAAACAAAACAGGGTATATGAAATATGCATTAGAAGAGTATGATGTAGCATACATATATGTCCTCACAACATTTATGTCTTCCTGTTTACAGCCGATTCTTTAGCTCTAATTTTTAAAAGTAAGTTGACTAATTCCGGGTTACACCCTGTTTTACATGTACTTTTTGCTCATTGTAAATAGTAAGACCTTAATGCAGAGTATCAAACCTTAAAAAAAGAAAAGAAAAAAAAAAAAAAGCCAAGCACTGACACAATTGTATTTGTATACATTTATGTAAAAATGTTTAAATTTTTTTTCTTTTATCTTTTTTTTAAAATAAAGTTTAAAAAAAAGTAAGTTGTTGAAATAAATGCCTTAGAATTAAGTGCATTTATGTAAACTTCTGATTGCAATGTCACCACAGATAAGCAAATGCCCACTTTGCAATCTCCTCTCCTTTCTTCAAGTCCCTTGGTAACCCTACTGCTTGCTTTGTCCCAAAGCATTCTTCCAGAACCTCTTCTTATTTTTCTAGGATTATGCTATCATTTTTATAAATGCAATTACCAATTTAATATTCTATTATTTTTCCAGTTTTGTTTCACAACACCTAGTCCTGGTCAGATTTGTATCTGCTTGGATGTAGAACGATTCTAGAAGGCCCATTATCAGAATTTGTATCCAAATTTGGTTGTACTGGGAAGAGGAGGTGCAGTGCTTAAATGGTGGGACCTCAAGTAACTGGGTACATAGGGTGAAAAGATATGGAATCCAGGCTTTTCTTCTCTGTTTTGTTTCTGCCCACAGGTCAGTGATATTTTATTCACCCCTATACTTCTGACGTGTGCTGACTTGAATAAAATTCATTTCTGAACCCGTGAGTCAAATAAATCTTCCTTCTTTATCTATTGATGTGGTTTATCTGTCAGCTACATCGATGTGCAACTAATTTGTGACTTATCCACACCATTGTATTAATAGTGGATGTTTATTGCTTTATGCATTCTGTTATGTACTACAGGTATAGTATATATCACTTCCAGCTTGTGTGTCTTTTCAGACATATGGATATATTTTTACAAAACACTTTTTTATTTTCCTTACTTTTCACTATGAGGAACTAGAAAAG